>NC_051324.1:50854089-51461383 GCF_015220235.1 Choloepus didactylus | reverse complement strand
CTAAAATCTGCTTATGTCAGGGGGATGGGACCATTGCATCCTCAGCCAGCATCACAAAATATGTGGAGTAGTAATTTAAAATGTAAAGTTGTGACGTACATGTTTAAAATGGAAATGCAAAGCAAAAAGCTGTGAAATGTCTTCTGTCTTATGTTCTCTGTATTTATTCAGCTGACTTGTGTGTTACTGAAGGATGGGGTCCAAGGGCTCTTCTCCAGCCAGTTTGCATCTAATCCACAAAGATTCTGGACAGCTGCCACTTCAGTCTCCTCTCTGTATTATCATAGTTTGGTTTAAATAAACTGTATAGTAACAATGAAGGCATAACGGTGTCTCAGGTCACCCAGACTCTTCCATCTGTACTTCCTTGAACTGTACTTTTTTATCTTTTAATGCTATTTTATTGAGATACATTCACACACCATATAATCTATCCAAAGTACACAATCAAGCTCACAATATCATCATATAGTTATGCATTCTTCGCCACAATTTTAGAACCTTTTCATTAATCCAAAATAAAAAAAATAAAAAAGAACACCCAAAACATCACATACCCCTTATCCCCCCTATTACTTATGTATATTTTTTGTCTTTTATTGCTCATCTGCCCATACACTGGATTGAACTGTACTTTCTAATAGTTACTATATGTAGTTTAAAAATGCTCATCCTGTCTCCTCAAAAAAGGAAAAAAAGATGAAGAAGAAATTATCGAAACACTATTTTCAAGAAACAAAAACTATCTTCTTCTCTAAACCTGCACCTCTCTCTCTCCTTGAATAGGAACCAAAGCTCTATCCAGATAGTCAAGCCAGAAGCTTAGGTTAGGAGTCTTCCTTTCTTCGGTTTCTCTGTCTGGTTGCCAAGATACCTGGTTGATTTACCCTTTAACTCTTGCTTTGATCTATCCATATCTGGTCTTGTTACTGGTGTCCCTATTTCCAGTTTTGTCCCCTTACAGTTCGTTCTCTACACAGCCATATTTTTAAGAACACATCTAATTGAGCTACTCCCTTGTTTAAAACCCTTAAGTGGTTTTTAGTCATCTTTTTAACAAGTAAGTACCTAGCAACTCTAGACAAAGCACTGCGGAAAACACCACAAGCGTCATCTCATTTAATCCTCACAATGGTCTGGCAGGGAGATAGCATCCCCACTTTTAGACGATAAGTTAGTTAAGAGGTATTAAGTAACTTGTTCACCTCATCTACTAAGCTGGGGCTTGTTCTTACGTTGTTTTTTGTTATTGTTTTTTCTTTTTATTCCTGAGCAACTTTAAATCATCTTAAATCAATATAACAACCAAGATGTAAATGAGTGATGGTCTAAAGTGGCTTTTATTTTGCAAAATGACTACGAAGAGCACGCTACTTTCTAAGGGAGAGAGAAATCAATCCTTCCACCGAGATCTGGGTGGAAGACTTGCTGAAATTTTTGGGAGTCGGGAAAAGTCATCCTAACGTTGAGGATAAGATCGTGTCCCTAAATGTGGCTCGAATTTAGGGGCTGGCGAGGGGGCGCATGCGCGGACACAGGCTAGCGGCTCCGGGCTCCGCCCCGCGCCCACTATTTAATCCCAGAATCCCTCTGTTGTCGCACTAGAACGGCCGGGTCGTTCCGAGACTGCGGGGTTCCGGGCGCGGCAGCGTCAAGATGGCGGCGGCGGCAGTGGCAGCTGCGGCGGCCGCGGCTGCGGCTGCATCGCTTCAGGTGCTGGAGATGGAGAGCATGGAGACGGCTGCCGCCGGCTCGGCGGGCCTGGCAGCCGAAGTCAGAGGCAGCGGCACCGTAGACTTCGGGCCTGGGCCCGGGATATCTTCAATGGATGCGAGTGGGGGAGATCCGGGCCCAGAGGCCGAGGATTTCGAGTGCAGCTCTCACTGCTCGGAGCTGTCCTGGCGGCAGAACGAGCAGCGGCGACAGGGCCTCTTCTGCGACATTACCTTGTGTTTCGGTGGTGCCGGAGGCCGTGAGTTCCGGGCCCACCGCTCGGTGCTGGCCGCCGCCACCGAGTACTTCACGCCCCTGCTCTCTGGCCAGTTTTCCGAGTCCCGCTCGGGCCGCGTAGAGATGCGCAAGTGGAGCTCGGAGCCGGGGCCCGAACCCGACACGGTAGAAGCCGTTATCGAGTACATGTACACGGGGCGGATTCGTGTCAGCACAGGCAGTGTGCACGAGGTGCTGGAGCTAGCCGACAGGTAGGCGAGGGAGGCTGGACTCGGAGGGCCCGGCGCGGAGAGGAGAGGTGAAGTGCTCGCGGTCGGAGCGGATTGTGCCCCCATCTAGGGAGGGGACCCTTGGGAGAACCGGGAGGGGGCTGGAGAAGGCGGGGACGGCAATGCTTAGGGATGAGAATTTAGTACGCTCCGAGTAAATGTTCATTTAATACGCATTGAGCTCCTTCTATGGGTCAGCCGTCGAGCTGGACAATAAGGATGCAACCGTCAAGGCAAGAGCGCCCTGCTCATAGGGAGCACAGATTCTAGGTGGAAAGACAAAGGCAGAGAAGAAGAAAGTCAATATGTAATTAAGTGCTTTGCTGACATTAAAAAAGAGTAGAGGGAAGACCTCTTTGAGGAGGTAACATTTAAGCCGACCTCTAAAATGGCAAGAAAGAACTGGCAAGACAAAGGTGGGAGAAGAACATTCTGGTTTGGCTTGAAGAGGAACTAAAAACAAGAAAAGGCCTGTGAGGCAGGCCCTAGTGGATAAAGGAGAGAATGGTGTGAAATGCGCTGAGATAAGGATTTAAGCTTTTACTGTGACTGTGATGGGAAGCTGGGTAAAGAAACCTGATTTAAATGTTTTTTAAAGATTATTCTGTGTGGATTGTGGGGGGCAGGAATGGATGCTGGGAGACTGCTTAGGAGGCTCTTGAATGCCATTTACAGAAGCGGGGAGGAGTCTGTTTTGGCAGTGTTACCTTACAGGTTTGCTACAATGCATCAGGTCAGACATTGGTTTCTGAGGTGCTGGAGATTTAGCAGTGAACAGAACAAAGTCCCTTTCCTTAGCACTTACATTATATAAACAATAGATAAAATATATAGTAAGCTAGATGATTATTATAGCTATGATGAAAAATAAAGCATGGTGGGGAGCATATAGAAAGGGCTGAGTGGAGAGGAATTGGTTTTTAAATCGGAAATACCTCTTGGAGAAAATAACATTTTGCAAAGGAGTTTCAGATAAGAGGATGGGTGCAAAAGCCCCGCCCCCCTGGGATGGGAGTGTGTCTGGATATTGGAGGACAGCAGGGGATGTTGTGGTTGGAGCAAAGGGATGGAGGGTGAGAGAAGTAGGAGAGGCTTCAGGGTAGTCTTAGGGATGGATCCCAATCCCTTAGGGCCTTGCAGGCCTGTGTAAGGACTTGAACTTTTACTATGAATGAGATGGGAAGATTTTGAGTGAAAGAATGATGTGATCTGATTTGAAGAATTCTGCTGGGTTAAAGAAAGAAGAGGCAAAAGGGATGGAGATGGTAAGGGCAGAAACAGGGAGACTATTTTAGGAGCTATTGCAGTAATCCAGGTGAGAGAGGAGTTGTGGTGGTTTGGATTGAGGAGGAAGTAAAGTGATAAGAAATGCTCCAATTCCTATTTTTAAGGTAGAGGAGATGAATTTGCTGATGGATTTGATGTGGGGGTATAAGACTAGTTTTTGACCAAGCAATTGGGAAGATGGAGTTGTTATTTAGTAAGATGTGGAAGACTGTGGGAAAGCAGGAGGTTTGGGGGGAAGATCAGGAGTATGGTTTTGGTCAAGGAGATTTCGTAGTAGGCAGTTGGATATAAGAGCATTGGGAGCTAGAGATACTGATTGAGGGGGAATTAGCATATAGATGGTAATTAAAGCCATAGGATTGGATATACTTATTTAGGAAACAAGTGTAGATAGAGAAGAGGTGAGGGGGGGGGGTCGGGCAGGGCTGGGCCCTGGCGTTCTCCTAAATGTCATCCAGTAGAAGAGGATCCAGCAGCGGAGACTGATCTCATGGAAGCCTAGAAAGGAAGGGTGTCAAGGAGGGAGTAGCCAATTGTGTCGGTTTTGCCAAGCCCTAAGTGATTGTTGGATGTGGCAGTATACAGGTCTTTGATGGCCTTGACAAAGGCCATCTAAGTTAAGTCTTGCTATAAAAGAATTAGGATCATGGGACACGGGTGGAAATGTTTGGGGGAGAGATCAAGGAAGGTAGGGCTTTTTTTTCCCTCTCTAAGATAGGGAGCTGCTAGAGCAATATGTGTGTGCTGATAGAAATGATTTAGTGGAAGAGGAGCGGGGAGAATAACTGAAGGAGCAAAGTCCTTGAAAACAATATGGGGAGATAGGAAAGATTGGACTGAGAAGGCAGCATATAGGGTACGGATGCAGGTCGATTTGGGTGGTGAGATGATTGCTTCCCTTTTCTCAAAGCTTGAGGCAGGGTCATCCGTTAGGGTGTGGGATAGATGTATATCTGAGAGAGGGAGGCTTGTTGAATAAAAAGGATAGAGAATGGTCAAGCTGTGTTTGTTTCTGTAATGTGATCTTGTGTTTTTTAGATTTGCCCTGCTTTAAGGTGGAGTTGCAGGTGAGGAGAGAACACCCTAGGCGAATTACTGAAAACCATAAGTTCTCTCCATTTGTCAGCTGCTGAGCAGCTGTCTGTGTCAGGCCTTGTTCTGGGTGCCCTACAGCCATCACATTTCCTCTTCCCCTCTGCTCTGAGCCCACCATCTCCCCTTCCCCTTCCCCATAGACTCTGTGGGTGATCGCACCAAGGCAAAAATAAGGTAAGGATTAGAAATAATAGAAAGTCCCCAGCCCAGTGCCTACTACATAGCCTCGTATCAAAGCTGTTGTTTTCATAGAGCAGTTTCCAAACACCCAGGGGAGGCTGTTACCTCAGAATTACCTGGAGTGCCTAGCCAAAACAGGAGCTCCAGGTGGAGGCTCAGAGTTGGTGTATCTAATCAGATCAGCTGCCTAGATGATTTTGACATTCAGACATGTTTGGGAGCCCATAGAGCCCTTACCGCTCCACTGTGTGTTTATCTCTGAGATGGTATGTTCCCTGAAGAGGGTGAAGGGAACCTGTCTTGTTCATCTTTATATCATAGTCAGATATTTGTTAAACATAATAATGGTAACAAATGGTTACCAAATTAAGAGGGACCTGGTCTGATGAAGTTGCCTTTCATTGTTGGAGCATCTCGGTCCGGGGTACTTACCCTTCTTAAAGCAGTGGTCTAAGTTGGCCACTCACTGTGCTGAATGCTGCCAGATTTATGGATTTAACTGAAACTATTGTGTTTTCTTTTTGTTTGTTTTTAACTTTATGTGAATTTAGGCAGGCGGGCATACCACCACTAGTCAGCTCGTGCCAAACCACTTTCTTTTGTATTTTAATCTGTTTTGTTGGACACATCTGTTTTTTGTTTTGTTTCCTGGTTTCTTCAGATGTTTGAGTTTGCCTTTGCCATCCCTGCTCTAATGAGAACCCAGCTTAAGGCCAAAGCCCCTGACCACCCCACCCTTGCCAGCCACCCAAGGAAAAAGTTAAGTTGAAAAGGAGTTTAAAATTTCTGACACAGGCCTGGTCTGCTGTTCCTTCTATATCTGACCATACAGATATCAGGGATTTACAAGTCCTATTTGGCTTTTTATACCATATAGTCAATGCTTAATAAAGTATCTTCACTGAGTCCCTGACTCATTTAAGAAGAGGCTGGTGACTGGCAAAAAAGTAGGACAGGATGGCAGAAGCAAGGTTGGGTTGGGATTTGCCAAGGGCAAATTAAAGTGAAAATCAAGTATGGGACAGTTGTACTTTATTAGAGGATATGTTCCAGAAAACCTAGCATAATAAAGAAAAACTATTTTCTATTTAAATATATATGTTATGTATAATATGTGCTCATAAACATACTTTTTCAGCACTGTACTTTTTAATTTGGGGAGATTTACTTTATTAAATGTGCATAAGGTGAAATTAATCTTTACATTTCAATTTGCGCAGTTCAAATGCTCTCAAAATGCAGCCACGTAAAATAGGCACATTTGAAAATTAATCCTTTCTCTTTTTTAAATTTTAGATTCCTATTAATTCGTTTAAAGGAATTTTGTGGAGAATTTCTCAAGAAAAAACTTCATCTCTCTAATTGTGTGGCCATTCATAGCTTAGCTCACATGTATACCCTGAGCCAACTTGCTCTGAAAGCTGCAGATATGATACGGAGAAATTTCCACAAAGTAATTCAGGATGAAGAATTTTATACTTTACCTTTCCATCTTATTCGAGACTGGCTTTCAGACTTGGAAATTACGGTTGATTCTGAAGAGGTTCTCTTTGAAACGGTTTTGAAGTGGGTTCAGAGAAATGCTGAAGAAAGAGAGAGATACTTTGAAGAACTTTTTAAATTGCTCAGGTTGTCGCAGATGAAACCTACTTACCTTACTCGGCATGTCAAACCAGAGAGGCTGGTGGCCAATAACGAAGTTTGTGTCAAGTTGGTGGCCGATGCGGTGGAGAGGCATGCTTTGAGAGCTGAGAACATACAGTCTGGCACATTCCAACATCCCGCTTCTCATGTCTCATTATTACCTCGCTATGGGCAAAATATGGATGTGATCATGGTTATTGGAGGCGTGTCAGAGGGAGGGGACTATTTAAGTGAATGCGTGGGATATTTTGTTGATGAGGACAGATGGGTAAACCTGCCCCACATTCATAACCATCTTGATGGACATGCGGTTGCAGTAACAGAATCCTATGTGTATGTTGCTGGATCAATGGAACCAGGGTTTGCTAAAACTGTAGAAAGGTATAACCCAAATTTGAATACGTGGGAACATGTTTGTAGTCTGATGACAAGAAAGCATTCTTTTGGGCTAACAGAAGTCAAAGGGAAACTCTACAGTATTGGAGGACATGGCAACTTTAGTCCTGGCTTTAAAGATGTGACTGTTTATAATCCTGAGCTTGATAAATGGCACAACCTGGAATCGGCACCAAAGATACTTCGAGATGTCAAAGCGCTAGCCATTGAAGACCGGTTTGGTGTACATTGCTAGCCCGCACTCCTGTGGACCGTGACACTGAAGATGGATTAAAGGCTGTAATTACTTGTTATGATACAGAGACTCGACAGTGGCAGGATGTAGTATCTTTGCCACTTATTGACAATTACTGCTTTTTCCAGATGTCTGTAGTCCATTCTAACTTCTATCAGACAGCGTCCTTGCTGCCCCAAGAGTTACTCCTTAGAAAATGAAGAGGCAGTAAGAAAAATTGCCAACCAAGTTTCTGATGAGATCCTTGAAAGCTTGCCTCCGGAAGTTCTCAGCATTGAAGGAGCAGCCATTTGCTATTACAAAGATGATGTTTTCATTATTGGAGGTTGGAAAAACAGTGATGATATTGACAAGCAGTATCGTAAAGAAGCCTACCGGTACTGTGCTGAGAGGAAGAGGTGGATGCTCCTTCCTCCCATGCCACAACCTCGTTGTAGAGCCACTGCTTGCCATGTGCGAATCCCATACCGGTACTTGCACGGCTCACAGAGATATCCTATGCCTCAAAACTTAATGTGGCAGAAGGACCGGATCAGACAGATGCAAGAAATACATCGGCATGCCCTAAACATGCGGCGAGTGCCAAGCTCTCAGATTGAATGCTAGGTTCTCCAAACAGTTATACCTGTTTCTTGAAGCTAAGATATCCAGACTGTTACTGGAAAAAGTATGTTGATAACTTATTTTCTACCTGAACTGATTATTATCCCATATAGAGGAAATATAGTAAAAAACTGAAGAATGGGAAACTCAGTTCAGTTCATGGTAATTGTTGTTAGCTTGCAGTCTTTATCTGTCTTTGTGTGAATGTGCTAGCTAAATTTAAGATCTTATTAAAGACAAGTGGAAAAATCAGGTGTAGTACTTGGCTGTTTTTCCGCCAACAAGTTATAGCTCCTTTGTCTTAGGGACATATGTTTTGAACCTGCTTTAAACACCAGTTTTATTTGCACATTTACTTGGATATTCTTTTTCATTTTTTCCTGAATGTTTGATTTGACAAGATCAGAATTTATGCAACGAGCGTGCTTCTTTAGGAGCAGTGTGCAATAGTGAGACTGAAATGTGAAAGAAAAAGCACAGTTTTTCGGCAAGATTATTTCAGAATGTTTGCATTGATATTTTGTTGTATGTTTTTATCTAGAAATGCAATTGGGTTTATTTCTAGAAGAGATAACTGATGAGAAATTTGTGATTGGCTCACGCATCTGGGGGATATTTTTCATTTTTTTACCAGCTGCATTATAGACTTCAAGCCATCATTCTCAGTTGATGGTAGTTGGCAAAAGTATTGATCTTTTTTTTTAGCTGATTGATTGAAAATGGGAGGTTATGTATGTGACATTTGTTTCTCTAAGAAGAAAGAAGTGTAAACTGAGAAAGATATTTAAAAATTTTAAAACACTTTTTTTCAGAAGTTGCAGGTATATTTGAGGAGAAGTCAATGAGTGTAAATAATGCCTATGACAATCAACACTCAAGGCCTTCAACTTTAATTTTTGCCCTGATGCGTAATGGATAGACTCATCATTCCTTTCTAAAAGAAACTTTCTTTTTAGAAATGAGAAGGAGGTAACATTTTAGAGAAATGTTGCTACTAAAGAGAAGCCTCATTATACCTTGTCCCTGATTGTTATAATATTTTATTCAGTTGCCCTAGACTTTTATTGGAACTTTGCCTGAACCCAGAATACCAAATTTAGGTTCATAAAGGTGCGTAGTTTTGGCTCTTAAAATTTATCACTGTAGTTATCAGCATTCTTCTGATTCGCTTACGCATTCCCAAGTTTTATACAAATCAGCACCCAGGTTGGCTCTTTTCCAGTTAACATAATGGCTTTTTAATGAGCGGGAAGAGGCCCTGCTCTTATGCTTTGCAGTGTGAGTCCAGTGTGGTTCTTGTTTCTTACGGAATATCTTTACCCTCTTAGACATTCTGGCATAACATTATAGAAGCTGAATTCCACGTGCAGTGATTTTTTTTTTCTAGTCCATTATAGTTAAAGCCAACCTTCTTGTTAGTTGCGTAATCAGACATCCACAGGAAAAAGCACAACGGGAAATTTTGGCTCTTCCTTTACCACAAGACTTAATTTTTGAGCCCTTGGACCCTATACTAATAACTCTTCTGAAATTTCTATATTATCCCTGCCTAGAAAAAGATTTTTCAATAAATATTTTAGAAATTTGCTTTAAAACCATTCACTTTAAACTGGAAGAGGGGTGGGGAGCTGCAAGTCAATTCCTATGTGAGGGTTTGTTATCCTAACCCACCTCACCTTGTTTTCTTTCTTTTCATTTACTTGTGGTTATTTAAATAAAAGCCATTTGGATTCTGACAAGTGCTAATTCAGCTTTTTTAGTTGTGAGGTATCTATACAAATAAGACAGAAAAGTTCATTGAATGAAGGAAGTTCTTACTTCTTTCTGATAGACTCGAATAGCAAACTTGCTTTTCCTAGTCATGTTGAAATTATTTAGTTACCTCACTAGGAGGCCAGTTTCTCTCAAGGTTAAGAAGTAAGCAAGTTTTTTTTTGTCTCAGAGTTGTCTTCTGAGACAGTCATTACCAGGTTATTTGTAGGGTTGTCTGTTTTTCACATGATGTGGCAGAAATTATAACTCAGAGGATTTGGGTATAATCTGGTTTTGAAAACTTAATTGAAACTTGTTTTTTAACTCAGCAGGCAGCCTAGGCCATGACTGAAAAGAAGGGGTAAGTCCTTCATTGCATGATAATGTGTGCAGGTTTTCCTGACTACTGAATTTCTAATTTTCATATTTGAATTCACATGTGTGATTTCACATCAATAACTGGTGTTTCTGAAATATCTTAACTAACTTGGTGATGAGGAAAGAAACCAGATTTGCTTAAATCTGTTCAAGGCTGACATTCTGAAATTCTAAGCTCTAAGCTTCCTACATTATTTGGAAAGGTTCTAATTATGATGACCAAGACCTAAAATGGCATTTGGGGAAAGCAATTTCCTTTCTGTTGAAAACTTGAAAGATTGTGTTTGGTAATTTGGGCAGTAAAACCATGGCTTTAAAAAGAGAGCTTAATGTACATTCAAGCAAACCTTTTTGTTTTGTTTTACTGCTTTTGTTTTTGTTTTGTGGAAGGAAGAGAGAGGAATTGATTACACCAATAACTTGGAGTGAGGCCTCTTATATCTTAGAATGGGTATCCTTTAATCACCATGGTTAAAAAGAAAACAACCCATGGTATATATTGAGAATGTCAGTCCTGAGCTTCATGTTTAATACATCTCCCTTGCAGTTGTTTGCATGATTAGGCTTGTGTATCTTGATATTCATCTTTGCTTTTGCTGTGCCAATTAAAAAGTAATTTTTTGACTAATCTTAAAATTCATTGACATCAATTTTGTTTTGATCACCTGGTTTTGTATAGTAATTCTGGGACCAAGAACTTTTTAAATTACTGACCTTTTTAATATAGAACAGGAGTTTGAAGCTGAAGAGTATACATGGAAAATTTGTGTGCTTTTATTTTTTATACCATTCAGGCTGCTGATCAGGCAGTTTCTAGAGTACACCTTTTTTTCCCCTTTATGTTTATCTCTTAACTAAATAGTTTAGCATGTGATATGTTTAAAATACTTCATTCTCTGCTTTATAATTCTAGTATCAACACAATACTATAGGTAGAGTGAGCTTAATTGTTTAGTTACGTGGTCCAATCAAGCATAACTAAAGGACTTTTTCATACTTTCCTCAAATTAAACGTAAATTAAAAGGGTATATTGGCCACACTTTATGTATCTGAACATATACAGAACTGTGAAGCAAGTTCTCTGCCTACGCTAGACAAATAGGGTGCTTATAGTTTGCTATTTAACTGTAGAATATTTGAAAAACAATTCAGTCTTTTTTTTTAAAAACTCAAAAATTTTGGCACAGTTCACCACTCCAGTTATTACTTTCTTGAGAATAGTCCATTTTTGTGTTATAGTGTTTACATTAAAATATATGTTCTGGTCTTTGGAAACAAAACAACTCATAGTTGAGTGATGTAATACAATAACTAACATAATATAGTAGTCATTTTGCTTCAAGGAATTTAATTAAATAGCCTAAAAATTACTGCTCTGTGTTGATAACCTTTGTAGGGCTTCCGTCTTATTTATATGCTCAATACTATGAATGTTTTACATTGAAGCACATACAGTAGAGCACTTGTTAACTGAATCCTCCTGCACTTGTGAAAAGTAGTGCTTGCTAACTGTTTCTGATCCAAGTGCTAGGGCTCATTGAGTTATTTGTAAAATAAATGCTTAGTTTGAGTTGCTGTAGTGAGTTTTGGGGGCAGCAGCATCCAGGCCCCTCTGTACTGAAAACAGAATCTTGGCTGTCTCCCTTTAAGTCAGACGAGATGTTGTAGTTGGGATACAACATATTGTAAATAGCTTGCTTTATGTTCCTAAAGCTATCTTGTTCTGTGTTTACACTACTCATTTCAATGTCAGTTTTAAATAAACATATTTCTTTAGAGCTGGTTTGTAATGTATGATTTTTCCTTTTTAATTGTGCACTGTTGAATATAATTTGCCTTCTTCCTTCCCTCCTACTCCCTCATTCATCCAACCCTTGGCTCCCTTAAGTTGAACACTTTCCAGTACTCTTACAAGTTTAAACACTGCATTTATTTAAAAAAAGAATTAATTCTTATTGCTTAGACTTTTTATTAGCTAAATGAAGAGGCTCATACAGGTAGGGTACTTGTCGAAGCAGAATACTTTACTTCATCTCGCAGTGCTAATCCTGTGAAGTTGTCCCTTCTAGCTGCATATTCCCCAACATTGGCCAGCCCTGGTACCACACAGCAGCTCAGAGCACTGCGGTATATGCTCATGTCATGTGCGTCATACCACTCATCAGTCTTTTCATCATAGCATTCGACATTAAAGGTGGTGGTAAAGCCGTTGAAGCCACCTACCACAAACAAGAGGTCGTCCACCACCTCAATGCCAAAATTGCTACGAGGATTAAACATAGTGGGGATCGTGCGCCAAGTATTAGCCACTGGGCTGTAGGCTTCCGCACTCCTAAGTCGATTAGCTCCATCAAAGCCACCTACCTGTTGAGGGCAAAAGAGACACGGTTGACTGTTAACCATTGCTTCCACTTACTGAGGAAGCCATAGTTGTGAAGGATCAGTGACTTCATACTCCCTCTTCCACTATCTTCCATGAAAAAAAAGACTTGGAAATGCTTACCAATGGTAGGGTGAACCTGTTTGCTAATAGGAAGTCAAGGGGGTATCATTTTATTGTGGTTCTAGATAAACTTACTGCATATACATGTTCTCCATAAGCAATTACGCCTATTCCACTCCTCCTGCTTCTCATGGGTGCTATGACTGTCCACTGATTACTCTCAGTGTTGTACACTTCCGCTGTAAACAGGCATTCATTTCCATTAAACCCACCACATATGTAGACCTGTGTGAAGAGAATTCCAAGATTATTAAAATTGTTACTTTTGGGGAGTAGAAAGAAAGGTTGTGTGTGTGGTGGGGGGGACATACTTTTCTTTAATGCCATTCTGTACAACTTGAATTTCTTTTTTCCATGTGTGCATGCATTGCTTTTTAATAAATAAAACAAGGAGTGACAAATGCCTGCTTGGTCACTGGAGGAAGGAGTTAGAACTTACTGCAAAGTAGTACTGCCTCTTTCTGTTTTCCATCCACCCCCCCAAAACAAACAAAAAACAGCATCATTTCTGGTTTGCTCTTTGCCTCCAATCTTCCCCTCCCACCCTGGGTTCTTTACCTTTCCATAGAGTGTTGTGGCACTGGCATCACTCCTCTGTTCGTGCATGGGGGCAATGAGTGTCCATTGATTGGTCTCTGGCTCGTAACGTTCAGCAGTGTTGAGACGCACGTAGCCATCAAATCCTCCCATGGCATAAATAAAATTGCTGAGGACTGTTACACTGACATAGCAGCGTCTGGAGTGCATCGGGGCCACCTGGTGCCAAGTTTTCTTGACTGGGTCAAAACGCTTAACACTATTGAAATAGTCTACGCTATCAAACCCCCCAATGATATAAACATAGCCTTTCAAATAAGCTGCCCCGTGGTAGGCACGGGGACTCTCTTCCTCACAAGTGACATTCACCCATCTGTCTGCCCGAGCATCATATGCCTCAATGGCATTGGTAGGGCTCCCACCACTCCAGCCACCAATTGCAAATAGGATGGCATAGGGCAGGCGGGGCCTGGTGAGTGGGTTGGTGAAGTCGGAATTAGAGGGTCCATTCATGTTGAGGTCATACATGGCCTTCAGGGCATTAATGATGACTGGCTTGCATTCCTCACTGTCTTTCACATAATCGTTCATCTTAACGTTGTTCATGAAATACTCGGCATGCATTAGGGCCAGGCGAACCTAAGAAAGAAATACAGAAAGCCGTTCAGATGAGGTGAGTGTGCCTAGAAAAGTCCTCTCTCCAGTCTGTCTTTGAATTGCATTAGGGTTTTTGTTTGTTTGTTTGTTCATTTGTTTTTAATTTACAACTCACACTTTGAATATTTGTTTTGGGAAGATGATACACATTTGGATGCTCAAGATAAACTAGAAGACATCACAAGCAGTCACAGAGGTAGCCCATTCCTCTGCCACTTGTCAGGACTCTTAGACCAGAAAAAGCTGTGGTACATGTTCAGTAATTGAACATGTATGTCTCTATATGTAAAATAACATTAATTAGTGCAACTGACTACAATTGTGTGCAAAAGTCATGGTTTGGTTCTGAGCATTTTTCTGGCCCAACTTCCTTGGGTTTGGGGAAACTCATAGAATGGAAAAAAGGTGAAAGGAAGAACCAATAGAATTCTTAGGAATACCTTTCTTTCCCCCACTAATGGACAGAATTTGGGTCAAAGAATATAACTGGGAGAGAAGGAGCTAACAATGCCAGGGGGAAAGTGAATTGCAAAATTCCGGAGAATAGTAGATGCCCTCCGTATATGTCAATATAGTCCTGGAATCTCATACATCTGAATGTGGATTTTAGGACAATCCCCCTGGGGTAAATGAATCAAAAGTGAGTGAGCTCGCGCGTGCCTCTCTCTCTCACTCTTTCTCGCTCTCTCTCGCTTGCTCTCATACACAAAAAACTCAACAACAACGTGACCTTGGGTAGCAAAACTGAAATATGCTGCTTCCTATTTTGGGGGTCATGAGAAATCCACTTTAAAATGGCCTCAAATACAGCATCTTCCTGCTTGACGTTGAGCTCATCTTTTTCAATGATATCCTTAAGTTCAGTGACCGATAGCTCTAAAAACTCTGCTGAGACTTTCACCATCTCTTCGAAGTTGTGCAGTATGAACATATAGGCTTTCTGCCGCAGCTCAGGGCAGTAGTAATAATCTGTGAACTTGCAGATGCCAATACAGTTGTCCAGGCACAGTTCCGACTTGAGGAACTCGCAGCAACCCCTGACGATACCCATGATGTTAAATTGGTCTGCAGCAGCCAGCAGCTTCTCCACATTGTCCGGTGTGATAGGAACGGTCCGGGTATATGCATACTCAATAATTAGTTTCATCATGTCAGGGGAAATTCCAGGGATGTTGTATACCTTCTTTTCAGTGTTGTTCCAGCCACTTGTAAACAAAGCTCTACAAAACAAACAAAACTGAAACAACCTCTCTCTCCAGTTTACCATGTTCCTCCACCCCAACCCCCATGCACACACACCTTTTCTTATTGACTGGAGTTTGGACATTTTCAAAACAGTGCACGGGGAGTGTGTTGGAAATAAATTAGCCTGAGAAACGGAGAGCAGACTGTGCTCTACAGAGTAAATCTTTTGAAAGAATTTTGACTTTGGTTGCTCTTATCTTATCCTCATGATAACCAGGTCTTTTTCCCATTTCATGGATGGAGAAGTTGAGATCTAGAGCTGGGAGTAGGACCCCAGACTCTTCTTTCCCAACCCATTGCCACCAAATTTTATCTTGCTTAAGGAAATTTAACTTAAACAATGCTTTTAATAAGTATGATTCAACACATACCCAGAATATGATCACTTCTCACCTCTTCTACTGCTACCACCTTGCTCAAGACTTACTAGATTATTGGAGTAACCTCCTAAGGTGATCTCCGTGCCAGCAGCCAGAGTGCTCCTTATAAAGAGGTTATGTTACTCTTCCACTCAAAATCTTTCACTGACTTCCCTTCTTACAGTAAAATTCCAAGTCCTTACCAGAAACTGGACAAGCCCTCTGTGACCACTACTAATACCTCTCTGACTGTATTTCCTCCCACCTTTCCCCTCACTCCTTCTGCTCCAACCCTGCTGGCCTCTTTGCTCTTCCTTGAACACATAAGAGGTGCTTCCAACAGTGGTCTTTTGTACTTGCTGTTCCCTCTACTTGGAATGTTCCCCAAGATCTCCATATTTCTCATTCCTTCATCCTCTTGAAGTCTTTGCCCAACTGTCACTTTGTCAGTGAGACCTTCCCTGACGACTTTATTTAAAATCGCCACCCACCACTCCTTATGTTTCTTCTTTTTTCCCTAGCACTTAGGATGATCTGACATCTACTCTACTTAAATGCCCATTTGCCCTACTAAAATGCAAGCTTTATGACAGGACTTTTTATTTTTAACTCTGCTTTATTTTCAGTACCAGGCCCTCACTGAATATTGAATGAATAAATGCATACATATTGGGTTTCTATTTTGTAGCAAGGCACTTTTCTAGGTGCCGAACAAGGCAATGAACAAGACAGAAGTCCCTGCCTTATATATTTTGCCTCCTTTTTCTAAGAGCAGGGTCTGCAAACCTAAAACCTGTGGGCCAAATCCAGCCCAACTCTTGTTTTTGTACTTCCCATGAACTAAGAATGGTCTTTCCATTTTTGAATGGTTGAAAAAAATCAAAAGAATATGTCATTACATAAACATTATAAGAAATTCAAATTTCAGTGTCTGTAAATAGTTTCATTGGAACACAGGCACACTGATTTAGTATTGTCTATGGCTGCTTTCACACTACAGAGGCAGAGTTGTATGGTCTGCAAAGCTTAAAATATTTACTCTCTGGCCCTTTTGTGGAGTCTGCTCTAGATTCTAGATGCATGAGAATTTTAGCAACACTTGGGATGCATTTATCATATCTTCATTGGAAACTGATTACTCAAACATTCTCAGCTCATGAACAAAACAACCCACAACCCTTCCGCTTCCTAGGTTACAATGATTTTGGTCAAAACTCCCTTTTTCAGAAGAACCAAGTTGGAGGATTCAAACTTCCTGGATTTCAAGACTTACTACAAAGCTATACAAATCAAAACTGTGGTGCTAGCATAAGGACAGATATGTAGACTAGTGGAATATAATTGAGAGTCCAAAAATAAATCCATTCATCTATGGCCAACTGATTTTCAACAAAAGTACCAAGTCCATTCAATGGGGAAAGAGGAGGCTCTTTAACAAATGGTGCTGCAAACACTAGACCTCCACAAACAAAAGACTGAAGTTGGACCCCTACCTCTCACCATATACAAAGTGGATTAGTGACCTAAATATAAAACCTAAAACCATGAAACTCTTAGAAGAAAACAATAGGGGTTAATCTTTATGACCTTGTATCAGATCTTAGAGCAACATGAGCCACAAAATTAAAAATAGAAAAATTAAACTTTGTCAAAATTAAAACTTTTGTGCATCAAAGGACACTATCCAGAAAGTGAAAAAAACCTACAGAATAGAAGAAAATAGTTGCAGATCATATATCTGATAAGGATTTAATATCTAGACTACATGAAGAACTCCTAGAGCTCAACAACCAAAAGAAAACTCAATTAAAAAATGGGCAAAGGACTTAAATAAACATTTCTCATAGAAGATATATAAATGACCAATAAGCACATGAAAAGATGCTCAACATCATTAGCTATTAGGGAAATGCAAATCAAAACCACAATAAGATACCGTGTCATATCCATTAGGATGGCTATTTAAAAAAAAAAAAAAGAACAATTGTGGGTGAGGATGTGAAGTCGGAACCCTCCTGCACTGCTGGTGGGAATGTAAAATGATGCAGCTACTGTGGAGAAAAGTTTGGTGGTTCCTCAAAAAGCTAAACATAGCATTACCATATGATCCAGCAATTCCATGCCTAGATATATTCCCAAAAGCATTGAAAGCAGAGATTAAAACGTACTTGTACACCAATGTTCATTGCAACATTATTCACAATAAATAAAATATGGAAACAACCAAAACATGGAAACAAACAATAAAGATGAATGGATAAACAAAATGTGGGATATCTATGCAATGGAATATTGGTTAGCCATAAAGAGGAAGCCATAAAGAGGAAGTTCTGATCATGCTACAACATGGATGAATCTTGGAAACATTATGCTAAGTGAAATAAGCCAGACACAAAAGGACAAATACTGTATGATTCCACTTATATAAGGTATCTAGAATAGGCAAATTCATGGAGACAGAAGAAGATTAGAGGTTACCAGGGGCTGGGGGCGAGGGAATGGGAAGCTATTGCTTAATTGGTACACAGTTTGTTTGGGGAGGTAAAAAAGTTTCGGTAATAGGTGACAGTGATGGTAGCTAATTAATTGTACTCTTAAGAATGGTTAAAATGGCAAATTTTATGGCATATATATATATGATCAAAATAAAAAATAAATTTTAAAAATTTCCTTTTTCTTCTGATATTTCCTTAGTACTTCCCCATCATTCCCTTTCCCATCCCCTCAATCCTTGTTAATTTTTCACCCTGTTTGTAATAGTCTCTCCAGAGGTGGGGCATAAGGGGTGGCTAAAGTGGTATTTTGATTTGGGTCTAAGTAGGAAGTCCAGATGGGTATCCATGCTTTCCAGAAGTAGAGCATGTTTGGATGAGAAAGGACCTGGCCCACTAATAGTTGGTTGAATCAGAAGAGGCTCTGGCCCTACTTGTACCTCTTCAGAAGACAAAGGAATTAGACTGCAGGAGTCTGAGCTTTGACAGTGTCCTGAAACTTTAAGAAGGTGGCATGGGAAATATAAAATGAATCAAAATGTCTCAAAGTGGGTCCAATTCCCTCAGTTCGGCAACCCTGTTATACCTAAAGTAGGAACTGCAGCTACAGAGGATGTTCTTGTGGGCACTGAACTCAAAGCCATTGACCTTGATGACCACGTCGCAGAGCTTGCCCTCTAGCCTAAGCTCGTTGAAGATCTCACAGGTCATCGCACTCATCTTCCTCTCCATGTGAGGCTGGTGGAAACCTGTGGAGGCCGCCGTGCTCTCCATCTCCATGGCACCCTGGGACCAGCGGAGAGAGGCTGCTCTCCAAGGGTGTTGGGGAGAGTTGTGGAGGGCCCCTTTAGCCAGCTGTCGCTCCTTTTCCCTACTACATCTTTCAAATAGGGCCCATCAGGCAGCCCAAGTTCCAGAATCCTGGGCCCGCAGTGAGATCACTCTCAGGATTGTGCTCTCAGGTTCTGGAACTCCCTCCTGTCCTTGCTCACCTTCCTTCTCCCCTCCCCCTCCAGAGCACTTAAGCTGAAGACCACCCCACACCTCCTTCTATGTTCTTGGACCCTGAGCAGAACTGTAACCACCAACATCACACAAGAGTTTCTATTAATTCTGGTTCCTGTTGTCCACTTCAGGCTGTGTTCCATAATCCTCTAGCATCCTCCAAGCTTCCACCCTGGAGAATCCACACTTGGCTCCCCAGACACTGAGTTCAAGGAAATCCAAGTCAAAGGGGGCAAAGGGAAAAATGAAGCTGATTAAGTTTCATTCTGGCCCGGATGCGCAGGGTCTTCCTGCCTCCTGGATATGTGTTAGTCATTCATTTTCTTCTCTGATGAGTGGGCCTCGTTCACAATTCGCCCTTATGGCTCTTTCACGACCCCTCCCATCCAGCGATTTTCTTGGTCATGGAGACTTTAAGCCTGGAAAGGGCCACCCTTGCCAGGGTTTTGGCTCCATAAAGAGTGGCAGGAGCCCCTCCAATGCCCCAAGATAACCCAGTCCACCCACTTAACCCCAACTCCTTAGAACCCTCGCTTTCTTCAAAGCATAACTCTGAACCATTTTCTTCACCCAGCGCGTAAGTAGGCCTCCTCAGACCGCCTGGGTCTCCGCGTGCTACCCAATTCCCAGCCCCCTCCCCCAGCCCGCCGGGGCCGAAGGCGACGCCTGCGCAGTCGGGCCGCGGGGCGGGCGTTGTACCCCCGCTGCTGAGTAGGCCGCGACCGCGATGGCGGAGGAGGTGAGGCTGGAAGACGCGTCCGGCGTGGGGCGGGCTCCGGCTCCCTGGGCGCTCCGAGACCCCCAGCGCGCCGCCTCGGCCACGCCGCGCCACCCCGGCCAGTAGCCCCAGCCCCGGCCGGAGCCCCCCTCCGCCCCCTCCCACCCCGCGGCCCGGCCTCACAGGGGTGCCCGAGCGAGCCCCGGGCGCCCCTTAGGGCCCAGCCGGTGCCGGCATCAGCGGTTCTCTCGGGTCTCGGGACAGGTGAACACCCTGATGAAGGCCACAGTCCTGATGCGGCGGCCGGGGCGGGTACAGGAGATCGTGGGCGCCCTCCGCAGGAGCGGGGAAGACCGCTTACAGGTACTGCCGGGGGCGAGGCGGCCCGAGCCGGGTCAGGGGGCGGGTGGGGAGGTTTCCTAGAAGTGACCTGAGGGCAAGCAGGTTAGTTCGCCTTACCCCCACCTGTCCTAAAACCGAGATTTCACATTTCTCAATGAGGTCATGCTGCTTCCTCTGATTAGACAGAAAGCATGTCACACCGGGACTTGGCACCTTAGCTTCCGCACTAGCCGAGGCCAGCGGGCTACCCAAGAAGTTGCGATTTGGAGATGGCCACACAGTTGGAGGCACCGTAGGAAGGACCCCATGGCATCGAGAAGGGTGCTGCTGAGAGTGAGCCTGGTCCATCCCCCACAAGACTGGGCTCTTGGCAGGGTTAACACGTGTACTGTCAGGGATCAGCTCTTCAGTGTGGGTCTGTCCAACCTTGAGTCTCCCAGGGCATGGCCTACAGGCTGGGCACTGCCCTGTTCCGACTTCCGTGATCAGCCTCCAGGGTGAGCCGGGGCCACGATGGAAGGAGCCTGTCTAGGCATCATCTCTCTTTTGCATTTTAGGTGATTTCTGATTTTGATAGGACCTTGAGCAGGTTTGCATATAATGGAAAGCGATGTCCTTCTTCTTACAGTAAGTTACACGCCAGCTTGCCTTGTTGGGCTTGATGGGGTGGTGGCTTCTAAGGGCCAAGTAACAGGAGTTTTGTGTTTTTCCAGATATTCTGGATAACAGCAGGATCATCAGTGATGAGTGCCGCAAGGAGGTGGGTTATTCCACTTTGCTCAGACACGTTTCTCATATGGTGCTTCAGATGGTTCCTGATTAGGGCCAAAGACTCCAGGTTGGAGACCTTAGGAGATTAATTTTTTTTTTTAATTATTAATGATAAGCTTACATGGACCTTGTCTTACTACATCTGAACAGCTTTTCCTTACTGACCAAGAAGTATGGTGATTTTGGAATATCTAATGTCTTTGGACATTATTCTTACTGTTTAGCTATAGAGTTTACAAGAGACTTTAACATTTTTTAAATATATATTTTTTATTTTAGTAAATATATGTAATATAAAATTTACCATTTTAACCATTTTTATGTGTGCAAGTCAGTGGCATTAAGTACATTCACAGTGTTCTATAAACATCACCACTGTCTTATTTCCAGAACATTTTCATCACCCCAAACAGAAACTGAACCCATTAAACAATGACTCCCCATTTCCCCACCCCCCAGCTTCTGGCTCCTGGTAACCTCTCATCATCTTCTGTCTCTGTGAATTTGCCTATTCTAGATACCTCATATAAGTGGAATCATACAATATTTGTCCTTTTGTGTCTGGCTTATTTCACTTAGCATAAAGTTTTCAAGATTTGTTCATGTCATAGCATGTACCATAACTTCATTCCTCTTTATGACTGACTAATATTCCATTGTATGGATAGCCCACATTTTGTTTATGCATTCATCTGTTGATAGACACTTTGGTTGTTTCCATGTTTTGTCTATTGTGAATAATGTTCTGATGGACATTGTTGTACAAATATCTGTCCGTGTCCCTGCTTTCAGTTCTTTTGGGTATATATGCCAATGGATGGAATTGCTGGATCATATGATAATGCTATGTTTGACTTCTTAAGGAACTACCAGACTTTTCCACAGCATCTGCGTCATTTTACATTCCCACCAGCAATGCATGAGGGTTCCAATTTCTCTACAACTTCACCAACATTTGTTATTTTCTGTGTGTGTGTGTGTTTTCTTTTAATTTTTTAATTTTAAAATAATAGCCATTCTATGAAGTGTGTATGAAGTAGTATCTCATTGTGGCTTTTATTTGCATTGCCCTATGTCTAATGACTTTGAGCATCTTTTCATGTGCGTATTGGTTATTTGTGTATCTTCTATGGAGAAATGTCTATTCCCAGACCTTTGCCCATTTTTTAATTGGGTTGTCTTTTGGTTGTTGAATTGTAGGAGTTCTTTATATATTCTGGATATTAAACCCTTATCAGCTATGTATTTTCTTCCATTCTATAGGTTGTCTTTTCACTTTCTGGATAGTGTCCTTTGATGTATGAAAGTTTTAAATATTGATGAAGTCTATTTTTTCTTGTGTTGCTCATGTTTTTGGTGTTATATCTAAGAATCCATTGTCAGACACAAGACCATGAAGATTTAAATCTGTGTTTTCTTCTAAGAGGTTTATGGTTTTAGGTTTTATATTTAGGTTATTGATCCACTTTGAGTTAGTTTTTGTATATAGTGAGAGGTAGGGGTCCAACTTCATTCTTTTGGAAGCGGACTTCTTTCCCCATTGAATGGTCTTGGTACCTTGTCAAAAACCAATTGGCCATAGATGTATGGATTTATTTCTGGACTCTCAGTTACATTCTGTCAATCTATGTGTCTGTTCTTACGCCAGTGCCACACTGTTTGGATTACTACAGCTTTGTAGTAAGTTTCAAAATCACAAAGTATGAGTCCTCCAACTTTATTCTTTTTCAAAATGGTTTTGGCTATTCAAGGCCCCTTGTAATTTCATATGAATTTGAAAATCAGCCTTTCCATTTCTGGGGGAAAAAAAAAAAAGACTTGGGCTTTTGATAGTGATTGCGTTGAATCTGTACATCTCGTTGGGTTGTATTTACATTTTAGATTCCATGAAGATGGAATGTCTTTCCATTTATTTAGATCTTCTTTAATTTCTTTCAGCAATATTTTGTAGTTTTAAGTGTGTAAGTGTGGTGGATTGAATTGTGTACCCCAGTTTGGACATGCTCTTCTTCTTGGTCCACATTCTGGTGGGTGTGGACTCACTGTAAATAAATTCCCTTCAAGATGTTACGTCAGTTAAGGTTTGGCCCAAATGAATCAGGTTAGGCTTTAATCCAGATTACTGGAGTCCTTTATCAAAGCAGAGTGAAAGTCAGATGGAGAGAGAAGCCACAAGTAGCAGCCAGAAGCTGAAAGTCGACAGAACCTGGAAGAGAAAGAAGTTGCCACTGTGCGCATTGCCATGTGATGGAAAAGCCAAGGAACTACAGAGTTTGCCTGTCAGCCAGAAGATACCAACTCCAGGAGGAAGCAAGTCACCTAGCCTTTGATACCATGAGCCAATGAATTCCTATGTTAAGTCAGCCCATTGTATGGTACTTGTTTTAGCAGTTAGGAAACCAAGTCTGTCACCTCCTTGGTTAAATTTTTCCTAGTTTTTTTGTTTTTTTTTGTTTTTTTTTTTTTCCAGATGCTTGTATAAATGAAGTTGTTTTCTTTTTGGATTGTTCATTGTTGGTGTTTAGAAACACAACTCATTTTTGCGTGTTGATCTTTACCCTGCAACTTTGCTGAATTTGTTCATTAGCTCTGGTAGCTTTTTTATGGATTCTTTGGAATTTTCCATATATACAGTCATGTCCTTTATGAATAAAGATAGTTCTACTTCTTCCTTTCCAATTTGGATGACTTTTATTTATTTTTTTCTTTCCTAATTGCTCTGGCCAGTATTTCCAGTACAGTGCTGAATAACAGTGGCATCCTTGTCTTGTTCTTGTTCTTGAATTTCAAAGTTTATGTGTAAAATATTTTCTTTCTTTTTTAAAAGTATGTTCTTCTGTTAAATTCTACTATAATTTTAGGAAAATATTCTCACAATCACACACATTAAATAACTTAATACATTTCAGGAGCTTTCTGCCTTTGTTGATGTATAATGTTTGCATTTCATTCTCTTTTGGACAGATGGACAATGACTCCCATTTGATCTTTTAATATTCCTGAGACTATGCATATATTGAAATTCTTTACTCAGTCGGTTCTCATTTTTATTGGGGTGCTCTTAGTGATTGCCTCTGTGATCCGTGATCCCTGAAGCAGCATCCCTCAAGTGTTGAAAGTTCTGACATTTAGAAGGAAACTTATACCAGAGGAGGCACACATAGTGTGAGCTGTTTCAGCTGGTATTGACAGTTTGGTGGAGCTGTCTACCAACTGCTTCCCTGACTTGTCTTCTAGTTCTAGATTTGTGATTTTTTGCCATATCTGTGTTTCACTTTTCCTAAATATTTTCCTTCAAATTGGCCTGTTTTTAAAAATTTGACTACACTTGATTTGCAAAACAGTCTTTATAAAACCATGAGTTTGTTATGCTTGTCTTTTTCTTATCTACATTACAATAAATCCAAAATTATTGAAAATGAAAAGTGTTTATCCAAGTATCACCTAAAATCATTTTGCCTCCCACTTGAGAAAGCATTCCACATTTTGGGGAACACTCCAGTAATTAGTTCTTGCTGGTTAAGTCCCTGTGACTGAGCTAATTAATAAAATAATTCTAGTGACCCTCTTATCTGACAGTAGTAGCTCTTTAATGTGGTTGACTCTGAGACCAGCTCTGCAGATCCAGGCACTCCCCGGACTTTGACAAATGGATAAACATGAATGTGTTGATCAGTTATGTTGGAAGATGGTAGGAGAGGAGAAGTTTGAATCTTAAGTGATACGTCCCCAAATGAAAATGTTGAGAAAACTTAATTAATGCTTTCTCACTTGAAGTTGCTTCTGAGTGATTTTTTTTTTCATGCTAAACTGTAGAACTTTGGTGGGGAAAACTAGACATGGACTAATGGCTTTTCTCTTCATTTGGGTGTTCCAGCTAACAGCGCTCCTTCACCACTATTACCCAATTGAAATTGACCCAAACCGGACCGTCAAAGAGAAGTTACCTTATATGGTGGAATGGTAAGTGGTGCTGGTGAAGAAATGCTCCTGAGCCCTTGAGAACAGTTGGGGTGGGGGTGGGGTTTCTTGAGCTTTGATGAGATGAAAGGTTCCCCTTAAGGGCTTACTTGAATGCAGTTAGCTCAGCTATTAGAATAAACTGCCAAATACACCCCAGGCTAATTATGGCTACCAGACTCGGGGCTTCAGAGAATCCTTGGGATCAGATAGAGGACCCTTGATTTGGGGGAATAAGTGCTTTGGGGAAATGACTCCTCAGAAACCAGCGTCACCATACAGAAGCCCCAGTTCTCCAGAGAGTGTGGGTCACAAAGGAAGAGATTCAGAGGAGTTTGACTAAAGCAATTAAGTCACCAACTCTTGCCTCTCTGTTGTGTTGCTTTCTCACCCTTTTCCTTTTTAGAACAAAAGCCAGAGTCCTTCAAAAAATGACTGTGAGAAGGGATGAGGCCTCCATGGTCAGGACCTGCAGAGGGGACTTGACTCTGTAAAAGGGAAAGGATACTTACTTTAGTGATTTGAATTTGGGTATTATGGGGTATCTGTTTCTAGGTGGACTAAAGCACATGATCTCCTGTGTCAACAGAAAATTCAGAAGTTTCAGATAGCCCAGGTGGTTGGAGAGTCCAATGCAATGCTTAGGTAAGCTGCTTGCTCTGGAAAAAAATTCTGCCAGATTATTTGAAACTGTTTTGCTCCCAAAAGCGGAGACTGGGAGGAGTGGAGAGGAGTTAGTTGCTGGGAGAATCAGGAGAAACATGACAATATGAGCAACTGATGTGAAACGATCTTGCTTTAAGTTGTTATTGTGGTAACATACATACAACATAACATTTCCCACTTTCACCACTTTGAAGCATACAATTCAGCGGAATTAATTACATTCACGATGTTGTACTCCCATCACCAACATCCATTACCAGAACTTCCCATCACCCCAAACAGAAACTGTACCCATTAAGCACTGGCTCCCCATTCCCCATCCCCACCTTGACCTCTGGTACCCTGTAATCTACTTTCTATGAATTTGCATATTCTAATTACTTAATATGTGAGATTGTATAATATATGTCCTCTTGTGTATTTCACAAGAGGATATATATATATTTCACTTAGTATCGTGACTTCAAGTTTCAACATGTAGCATGTATCGGAACTTCATTCCTTTTTACTGCCATATAACATTCCATTGCAGTATATACCACATTTTTTTTATCCATTTATCTGTTGATGAATTATGTCCACTTTTTGGCTGTTGTGAATAATGCTGCTATAAACATTGGCGTACCGATACCTGTCTGAGTCTCTGCTTTCAGTCCTTTTCGGTATATGCCTAGAAGTGGGATTGCAGGGACTTATGGTAATTCTGTAGTTAACTTTCTGAGGAACTGCCAGACTTTTCCACAGTAGCTGCGCCATTTTACGTTCCTGCCTACAATGCATGAGAGTTCATTGCCAACATTTGTTATTTTCTATTTTTAACATAATAACCCTCCGAGTGGGTGTGAGGTGGAGTGGCTGATTTTCTTTATTCAGAAGTGGGAGTTGGCTAGATTAGGACCCTTGGCCACCGGACACCTTGGCTAAGCAGCTTACCCTGCAGTGCCCCAGGATAGACGCCTGGTTGTAGGATCAGTAGCAGAAAACATGCCTACCCACTGCGTCAGCAATCCCTCCTCTAGGTGTAGCCCACGAGAAATAAGTGCTTGTAGCCTCCACAAGACAGGTCCAGGGTGTTCATAGCAGCTTTGTTCATAATAGCGGAAATCTAGTAACATCTCAGTTGTTTATCAAAAGGAAAGTGATAAACTGTGACATATCTCTAAAATGGAATGCTACACAGCAATGAAAAAGAAGGAACTACTGATAAATGCAGAACATGGATAAATCACAATGATATTGTGTTGAGGAAAATAAACCAGATACAAAAGAATTGATTCCATATGATCCCATTTATATGAAGCGTGCGTATAGGCAAAACTCATCCATGGCGATGCAGAGTCAGAATGAGGTGATGGTGTGGTTGACTGCGAACAGACATGAGGGCACTGTGATCTGGGTGGTGGTTACATGGTAGTGTACATGTGTAAGAAGTGACCAGGCAGAATGCTTAAGATTCATGCGCCTCACCCACTGCATCGTATGTATTTTATGCCTCGATTTTAAGTTATTTTAAAAAGTCAAAAATAAAGAGCAGCAGCAGAGGCAGCGCTTCTGGTTGTCACCGTGCCACTTCAGAATTCATTCTTCTCTTTGCAGGGAGGGATACAAGACATTCTTCAGCACACTGTACCATAACAACATTCCCCTTTTTATCTTTTCTGCCGGCATTGGTGATGTTCTAGAAGAAATTATCCGACAGATGAAAGTTTTCCACCCCAACATCCATATTGTGTCCAACTACATGGATTTTGATGAGAATGTGAGCCAAATCTCATTTGGGCTGGGAATGGAAACGGAGTGGGGACTATAAGCCAGGGTGCTTGGCCCCCTAAACAGTAATCATCACCTGGGGAAGAAAGGGAAGGGAAGACATTGCTGGGTTCTTTGTCCCCTCAGGCAGTTACTTTTTTCCTTCCAGTTAAAGACAGGTTATTTTTTAAGGATCGCCTCTTTGGTATTCGGCAGGCAGTCACCTCTGCCTTAGGGGACCTAGTCTGTGGGACCATGTGCTCCCCTGGGTACTGAGGGGCTTGGACTTTGACTTGCTTTTCTAGAGCCAGGTGTGGGCTGCTCTGACTCGATCACATTCACACTTCTTCCCCTCAAAACTAATGGCCGGGATTTTTCCTCACTTTGATCCAACGTTAGGACGTGGCCAACAGCTGAGGGGCAACATACATGTAACCTGATCAGCACTTAGATCCACAAGCCTCATGTTTTCACCAGACTAGATGACTGGTGATATTTGACGATCCTTGTTGATTTAGACCAGGGGTTAGCAAGCTTTTTCTGAAAAAGCCCAGATAGGAAATATTTTTAGGCTTTGTGGGCCTTACAGTCTTGGTCGTAACTGTTCAACAACTCTGCTGTTTTGGGGTGATCATGCAGCCTAGACAGCGTGTAAATAGGGGAGCATGCTGTGTTCCAGTAAAACTATTTACAAAAGCTGGCCAAACCTGGTCCACAGGCCATCGTTTGCCAGCCCCCCTAGTTTAGACTGTGGACATATGGTCTAGACTATAGGCATTGCCTGTGGCTTCAGGATTCCCTTTCCTCTGTGACAGAGACGGTGGCAAACTGGTCTTAGGTGGGTCCCTGTAGCCTTTCCGTTTGTCTCTCCTCTTGATTGTTTAGGGTTTCCTACGGGGATTCAAAGGCCAGCTCATACACACATACAATAAGAACGGCTCCGTGTGTGAGAACTCCAATTACTTCCAGAAGCTTCAGGGCAAAACCAATGTCATCTTGCTTGGAGATTCCATGGGGGATCTCACTATGGCCGATGGGGTTCCCGGTGTGGAGAACATTCTCAAAATTGGCTTTCTAAATGACAAGGTAGGTAGGGGGCCAGGGCTGCTTCTCTCCCTCCTCCAGTTCCTGGAACACATGCTTATTGAGTGCTTTTAATGTGCTAGATGCTGGTCACGCATTAGAGGTGCAGAGATAGGACAGCCATGTGCTTCAGGAGCTCGAAATGTCATGGGAAGACAGAAGAGATACCCAGAGACGCACCATGTAGTGCACACAGGAGTTTAGAGACAGGGTGGTGCCGGGGCTGAGTGCTTATCATGGATCAGGCTCTCTTCTGGGCACTTCACATACATGGACCTCTTTAATCCTTTACAACAGCCCTTTGAAGCAGTGACTATTACCATCCCCATTTTACAGATGAGGAAACTGAAGCCAAAGGTTTAAGTAAAGTGCCCAAATCACATAGCTTAGGAAATGGTGGAGCCAAATACCATTTCTCTTAAATCATATCTGTGAGGCAGTAGGGATGGGAGAGGTTGGTATCCAGAATATGGTTTTATAATTTAGAGAATAAAAATGTAAGAACAAATCAGAGACCAATAGGTGGAAAGAATAAGATCATAAAGGGGCATAAAGTCTGGGAGAGCTGGAGGACGGCTGGTCCTTGCCCTCTGCTGGGCGGTGTTGCAGTCCTCTTGGGCCTTATGAAAATTCCATTCAGATAGATTGGAGGTAACATCTAGGTTTTCCTAGGTTATTTTTAATCCTTGTTACAGTCTTTTGACACTTGACCTAAGGCTTAGTCATAGAAGCCTGTGCCCACTGCCCATCCCTGTCTCCAATGAGCAGCTCCCTGTAACCTTGAACTCTTCAAGGGTGATCCTTCAGGCTTTCAAAAGGGAGCTGGGAGTTGCTGCTTGGTGGCCTCCTCCCCTACCTGTGGGTGCTTGAGAGTAGTCAGAGGGCAGGGCATTGTGGGGCCTCTCGGTCACCTTCCTCTGCAACCCTGGGCAGGTGGAGGAGCAGCGGGAGCGCTACATGGATTCCTACGACATTGTGCTGGAGAAGGATGAGACACTGGATGTGGTCAACGGGCTGCTGCAGCACATCCTGCGCCAGGAGGACCAGATGGAAGTGCGGGGCTCCTGATTCCTGCAGGCTCGGCCAGGCCCTGCAGGCTGTGACCAGGAGGGAGCCTCACAGGAGGCTGCTCTGCTGCGAGCACCGCTCTTCCCTGTGTGCAGAGAAAACTCCAGCGGGGACAGGAGCTGCTGGGCCCATGCCCCTCCTTCCTCCTTTCCCCAGAGCCTCCCGTTATGTCCACCGGAGACGGGCAAAGCCCTGCCAGGTGGGAGGGCAGCTTTGTTCCCAGTGAACAGGGAACCTGCCAGATCTTAGCACTCTTGGGATCATCCAGTCCAGAGATTTTTTTTTTCCTCAAAATTTTTAAACATTGGAACCTGTTCTTCAAACAAATCTAACATGTAAAGCAGACCAAAATAAAAGCAGATCAAAATAAAAATTTTAAAAAACAGCTGTTCTGACCTTGTACAGGTGTGTTTGTGGGTGGGAGGGGTTGCGTGTGCTGAGCCTGTACATCTTGACTCTTGAGACACGGGAACCCCCAAGAAAGAACTCTAGGGTGCCAAAGAACACAGGGTGGGAAGAGTTTGTTTTTCCCACCTGGAATGGTTTGATTTTATTCTGAGGCAACCATGAGACTCACAACTCAGTCTGCAATCAGTTGGATTGGACCACCCTGCCTACAGAGCTCCCTCTTCAGAGATCTCTGAGGGAATTCGTTTGGGTGTGAATTTTCCCTGATGCCCTTGCCTCCCGCTCCTTCCCTCTCCCTCTTGCATGGGTCCAGGGCCATAGAAGTGGGTGACCTACCAGCGCCACCTTCACCAACATCACCACCACCAACACCTTCACCACCATCACCACTGTTGTTTGCTAATGCTGCCATTATGCAAAATGCCAGAAATGGATTGGCTTTTATACAGAGGGTTTATTAAGTTGCAAATTTGTAGTCCTAAGGCCATAAAAGTATCCAAACTAAGGCACCAACAAGAAGATACCTTCACTGGAGAAAGGCTGATGGTGTCCAGAACTCTGTCAGCTGGGAAGGCACGTGGCTGGCATCTGCTGGTCCTGGGTTGTTTCAGCTCCTCTCTCGACCCCTGTGTATCCTTGCTTCTTTCTCCCAGGGCATTTCTCTCTCAGCCTCTAGGGGTCCTCTCTTAGCTTCTCCAGGGCAAACTCTGGGCTTCTCTCTTAGCATCTCCAAATATCCTTCTCTCCACATCTCCAAGCGTCTCTAAACATCTCTGTTAGCTCCAGCTCTGGCGGCAGCCTCTTCTTGAGCCCCCTTAAAAGACTCCAGTGGTCTGAGACCCACCCTAACCGCACAGGGTCGTATCTCCATGGAGATAGTCAGTCAAAATGTCTCACCTCATCTCCATGGAAACAGCCTAATCCAAATATCCCACAAGTTTGGATTAAAAGAGCATGGCTTTTGTGGGGGACATAATATATCCAAAGCAGCACATCACCTTTACCACCATCACCATTATCATCACCGTCTTCACCACCTTCACCATTATCATCACCATCTTCATGATCATCACCACTTTAATCATCATTGCCACCTTCATCATCTCCACCACCATCACCATCATTATTAAGCCCAGGGAACCTGTGTCCAGGCAGGATTCCCAGGAGGCTATAGTGAGTTGAATGGTGACCCCAAAAAAGATATGTCCACATCCTAATACCTGGAACCCATGAACATTACCTTGTTTGGAGATGCAATTAAGTTCAGGATTTTGACATAAGGAGATCATCCTGGATTACTCCGTGAACCTTAAATTCAATGACAAGTGTCCTTATAAGAGAAAGTCAGAGACTGGAGAGGAGAAGACACAGAGAAGGGGAGGTGAACACGTGAAGATGGAGGCAGCGATGGGAGGGAGGCAGCCCCAAGCCCAGGAAGGTCTGGGGCCACCAGAAGCTGGAAGAGGCAAGGAAGACTGTCCCCTAGAGCCTTCAGAGAGAGCGTGGCCCTGCAGACACTGTGAAGCCTTGTGGCCTCCAGAACTGTGAGAGAATAAATTCCGGTTGTGTTAGAAAAGAAAACAAACAAACAAAAAAACTGGGTGAACTTAAAGGGGGATTGAGACCAGGGACCTCAAGGGAGAAGGCTCTGTGAGCCAAAGTAAAATCTCAGTGATTTTAGACTCTGTTGTCTTGCATTATTTGGGCTTTATTCACAGTTTCTTTCCCTTCTGCCCTCCTCATTGACTTGGATGGTTAAGAACTAGCTGAGTTCTCTCTAGGACAACTTTGAAGAAAAAATGTAGAATAGTATCTGTTCTAGTTTGCTAATGCTGCCGGAATGCAAAACACCAGAGATGGATTGGCTTTTATAAAAGGGGGTTTATTTGGTTACACAGTTACAGTTTTAAGGCCATAAAGTGTCCAAGGTAACACGTCAGCAATTGGGTACCTTCACTGGAGGATGGCCAATGGTGTCCGGAAAACCTCTGTTAACAGGGAAGGCACGTGGCTGGCGTCTGCTCCAAAGTTCTGCTTTCAAAATGGCTTTCTCCCAGGATGTTCCTCTCTAGGCTGCAGTTCCTTAGAAATGTCACTCTTAGTTGCATGGGGTATTTATCCTCTCTTAGCTTCTCCGGAGCAAGAGTCTGCTTTCAATGGCCATCTTCAAAATTTCTCTCATCTGCAGCTCCTGTTCTTTCTTCAAAGTGTCCATCTTGGCTGTAGCAGCTTGCTCCTTCTGTCTGATCTTATATAGTGCTCCAGTAATTTAATTCAGACCCACCCTGAATGGGTGGCCAACACCTCCATGGAAATTAGCCAATCAGAATCATCACCCACAGTTGGGTGGGGCGCATCTCCATGAAAACACTCAAAGAATTACAATCTAATTAACACTGATAGTTCTGCCCACATAAGATTACATCAGAGATAATGGCGTTTGGGGGTACATAATACATTCAGACTGGCACAAGTGTCTTCCTAGCCTGTCCTCCCTTAGGGAAATCCATGCCCTCTCACCCTCTAGGAGAGGGTTCCTGGCTGTTGGAAAGTTGGGTTTATCTGCAAATTAGAAGGGGAAGGGCGAAACAAATGTTTTTTGAATGTGCTGGGCACTGAGATGCCTGCCGTTGAATCCTCACAATGGCCACTGTGAGATGAGGAGTGGCAGCTAAAGCAGCTCCTTCCCCAAGACCCTGGAGATCTGAGCTCAATTACCTTTCCCTCTGGCAAAAGGGAGAAGGATGGGAAGGTGGTAATGGCCAGTGGCTAGCAGGGAGAGGTGGGAATATCATGGAATTGGAAACTATCTGCTTGAAAAAGTGTGATTCAGCCTCTGGTTGAATCTCATCCTTGAGCCTTGTATGTTGTGTTTGAGGTCAGGGACCTTATCTTCCCCATTCAACTGGATACTTAGGGGATGTTCTAATTTGCTAATGCTGCCAGAATGCAAAGTACCAGAGATGGATTGGCTTTTATAAAGGGGGTTTATTTGCTTACAAATTTACAGTCTTAAGGCCATAAAGTGACCAACGTAAGACATCAACAATTGGGTACCTTCACCAAAGGATGGACATTGGCGTCCAGAAAACCTCTGTTAACTAGGAAGGCACGGGGCTGGTGTCTCCTTGCTCCCAGGTGGTGTTTCAAGATGGCGTTCTCCAAAATGTCAGTGTCAGCTTCCAATGGCCGTCTTCAAAATGTTTCTCTCAGCTGCAACTACTCTCTCAACTTCTGTGCATTCTTCAAAGTGTCCCTTTTGGCTTAGCAAGCTCGCTCCTTCTCTCTGAGCTTATATAGTGCTCTAGTAAACTAATCAAGGCCCATGCTGAATGGGTGGGGCCACACCTCCATGGAAATTATCCAATCAGAGTTATCACCTACAGCTGGGTGGGTCACATCTCCATGGAAACACTCAGAGAATTACAATCTGATCAACACTGATAAGTCTGCCCACACAAGATTGCATCAAAAGATGGCATTTTGGGGGACAAAATATATCTGAACTGGCACAAGGGACAAGGGTCATCTCTGTCTCTCCTGCAGGCCCCTCTCCTGTTTGGACTGTGTTCCGGTTTGCCAATACTGCCATTATGCAAAACACCAGAAATGGATTGGCTTTTACAAAGGGGGTTTATTTGGTTACAAATTTACAGTCTGAAGGCCATGAAAATGTCCAAATTAAGGCATCAACATGAGTACACCTTCACCGAAGGAAGGACAATGGTGTCCAGAAAACATCTGTTAGCTGGGAAGGCACATGGCTGACATCTGCTGATCCTGGGTCGTGTTCTAGCTCCTCTCTCAACTCCTGTGTGTTCTTCAAAATGTTGCTCTTGGGACCTTTTGTCCTCTCTTTGCTTCTCTGGAGCAAACTCTGGGCTAGCATCTCCAAGGTTTCAGCAAAAGTCTGTTTTCAGGGGCCATCTCCAAAATGTCCCTCTTAGCTGCTGCTCTCTTCCTTCTGTTTGTGAGCTCTTCTATAGCACTCCAGTGATTAAATCAAGCCTCACCCATACCTCCATGGAAATAAGTTAATCAAATATTTCTCTCACATTTGATTGAGTCACATCTCCATGGAAACAATCAAAGGATTCCAACCCAATGAACCTAATACATCTGCCTCCACAAGACCGCATTAAAGAACATGGCTTTTGGTGGGACATAATATATCCAATCTAGCACAGGCATCTACTCGCCACCTGGGCTCCCTCTTCACTGCGAGGTCCCCCGATTAGGTCTCAGGGAGGCAGGACCCTCCAGAAGAAGGAGGCTGGGACCTGGGGACACCCCGTCTTGAGCTGACAAGACCATGTTAATAGAGGGTTTGCTTTTTTCTTCCCCAGTGGTGGCTCTAAGGACCCTGTAAAAGATCATTCTCGAGACCTTCAGTTTAATATTTTATTCAGCACAAAGGAGAAAGGCATCTGATACCAATTTAGCCTTTTGAGTGTCCAGAGCTCTGCCCACCTCCCTCCCACCCCAAGTCCCAAATGAAGCCCTCTTTTAAGGTTATCCCAGCACAAAACCCAAGGACTTGACAGCCCCAAGTCCAATCTGAGCAGATTCCTTCTTATTTCCCCTTCATTTTCTTTCTCTTCCATGGTCCCTTAGGGAGAGGAGCCTTCTTTAGGGATAAAAGGCCACATACAGCCCAGCCTTGAACTTCAGCACCTGGGGTCATCTCAGCCCCCACTGACCTCAGAGGGGTGGAGGGAACAGGGTGAGGTAGGCCTGCCCTCCTGGAGCCTCCCCCTTCCCTAGGAACCAGCCAGTGCTGAGGAAGGAAGACCAGAGGGGTCTCTCCAGCCCTGATTCGTGTTCCTGGGAGCTGCCACAATGGAGGAATGGGGGCTGGAGGCAGGGTGTTGGGGATGGCAAGGAAAGGAATAAAAGAGAAGGAAATAAAGAGATGAGCTCAGCCTTGCCAAGTGTCTAGTGATATGGAGGGGGGGTCCCAGAAATGACCCTGTCCCACCCCCCAGGCTCTACAAATCCCCAAATTGGCTTCATAACTCCAAATCTTTTAAGGAAGGGGTTTGGGTTGGAAGAGAAAAATGGAATGTTGCACTGTGGATTTTAATCTAGGGCTAGTGGGAAGACCACAGTTGTCTCCTCCGACTACTTCTTGGATGGATCCCAGACTTTATCCCAGCAGAGCAAAGGGTGACCACTAGAAGGTCAGTCCCATTGCCCACTGTTCCCCCAAGAAGTGGGCCTTTGCGTGTGGGGCCAGGCCCAGGCTTCCTGTCCTTCAGAGCTCCTCGTGGACCCGCTCCTGGTCTTCATCTGACTTCAGCTTGAGCTCCTCGACAGTGATCTTCCCATCCTGGTTGCGGTCCTGGTTCTGGAACATGTCCCCAATGGTCTTCTCAGGATCCTGCCCAGGCAGGAGGCGACCTTTGCCCTCATTCACTTGAGTCTTGATGAAGGTGGAAAACTTGGGGAAGGAGAACCAAGAGGAGGGGTGGGGGTAAGGGTCATGGCTGAGGGGCTGTGGGTGGCCTCTTGGGAGGCCTTGGGGAGGGCCCCCAGGTGGAGGTCGGCAAGTGTTTTTCTTTTCTTTCTTCCTCAGGCCGCCCAACCCCTTCCCCAGCTCGGTGAGGAGGTGAGGATGGGGGGGAGGAGAGGAGCTGGTGATGGGGCGTGAGCCCAGAGCAGTGGGACCAGGATGAAGGGTGTGACCTGGGGGCTAGTCAGCGACCAGCAGCGCTGCAGGGGCCGTGGACAAGGAAGCCAGGGCAGGGGGGGCAGGAACACGGGAGCTGGGGGCCGGGGGGGGGGGCATCCTGGTTGGGATGGGGCGTGGGACTCAGCTCCTCACCCACCTCCTCTGGGGGCACCTCTCCATCCTTGTTGAGGTCCATGTTTTCAAACAGGTTGGCAGGAGGGTCCTCGTGCCACACAAAGAGGTAGCCTGTGGGCAGCCCCTCCTCCCGGGACACCAACTCCACCTCAAATAGCAGCACAGCACTGCCAGGGACCCCCCGGGCTGGAGCAGGGAGGACAGGAAAGAAGAAAAAAGTCCTAATCAGGCCAGGGACTGGGCTGGCTCCCCAGCCTGCAGACCTCAGCTTCCCCTCTGGGGGGCTGGAGAGTGGGGCAGGGGATGTTTACAGAACCATCCCGAAGGGCCCCCTGACTCCTCTACCAGCCATCAAGGCCCAAGACAGGCAAGGGCAAAGGGGACAGGAGACGGAGCCGGCCCCTCACCTCCGCTCTCGCCGTGTGCCAGGTGCGGGGGGACAACCAGCTGCCGCCTCTCTCCCACACACATGCCCTGCAAGCCCGTGTCCAGGCCTTCGATCACCTTGTTGGCCCCCAGAGTCGCCTCCTGGGGCGCCCCGTGGTCGTGGCTAGGGGAGAGAGCAGATTCCCAGGTCAGTACCGGTTCCTGCCCTCTGCCAGCTCACCCATTCTTCCCCCGGCAGGTCCTGGCCAGTGCAGAGGCCAAACAGCTCAGACGTGGGATGCCCGTTTTCATCTTCCCACTGCCCCCAAAATGTGGCCTTGAGGTCTCGTTTCTCCCTGCCTCAGTTTCCATGAAACGGAATTAGCAGCTCTTCCCCTACTGCTAGTTTCACCACCTTTTCCCCTACAAAGAATTTCATCTCCCTATGCCTATTGCCTCCCTCGTGTGGATGGGAACCGCAGCAAGCACGAGGCTGGGTGCTCCCCCAGGGGCTGGGGTTTCTTCCTCCTTGTCCAGAGGAAGAAGCAGGAGTCAGAGGGAGAAGCTGTCAGGAGGGGGTAGGAGGCTCCCCGCACCCGTGCCCACCCACCTGCCCAGCCCTGGCCCTGCCCTGGACCCACGAGGAGAAGAGCTTGGTGCCGTCCAGCAGAAAGCAGTTGTAGTGGTATCGAACAAAGTCCCCAAGTTTGGAGGTCTCATTGCAGGTCTCAGGGGGCCGGGAGAGAATCTTGATTTCCACGGGGTCTGCAGGGTTGTGGAAGTCGATGACGTGGACATCAAAGACCAGCACGGCGGAGCCAGGGATCTTGTCTCCTGAAGTCAGAGTAGGGGAATGGGTCAGCTCAGAGCTCTAGGAGGGGCTGTTCAAGGGCTCCACAGGGACCTCTGGACCTGATACCCCAGCCTCTAAACCCACCCCCCACCCCCTGTCCTGGGGTTTCAAACAAGGATGGGATGGAATGTTTGTCCACAGGGTCAATTCTTCTAATCTACTGAGGGGAGGGCTGGCTGGTGGAGGGGCGGGATATTGCAGTGTAGAAAGCCCCTTTACGTTCATCATCTTCTGGTAAATTCCCAATAACTTACCCTACTGATCAATATGCTTAGTCCTGTTTCACAGGTGGGGAAACGGAGGCTCCCAGCAAAGCCAGGTCTCAAATCCAGGTCTCTGCTTGCTAGAGCCATGCTGTTTCTGTTCTTCCATAACTACCCTCTCTCTGCCCACGCAGGAGTCAGGCGCCCTCCCCCAGGGTGGTAGGGGAGAAGTGGGGGGTGGGGAGCTACAACTGGCGAAAATGGCTGGGGTCGGTGACAGGAATCAGGTGGATGACCTGACGTCAACTGTGTGCCTCTTTGCAAGGGAGGGGGGCAGCGGGGGGGCAAGGCCAGGCGCGTGGTTCAGGAGAGGTGAGGTGCAGCGGGGGTGGTGGCAGGAGAGACCCTACCCCCTACCGGTTCCGTTCTCCCCGTAGGCAAGGTGGGGGGGGATGGTGATTCTCCGGCGCTCGCCCACGCAGGCGCCCTGCAGCCCCTGGTCCATCCCGGGGATGATGAAGCCCCGCCCCACGTAGGTGTTGTAGGTGTGGTTGTGGGAGTAGCTGCAATACAGGGCCGGGAGGGGGGTGGGTCAAAGGGACCCCTCCCCTTTCCAGGCAGCTCAGAGCCACTCACCAGCGGCTACCCAGGGCCGCCCCAGCACCTGACATTTCCCTTCCTGTCTCGGTTTCCTCTGCTTACCCCACCCAACCATCCCCACCTCCCCTACCCGCCGAGGACCCTCCCGACCTGGAATCAAAGAGGGTGCCGTCCATCAGCGAGCCGTTGTAGTGGTAACGCATGAAGTCCCCGGCCACGGCCTTCCGGTCACAGCTGGGGGGCTGCTCCAGCGTCTCTAGCTTGACGGTGTCCTTTGGGTTGTGGACGTCTATCAGTAGGACGTGGAAGACCAGCGAGGCCTGTGGGGGGATCACAGTCCCTGGGGAAGGGATAGGACTTGAACCATACACGTGGGGAGCAAACCAGGGCTCCTGTTTGATTCAGGAAATCCTATGTGGGCACCATGCAAAACCACCTGCTCCCCAGAGGCCTTTCCCTCCCTGGCAGCAGCCGCAGCTTCCTCACCTCCCGCCTCCCACCCACACCCCCCGCCCCGTGAGGCCTCAGCTGGGTTTTCCCCACGGCCACCATTAGCCCAGGCTGAGCCTTTGTTTATTAAAGAATAAAGGACCCCTTCGTAGTGAGACAATGACCAAGGGCAGATTTCATCCTTACTTGCCTCCTGGGCTGGGCGCCCTTAGGCAGCGCACAACCTGGACAACTGTATGTGGCAGCCCTGTTTTCTCTTTTCTGGAGAATGCTCCCTTGGTCCCTGCCTGCTCTCACCATAGCCTTTCTCGCCATAGGCCAGGAATGGAGGGATGATGATCTTCCTTCTCTCTCCAGGACACATGCCCAGCAGCCCCTGGTCCATGCCCTTGATCAGCCAGCCGGAGCCGACGTACGTGTCATAAGTGCCACCCCCACTGTAGCTGCAGACAACGGGGTAGAGGTGGTGCTGCTGGAGGGGATGGAGGCAGGATGGGCTCCTGACCCCTCCTCCACCAGCCACAGTTCCCAGTGCTTTGAGGGCTCCCCTCGAGCCCCCCACCTGGAGTCGAAGGCAGTGCCATCCAGCAGCGTGCCATTGTAGTGGTAGCGGACAAAGTCACTGTCCTGGACCACGCGGGGACATTGCGGCGGCTGCAGCAAGGTGCTCACTTGCACAGTGTCCTCCTCGTTCCACACATCCAGTAGGACCACGTCAAAGTAGAGGGTGGCATCCGGGGGAATGAGCCCCGCTGTGAGGGCGGCCCCCGAGGGTGGAGGTGGGGTGATCTGAGGGTCCTGAGTTGCCCCCCGCCCCCACCTCTAGTCGCTTTCTTCCTGGCCAAGCTATGATCCCACCCCGGGCCATGGTGCCCTTCCCCCCTCCCGAGAAGCAGGAGACCTAAACTCTAGCCCCAGATGCACTCATATTAGGCAGTGTGACCTTGGCCAAGGCACGCTCCCTCTCTGAGCTTCAGTTTTCTGGCCCAGGGGTCCCCGATTCTGCCTCCTGGTCTCCTCCACCCCGCTGATGCCTCCCCCCGTGCCCCGGGTTCCTCCTGCCGCCCCCCACCCTCCTCACCCAAACCGATGCTGCCGTAGCCCAGGTGGGGAGGCACGATGAGGTGGCGCCGCTCGTTGACACACATGCCCATGAGGCCACGGTCCATGCCAATGATGAGGCGCCCTACGCCCACCACGATGGCCGCCAAGGTGCTGCGGTCATAGCTGGGGGGGCAGCGGGATGGAGTGGCCTCAGGTGTGCCCAGGTGAGGGGCACATAGCCACGTGCTTCCTCTGGCCAAGGTCCCGTATACACAGGTGTGTGCACATGCACACACACACACAATGCCCTTCCCTGTGTCCGTGTGTGAATACACATGCTCTCACCTCTTCACGCCTCCCTCCCACACCAGCTGTGACTCCCACCTAAGAGGATGGTCCCTGCGAAGGCCAGGGGCTTCGATTCCCCCGGGGATGGGGGGTGGGAGGCAGGCCCTGCCTGCCACAACAATTTGCTGAGAGCAAAGGGGTGGTGAGTACAGCAGAGCAGGGAAGGGGAGTATTTGCTGAGCACTTACCATGTGCCAGATTAAATGCTTGGCATTTCACATGCACCTCTCATTTAGTTTTCTCCCCTGTGGGGTGAGCATTAATATTTTTTCATTTTGCTTATGTGAAAAATAGGACTTGAGAGGCCCTCAGCCTCAAGTCACACAGCTAACAGGTGGCCTGTTGACCTCCAAAGCCCGGCCATTTTTGCCTCTGTACCGTAGAGCACTGTCGATCTTCCAAGAAAAGGAAGGGGAAGCAGAGCTGGTCAGAGGTGGGGATTGAGATTGGTTTTAAATTGTGAAAAGGTCTATTCTAAAATTGCAATAGCTTTTATTTTGGTTACATGTTTAATTTACTTTGAGTTTTCAGATGTTAAAGGGGAGTGGGAAATTTTTATGTTGCTCAAAAGGGAGCCCTGTGTTAGGTAAGTTTTCCAGGCTCAGCACTGCAAGAACTGAGCCCCCTACTGGGCTCCCAGAGGACCCCCGGGGAATTCCCAGCCCCTCCTCCACTCCTAGAGGTCAAGGGCTCCTGGCTGCTCTCCTGGCTACTGCCTAGACTTCACTCTGTCCACTGAGCTGGGTTTCCCTCTGTCCTGCTTCCTCCCCAGTGCTGTGGTGGGGCCCTAAGCACTGCGCAAAGTTTCTGAGTTAAACAGCCTTGGGGTCTAGGGGTGCCCCCAGAGTCAAAGCTAACTCTTGAGCCCCCGGCCAGGCACTGTGTGAAGCTGGCTTTCACTCATCATCTTGTTTGAGCCCTAACATCTGCCCCAGACAGTGGGTACTGTTTTATTATTATTTATTTTTATATTCAAGAAGTTGTGGATTTATAGAACAATCATGCATAAAATACAAGATCCCCATATACCACCCTATTATTAACTCCTTGCATTAGCGTGGTACATTTGTTCCAATTGATGAAAGCAGGTTTTTATAATTGTACTATTAACTATAGTCCATGGTTCAACTTAGGGTCCGCTGTGCTGTGCAGTTCCATGGATTTTTATTTTTTATTGTTATTCTAGCAACCTAACACTAGGTACTATTTTTAATCTCCATTTTTCAGATGAGGAACATGAAGCACAATGCCTTGTCCAGCATCACAGAGAGCCTGCCTCCAAGGTGATGTCCACACATGTCTCATGGGTTGAGTCGTGTTTGGGGAAGGGTCCAAGGGGAACTGACCCCGTTGGGTGTGGTGTGGGGGTCTGCGTGTGTGACTGGGATCCAGGGTTTACCCGAGACTGGCATGCAGCACTGAGCTGCCTCCACCAACGAAAGCAGACTTGTGGGAGCAGACCTGAGGCCCATCTCTCAAACCTCAAGGCTGGCAAGACGGGCAGCCGCGCTGGCCTGGTAGAGCTAAGATGGAGGGAGGTGGGAGGGGTGGGGAGGGCAGATGCCTGAAGGACCGGGAGATAGAGGCCTGAAAACCCTCCCCTCTGAGGAGCCCAGGGTGGCATGTCTTACCGTGTGACACGTAGGCAGACGGGGCCCCTGCACCAAGCTATGCCCCCATCCTGCTGTCTGATTATAATGCCCATGCCACTTTACCCCCACCAGGTGCTGCTAACCCCCATCTCTTCCAAAAAAAGTTCTAGCCCCTCCCCCCACTCAAAGGCACTGAAAACTGGGGCAGGAACCAGAGAGTGAGTCAGGGCAGTGGAAGGGTAGGGGGTCCCAGACTGAGAGACCACATGCAGCAGGGACTGTCCCCTTCCCCTCAACATTGTCCACCAGAACAACCCCACCCCATGCCTTTAAATAAAGCAATAGTGAGTATAGAGAGCTCACCCTGATTATCAAATACTTTGGAGATGTAGGGAGCTTGTGTGAAAGAAACTGGAGTCCTTTGAGAGGTGAAGGTTTGTAATTGGGGGCAGGGGGATGTTTTCAGAGAGACGGATGTCTAGGCACCCCGAGGGTGCTGTTTGAGGGTAAGAGATCATGGAATGAGTGTCCAGATGCAGAGCTTAAAAGTGGCAACGAGGGAGCCCGGGGTCAGAAGAGAGCTTGGCGGGGAGCTCAGGGAAAGAAAGTGGAGAATCGGGGTGGGAGATGGGGGTGGGGTGGGGTGGGGAGCGAGGAACCCATTACCTCGAGTCAAACTTCTTGCCGTCCTCGAAGGTGCCGTTGTAGTGGTACCGCACAAAATCCCCCATCTGCACCTCCCGGGGACAGGCCCTGGGGATGTGGTACCTCTCGATAACCACGTCTTCCAGGGGTCCCCCAGCCGGGCTGGCACGGCCGAGCCCTCTCACCACGGCCTGCACCAAGAGCAGCAGCAACTGCAGCAGGGGGAGCCGCAGGAGGGTGTGGCTGGGGGCGCCCGCGGCAAACATGGTGCTGGGAGCTGGGAGCTGGGAGCTCGGAGCTGGGGCTGCCGGCAGTGAAGGCGAGAGAGGGAGCCGCGGGCGCCAGCCTCCTGGCCCCCCTCCTCCCAGAGCTAGCTCCCCCCCTTCCTGTCCTCCTTCCCCACCCCCGCCCTGGCTGGTCTACGTGGAATGGGGGCTGGGGAGACCGAGCTGGCCGGCCGGGGAGGGTGGGGGGAGGAACAGGAGGAGAGAGCAAGGCCGCGAGTGTCAGCCAGGAATGTGCCACAAAGAACTCCGGGCTCCCTCCTCCCCACGCCCCCACCCAGCGCCGAGACCTGGGGCCGGGATGGGGAGGGAGGAGCAGGAAAGATGAGAAGTCTAAGCGGACTCCCGAAAAAAAGAAAGTACACACACACACACACAGAACTTTCAGTGTCTTTTTCGGGAGCCCCGGGGTCCTAAAGCCGGACTGAGGCATCATCCCATGATTTCTTTGTGTGTACCCCCAAATCTAGGTGTCTCCCAGGTGGATAGTGAGGACCCAGAATCTGAAGGGTATCTCAGTGCTTCCCTCTACCCCTACTGTTCTCCAAGGGGAAGAGCGGCTTTGTGCTCCAAAAGCTAGACTACCAGGACTTTCTGACCTGCGGATGGAGTTACAATCGGTGCTGGTGATAGTGGAGAGCGTGAGGGATAAAACTGGGTGTGCACCTCCCCGACTGGGCTGGGGATATGTTCGGAGGGAGCAGAAAGAGCGTGTCGTGGGCGACCAGGTGCCAGAACAGCTTAGGCAGAGTAGAGAGAGGTGGCACCTCCCTCGATTTCTGGATCTTCAGGTGGGGGTGGGGGGCTGTTCCTGTGTGGGGAGGGGCTTTCTGGACTTCCCATCTCCTGAAGCGTTCACCCACCCACCATCTTGGGACAGGAGGTCGGGCCAACGTAGGAGGCTCAGGACACTACTGGATCCCCTCAAAAACGGGGAGATGCGGCCCTTTGCCCCCCTGCGGACCTGACTCAGGCGACCCTCTCCACACACAGCCCCGATACCCGGCGCTAAGACCCAGCGGGCGCTCCGGCCCGGCCCCTGCTCCCGCCTGCCGGGCCCCAGACGCCTTCTCTGCTCGGGAGCGCCGGCCGGGGCACGGCGGGGGCATGGGCAGCGCGGCGTGGGGGCTGCTGTGGCTGCTGCTGGCCAGCGCCGGGGCCCAGTACGAGAAGTACAGCTTCCGGGGCTTCCCGCCGGAGGACCTGATGCCCCTGGCCGCGGCCTACGGACACGCGCTGGAGCAGTACGAGGGCGAGAGCTGGCGCGAGAGCGCGCGCTACCTCGAGGCGGCGCTGCGGCTGCACCGGCTGCTGCGGGACAGCGAGGCCTTCTGCCACGCCAACTGCAGCGGCTCCGCGCCGCCCGAGGCCTCGTCGCCCGGGCCCGGCCCCGACGGCGGGAGCGACGAAGAGTGGGCCCGCGAGCTGCAGCTCTTCGGCCACGTCCTGGAGCGCGCCGCCTGCCTGCGACGCTGCAAGCGGACGCTGCCCGCCTTCCAGGTGTCCTACCCGCCGCGGCAGCTGCTGCGCGACTTCCAGAGCCGCCTGCCCTACCAGTACCTGCACTACGCGCTGTTCAAGGTGGGCCCCTCTGCCCCCCGCCCGGCGACCTCGCCCCTCCGCGCCCCGCCGCCCCGCGTCGGGTGTTCCGGGACGGGTCGCGAGGAGCGTTGCCTTCCCGCAGAGCACAGGCGCCCTCGTGCGCTCGGGCTGCGGGCTCCGGCCCTACTGGCCGATTCCCCACCGCCACCCCCACTCCTCACCAGGCTAACCGGCTGGAGAAGGCGGTCGCCGCGGCCTACACCTTCCTCCAGAGGAATCCGAAGCACGAGCTAACCGCCAAGTATCTCAGCTACTACCGGGGGCTGCTGGACGCCGCCGAGGAGTCCCTCACCGACTTGGAGGCGCAGCCCTACGAGGTGGGGTGGAGGGGCAGGGGGTGGCTCTGGGCCGGTTCTGAGGCTCCTCACTCACCTGCGCTGAGGGAGGAGGGGAGGTGCCGGGGGTCTCCCTGACCCTTCCTGCCACGCGCGTCCCCTCCCACACCAGGCCGTGTTCCTCCGGGCCGTGAAGCTCTACAACAGCGGGGACTTCCGCAGCAGCACCGAGGACATGGAGCGGGCTCTGGCCGAGTACCTGGCGGTCTTTGCCCGCTGTCTGGCTGGCTGTGAGGGGGCCCAGGAGCAGGTGGACTTCAAAGACTTCTACCCAGCCATAGCAGGTATCCCCCCACCCAGACCCTTGCCAGGGTGTCCCTCGGAACTTCCCAGAACTCCTGTGCCCCTTTATGGAGCACCTATGAAGCGCTCGGGAGAGGGACAGGAGTAAGGTGTTATCCCAGCTCTCGAGGAGCCCTCGGTGTGCTAGAGGGAGAGACGAGATAACAGACACCCTGACGCTGGCTGCAGAGAGCTGTGGTAGAGAGTTTGCATTGTGCTGGGCACCTGTGCAGAGGGCCGTGACATTCCAAAAGGGTCTGGGAAGGTTGGGTCCGAAGGCCTCCCAGGCAGGGGGCAGTGCACGTGCCCAGGTGCCCAGGTGGGAGACAGCCCAGCAGGTAGCAGAAAGCGGTTCGTTCGGCGTGGCCAGAAATCATTCCTAGTCTCAGGATCTCTAACCCTGGGGTCCCTCAAGGGGACCTGGCATCACCTTCTCTGTCTGGCTTCAGTCCACCCTTCAACTTCACTTGCCACTCTCCCAGAAACCCTCCCTGGCTCTCTCTGGCTTTTGTGGTAGGGGTGAGCTGGGGGTGGTAACTCAGCCCAGGAGACTGGACCTGTCCACAGTAATGTTTCTCAGTACCGCTTATGGTGTGCCAAGCACTTGATGTGGGCTATGTCATTTAACCGTCAGTGCCTGATTGGGATGGACCTGGTGGGCTCACCAGCTCTTCACTTCTGCCTCCTGCCCCCCAGATCTCTTTGCAGAATCCTTGCAGTGCAAGGTGGACTGTGAGGACAACCTGACCCCCAATGTGGGCGGCTACTTCGTGGAGAAGTTCGTGGCGACCATGTACCATTACCTGCAGTTTGCCTACTACAAGTGTGAGCCTCCAGCAGGGCCTGAGCGGAAGAGGAAGGGGTGAAGAAGAGGACTACATCGGGGCCCTTGCACAGTCACGGGGAGCTCTCCTACAGAATTGAGGACTCTGAGTGATGGGAGGGAAGTCTGGGAGTGATGAGGATATCAGGAAGGAACCATGGGGGCCTTTGGAGGCCAGTGAGAGGCTTCTGGGAGGAGACAAGAGAGCAGCTTGGGGAAGAACTAGAAGGTCTCTTGGGCAAGAGGCTAGATAGCCAACAACATGACAGCACTTGACAGTCTACAGAGCCCCGCCATATCTGTTTATCTCACTTGGTCCTCTCACCAGCCTCATACGTTACTGGACCCATTTTCCAGATGAGGCAACTGAGGCTCACAGAGGGCAAGGGACTGGCCCCAAGTCACATGGCTAATAAAAATTGGCACCAGGACTTGAGGCCTCCCTGGAGGGAGATGTTGGTGTCCACTGAGGGCTAGGAGGGACAACCTCCAAGGTTCCTGCAGTAGGGAGATGCCAAAATTCAGACAGAAGCTGGAATTGGAGTGGTGGGCTGAGGACCAGGGGGCCAGGGAGTCCCTTCGTGGGGCCGGATGGCAGAGAGATTAAGAGCCAGCTGCCAGACTCGTTCCCCAGTGCCATCACTCTCCATCTGTGCAAGCTTGAGCAGTTTACTCAACCTTTCTGTGCCTTGGATTTCTCATCTGTAAAATGGGGATGATAACAACAGCAAGGGTTAAATGAGTTACACAGGGCTTGGCACATGGTAAGTGTTCAGTACCTGTTAGTTTGCATTATTATTTGGTGGAGTGAGGAGTCGAACAGGTGTTCTGGGAAGTATCTGGAGACCCAGGGGCACTGGACTGAATTGGGAGATGGGGTTGGGGTGGACTTGCTGGGCTTGTCCCTGGGTGTGGGGAGGTCCAGACCGACTCCTCCCCCTGTCCTGCCCGCAGTGAATGACGTGCGCCAGGCTGCCCGCAGTGCCGCCAGCTACATGCTGTTCGACCCTGAGGACAGTGTCATGCAGCAGAACCTGGTGTATTACCGTTTCCACCGGGCCCGCTGGGGGCTGGAGGAGGAGGACTTCCAGCCTCGGGAGGTGGGCACTGCCTTCCAAGGCTCTCATGGGACATGTGGTTTGAGTAACAATGCTGGCTTCCTCTGAAGGCAGGATGGGAAGTGGAAAAAATATGGGTTATGACTGTAGCCAGTCCTGGGTTCAAACCCGAGCTCTACCATCTGGTCCTGGGAATGTCATTTATCCTTTCTGCATCTTTTGCTTCTTCTGCAAATTGGGGATCATACTGCCTACGTCACTAGCCCAGTGCCTGGGACATGGGGGGTATGTAGCAGGTGCCCATTCTTGCCCACACCCCTCCCCACCCTCATCACCTTCACCTTTGGCCTTTCTTCTTCTTCCCCAGGGACCCCCTAACCTGGACCAACCGAGAAGTCTAGGGCTCTTGGAGTCTAGGGCAAAACTGGCAAATGTGGGGCCCATTGTGCCTCTCCCATTTTCCTTGTCAATGACAGACATTGCTAATCACTTGAGGCACACTATCTCATTGAGCCCTCGGAGTCCTTCTCGACCCAGCACTCTAAGGAGCTATGATTATGCTATCAGCATGTGAGCTGAAACCTGTTCCCTACTCCTTGAGCTGGGAAGGGACCAGAGGACCTAGATTCTAGGAGCCCTGGCTCTCCCACCATCTCCCAATTCTGCACTGGCAGCAGGGTTCAGCTCAATCCCCTCATCCCCCCAGGAAGCTGTGCTCTATCATAACCAGACCGCTGAGCTGCGGGAGCTGCTGGAGTTTGCACACATGTATCTCCAGTCAGACGATGAGGTGAGTGGCCCCAAGTCCTCCAGGACTGGAGTGTGAGAGGGGGGTGCAGGGTGGACACCTCAGGCCTTTTCCATGTGCCCCTGTGCCAAAGCTCAGCCCCGCCCTGGTGCTCAGCTGTGTGAAGCAGGAGAGCTTTGCCTGTCTTTTATCTACAGCTTCCTTCTCTCCCCCACTTCAGTGTCCATGTCCCTTTTTCTGCACATGCCTGAGTCCTGCTTGTCCTGGGCCCAGCTCAGATGGCACCTCCTCTAGGAAGCCAGGCTCTCCTCTGGGCTTGCGGTGCCAACTCTGACCCTCTGTGCCTCCCTGGTCACCTGTGACCTGGACTTGGAGTTATTTGCAGCCATGGTCCTTCTTGCCCCTGGGCTGCTTCTCCAGTCTTCTGGAAGATTTCACTCCAGAACAGGGCCAGGACCTAGTTATTCCCAGCTCTCCCACAGAGCCTGGCATAGAGCTGGGAATAACTGAGATTGGATGAACAAGTGAATGAGTGAAGGAAAGAACAAATGCAAGTGCAGTAAGGAAGGATTCTAAATGAGGGTTTGAGAGCCTGAATTTCTCTGAGGTGTTGCTGCTCAGGGGTTTTTTATTAATTCCCTTATTAGCTCATCCATCCGTGCCCCCACTCACCAAACACAGGGTGAAGGTCTTCACTATTAGCACCCAGGCTTTGGTGCTAGCCGGACCTGGCTCCACTTCTTAATGGCAGGGATTCCACCTCTTGGAACTTCTGTTTCTTCATCCATTGAATGGGGAGAATGAATGCCCATCTCACCCTGTCCTGGTGAGAATTAAATGGGATCAAGTATGTAAAGCATCTGGTATACAGGTAGCACACAGCAGGTACTCAGTGAATGATAACCATTTTGATTACTGTTATTTGTTGCCTGCTGTTTGCTTGGGCTTGGGGTAAGTTGAAAGCTCAGCTTTCCCAGGCAACTCACAGTCTAGTGGGGGAAGCGAGAAGCAGCCCGGACCCTTCCCATGGTGCTGTTGGAGAGGTCAGCAGGCTGCAGCACAGCCGGGTCGCCAGTGAGGGCCTCATCTTGGAGCTGATGCTGGGCTTTGGAGGGAGGCACAGGGAGTAAAGGTGTTCCTGGCAGGGAACACAGCCTGAGTGAACAGTATGCATGGAATAGCATTATATGCACCCGGGAGCTGTTGCTTAAAGGGTGGGGTTGTGGAGGTGTAATGCTTAGTGCAAACACTGAATCTCTACTGTTGGAGCCCCATTCATCTGTTCAGGGAGGGAGCAGTTTGGGATAAGGATGTTGCAGAAAAAACCCTCAGAGAGTTCCCAGGTTAGATCTTGAGACCCGGGAAGGAGGGGTTTTGGAGACTGCAGATGGAACTGGGCATCCCCTTGGCCAGGAAGGGAACTGGATGCCAGGCTGAGGCCTGCTGTCATCCAGTTTCTCCCCACTCACCCCCTCCCTGGGGCTGTTGTAGATGGAGTTGGAGGAGACAGAACTGCCTGTGGAGCCTGAGGAGCGCCCATCTGACGCTGAGTTTGAGGGGGAGGGAGACTATGAAGAGGGCATCTTTGCTGACTGGTGGCAGGAGCCAGATGCCAAGGGTGACGAGGCTGAGGCTGGTCAGTGCCTTGGGTCCTGGTGGAAGGGGAGGGATGCAGCCCGGGCTGGGGGCTGGGGCTGCAGAGGCAGTGTAGTATGTGTGTTGGGTGCTGGGACCTCTTCTCTGGGAGCTTCTGACATGTGAGCAACCCCCACCCCCAGCCCCCTGCTACCTGTTGGGAATGGGTGAGGGGCTAACCCCACTGCTCCTTCCTTAATCTTTTCAGAGCCAGAGCCCAAACTGGCGTGAGGAAGGGGCCGCCTTCATACCCCTCAAGAGCTTGGGAAGCCTGGGCCCGATGGCACCACCACTTCGCAGCCTGGGAAGCAGGAACTATTTATTAAAACTTAAAGTGGACACAGCTGACCTGGCCCGGATCCTGGCCCACCTGCGAGCACTGTCTCCCCAGGCCCCTCCTGCTGCCTCCTCTGCGTCTCTAGACCACAGGGTGGCAGGGGTGCTGCAGGCCAGTGCTGGGCCAACATGGTCCCATCCTACTGCCCACTGCTCTCGGCTCCTGGACACTCTCCTGGAGAAGTTTCCAGCTTCTGGTTGTAACCTCAGCGGGAGTTGCAGAGATGGCAGAAGGACAGCTGGGGGCCGGGGAGCCCTAGACCTGGAGTCTAGAGGGCCCTGGCACACTGGCAGCGGGGACTAATAAAGTTTATTGTTGAGTGAATCACAGCACTTGGGGCCCAGTCCCCCCCGGGCTGAGTTGTGAGGGTGCAGGGCCCTTCCACTGCCCCCATCTTAACTCATCTGTAGAATGCGAGGCGGGGGCTAGGGGTGGGTGAGTGGGCCCTTGGACTGCCGCGTGTGTGCGCGCGCACTCGGGAGCGCGCCGCCCGCAGTTGCAGATCTCCCGCCAGGGGGCGCGAGGACACAGTTCCCTCCCCGAGTCCGGGAAGATGGTTTCAGATTTCCAAGATGGTGTGTAAGGTATTTTCCTAGTTCAGCATCGCTTCCCTCGGGGAATGTGGCGACTGCGGGAGGGCGCTGAGGGCTTTTACTTCCAGCTGCTGTAGTTGACCCAGGTTCCCAGCAGTGCGGGCCAGCGTGTCTTGGGGGCCCCGCCCTGCCCTCTGCCCAGTCCCCCCTCCCAGACCTGGGGCCAGGTCCCATCTCGGTGCCAGAGAAACGTTTGATTACTTAGGACCTCCTGGGGGGCAGTGGGATGGCCAGACCCCTCTTGCACCAGGGGACAGTGGGTCCAAAGGAGTGTGGGCGAGGGCGGTGCCCAGTGGCCACCACCCAGTGCTCTGACTCACCGGCGCCCCGCCCCCTTTCTAACAGCTCCGCCTTCTCCCGGGGCGGGGGGCAAAGTGGCAGAGGCGTCTGCCCCTACTGGAGGGTGGAGTGGAAGGTGGAAAGCGGAGTTCTCACCCACCCCCTTCCTTCGCCCTCCCCTGAGGTGTGCCAGGTGCCCTCCCTGTCCTGCCCGGGACCCCTGCCCTGGGCCTTTGGTCAGGATGAGGGCTGGAAGGCCAGAGTCGCAGTCTGGAGCAGGGGCTGGGTCAGGGTGGGTGATCTCACTCTCTCCTTCCTCCCTTGGGTGGGTCTGTCAGGCAAACAGTCTGCAGCAGGAGCGTCTCCCAAGGGCTCCCGGTACTAGGGTGGACCAGGCCTTGGCAGCCCTGCCCCACCCCACCCCTTTCGAGCCCCCGTGTTGCCAGTTTCCACCGTGGCCCTCCCCCTGTTTCTGGGAGGGGCTGCCTTCCAGGGGTGGCACTCGGGAGGGTGGGGAGCAGGGACGTGCTTGAGCGTGTCTGCGCAGCTGTGGGCCTGGTGTGAGTAGGAGCTTTGGAATCTGCAGACAGCGGGGTGTGGGTCTGGGAGTGCGTGCGCCTGCAGGAGAGAGAAGGTCTGTGTGTTCGTGTGTGGATGTGTGGGTCTGGGTGTGAGCATGTGCCTGCAGGCACGTGTCAGAGAATTCCATGGAGCCTCATGGGTGATTGTGAGCATGTCTTTGCATGTGGGTCTTCGTGAGTGTCCAAGAGTGTGGGGCATTCGTGAATGTGTTTCTTAGAGGTTCATTCACTCTTGCAGCACATATTCATTAAGCACCTCCTGTGTGTCAGGCTGTAACAAATGCTGAGCATACAACAGTGAACAAAGCAGGCCATAGCCTTGCCCTCGCAGGTGTTACATTCCAGGAGGGAGAAGGCAATAAACAATAAATATAATAAGTAAATTAGCTGGTTGTAGTAGATAGGTGTGATGGAAAAGTAGAGCCGTGTAAGAGGGATCAGGAGAGCTAGGGGGGTGCAATTTAAGTGTCGATATGTGTGTCAGAGTGTGCATCGAAGTGTGGGGTGTGTGTGAGAGAGAGAGAGGGAAGGGCATATCCCGTGGGAGCAGAAGGCTGTCCCCTCTTTAGGCTCTCTGCACCCCATCCAGGCCTTGAGCCAGCCCCTCCCCAATCCTTACTCAGCTGCCCTTTCCCAGGGAGGCGCCAGCCCCTCCCTCCTCTTCCTGATGCCAGCATCTCCTCACTGCCCAGCTGACTCCCCAAACCGGTGAGACCGAGTCCCAGCGTGGGCCCTCTGGGGCCCTCCAGCCAGTCTCCCAACCCCACCCAGCTCGGCTGCCCTCACCTCCTCCCTGTCTTTGTTTCGCCCTCCCCGGCCTCCTTACCTCCTCACCCCCAACACACACTAAACCCCCACCCAGGACTTCAGCAGCAGCAGCATCTGTGGAACGGGTAGAAGGTTAGGGATGTCCAAAAGGGCAGTGGGGATGGAGACCTCAGCAATAGGGACCAGACTCAGAGAAATCCCACAGGGGCATCCTGGATGCAGAGAGACCCCATCCTAGGGAAAACATGACTACTTCATGTGCCAGTCACCTGGCACGTTAATTATAACCCTCAGAGCAGTCTGGCCACGGAGACATCAACTCCCCTCTGTTATAGGAGGCTGAGGAATGAGAAGCAACCTGTCCAATGTTCCCTGAGCCGGTGGGTGGCTGAGCTGCCCTGGAACCTGTTCTCCCCAAATTGATGTTGTTCACAGAAAGGAGAGAAGGCAGGGCCTTGTCCCTTTAGACTGTGAGCTGACAGCTGACAGAAAGAGGAAAGTGGGGCCCAGATGTGTAGAAAACCCCCCAAACCCCCACGCCACAGCCCACTGAGGGAGGCAAGGGTTTTGAGAAGGAAGGAAAGGAGGCAAGGAGGGAGGGAGGGAAGAGACAGGCAAGTACCCTCTCTCAGGCCTGATTCCAGAGCCCTACCCTGCCCCCTCCATTGTCCATTGTCAGCTCCAGGGATCAGGATGGATGTTAGGAACTCTTGCTGGAGTCTCAGTCCAGCCCCTGAATCCTAAGAGGTGTTGGCCAGAGGAAGGGGGAGGTCCATGGGCTCCCAAAAAATTCCAATGGAAGAGAGTTCCCCCTTAGGTTTGGGAAATAGTTCTTGAAGTCTCACCCTGTTGCTCCCGATCTCTGAGAGAGTAGGGTCTCCCCTGGGGACAAAGAGCAGCCCTTTCCGTGTGTCAGATGGCTGTGTCCCACTGGCCCTGGGGCCAGCAGCTTAGCCTGACTGGGAGGGTCCTGGCAGCTCCATGGCTTCCCCACTCTGGGGTTTTCTTCTGTGACATCTTTCTGAAGGCAGCCTTGCAGAGCACCCCAACTTCACAGATGGAGAAACTGAGGCTCAAGGAGGCTAGGCTGGCAGAGCTCTGCCAACTTTCTTCCCATGATCAAGCTCCAAGGTGACTTGGGATTAGATTAAGGTGGGCAGGGGGCCAGGGCGGCCCACCCAACCCAGCCCAAGCCCAAACCCCAGGTCCCACCTGTGGACACCCCACCCCATAATCACCACCTGCCTGGATCCAGCTGGCGCTGAGGTGCCTGGATAGCATCTCCTCTGTCCCGCAAACAACCCTGGTTGTGGCAGCACTTCTCAGGCCCATGACTCAGCTGGGGAAACTGAGGTAAGGGGGGAGGATAAGCCTGCTCATTTACTCCTTCCCACATGTACATATACCTGAGCCTTTGAATCATAGAAGAACTCACTCACTAAGGGAGATCACACACAAGGAAGAGGCCAATAGAACTTAATGTTTTCCATTTGGAGTCACGTTTCCCTAACCTTTTAGGAAGAAAGTGTGACGGTATATTCCTGGAGCACAGTTTTCCCTTGACCACTTTGCTAAATCACTGAAAGGGGAGGCTGGAAAGGGTTAGGTGGGGTTCAGCCCCTCAGAGTGGGGTGCTTGGCTTCTCTCCACTGGCTTGCATGGGTATGGGAAGCAGGGGGCCTCATGGCCATAAAGGGCTTCTCATTTAAATGATTGTATGTTATCTCCAAATGAGGTTACATAAACAGTCAATGAGAGGCAGGAACCAAACTGAAGGCAGAAAATGCTTGTCATGTGACTTTAGCCTTCAGCACAATTATTTTGATAACCCTATATTTCTTTTTCATACAGTGGTATCCTCAAAAATGGAAATGTCCCTGGACTTTGAAATCCTTACCCCCACCTCACAGACACTTTGGATCCAGCTGGCTTCTTTCAAGCCCTTTATCAACAGCCTGGTCCCTGCCCCACCCACCCCCATGCTCCCGGCCCCTCCCCCTCACTAGATCCAGGTCTCTGCTGGGGTCATAAATTATCCATGAGCTGTAAATTGGCTGTTTCTTCAACCGGAGGCTGAAGTGCTGATGAAATATTCAAGGATCTCAACTCTCAGTTCTCTGGGGACCCTGGGATGGGACTGGGGAAGATGGGATTAGTGTACAAGGCTGAGGGCCCTCCAAGGCCTGGCCCAGTTCCCACCAAGGTGGAGCCCAGGGCAGGAAGATGGGGGATGGTGGGGGTGCGGATAGGGAAGTGGGGAGAGGGGTCTCTTTGCATATTCGATTGCTGTGTCTATGGGTGGTGTTGGCTTAGAGGAAGTTCGGCTTCCAGGCCATGGTTATTGATTTTGGTCCCTGTGGAGGGCCAGCCAGCCCCCCTATACCCCTTGCCCTGGCTCTCCAATCCCGAGGTTTTCCCGAAGGCACCAAAGTTGACTTCCCGCAAAATCGATTCTCGTCTCCTTCCCTGTTGCATCCTACCTTTGTTGGGGTGCAACGATACCTAAAGAGATGGCCTAGCAGGTGGGAGCCAAAGGTTCAAGTCCCAGCCCTGCCAGGAATTTGCTTTGTGTGGCTCTGGGGAAGGCTCTCTCTTGGCTCCTGCTTCAGTTTCTCCATATATCCAAGGGGTTCCTGATTAGATTATTCCTTCTTCCCCAGAACTATCAACAGTCCCCCCTCTGCATGCATGTCTGAGTGTGAAGTGGGGAGGGGCGGCCGCGTGGGAAGGGCGCCTGTCGGGGCAGGCAGCTCTCCCGGCTGGTTGGGGGAGGGAGGGGCAGGCAGGCTCACAGGGTGGGTGGGGCCCCAGCTGTGTCAGCCTGTGTGTGGAGTCGCCCTAGCCAGGAGCAGGAAGGGGGGTGACTCAGGTGGCATGGTCTGATCCCACCCCCCACCCCGAACCACTCAGGAGGGGGAGGGGTTGCTCAGAGAGCCAGGGAGACCCAGCCCCAGAATTCAATTCCAGTGCTTGGAACCAGCCCTGTGGGGCTCCTGAAGGCCTAGAATTGGATTTAGGGGCTTTGGCGTCAGTAAGGGGGAGGCATCCAGACCTAGGCATTCTCTGGAGAGGTCCTGACCTCTCCCTCCACCACCACTGGCCGCTGGTATCTCACCCTGGTGGTGCTATTTCTGTCCATCCTATCTCTGTTTTCTGGTCTCCCTGTTTTCCCTCTGACATTCCATTGCGCCCACACGCCTCAGAGTAAAGCGTGGCTGGAGCTATCTCTATAATTACGAGTCCTCCCCTGGCTGGCTGAGCACGGGGTCCTAGGAGAGGCCCCGGGCAGCCTCCTGCCTCGAGGCTCCTCCCCTGGACAAAGGGCAGCAAAATGGCAGGACCCCGCCCCCACCTCCACAGCCTTGCACCACCCTCCTCTATTTGGGCCAAGCTTGGGCCCCTCCAGCCAGAGTCTGGGAGCCTGGAGGCTCTTCTGCAGTGCTGTCCTGTCCCCCAGCCCTGAAAGGGTCACCCTGAGCAAGCCGCCCCTAACACCAGCAGGCAGGAGTAAGATTACAAACGGAGGTGCACATACTATAGTCTAAATATTTGAGGTATAAATCCAGCCACTGGACTCTTAAATAAGATATACCTTGATGCATATACCTCCACAATGACCTGAAAGGCCAGAATGGAATTTAGAATCCTCAGACTTCTTAGAACATGGCAGTCCAGGAGCATGGCTCCCGGGGCCCCAGCCACCGGGCTACCTCCCCTTCGCTTCCCTCTCCAGGCTCTGCCAGCACCAGGAAGGGCCTCTAGCACATGCATGAAAATGCCCCGCCTTACATGTCCATGCCCTGCCCACACCCCCTCGCCACCCCACCACCATAACTGCCCCTTGTCACTCCTCTGGCCTAAGGGTGCACAGACCAGCTGTCGTGCCCGTCTGTTTAGTTCTCCAGAGAGAGACCTGCAGGCCCTGCAAGCAGGGTCAGTGCTGGGCAAGGAATTGCAGAGTTCCGGGTACTTGGAGTGTTCTGGAAGGGGAGAGGTGTGCAGTCGGTGCAGGCCCATCCCCTTGGCCCAATGTGGTGGGGAGCAACCCCAGAAGGACCTTCCAAAGGGCAGGAGGACCCAGGACAGGAGCCTCCTCCCCAGGTCTGAGGATGTTTCTGCCCCGGGGCTGAGAGTGTGTTGCACTAGGAAGACTTTCTAGTTGTCTGTTCTCTTTTCCTGCTGTTGCAATGCCAGGGCAGGGGCTACTTTGTGATTAAAAGGTACGATTATCAGCCTGAAGTTTGGGCAACTCATCTGTTCCCCCTGAACCCCCTTTATAGAGGCGGCTCTCCCTTAGGCCACCTTCAGCTGAAGAGGAGGGAAGAAGGGTGTGTGTGTGTGTGCTGGGGAGAGAAAACTGACAGGGCTGGTGTGCCTGTACTGGGATCTGCACCGAGGAGTACATCTCTGTCTCTGCCTGCCTCTATCTGGGGAAGGGGTCCGGGAGAGAAAGGGCTGTGTTTGAACAGACAACAGAAACTCTCCCACCTCCTTATATGGGCTAGTGGCCTCCTGGAGGAGGAGGGGAAGTGAGATAAGCTGCTAAGCTGGGAGGTGGGAGGGCAAGCACTCCCGGCTGCCCTGATGCTGGCTGGCCGTCTTGGACACCTTCCCTAAGAGAAATGCCCTCTCCTCCCCTGCTAGTTCTCCTCCCTCCCATTGGCCCCTCATCCATCAGGCCCCACGTTGCCAGTCACTTCTGTCTCTGGGCAGCTCTGATCGGTCCACCTTGGTGTCCTTTCCTTCTTGGAGGCCCCAGAAAGCTAGCTGCAAGGTCCAGTTAACCATGTGGGTTCTGGGTGGCCTAAGGTCTCTGCTTCCACTGAGTTCTGGGTGAGAGAAATGAGTTTAAACTGCAGGGATGTGAATTGAGGATAGACATCAGAAGGAACTTAGCACTGTTAGAATAAAGAGACAAGGGCTTTTACTATAAGGGAGGCTGGGGGATCTCCTTTCCTGGAAATTTGTCAAAAATGAAATCCCTGCCTTTAAAGGCTTTGGAGCAGGAGACTGGAGAAGATGACTGTGGGGGCCTTTCCATCAAGTTCAGGTTCCAGAGGAGGCCTTAGCTACAGTGACCCCCATCCCTACCCCTAGGCTCTCACCTTCCACCTTCTCCTGCCTCTCTACTCCATCCCTACACGATCACATCCTCTACAGAGAGCTGATTCAACTTAAAGACATTTTTTCTGATTCTTTTCTTTGTCCTTCCTCTCTGGCAAGCATACAGTAGGTGCTTAATAAATGTGCAGAAAATCTCCTGATCTGGAAGTGTTTGACAGCTTTTTTTTTCAGTCTTCCCGCTGCTGCTGCGTTGTTTCTACCCAGTCCCAACCTGTGTGCTTAGCTTTGGGACTGGCATGTGGCTGCATGTTCCAGGGTGAGAGACCCAGAGCATTGCTGGGGAGGTACACACACACACACACAGCTTCATCCCAAAGCCTTATTTCTGCCCCTCCACCCCACTCAGTCTTCTCCACCCTTCTGCAGCCATCCAGCCCCACCTGGCCTGTATGCTGAAGTCAGGAGAAAGAGGAGAGTTAAGCCAGGCTTGCGGGAAGTGTGTGCACAGGTGTTTGGTGTGGGGAGACACCTGCGGTTGGGGGGGTGGTAGAGAATGGAGGCAGGGGAAGGGGATGTGGAAGGTGGAAGTGGGAGGCGGTGAAGCCCCAGCAGTAGATGCAGCTTAGGCTCCTGAGCACTTTTCCTCTCCACTTGGGGGCTGCTCGCTGCACCCTGTAGCAGGGTGGCAAGCAGGTGGGTGGGGTGGGGGGAGGTTGGGTTAAAGATGCTGAGATAAGCTGGAAGGGAGTGTGGTGGGAAGCAAGGCAGAGAGCAGTGGCCCTGGCATATGAAATGGCAACGGGTCCAGGGATGTTGATGTCTCCCCGACCCCCTCCAGGAAGACTTCTTATAGGGCACGAGCTCCAGAAGGGAGCTGCCATTCCTTTCTCCAGTGGGGAAAGTGGCCAAGGAAGCTGGTGGCATACCTTCACCCAGCCCCATCCTGTGTGCTAGCTTCTGGGCTATCAAGCTTTTTTTCAAGGGGGGCCCCTTCCTGAATAACCACTTCCCCACTCCTACCTCCCACCCACAGATTGGGTTAGATGACCTATTTATGCTTATCCGTCTGTGAGCTCTCTGAGGGTTGGGATCATGTTGATTACCTGTGTTACTAGGGTCTAACCCAGTGCCTAGCATACAGTGAGTGCTCAATGCCTGTGTATTGAATGAATGAATGAATTTCCCTGTCGGATCCTCGACACACTGTACACCACCAGTGGGCATTCATTTCATCAACAACAAAAAGGAAGTACTCTTGTCTTTTTTAAAATGCCATTTGGGAAGTTCTTTCTGATCTTTAACCCAGGTTCTCCCATTACTGAAGGGCCTGCTGCCTCCATTTCTTTTATACCAGGGCTTGATTCCCTTTTGATCTGCTGCCCGATTTCTTCCAAACTCACCAAAGTCTCTTTGCATTAGTACTTTGTCTATCTTTGTCCTAAATTATTGCTCCTCTGTCTCTCCCCAAGTATTTCTTTTTGCCTCTTCCCCAACCAACCCTCCCCCACTACTTTGACATTTCACATCTATACTATCATTCCACCAGGAGAATCTGTGGTTTGGTGGTCCTTGGAATTAGAAGAAAGTGCTTCTCTTCTAGCTTCAAATGTGCCACTTTCTAGTTTTGTGACCTCTCTGAACCTCGGTTTCCTCATCTTTAAGATGAAGATAGTTTTGCTGTCCCAACAATTTTTTAGAATTGTCATGAGAATTAAAAAAACAAAAATATAGCTAATTTCAACTCTAACATTTTGCAGTTCTCCAAGTGCCATCACAAACCTTACTTCATTTAACCTCCACACACTCCAGTGAGATGGATATATTTAGTGTACCTATCTTAGAGATCATATAGCTAATAAGTGGCAGAACCCAAACCCAGGCCTTCTAATTCTAAATCCTATGAGCATGCCATCTTTGGGGGGAAAATCCCAACCCATCAAAAAATTCTAAGAAATTTAATACAAATACGTTATTACTACTTTGGAACAAGGGTGAATAAGCCCAAAGAAGCATCATGCTTGACGCTGAGTTGGCTGGCCACTGAAGGCGTCTGTCCTTTCCCGTGGTGCCTCCTGACTCACCTGTTGGACAGGTAGGGGGAGAGTAATGAGTCTTACCTGCTCAGAGCTAGGGTGGGGCAAGACACACCCCATTTCTCCCATTGGTCTTTCCTTACTCTTGCTGACAAGACCTTGCTCAATCAGGAGGAAGTAACCTCTTATTAGCCAGTAGGTGCGGAGTTAGGATGGGACCTCAAGTTGGAGTCAGTCCCCAGAGCCGACTGGCAGTCCCTGGGGCCAATGGCAAGAGGATAAACAGAGGCGGCCGTGGTAGAAAACTGGGCGCGAGGCTCCGCCCCGCGATGGGACAGTCAGGCGAGACAGCCAGTTAACTCGCTTCAGCGGGTGGGCGTCTCCCTCGGGGGCGGAGCTTCAAGGGGCGAGAGGCGTGGCTTGGCTGTCAGGTCCCTTCGCCTTTTGTTCGGTTACTGAGTTGCTGCCTTGGCCAGAGTCCGGAGCAGCCGCCGCCCGAGCGCGCCGAGCTCAGCTTCCCGCGCCGGCCCCGATCCCGGCCCGTCCCCGACCCGGCCCGGCCAGGTTTCACACGCAGGTGCGGACACTCGGGGGCAGGTATCACTGGGGAGAGAGAAGCGGCGGCTAGGGACCCGGAGGCCGCTCCCAGCCGACTCAGGGCAGGTGAGGGAGGGCGGCAGGGGGTCGCCACCCTGCACCTGCGGCAGGGGGCGCGCTGGGACCTGGGCGCGGCGGCGAAAGGGGCGCGAGGTTTGGTCCGAACGTGGTCTGCGGAAAGGGAGACGTGAGAAGGGCGGGGAGGGAGCAGGGCAGGTGCCTCCCGGGTCACGCCCTCGCTGGGGGCCGCGGAGCTCTCCTGACGCCGAGCCCCTGCCTCTCTCTCCGGGCCTGCGGAGAAGACTTTGCCCAGCTCCGCCTGAGTCCCAGGGCGCACTCACTCTGCAGTTGGAAATTGACTGTTTGGGAAACTTGCTGCCGCTGGTCTCTTTGGGGCCACCCTCACCCCACCCCACGCGTCATCCTCGCTTTCCCTCCCTCCTTCTTCCCCCAGGCCTGGGTGGGGCCCTATTGTCTGCTCCCGGCTTGCCCAGCTGTGGGGGCCGAACGCATATTTTCTCAGCGACGCGGTCCCCACCTGCCGAGCAGGTGAGCGCAAGGAGCCCAGAGGCCCTGTCCTCCAACTCCCGAAGCCTGGTCGATACTGTACCTGGAACGCCTGCTTCCGCTCTGGTGGGTGCCGGGCTATGGCTCCCCCCAGGGGAGAACGTGGGGCTCGTGCAGGGCCCGGCTCTGCGCCCAGCTGGTGTTTGCACCCGTGGCTCGCCCTGGGGTCTGGGCTGAGGGGTCGCTGTTTGGGAATCAGGCCAGAGGGGTCACCTGGCTCAGTTTCTGGTAGCTGTGACTTCCCGAGCGTTGATATGGAAACAGGACTATCTTTCTCTAACCTCTTATTATTGGAAAAACCACCCAAAGCAAACTTCCCAGGGAGAAGTATTCATGACAGCTTTCTCTGGGGTTTTCCTGCCTCCTTGACCAGCACTACCCCAGGCTTCGGTGGGGTGGGGGGTGGGGGTCCTTCTTGCAGTGGACAGAGCCCCTCCCCCAGCTGGCCCCAGGCTGGACCAGGGCCAACCCCTGTGTCCTGACGCTGTTCTCTCCCGCCAGGCCTCCATCCTGTTTGCTGGGCCCCAGGGGCCTGAGGTGGAGGCTGGGGTGGGGGCTGTGGGCCAAAAGGGGAAGCAGCTTCTTCCTTCTCTTCCTGCCTCCAGGGACCACCACACCCCCTCTGAGGAGGCTTTGGCTCCCAAGCTCTGGGCCCCCCATCCCAGGAATGGGGGTGGGGTAGGGCTGGCCCAGACTGGGAATGTGCAGGGACTGTTCTTGTCTTTTCTTTCTCCACCCACCCCCCATGCTCTTTAGGTGGCTAGTAATTGAGGCAGAAGAGCTTGTGGAGCAATGGGGCTTGATTTCCGAATCATAAAAGTCATTCCTTCTGGAAGCGTTTGCAGTCCTTTTCCCATCCACCCCACTTTCCTGAGAGATGTTGATGGTGAAAGTGGGACAGGAGGAAAGCTTTTGGAGGGAAGGTTTCTTCAACTAGGTTCTCTCAGGCAGCATCGCCTTCAGCCTCCCCTCCCCTATTTCCTGAGGAACACCCCCTCCTCCTGTGCTGAAGTTGGGGATCTCAACCAGCCTTTCGACACTGGTTTCTGAAAATCCGAGATGTGGCTTTTTTTGCAGGGAATTGGAGTCCAGCCTCCTGAGGGGGGGAGCGGGTGGGAGGATATGTAAAAGCCATCTTCTCCCTCGGTCCTGGGTCGAAGGGGGGATTGGAGGGGACCTCACCGCTTCTTTCCTGGTTGTGGGTGGGTGGGAGGGTTGGAGAAGGGGGCCTCAAACCAGTAACTCGGCCCCGCCCCTTCCCCTGGGGCTCAGTCCTGTGCTTAGCCCGAAGCTGGGGAGGGAACCCCAGGCCTTCTACTAGTGGGGGAGTGCACCTCTGGGAGCCACAGGGGCCTGGAGTTTGGGCAGAAATGACCTGTTTTCACTCCTCTCCGTGACTTGGTGGAGGAAGGGAAGGCATTGCAATTACATTGGCTAAATGATTAGTTTAGCTAATCTGGTTTGGGGCTGTGATGAATACTGAGATAGATAATACTGAGAAGGTATTGCTAGGAAGTGCTTGTGAAAACTGGCTACTTGCTGGAGGGGAGAAGGAGGATATCAGGGCAGGGAGAGGGGAAAAAAAAAACGCAGGATCGGATTAGTCATTTCTTGCTAGATCAAGCCCCAGCTTGGGTGACATGAACCCTCTCTACTCCCCCCACCCCACCATTCCCACCCCAGCTCCAATCTCGGGAACCCTGTTTGGGCTGCCAAGCTTTGAGAATGCCGCGTGTAGGAATCCAGGAGGTCGTGTAGGAATCCAGGAGGTCGGGCTGGGGCTGGGGGCCTGCGGTCCTTGCTGGAGGCCCGCGGAGGGGAGTACAGAAGAGGGGAGGGTCTCTGCAGGTCCTGGGAGTGACTTGGGAGGGGAGATGACTGGTCTTTCCCTGGGAAAGCCATTATACTGGGGCAATACCCAAGCTTGGCCTGAGCTGGGCTTGAATCCCAGCTCTTCACTCATTACTTGGGTGGCCTTGGTCAAGTTGCTTCACCTCTCTGAGCCTCAGTGAGCTCCTTGACAAAAGGAGAAAAATAATACCTACCTGCCCAGTAAGTACTTGATAAATGGGAACTTAAAAAATAAGGGAAGACTTTATAGCTACCAAGTACTTTCATTAACCATCCTCACTTAATCCTTACAACAATCCTTAGAAGCAGAAGGTATCATTATCCCCATTCTACAGATGAGGAAACAGAAACTCAGGGAAGTTAAGTAACTTGCCCAAGGTTGCACAGCAAGACCCAAGCAGGGCCAGGACTGGCATTTGGGTCCTCCAGCTGCCTCTAAGCCCATTGCTCCTCCTGCCCTAACTCCCTGCTACAGCTCTGAGAACAACATTCCTGCTATCCACCCCCCACCCCCCCACCCCCACCCCACCTTTTTAACACAGTTTTATTGCAATCAGTTCACACCATACAATTCATTTAAAGTGTACAATCACTGCCTTCTAGTATATTCACAGAATTGTGCATACATCACCACAATCAATTCTAGAACATTTTCACCCTGTAGAAGGTTCACTATGTTATACAGTCCCTGGCTGCCCCTTTTTGAGAAACTCTGCCTGGGAGATTGAGGAAAAGAGAATTCAGAAGGGCCCAGAAAAGTATGTGTGGGTGGCGAAGGTAGGAGCAGGTTTGTTCGGTGGGAGTGACTCATTTCCCAGCCTCAAGCCCTCCGAAACCTCCCCTGTGGCTTGGTTTTTAGTTCTTGGTGGATGGGGGCTATTTTCCCAAGGCTGGGGGGCTGGGAGGGTGGGGGGCTTGGCAGGGGTCCAGGCTGCTGCTGCATCCTGCCTGTCCTGCCTCCAGCTGGGAGGAACCGGGGCTGTTCTGGGCCTGTCCCTCTATAGGAAGTGGGGGCTGGGCTTGGGCCAAAATAAAGGGGGGCCTGCTTCCTAGGGCATGGAGAGAAATGAGAGTCAGATTTAGCCCTGGGTTAATGTCCTGCTGGGTTATACCAGTCGGAGCTGCCAGGCTGTTCTTGGGCGGGGAGCTGGCTGTCCTCTGCTTTGGAGCCTGGGAAACCTAGGGGCCCAGGAATAGAGGTTTTCAGCTGTAGGAGGTCTTTCCTGTGATGGGGGTGGGGACCAGGGTGCTGTCCTGGCTCTCGAGGGAGGGGCTGGCATCAGACCATCCTCTCAGACCTGCCTGTGCCTGGCACCTCTGCCAACTGGGCACCTGACATCAGAACAGGCCTGGGAATTGGGGTCTGGGGAACCCTATATGTGGTGGGGCAGCCTGGCTGCTAAGCCTTTCAGCCCTGGGATGCTGGATTCCTTGAGGTCAGGAGGAGACCCCAGGCATGGGGGTACTGGATCCTGGAGAAGGGAAAGCTGAGGGCCAGTGGCAGAGAAGGAAAGGGAAGGAACTCTGCCCTGGCTGATTGCTGAAGAGGGGGTGATGGGCTTGCAGTTTTCCATCCCCACTGAGGAGATGGAGGGAGTGGAGGTTAGACAGGAGGAACAACTTCCTGTCTGTCAAAGTTGAGATCTTGAGTTGAAGAGGAAGAGAGGGAGAGACGGAGACTCTGGGTTGACTCTCTTTGGAGAGGATGAACAGGGCCCCATCGAGTGAGCTGGAGGGGGGCCGTCCTGCCCTGGGAAGAAGGGCAGTTGGGAATCACTACCCTGTGGGGCGAGTCTGAGGGGTCCCTGGGGGAAGCTCTTAGTCTTGCGTCTTTGGGGAGAGGAGAGACTTTACAGATGGAGGGGCAGGGATCCATGACCAGGCTGGCCCACTGACCCCTGCAAAGAGAAGGAGCTCTGTGGCCAGGGCAGGTCGTTGGGTTTGTGTCCCTGCGAGTGACACCATGAAACCTCTCCCAGGGTCATGGTAGGATCTGGTGGAAATCCAGGCGGCAGGTACTGCCCCATTTTCCAGCAACTCCCTTGGCCAAGCCTGAAAAAAGTCTATCTGACTACTCGCCTTTTCTCAGCCTTCTGGCATCTCAGCTTTGGGGGCCCTCAGGGCAGGAAGCTCAGCTTTCTGTGACCTGCGACGCCGAAAATGTGGGTTAACACATCCTGCTGTGGCCCTGTCCCCATTTCTCTCCCCATTATGCAGACAGAGGATTCTGGAGTCTCTGGTTACCCAGGAAGAAGTGGAGAATTCGGGCAGGGACTGGGCCATCAATACGGTGCTTATTTGGGTTTGAGGAGGAGGCTGGGTCACATAACTCCCTCTCCCCCGTGGTTAAAAAAGTAGTATCTGATTATTGTAAAAAAAAAAAAAAAAAAAAAAATTGGAAAGGTTTAAGAAAAAAAGAAAAAATCACCCGTGATCCCACTTCGCAGAGGCAACCACCACTAACATTTTTTTGCCCGTCCCTTTTCTTAACATCCTTTTGGTTTTTAGCTTCAATGAGCTCATGCTGTGTATATGATAACAAATTTTAACTAAACCTTTACCCAAATCCTCGTTTTTTCCAGCATATACTGTGCAGGGAACTGGTAAAAATAACCCGCCAGGCCTTCCCTGCTCTTGCAGGAGGGGGCAGGAAATGGTCCCTGCTGCCCACTGGACGGGTCCTGGTCGGGGGGCAGCGGGCACAGGGTATGTGTGTATTCAGTTATGTCCCCGACACAAGTCAGCCCTTTGCTGCTGTTCGTGAGGCTGCGTAAAGTGTTTTTCCATTCCCCGGAGTTCCAGTTTGGGAGCTGCCGGTTTGGGATCTGCCGGTTTGGGATTTTGCCCACAGAGGGTCACCGGCAGGGAATGGAGCTCCAGCTGGAGCCCTCTCCAGGGGAGCCCAGAAGTCCCGAGGTTGAGCCACTTGGCCGGGGCCTTTTCCTGTCCACAAATCCCCTTCGTTTTCCCACCCGGGTTTGTTTGCTTTGGGAAGGAGTCCAGGAGGAAAACAAACAGCAGCTGGGTCAGCCGGAGCCCGAGCCTGAGCTGCCTCCACCCCCCAGCTCGTCCTCAGGGCCAGCTTGGGCTGCCCTCCAGACTGGAAGTGAGAGTTTTCCTGTGGAAGCTCGAGATGGGCTTTTTGGTCCTCTGCCTTCTCCGGCCTGGGCAGCCCAGGTGGCAGGGCTTGGCCGGCACGACTCCTGCTTTGGCCTCTGCCCTCTTGGAATGGCCAGTCTGATGGGGGGGATGCACCGTCTCTCCTAAGGAACCTCTAGTCTGCAAGAGGTTCCCTCTGGGCACTGCCATTCTGAGGGAAGAGGCCTGGCTGGGAAGCCCCAGCCAGAGTGGGGAGGGAGACAAGGCTCTCAAGGGAAGCAGCCATGCTTGTCTGTCTCTGCTTTTCTAGAGCCTGTTTCCGCCTGGGATCCGGGACTGCTGGCCAACCTCAGCTGGAGCCAGAGACAGAGTGGGAAGGGGCAGGGGCCGATGACCCTGGCTGAGCCCAGCCTCTGGCCTTGCCTGGGGACAGCTGCTCTTTGGGGGAGTCCCTGCCTGACTGGCCCGGCTGCCTCTGGCTGCAGGAGGCAGCACCTGTGCCTGGGGAGGGGCTGCGGCCCAGTGTCCCCACCTGGCCCTTCCCTCCCAGCCCTGCCCCCTTACACACACACACCCTGTCTCGCCCCCTCCTCCACCCTGCGCTCTGGCCTAGGGGCTGGAAGGCCACTCCCCTCCTAGTCCTGATCCCAGGAGTCTGGGAAAGGAAGCCTGGGTCTTCTTCATCTGGGTCCTGGGTCCCCCAAAGCAGCCTGGCCGTCAGCCCCCGGCCGGGCACATCTCCACTGGCCCCCCTCTGCTGGCTTTCTGCTTCTCTAATGGAAGAACCGCACAGAGGGCTTCCCTGGTCACCACTGAGCCTGCCTCTTACAGATGAGGAGAACGAAGCTGAAGGAAATTGAATGACTTGCCAAGGGCACAGAGCCAGTGGGGCCGGGATGGAGCTGCCTTTCCTGACTCAAAATCCTGTGCTCTTTCCCCAGCCCCTGCACACAGCTCCTTTCCTCTGTCACTGAGTCCATGATTGGAGTCTGCACTTGGGTCCTGGGAACCTCTGGGGAGTCCTCGGCCCTGCCCTGCTTTTCCAGATCCCAAATGCAACATTCCTGAGCCTGTTTTCCGCAAAGCCTCTTGGGCAGCAGACTCCTGACCCTGTTCCCAGGGTCTTTTTGACACTCAGCAGCCTGCAGCCCAGCTCTGCCCTGTTACTGACTATCCCCGGCCGGTGGATATTTTTGATATCAGAGCTGGGCCGGGCTCTGCTGAGCCAGTCTTGGATTCGGGGGGCCTGGTGCCAGCCTGCTGGGTGGGCCGTGCAGAGGAGGAGGCAGGAATGGAGGGCAGGGCTGCACCCAGGATGGCCTCATTGCCTGATCATGGACCTTTACCCGGCGTGGGCCAGATTTGGGGGTGGGGAGGCCCTTCGTAACTCTCCCTGGGGCTGGCCTTCTTTCTTCCTGTCCCTTCTCTCTTCCTGTCCCTGTCCCCAACCCCACCCTCTGATCTCTGAGCTGGCTTCTTCCTCCTGTGGAGCCACAATAGAGCACGCTGCCAAACAAAGGCCCCCCATTCAGCTCAGAAAACCGCCCTGTCTCGGCCTCTGCCCGTCCCTGGCCAGGGTGCCTGGGCAGGGCCGCGCCTGTCGCGCCCACTTCCACCCTGGCTCTGTCCGGGGCCTTGTGGAAGGTCTGACTCCAGGTCCAGGGTGGAGAAAGATGGGATCAAACAGGGTGTGGCCCTCTTGGCCCTGTGAACAGCAAAACCAGCACTTTTGTTTCTCGAGGGAGAATTTTCCCTGTTCTCCTGGGAAGTAGGTGGGAAGAAGGTGAGGCTGGTTGGCAGGCCTGCCTGAGGTCTGACTTCCAGCCTTCCTGCTGCAGAAACAGCTCTCCCCATGGCCCTTTCCTCAGGAAGAGATCCAGTGGGCATCCTCTCTGCACTGCTGTCTGGCTCTGGTCTTGCCCACTGTCATCTTTTGTCTGGCTCGGGAACCCGGGTTCCTTGCTCCTACAGTCTCAGATGTCCATGTTCCTTCAAGACTATTTGGGCCACCCTTTCTGTAGATGAATCCCAGAGAGGGGAAGGAATCACCCAAGGACACCCACAAGCTTGTGGCAGGGCCGGGGCTGGCACGCAGGGCTCCCGATTCGCAGCCCAGTGTTCTTTTCAACTCAGAGGCCCCTTGGCCTCGTCAGCCCCCCTTCGCCATGACGAAGGGCTCTCGGCTCTACTCAGTCCCTTTTGCCATGCTCCCGGCACCCCCGATCCCCTCTTCTGCGGCAGGAGGCGCTGGCCCTCTCGGGGACCCCAGGGTGTCCCTCTTTCCCTGGGTCCACTATTAGGAAACTAGAGGAGCAGCCTTGCTGTGGACTGACGTTTGAGTAGGATTTGAGTCGAGTGCTGCCGTTTTCTCTATGTGGAGCCTCTGTTTCCTCATCCAGAAATTGAGAATAGGAAAATGCCTGCCAGGGTTGCCTTGAGGGAAGCTTGAGAGCTCTTTCATAATAAAGACAACTGGCCCCCATCCCCATCTCCACTGACCTCTGTGTAGTCTCCGCTTTGCCCTGGGTGGCCGTCCCCCAGCTCCTCCTGCTGAGGAAACCCCTGTCCCATGGCCAGCCTTGACCTTGGCGATCCCATTCGACCCGGGGTTCTGGTCCCTTGTGGCTTGGCTGAGACCCCAGGGTCAGGCAGCTGACTCTGCTGGGGAGAACCCCTTTCTGGTAGGGATGGGGTGCTTTGACCAAGCGATTTGTCCTGAGCAGGGTGCCTGGGCTGGGTGTCCCAGTGCTGGCTCAACTTCCCGTCTCTCAAAGTGGCTTTTAGCGAGTTAAAGGGTCTGCGTGTGCCGGGATGGTTTCACCTTCCTTTCCTGGTGCCTGGGTGGACAGGCCTCCTGGGTGGACAGGCCTCCTGGGTGGTGCCTGCGAAGGGCTTGCCCTTCCCTGCTCTCCTGCATTCCCCCTGGGGACCTCTCCTTGGGGCGGGGGAAGGATCCAGGGAAGGGAGGATGGGCACTGGGCGGTGTTTTCCTGCATCTGACTGCCTTAAGCCCCAGGGTGCCTGCTTTGGCCAACCCCATCTCTGCTGCCCAGGAAGGGACTGTCATGGTGGGGGGTGAGATGGGGGGTGAGGTGGGGGGGCTCTGTCTGAAATAGCCACAGTTGGCAGCTGCCTGGGGAGCAGCTGGGCACATCTGGTGGCCCAGAGCGTGCTGTCTGGTGTTCTGGGTCTGTTTCTGTTTGTCAGCCCAAAACTCTGAGTCACTCAGGGTGGCGGGAGGAAAGGAGAGAGGCCCCAGGGAGCCTGCAGGTGTGCTCACGGGCAGGGGAGGGGCCGAGCGTTGCCATAAAAGGGAGTGAGAGCTGAAGGAGCATTAGTCATCCTCCTTGAGAGTGGCACCAGGGCCATCACTGGGAGGACATATCCTTGGTGCATTTTGTTCCCGGGGTGGGGCTGGGTTGCACCAGCCACCACACCCAGGTTCTCCCCTGGTCCCCACGTTGAGTGGGACAACTGGTTTGAGGTACTGGGAGTCCATGCTGGGATGTGTCACCCACGTCTGGCGCCTGGCCCCGGCTCTGCCACTTCTCAGCTGTGCCACCTCACCTGGTAGAGCCTCCGTTTCTGCATCTCTCAATGGGGGTACTTTGAAGCCTGCCTGTGAGATGGTGGCATTTGGGAAAGGTTGGGCACATGGCAGCCCCCACTGGATCTCAGCTTCCCTGGCTTCCCCTCCCATTTCTGGAGGCCAATTCCCAAGACAGGGCCCACTCGATCATTGGCTTCAAGTGCCCCAAGTCTCTGCAGAGAGAGCGAGGGGTTCCTGAATGGCAGTGACCATCCCAGAGGCCTGCTCCACCCCACATCCCTAGCCTGGGTTTGAGGAGGCCAGGAGGAGAGAAAATATCTCCAGGGGAGAGAAAAATAACCAGGCCATCCCCTTGAGCACCTACTATGGGCCAGGCACCATGCTGGACCCTTTGCAAATACAGGCCTCGCAACAACCTGCAAGGAGGGTGGGAGGTACCCCATTTTACAGATGAGGACACTAAGGCTCAGAGCAGGAAGATGAATTGCCCCAGTAGGAAGTAGCTGAGATTTGAACTTGTCTGAAAGGCTCAGAAAGCTGGAAAGAGGGGAGCCTTAGGGTCTGGGCCTTTGGGGCCCCCAGTGATCCTTCCCCAGCTTTGGGAAAGCGAGAGTGCGGTGTGAGTCTCTGAGAGAGCCTGGGGCCCTGGGCGCTACTGGCTGCTCTCAGGAGACTCCTGGGCTCCAGGGAGAAACTTGTCTGATGGCTTCCCTGCCCCGCCCTGTTCCCTGTGCAAAGGCTGGGTGCCCTGGTCTCCTGTCTCGCCTCCGCAGTATTTCCCAGGGAGCCCCAGTGGGGTGGGGGTGCGTCCAGAAGCTGCCGGAGGCTCTGAGTGACTTCCGTGCCTGGGTGTGTTGGATGTGGGCAGAAAGAGAGCTCAGGGAGTCCAGGGCTGTGTCGGGGCATCTGGTCCTTTCCTGCCCCCTCTCCCGTGGGGTTCCCTTTGCCCTGGGCTGCAGGTCAGTGATGCAAGCTCAGGAATCACACACGCTGGGCCCCCCGTCATGGGCAGCCCCTCCCTGGACCTGGTGCTCTCAGCATCCCCACTCCCTGCAGCCCACTGGGGCCCTTGGGCTTCTTTGCTTTTTCTCCCGGCAGGGGTGGGGTTGATGGGTGGGGACTGGGCATAGGGGAGAGGGGCTGGAGTGGGCACAGGGAGGAGCTCGGGGGATGGGAGGACGGAGCAGGGAGCTGGGCCAGGTGTCAGGATGCACGGCCCAGGGCCAGCTGACTTCCTGCCCCTGCCCTGTGTCCCCAGCAGCCACGATGGAGGTGATGAACCTGATCGAACAGCCCATCAAGGTGACCGAGTGGCAGCAGACGTACACCTATGACTCAGGCATCCAGTCGGGCGCCAACACCTGCGTGCCCTCCGTCAGCAGCAAGGGCATCATGGAGGAGGAGGACGCCTGCGGGCGCCAGTACACACTCAAGAAGACTACCACCTACACCCAGGGGGTGCCCCAGGGCCAAGGTCAGGACCCTGGGGGCTATTCCATGGGCCCTGCAGGGAGGGCAGGGAGGAAGAGGCAGACTACAGGGGGCCCCTGGTCTGAGTCACAGCTTCTGCTCTTGGGGCCCCACTCAGCCTGAGGGAGGAGGCCCAGCTCATGCTTTTTAGAGACCCAACTAGCCTGAGGGAGGAGGCCCAGCAGCTTCAGGAGGCCCTTGTCTGGGAGGAAGCAGATTCCTCTTTCATGAACCCGGAGTAGGAAGGAGCCCCTGCTTCTCTGGGGGGTGGATTATCTGGGTCCTAGGACCAGTGTCCACGGATGCCTGCAGGCCCCGGAATGTTCCAGCCAGGGTGAGCTGCGGGGCTGGAAACTACAGGTGCATGTGGCAGCTAGAGCACACAGAGCTCAGCCTCTGCACCCCTGGGTCTCTTTCCGGCCAGCACCCGAGTGGAAAAGCCATGTGGATGGCTATTCCCTTCTGCCTAATTAGAGGGCAGAAACTCTTCCTCTCTCTACCCAGGGGGCCCTAGGACCATGGCCAGGGCAGGGCTGCCTGGGCAGCCTGGGTACCTGTTTGGGCACCCAGGGGATGGAAGCTGGAAGGGCCCCGAGATCTGAGCTGAGAACCCACCTCCTGCTTTCTGTCCTGGTGTAGGCTCTGAGCTGCGCATTCTCTGGGTGCTCTCTGGGCCTCTCTGTTTCTGCTCATACGGTGGGAGGGTTGCTGCCTGTGGGTATGAGCAGGATATGATTAGAACTATGAGATTTCAGGGTTGAAAAGGCACTGGTGTTGTCTACCTGACAGTGAAGGGAGGAGCACAGGTAGACGTTTGGGCTCTGGACTCAGCCTGCCTAAGTTCAGATCCCAGCTTGGGCTCTTATTGTCTCTCTAGAACTCAGTTTTCCCATCTGTCAAATGGAAATAATGATCATACTTACCTTGTAGGATTGTTGGAAGGATTAAATGAGAAAATATAAGAAAAGCACATAATTCACTGCCAGGTATATTGTAAGTGCTCAAAAAACGTTAGCTATTCCTGTTACTAGTAGTGATTGCTAATGTTTTCTAGTGATGTGCCCCAGGCACCTGAATCCTTTCTTTTCAGAGCAGTTTATTCCTCATAAGAATTCCCTGTGGTGGCAGAACAGGTGATGCCCCCATTTTACAGATGAAGTGACTGAGACTGTGGTGACCTCCGCAAGGTTACTGGTTAGAGGCAGAGCTGGGAGTGGTGCTCTGGGGCTTTGGTTGGGGGGCTGGCAGCCCAGAGGACCCCAGCGGCCCCCGGCCCACCTCCTGTGACTCAGTCTCTGCCCCATTGGCCCCCAGGTGACCTGGATTACCAGATGTCCACGACGGCCAGAGCCAAGCGGGTGCGCGAGGCCATGTGTCTTGGCGTGACGGGTGAGGACAGCTCGTTGCTGCTGACCACCCAGGTGGAGGGGCAGCCCACCAACCTGCAGCGGTTGGCCGAGCCCTCCCAGCTACTCAAGTCGGCCATTGTGCATCTCATCAACTACCAGGACGATGCCGAGCTGGCCACCCGGGCCCTGCCTGAGCTCACCAAGCTGCTCAACGATGAGGACCCGGTCCGTGTGGGGCCTGGCCGGGGTGGAGGCAGAGCAGGGCAGGGTTCCCTGGGTAGGGGGGCAGATCATCAGCCCAGTCCCCATCAGCACGAGGAGAGTCATACTTGGAGGGTATGGCAGCCCGGCCTGGCCCACCTGCTCATGTCCGCCCGTCCCTCTCCAGGTGGTGGTGACAAAGGCGGCCATGATTGTGAACCAGCTGTCCAAGAAGGAGGCGTCGCGGCGGGCCCTGATGGGCTCACCGCAGCTGGTGGCGGCCGTCGTGCGCACCATGCAGAACACCAGTGACCTGGACACGGCCCGCTGCACCACCAGCATCCTGCACAACCTCTCCCATCACCGCGAGGGGCTGCTCGCCATCTTCAAGTCAGGCGGCATCCCCGCCCTGGTCCGCATGCTCAGGTACCCAGCCCCTCCTTACCCCCACTCCCAGGCTTCTCCCCCACCCCCGGCTTGCATACCGCATTTACTGAGCAACTACTAGGTGCCAGGTGCTCACAGCTTAGCAGGGGAGAGGGGCATGTAAATGGCAGGTTGGTTCTCACCGGGCGATACAGCCTAGGGCAGAGGCCCGTCCGAGGTGGCTCGGAAGCAGGAGCCATTCACCCCAATGGCAGGGCATGGAGGAGGAGGAGAATTGGGTCGGTGTGGATGGAGGGAACAGTATTGCAGGCAGAGGGAACAGTATGTGGAAGGTCCCTGATGACCTTGATCTTTCCCAGCCTGGCCGTGATGCTGATGGGCTCTTTTCTCGTTACCCCACGCCAGGCTAGGAGTTCCCTGGGGTGGAGACTTTGATCTTGCTCGCCCTTGAACCCTTTGCAGTGTCTGTGGCATGTGGGCTCAGTAGAGACAGGAGTTAAGAGGACCTACTGTGCGCCTGGCATGGGGCTGGGGTCCCAGAAGCAGGCGGGAGGAGGGGGTGAGAGGAGAGGCGCTGGGTGCTGCTGGCACGGGAGTAGGGCTGGGCTCAAGGGGTGACGGGATTTTAGAAAGGAGCTATTTCCATGGGGGTGTTGACATTGGGGCAGCTTCCTGGGGGAGGTGGGAACCCATTTGAGGTTCACATTTACCTCAGGCCCCCTCACGCTCACCCCCTGCCCTGCCCTCCTAGCTCCCCTGTGGAGTCGGTCCTGTTCTATGCCATCACCACCCTGCACAACCTGCTGCTCTACCAGGAGGGTGCCAAGATGGCGGTGCGCCTGGCAGACGGGCTGCAGAAGATGGTGCCCCTGCTCAACAAGAACAACCCCAAATTCCTGGCCATCACCACCGACTGCCTGCAGCTCCTGGCCTACGGCAACCAGGAGAGCAAGGTGGGGTCCCCCAGGATCCCCCCGCCCAGGGCCCAGAGCCCGACATCGAGTCACCTACCATCCTTCTGCGGGGTCAGGCCGCTCTTTAGTCTGTTTAGGTTAAATACGCATGTATATGTTGATAGCTGTATTTTATCATGTGACTAAATACTTTGAGGATAAGGAAATAGAAAAATTCCCTCATCCCCCTTATGCACTGCTGTCATCGTTTCGACACACTTCCCCCAGGGCTGTTCTGCTGATTTAATTTTCCAGAGTTGTAGTCACAGCAAACATGCAACTTTGTATCTGTTCTCTACATGATATGTTTTTAAAAATGTTTGCTTTATTGTCCTCAAAGCATCCTCCATAATGGCCAAATAGCATTTCATTATGTGGAGGCCCCAGTGTCTTTCCTGAGACATGGCCTTTATTTTGCCCTGAGCTGCCATCTTTTTAAGCAATGCTGTAGTGAACATCTTTGGGCATAAAGCTTTCCCCAAAGAGCGGATTCTGGGTTTAGGCTAAATTTTCATCAGTTGAGACTAAGGGTTTTTAAAAACATTTCTAGCCTTTTATCCAGATTGCCAGATAGCTTTCCAAAAGGATTGTACTGATTTGCAGTGCCATCGGTGGAAGGTCTGGTATATAATTCCATCGCAGCCTTGCCAGCTTTGGGCATTATACTGTTTACAAAATTTTGTCTCCATTGAATAGGCATGAAAGCGCCTCAGGCTTTAGCTGGAGCTTGGTAATAACAGCCAGCAGGCCTCGCCTCCCCCTGCCTTATTCCCCATCTTGTCCTCTGCCCGTCTCAACACGCCTTCTCCCTCTGTGCCCTACAGCTGATCATCTTGGCAAACGGAGGGCCTCAGGCCCTTGTGCAGATCATGCGCAACTACAGCTACGAGAAGCTGCTCTGGACCACTAGCCGCGTGCTCAAGGTGCTGTCCGTGTGTCCCAGCAACAAGCCCGCCATCGTGGAGGCTGGTGAGCATGACGGCCTGTGAGGGGGGCCCTGCCTGGCCTCCGGGCCTGGTCAGCCGAGCTCCCCTGTGGCTGACGTGACCCCTGCCCCTGTCCCAGGTGGGATGCAGGCCCTGGGCAAGCACCTGACGAGCAACAGTCCCCGCCTCGTGCAGAACTGCCTCTGGACCCTGCGCAACCTCTCGGACGTGGCCACCAAGCAGGTGAGAGAGACACTCGCACCTGGGGCCGACTGCTTCGGCCACCTCATCCTCCTCTCACCGTGCCCTCCCTCCTGCCTGGGGTCTGACTTTAGGTGCCATGGGACGCCTGAGACCTCTAAATCTTCCCCCCTCCTGCTAAGACCCAAACTGCCTTGAAGACCCTCACCCCTTTAGCTGAATGCGTGAATCTCCAATAGGGATTAGGGAAGGGGAAAGAGAGGGGCCCGATGTCTTGAAGCTGGGGTTCAGGTGGCGCAGGAGGAGTGGTCTTGACCTGGAACCTGTCACAGGGAGCAGTCGTGCACTGAGGGCCAGCTTTGGGGTGGGGGCTGGGGACAAAAAACACAACTTAAGGAAAATAACAGCTTTGGGACAAGTGTCCTGACCCCACTTCCAACCAGATCATCACTCTGTGGAGCCTCCCGCCCCAGTGAGCAAATTAACTGTTTACTGAGCACCTACCACATGCTAACTCTCTGCCAGGCCCGTGTAGACGTTTTCTCATTTAATCCTCTTGACAACCCTGGAGGTAGAGCGGGGTCCCCTTGTTTAGATGAAGGCACCGAGCTTCAGGGAGTTAAGTACTGGCCTGTGGTTGCAGCTACTAAAAGGCAGAGCTGGGATTTGAACCTAGCACTCTCTGTCCCCAAAGCCTGGGGTCTTCCCGTTCTACCACAAGGCCCACGTGACTCTCCCTGGTTGAGGGGAGACCTTTGGGTTAAGGATGTTTCCTGAAGGTGGGTATGGCTTGGGGGCCACAGGGGTGTCAGGGAAGGCGCAAGGGAGCAAGAGGCGGGTAAAGTGGTTCCGCCAGGGCCCTGACTTAGAGGCCTCCCCCTGCTGACACCCTTGGCCTGTGTAGGGCCATGCCTAGGGCTGAGACTCCAGCAGAGAGGCATCCTGGGGTGGAGGAAAGAGCACGGAGCCAGGCCCGGGGTCAGCTCCAGCCCTCTAGCTATGGGCCTGTGGGCGACACCGTCAACCTCTGGGAGCCTCCCCAGGATGCTGATGCCCCCTCACAGCCGAGCAGCAGTGAGCCTGGGCTAGAGACCCTGCAGGCCCTCTCGCTCCCCTCTGATGCATTCGGGAAGGCCAAGGCTCCCCGGGAGCCTCCCTCACTCTCCGCTTACCTGGATCCCCCAGGAGGGCCTGGAGGGCGTGCTGAAGATCCTGGTGAACCAGCTGAGCGTGGACGACGTCAACGTCCTCACCTGCGCCACGGGCACCCTCTCCAACCTGACCTGCAACAACAGCAAGAACAAGACGCTGGTGACGCAGAACAGCGGCGTGGAGGCACTCATCCACGCCATCCTGCGCGCCGGCGACAAAGACGACATCACGGAGCCTGCCGTCTGCGCCCTGCGCCACCTCACCAGCCGCCACCCGGAGGCCGAGATGGCCCAGAACTCCGTGCGCCTCAACTACGGCATCCCGGCCATCGTCAAGCTGCTCAACCAGCCCAACCAGTGGCCCCTGGTCAAGGTACCACCTGCTGCGGGGGGAGGGCGCTGGGCGAGGGGACGGGCCTCTCCGCGGTCAGGGCTGGGTTCTGTATAGTCCAGGCGAAGCCGCTGTGACAAAGAGGACCAAACATACAGTGACTCAAATAAGACAGACATTTATTTCTGTGTTATGTCACAGTTTAGACCTTGATGGCTCTGCTCCAGAGGTCCGGATTCTTTCTATCCTATAGTGGAGCAGAGCTTCTCAGAGTTTATCTAGGCCTGAGCTTCTGCATTTCTACAAGCTCCCAGGCAGTGCTGCTGGTCCGTGGCACACACGTCTTATGCCAGAGGGTTGAGATGAGAGGGTTGTCCTCACACGCATGGTTGTCTCACCATCCCACACATGTGTTCCAGCCCCGGAGACGTGGGGAAAGGTGGCGGGGGGTGGGGCACTTAGCAGCGACCGGAGAGTAGTACCCATCACTTCAGCTCATGTCCCAGAATTTGGTTGTTGGCCACACTGAGATGTAACGGAGGCTAGGAAATGTCATCACCAGCCTGCAGGCCGTGTGTCCTGCTGAAACTCAGGAGGGGCACCAAAAGACAAAGGAAGAGTAGATTCTGGGGGACACTAAGTCTCTGTCATAGGGGCTCATGGGTGCAAAGGGTTAAGCCTTCTTCCCAGGAGGCTGCCTGGAGAGAGAACTGATGTCACCCCTTCCCTCGCATGGGGCAGGGGATGAGGGGGAGCCAGGTGGTGGGTGGGCCTAGGGACAGACTTACAGGGTGTGTGTGTGTGCTTGTGTAGAAACAAGTAAAAGAGCCCAAAGGCAGCGTGATGCCTGGTGCCAGAGAGCGAGGCAGCTACCACTGATGAAGGAGCTTGTCAAAAGTTGCACAGGATCCATACCCACCAGCCAAACTTGAGATCATTTGGACAATACAGATCAGAATGACCCTAAATGATTATGCCCATTAAAAAAAAAAAAAATCCATAGTGAGAAAACATAGCAGCGTGTGGCCCCCTCCTTGGCTTCTGGACCCTGCTGCAGCCCAGGGTGGGGCAGAGTGTGCTGTGAGGAGAGAGGCCGCCGGCTGCAGGTGAGGAGAGCAGAGCTCCCACCCCACCCGGCAGCCGGGTGACCAGGTGATGTGGGCAAGTCACCTGCCCCTGTGTGCATGTCCTCATCTCTCCTGTGGAGATTTTTATCCCTGCCCTCCTAGATTGGCAGGACCCCGAAAGACCCTGGGAGGCCAGAGAGGCTCCCAGGAGTTGGGGGACCCTGGGGGGGGACTGTTTCCCAGAGCAACCTTATAGGGGGTTGATTGTTACATGAACATCATCCCAAGCAGCAGGACTTCCTGGTAACCAGGGTTTGGGAACTCTCAGAAAAGCAGGACCACACATGTCTGTGGGTGATTTAAGAGAGAGGGGACAAGAGTGAGGGTCAGGACATGGGAGCTGGTGGAATGTTCTGGAATGGGATATCACTTTAGCAGGGGCAACTAGAGTTAGACAAAAGGACCCACAGATCCTGCCAATAAGGGGCCTGGGCTGGTGTGGTCTCATTCTCTGGAGCCCTTCTGGCATATCTGTGTTGGGCCTGGGGCATGGAAGAGGCGAAGAAAGGGAGGAGACGATTGATCCTGGGAAACTGGGGTCCTCCAGATGCCCGAGAAATGCCTCTGATCACTGCCCCTTTTCTCGCCAGGCGACCATCGGCCTGATCAGGAACCTGGCCCTGTGCCCAGCCAACCATGCCCCACTGCAGGAGGCTGCGGTCATTCCCCGCCTCGTCCAGCTGCTGGTCAAGGCCCACCAGGATGCCCAGCGTCATGTGGCTGCAGGCACACAGCAGCCGTACACGGTGAGTGAGCTGGGGGCACCCACCACAGCTCTTTCTGGGCAGTCAGGGCATCCTCCTGGTGCATGTGTGTTGTGAGCGTGTGCACGTGTTTTGTGGATTGTGTTGGGTGTGGAGGTATATGCACGTGTGCTTGTGGATGTATGTGCTGTGGATGTGCATGCATGTGTGTGCTTGTGGATGTGCGTACATGTGTGTGCTCATGGATGTGCGTGCTTGTGTGTGCTTGTGGATGTGTGTGCATGTGTGCTTGTGGGTGTGCGTTGGGTGCGTATGTGTGTGCATGTGTGTATACATGGGTGATATGTGGGGGTGGGGAGAGGAGCTGTAGCGAATGCCAACTCCAAGGACCAGTGAAGTTTGTCAGGGTGTCATGGTGTGAGGGGTGGCCCTATCCAAGGACGGCCTGTCCCCGAACCTGATGTCTACTCTGATGCAGGATGGCGTGAAGATGGAGGAGATCGTGGAGGGCTGCACTGGAGCCCTGCACATCCTCGCCCGGGATCCCATGACCCGCATGGAGATCTTCCGACTCAACACCATCCCCCTGTTTGTGCAGGTGAGTCTGAGGTGGGTGGGCAGGAGAGGTGCCCCCAGCCCCTGCATCTCCCTACTGTCTGCGTAGGGGGAAGGTTGGGAGCCAAGCCTGCCAAGGGTTTGGGGGGCTGCACCAGGCACCAAGAGGGGCAAAAAGAAGTTGGGAGGGAAGTGCTCACACCAGGAGTGACCACTTTGCAAACCTCTTGGAAAGTGACTGTCCAAGCTTCAAAGCAGGGAAAGAAATCACAAAGGAAAAAAATCTTGAGATTCAACCACGTAAGTGTTAAAACCTTCTGTATGTCAGAAACAACCTAAAAAGCCTTAAAAGGCAAGTAGCAAATTAGGAAAATATTTGCAATATCCCAACAGGCAAGGGTTTACTATCCTTCATATAAAAGAGCTCCTTTATTCAAGATTCTAGTAGTTAAATGGGCAAAGGAGATAGGTTATTCCCAGGTGATTCATAAACAAACAATGTTCAGCCCCAGGAGTAAAGAAATGAAACTTAACTCCAGTGAGAGCCCATTTTCCACTAGCGAATTGGCAAAGGGAAAAAACAAGGGTGCTCTGTGCTGGTAAAGATGTGATGAAATCAGCAGTCTCATACACCACTGGGGGGAGGAAAATTTGGTCTAACCTTTCTGGCAGGCAATTTTGAAATACATACAAAGAGCCTTGAAAATGTTCATACCTTTTGACCACATAATTCAAGTCCAGGACTCTCCTCATGAAATACTTTTAAATAATTTAAAATATGGGCAAAGATTTATGCATGATAACACTTGGCCATAGATACAAAAATGTTTAAGAGGAATTAAAAAATTTTTTTTTCCTCTTTAATTATTGTTTTTGACATTAAACGACAGCAACCTTCAATGGTGTCAAATGAGCTATTTGGTTAGTTCTTGTTTTGTTTTTTAGCAGTCAGATTTTTAGGTAAAGTTTTTGATAATATAGGAAAAGGCCTTATGCAACTATGTCAGGTGAGATAAGTGGGATCAAAATTTTATATGCAATAACTGGACTATGACAAAGATGCAACGGAAATATGCTGGCATGTTAACTGAGGCTGTGTCTGGGTGGTGGGTTATGACTGGTTCTTTTTTCTGTTTCTTTATCTTTTCCGTGGGCTTTCCACAGCTTCTGGTATGAGCGGGTGTTAAATCCAGAGAAGTGGGGAGGAGATGGCTGGGCCGGGCGAGGGGCTGTGCCTTCTGGCCTGCGTCCCCCTCACCCACCTCTCCTCGGCCCCCGCCCCCCTCCCCAGCTCCTGTACTCATCAGTGGAGAACATCCAGCGCGTGGCTGCGGGGGTGCTGTGTGAGCTGGCCCAGGACAAGGAGGCGGCTGATGCCATCGATGCCGAGGGGGCCTCGGCCCCTCTGATGGAGCTGCTCCATTCCCGCAATGAGGGCACTGGTGAGGAGCTGCGCCACCGGGCCAGGGAGTAGCAGGTCGGTGGCAGGTGCCTGACGTGGCCTTTCCTGTCCTCTCTGCTCAGCCACCTACGCCGCTGCTGTCCTGTTCCGCATCTCTGAGGACAAGAACCCGGATTACCGTAAGCGCGTGTCTGTGGAGCTCACCAACTCCCTCTTCAAGCATGACCCCGCTGCCTGGGAGGCCGTGAGTATCCTGAGCAGGACTGCCACGTAGGGTTGTGCATGTTGTGCATTCACAAGGCCAACACGTTTAGGGAGGCTCCTACCAGACCCTCAGTGTCATTGGTTTTTTTTAATAATTGGATCATTGTAGACAGTTTTCTAGCAGATGGAGATAATTGGTTTAACCACATGTCTTGTTTTGATCCAGAAAAATGACAATTTTGTTTTAATTTGCACAGAAGTGCTATATAATATAGGCCAGTGGTGGCCCTGCTCCTGGTGGGACAGCTCCCTGCACCCATCCCAGCCCCTCCTCAAAAAGAATTAATCGTGGTAAAATATACATAACATAAAAATCATTTTAACCATTTTAAGTGGACAATTCTTTGACAATAAGTACATTGACAACACTGTGTAACTTTCACAACTATCTTATTTCCAGACTATTTTCATCATCCTAAACCAAAACTCACACTCACTTAGCTATAACTCCCCATTCCCCTCCCACCACTCCTGGTTTCCACTATTCTGCTCTGTCTATGAATCTGCTCCTTCTAAGTTTTTCTTTCAAGAGAAATCGTGCAATGTGTATCCTTTTGTGTCTGGCTTATTTCACTCAACTTGATGTCCTCAAGGTTTATCCATGTTGTAGCATGTGGCAGCACTTCATCTTTTATGGCTGAATAATACTCCATTGCATGGACAGACCACATTTTGTTTATCCTTTCCTCTGTTGGTAGACACTGGGTTGCTTTCCCCTTTTGGCTATTGTGGATAATTCTGTGATGGACATTGGTGTACAAATATCTGTCAGCATCCCTGCTTTCAATTCTTTTGGGTATCTACCTAGGAGTAGAGTTGCTGGGTCATATGGTAATTCTATGTTTAACTTTCTGAGGAACCTCCAAACTGTTTTCCACAGCGGTTATTTCACGTTCCCACCAACAATGTATGAGGGTGAAATTCCCTGATATTTACCACGGTTTATTAGCCTTTTCCTCCAGCTCTTCCCTGGATGCTGCACAATGTTCCATTAGATTCTAGAGTTTCAGAACAGTTGCTTCAGACAGTTCCTGCCAGTTCATTCATTGCCTTGGTGGAAGGACGGCCTCCTGGAGCTCCGCACTCTGCCATCTTCCCGCAATCCTGCCCTCCCGGCCCCTGTTCTTGAGCCCTGCCCTCTCCGCCCCACTCCCCAGGCTGCTCCGTGAATGGTGGGATCCTCTGCCCTGGGGAGGGGCCTGAGGACAAAAGTGACCCCACTTGGGCATCCACTGTCCCTCCAGGGGATCTTTGCTTTCCCCTGGCCCCCATTTACAAATCACCTCTCGGCCCCCGACCCCCTTGCAGCCCAGAGCCCGTTCCCCCCTCCTCAGTGTCTGTCGTTCTCCTCCAGGCCCAGAGCATGATCCCCATCAATGAGCCCTATGGCGATGGTGAGTGTGTGTGGGGCTCCTCGGGGCCCTGAGAGCCCAGCGGGGCTGAGCTGTGGTGAAGGAGGGAGAGACGCGGTGTTGGCAGGGCCAAGGGCTGGGTCCCATGATGTGGGAGGTGGGGGAGAAGGTCAGGCCCACTGAGGTGCGCAGGGGGAGATGGGGTGGCAGAGGGCTGTTCAGACCCCCGGACTGAGCCCCTCTCCCCTGCAGACATGGATGCCACCTACCGCCCCATGTACTCGAGCGACGTGCCCCTGGAGCCCCTGGACATGGAAGGGGACTACCCCATCGACACCTACAGCGACGGCCTCAGGCCCCCCTACCCCACCGCAGACCACATGCTGGCTTAACCACCTCCACCCTGGTAGGGCGCTCTCCCGCCTGGCAGCCCCCATGCCTGCAGCCCGTGCTTTCCCTCCCCTCCGCACACCTGCTGTCCTGTCATGGAAGCTCTCCCACTTCTCTGCTGAATCCGGGACACCTTTCTGAGGGGCACTGGGCGTGGGGGCCCTTCAGCTGAGCTTCCCCAGTCACGGCAGCCCTGACCTCTGCCTTATGTGTGTATCTTTGCTTGGGGTGGGGTCCTGCTCCTTCCAGCCCCTTCTTTCTAGGGACGGAGACCCAGCCCCTTCTCGGGAAGGGGGTGGTGAGGGGTGATGCAGGAGTGGCACGAGCTTCTGGGAGATGCAGTGCTGAGCCCCCCTCTGCCCTGTGTCTGCTCCACTACCCCAGGTGCCGTTTCTCATCTGAGAGCCTCTCCGTGCAGGTGATGGAGGGAGACAGAAAAGTGCCTGAGCCAGGGAGGGCGCCAGCCCCACGCCTCCAGGTTCTCCTCTGTAGGGTCTTTTTGGGATGGTGATCTTCTGCTTTTCCGTTCTGAGAGGCCAGGGCCCAGCACCGCCCTCTCCGCCCCGGGGCCCGGCCACTGAAGCTTTAGGACACAAGCTGCCCACTTTCGTTTCCCGCCCAGCAAACCCCAGACCTGCCCCTCTCCAGCTGCCTGGGCCCTGAAGGTCTTTGGTTCCTCACCAAACTCTACCTGACCAACTGCCATGAGCCTCTGGGTCTGCAGGTCCTGGATTCAAGGCCCAAAGCCCCCAGATCCAAAGCTTCTCTCAAAAGGTTCAGGGACCGCCCAGGGGAGCTGGGTCCGGGGGAGCTGGGGTGGGGACGTGGAGAGCGAGTCCCCACTCCAGGAGGCCGCCCGCCTCTCTCTCCAGGACACTAAGTTGGCTTTGGCCCCTCCTGGGGGAGCTCCGGGGACAGCTCCTCCCACCCCGGGCCACCCCCACAGATGCCCCTGCTGACCCTAGAAGTGCCCTTGGCTGACCCCTCTGGTGTGCGGTGAGGGGCTTTCTTTTCCCCTTCCTGGTTCAACTCCCCCACTCCTGCCACCAGCATGGGGGGGACGGGGGGAGGTCCTGGAGGAGTTTTATTATTGTTGCTTTGTTTTTGGTTATTGGTTGTTTTGTAGAGACCAAAGCAAAGAAAATAAAAATCACACACAAGTCCGCTGGAGTCCATTTAGGGGAGTGGGTTGGGGAGGTGGAGGGGTTGCCTCGGTGTCCTGATGCCCTCCCTGGCTGGCTCCTGCATGGGCTCGGGCTGGGCAAGGACAAAGAGGGAGTTTGGGAGGAAGGGGTGTTTGAGGACAGGAGTTGGTATATTTAAATGCACATTCGCAGGAGTCCAACTTAGAACTTTACGAGGCCAGGAGAGGTGAGGGGATGACTGAGAGGAAACCCCCCTTGGGTGCAACAGGCCTTATTCTCTCACACAGGCACCTGTCCAGCCCCTGCCAGCCCCTCCAATTCACCAGCCCCCTCTGTCCTATCAGGCCCCTCTGTCCAGCCCCCTCTGTCCAGCCCCCACGTGCCCCCCCCCAATGCACACTCGCCAGGTCTCTCCAGTGCTTCATGCTCCCCCTGGCTGTGCTGGATCCAGTCCCCTCCCAGCCCCGTCTCCCCTCACCACCACCACCACCCTCACCCCCTACTCTGCATCAGCAAATGGCAGCCAGCGTCTTCCACGCTGTCCTTGCTTTTGGTTTGCTCATGCTGTTCCCCTACCTGGAACAACTTCACCTGCTCAATTCCTCTCATCCTTTGAGATCCAGGGCGGCCACCACCCGGGGTAGGGCTGGGGGAACTGGTGTGTCTGCTCCCTGCCCACAGCCCTGCCTCACTTCCGGGAAGGGCTGGTTACGGTGCCTCTGGCACACCGAGATCTTGTCACGGGACCTGGCTTGCTCTGGTCAGGCCACAGCCTGCTTCCTATCCTGCCTGGAGCTGAGGCAGTGAAGTATGGGTGGGGGTGGGTGGTGCTGGGGCAAGGGCAGGGAGCCCAGTTAGGAGGTGGTTGCAAGGTCTAGACAAGAGGTGATGAGACCCTCAGCTCTAGTGATGGGGAGTGGGGATGGGTCTTTCAGAGATCACAGGGCACTTAAAAGTGTTTTAACAATTCACCTTATCTGTACTCTGCAGACCAGTCAGGGTCCTGGCAGGAAATACTCAAAGCAGGTAGTTTGAGGAGCATCTGGTAAAGGGACGATTTATCAAGTTGTATGGGCAGGTGTAGGCAACTCCTAAGGGAGAGGGCAGCCCCCCCGGACTAATTGCTAGGCCCTCCTCCCCTCTAGCCTAGGCAGTGGGGAGAGAGACCTTACCCAGCACAGAGCCAGGGGAGGCTTCCTTAAAGCCAGGGGTGCAGTCAGCCCCCCCACCCCCCCCCCCGGGGCACTTCTACCAGTGCTCCCCACTGGCCAGACCCACGTGGGGGTCTCCTGTCACCCAGAGCAGGGTGAAGAGGATCTGGAAAGAGACCTGGCACCCCCCACCCCCAAGAAAGGGCAGCTCTCTTAAGCCTCATAACAGGCAGTGAGGACAAGAGAAAGGAGAGGAAGCGAAACACCAAGGTTAAGTGTTGATTCTGGCTGTGGTTGAATCTCACACTAGGTTCTGAGCTTCCGGAAGCTTTGCCAACAAGGGAAATTAAGGCAGGGTCATCTCAACGGAAAGGAGTGAGTTGACCACTTCTTCAGGGAGAAGAGCCTTTGTGTAGGAGTTGTCTGAGCCCTGTTATCTTAAGAAGTTCATTTACTTTCTCTGAATCTCAATTTTCTCATCTATAAAATGGGGATAGTACCTGTTCCACCTATGGAACAAATGTGAGGGTGAAACAAGGAAGTACAGTGATTCTAAACAGGAAGACGGGGGAAAGAGCAAAGGACTTTTTCCCAGAGAAGCTTGCCTTTTTATTTTCCAGAAGGGATGTCCACCCCAGGGACGTATCTGGACATTGGCTGGAACTATGTCACATGACCAGCCCGTGCTGCAAGGGAAGATGAAAATTAAGTATCTTTTTGCTGCACACATAGTCCCCTAGAAAAAACTCAGGTTTCTATTAGCATGGAAAAAAGGGGAACCAAAAGATATTGGTAGATGACTAGTCGTGTCGGCTGCATGAAAGAACAAGTCTCCCCAAACTGACCTCATTTCCTTTTTGGCAGACTTGGTGGGGATGTGGCAGAAGGGCTCTGGGTGTCTGGATTTCAGCACAGGAGCTGACCCAGTCGGCGGAACCTCCAGGGAAACGTAGGCTGGGGGATGTGGTAGACTTCTCTGAGCAACCCTATCTGAGGACCAGGAAACCTGGCTCTGCCGGTTACCACATTTCTACTTCAGTATATCCACAAAGTCAGTGGAGCCAGAGGCAGACCTATCCGGATGGCAGGCGCCACCTGATGGCAGGGGGCGGTAGTGCGTTAAATGGCGGCACCAAGACCCCCGGAAACAGACAGCAAGAATGGGGGGCCAGATTCAGCAAGGTCTGATTCCATAACAATAAGTTATTAAAGTAAGACTTAAGAGTAAGTTATTTAAAAACAAATGAGTTATTAAAGTAAATCTTACACTAAGAAAAATTTAAAATATATCTACACAACTTTGCTCCAGAAAGCATAGAAGCTGGCTTAAAAGATACAACCAACAAGATCAAATAACTAGTCAGAAAACTGTTAGATGGAAATTAAATCCTGTATTTCCATCTGAAACCATCAATGCACATATAGAAAATATAATATGGGGAGATGTGGCTGAGCCCAGGACATAGGGGAAAGATCTGAGAGACCCAAATGACTCCAAGTTCACGATGAAGCTCTGGAAAACAGCTCCAAGCGCAGTGTTCTGGTTTGCTAACGCTGCCGTTTATGCAAAATACCAGAGATGGATTGGCTTTTATAAAGGGGGTTTATTTGGTTATAAAGTTACAATCTTAAGGCCATAAAAGTGTCCAAGCTAAGGCGTCAACAACAGGGTACCTTCACAGAAGATGGCGTCTGGAACACCTCTGTTGTCTGGGAAGGCACGTGGCTGGCGTCTGCTTTTCAAAATAGCATTCTCCAAAATGTTAGCATCTGCTTTCAATGGCCGTCTTCAAAATGTCTCTCTAAGCTGCAGCTCTGAGGTCCTTCCGTCTGTGAGCTCTTTTATAAGACTCCAGTGGACTAATCAAGACACACGCTAAATGGGTGGGGCCACATCTCCATGGAAACATTCAATCAGAGATCACACCCTAACCACAGATGTCACTCACAGTTGGGTGGGTCACATCTCCATGGAAACAACCTAATCCCAATATCCCACGAGACTGGATTAAAAGATCATGGCTTTTTCTTGGGGGACATAATATATCTTAACCAGCACATGCAGTCTTTGTCTTGGTAAGAGGTTAGTTTTTCTCATAAGGAAAGATGGGCGACCTGCAGAAGAGCCAACTAGCAAAAGATGTGTTAGGGGTCCTCAGAGCACCAGAGGAAGCAGACTCATTCTGGAGAACAGAAGGCAGAACTGGAAACAAGGTGGTGGGATTGGGGCTGGAGGTGAGAATTGCAAAGAAGATTTTTGCTCCAAGTAAAAATCTTGAGGAAAACTTCTTTAGACTGAGGGCTGTCTAAAAAGTGCACAGGACAGCTTTCCTGAGCTCACAGTCACTGGGGGTATTCAAGCAAAGGCTGGTGGGCTGTCTGGTGGGAGAGATTCTTGCAGCAACTCTGAAAGTTCTCCAAGGAGGGGTCGGAATGAAGTCACCCAAGGGCCCTCCCAGAAGCTAGTGTATCCTCAGAGTTATGGGATAAGGCAGGGCTATGGGGTATATGTTGTAATATGAGCAGGGCCCCCACTGTTCCTCACTTAGGGGCCAGGGGTGCTGACAGCCCTCAGGGTCCAGCTCACAGCCTCTCTGTCCGGCGCTGCCCCGCTCGGTCCCCGGTTCCCGGCCGGCGAGGGGAAACAGGGAAGGAGAGAGAGAGATGCAGACTGCGCGAACTAACCTGGTCATGAATCACGACTCGAACCACACGGCAGTTGTGAAAGCAAGCCCTTTACTACAGCTAGATGAACATTCTGTGTTACTGGTTCCCACACGGGGCACGGCGCCTCGTGGGAGAGCAGCCTCGATGTGGCCGTCAGGCACGGCTCCTTGTGGGCTGTCTCACCCTACCCCGTCCGGGTAAGACCTTTTATACACAATTAACAACCAATAAGCTTCTAGGCTAGTATCGCGTATACAGGATTTCGATTGGTAGGAGCGGGTGGCGGATACATGCGTCACTATGCGGAAACAGGATGCAGGCGCCATCTTGGCTCACTCGATGGGCGGGGGTAACTCTAGAGCAGGCTGCAGCGCATACGCTAGGCCCGATTCGGGAGGCGGCTTTCCACATCTCCCCCTTTCTTATTTATTTTTGACCCAGTGTCTCCAGTGATGAGCGTGCTCCCGTGAACCCAAATGGTTCACAACCTCTTTGGTGCTTTGGGGAGTCTGGACTAGGCCTCAGCCATCCAGCGGCGGAGCCTCTAGCACCAACCAGAATGCTCACGTCATATGGAGACCGGAGAGTCCGTAAGCTGGAAGCAACGTGACTCTCCCTGCAGTGCTTTGCCTGGCAACTGGGGAACAACGACGGGGGCAGGAACAGCAGTAACCAGAGTCGGGGGTGTCACTAGGTGTCTCTGTGCAATGGCTAGGGTCCAGTCTGGCCACAACTAGGACTCTGCCCTAGAGACCCACCTGAGACAAAATTATGACTACTGGTGTCGCCTTTTACACCCGAGAAACAGCCATGCGATTCGCTACAAATTTTGCTCCAAAGCGCCCCACCTGAGGCGACCAGGAAGGGGTATGGTTAATAAATCGGTCACTATCGGGGGTAACAGAGGTGGGAGTCATAGCCATCATAGTGGTAACACGCAATTGCTGCTGCGCTTGAAACAGGCGTTCTAGCAAACATTTAACAACGACTAATCCCACCAATAATCCCACTGCAATGAGGATCCAATTAGTTAAATTGGGCCAAGAGAACCAGGAAGAAACACTGTGCAATAGTTTCTGTAGAACCTCGCCTAACCCGGAGAGATCGACTTTAACGGGTTTTAACTTGATCCCCCCAATTGTGTCTAAACTAGATTCCACCTGTTGGGAGAGATTAACAAATTCAGGAAAATATGACCTTTTCAGCCAATCAGAGACTCTGGAAATGCTTCCGGTCACGTTGGCCCTGACAGGAGTGACACAGAGTTTAACCGTAAGCCACCGGGTGTCACATGTTTGCTGAAGCACTCTCCAGAGTCCATCTATTTCCAGTCCAAGTTCATCTATCTCCGCTTGGAGTTTCTGAATGGCCTGGAAATTTAAGTTCAGCATCTGATTGTGGCGGCGTAGCACGTCTCGGGTAAGGTTGACCAAGCCATTTACCGTTTCCATCGTTATGGCGAGCTGCCGATCTGTCCATGCTTGTAGCACAGCCTGCCCGATCGTTGGGACAAACAAAGAGGAAGCTACACTGGCAGCATTCGATAGCCATTCTTTTATGCCTCTTGGACGCCTAGACTTAGAGAAGGGGATATTGTTAAGTGAAACAACTTGAGAAACAGGGCCAACCCAGTCGGTTGCCTTGACGGGGAGCCAGACATAACTTGGGCGATACACTAGGATAGCGGGGGCGGCGAGGCATCCGGGTCTTTGGAACGGTTGCAGACTGTAGGAGCAAGCCCTGGAAGGAAAAGGCACCTTTGAGTCTCCTTTTTACTCAAGATCCCTTCACAAGACTGGCGGCTCTTCCCTGTAACGTTAAGAAATTCAAGCAAGACTCCCTTACTTAACTCGCCATTACCAGTTTCACAAGTAGCATTCGCCGCAACTGTGGTGTTGACAACCTTGACAGAGAGGTTAGCAAAAGAGAGGATCAGTGTGTCATTGGTGAGGGGGAAGGACTCGTTGAAGCTTGTGGAGGGTCAGAAGGCAGGTGGTGGAGACCTAGAGACAGGGTACGAGTGAAAAACACAGGAGAGGCGGGAGACCCAGCAGAGAATGGGGCCAGGGTCGGGGGATGATGCCACAGGCCCCAAAGACCACTCTCCTGCGCTACCACAGTTCCACTAAAAAGAAAAAGGCAGATTAGAAGGATTGCTATAGGAGAGCAAAGAACAGAGTTACCGATCCTCTTTTTGGGCAACCGCGGGGTGGTCAGTCCTACTATTATCGTCTTGTCGGTCGTCGCCATCATCAGCAGGGTCGGAGGCTTGGTCTAATGGTTCAGGTTGTATATTCGTTGGCGTTTCTGACAGCTGTTCCTTGGCTTCTTCAGGTGATGTCACGGTTCTCACCAGTCTTTCCGGAACCCACACTGGTTGACGTCCTGGTTCCTGGGGAAAAACACAAACAGAGCCTCTGGCCCAGCTGAGCACCGGGTCAGGGCCTTTCCACTGCCCCGACAGGACATCCTTCCAACGGACTAGACCTCTATGCGGAGGACTCGGGGTGGTGTGTTGCAGGGCAGGTGTCATTCCTTGTGAATTTTCGTTTAAAAAATTATATGTGAGCAAGGCTACAGACAGTCGAGCTTTTGGGGACAGGCCGTGGCCTATACCCTCTTTCTGTTTTTTAAGCAAGTCTTTGAGAGATCTGTGCGCTCTTTCAATGATTCCTTGCCCCTGAGGGTTATAGGGGATGCCATGTTTTAATTGGACATCCATGTTGTCACAAAATTTTTGGAAGGATTTACTAGTGTAGGCAGGCCCGTTATCCGTCTTTAACGTCTTTGGCTTACCCCAAGCTGCCCATGCAGCAAGGCAGTGTGCAATGACGTGGGAGACTCTTTCTCCTGGTTCAGCAGAGGCAAATAAAACTTGGGAGCATGTGTCCACCGACACATGTAAGTACTTGATCTTACCATACTCTGAATGATGAGTGACATCCATCTGCCAAGTATCCCCTGGGGTGAGACCCCTAGGGTTGACCCCAACCGAGGGGACTGCTCTCTGCTCTGCACAATTGTTGCAGGCTCGGACAATATCTCGAGCAGCTGCACGTGGTATGCTGAACCGCTTAGCTAGGGTACCTGCGTTGATGTGAAACTTGGCATGGAATTCTCGGGCTTGTTGATACGGTACCAGCGTCGGAAAGATGTGCAGCTGTCGAGTGGCTACATCTGCGCTATGGTTCCCCTGGGCCATAGGGCCAGGCAAACCTGTGTGGGCTCTAATATGGGTTATGTAAAAAGGGTGTTGCCTGGTCCATATAACCTCCTGTAGTTTGGCAAAGAACGTCCTTACTGTAGAGGAATGTTTAACAATGCCCACCGTTTCTAAAATTTGTACAGAGTTCACAACATAAGCAGAATCCGAGACGACATTTAAGGGCTCGGAAAGGCTTTCCAGGACTGCAATGATAACCTGCAGTTCTACCCATTGAGGCTTTTGTGGTTGGAAGAGCACTGTTTTAGGAGTGTCCCCCTCCACACAATACGCCCCTGTTCCAGAGCTGGAGCCGTCCGTGTATACGGTGGGGGCGCCTGCTAGTGGCCTAGGAGAGGTTACTTTGGGAAAAATCACTGGGTGCCGGGTGACAAACTGCAAGAGAGGAGCCTTAGGGAACTGATTGTTAATGGGACCAAGAAATGTACACCGGAGAATGGCCCATTGATCTATGCATCCGGTGAGTATCTCAAGCTGCTGGGAAGAATAAGGCACCCTGAGATTTTTGGGCTGCTGACCGAAATGCTGCACAGCCCTTTTAATGCATTCTAGGGCCAAGTCTGCAACCGCTGTAGGATAGTGCTCTAGGACTTTTTTGGGGGAAACTCCAGGGTGGACCCAGAGCAGCGGCCCCCGCTGCCACAGTACCGCAGTGGGCTGTAATTCTGTCGGCAGCACGCAGGCTTCAAAAGGCTCATCAGGGTCTATTCTCTTCAATGCAGCGCCACTGAGCGCCTGTTCCACCTGGCATAGTGCTCGCCTTGCCTCTGGAGTGAAGCTTCGAGGTGAGTTTATATTAGAATCCCCCTTCAACAGGTCGAACAAAGGTGTTAGTTTGACATTGGGTATTTTTAGGTATGGACGGATCCAATTGATATCCCCCATGAGTTTTTGTAGATCATTGAGAGTGTGTATATTGTCTAGCCTGAGAGACACCTTTTGGGGGGAAACATGAGTGGGTGCGACTTTCGCTCCCAGGAAAGTGGTAATGTCAGTCATTTGGATTTTTTCAGGGGCAATCTCTAGGTTAGCTTCTCTAAGACTAAGGACTAAATGTGACAAAACTGTTTTAAGAAGATCTGTGTCTCTATGGGCTAAGAGAATGTCATCCATATAATGGATGATTTTCACTTGAGGGAACTGCTGCCGAGTGCTAGCTAGCTTCGCAGCGACATACAGCTGGCACATGGTAGGACTATTAGCCATGCCTTGGGGCAGGACTGTCCATTCAAAGCGTTGACAGGGCTCCTCTTGATTACTAGAGGGCACAGTAAAGGCAAACTTAGGGGTGTCTTCAGGGTGGAGCGGAATAGAAAAGAAGCAATCTTTCAGATCTATGATGAAAATCGACCAGTGCTCCGGTAATGCCGAGAGGAGGGGCAGTCCCATCTGAACGGGCCCTAAAGGCTCCATGCAATCGTTAATAGCTCTTAGATCATGTAGCAGTCTCCATTTACCAGATTTCTTTTTTATTACGAATATAGGGGTGTTCCACGGTGACGTGGAAGGGGCGATATGGCCCTTTTCTAGTTGTTCTGATACTAGGGCGTGCAACGCTGCAAGTTTTTCCTGTGGCAAGGGCCACTGAGGCACCCACACCGGAGCCTCGGTTTTCCATTTTAGTTTTATAGGTGTGGGTGGGAATCTCTCCTCAGTGGCCCCTATGAAAAACCCAAGCCTCGTCTGTCAGACTTGGGGGCAGCTTGTATAGGCTCCGCACGTCCGTGCAGTGAAGCTCCTAAACCCTTGCCGGGGGTATACCCCATTTCTTTTAGCAGTCGCTTAGAGGTTGGGGAGTAGCCGCTAATTAAAGTAACGTCCATTTGGGTCAGAATGTCTCTTCCCCACAAAGACACAGGCAGGGCTAATACATAAGGCTGGAAACTGCCTTGGTGTCCTTCTTCATCGGCCCAATGAAGGGCAGCTGCACTGAGCATGGGCGCTGAAATTTGGCCTATTCCTCTAATGGGCTCTTCCGCCCTGCTCGTTGGCCAGGTGGGGGGCCATTCTTGTTGTCTTATGATAGACCGATCGGCCCCTGTATCGAGCAGGCCCAAGAAAGATCTGCCTTGCACCTTAATGGTTAGCATAGGTCGAGACTCCAGGGACATATGGAGTCCCTCAAAAATCGCTCCACTGGATCCGAACCCTTTTTCCCCTCTCTGTCTGATTCTGCTTGGAAAGACTGCATGTAAGCTGGGTAAGAGCAGGAGCTGCGCCAGCTTATCACCTTCTGCAATGACTAAGGTGCCCCGCTGAGATTGAACCATAACTTGGGCACGGCCTGTGAAATCTGAATCTACAAGTCCTGGTATAACTGTTAATCCTTTCAGGGCCGTGGATGCTCTTCCCAATATGAGCCCTACAGTACCAGCCGGTAAGGGCCCCTTGAAGGAGGTCCCTACTAACTGGACACCCATGGAGGGGGTTAGTACGAGTCTGGAGGTGGCACAGAGGTCCAGTCCTGCTGAGCCGGGGGACGCACGAATTTGATCGGATCCTGTGTTGTCGAATGGCATGCAAGGGGGTCCGTCGAAAGGGCGGACCCCCTCTTCCCGTTTTTTGGAATCTGCTCGGGGCGGCCAGAGAGGCGTCTACCCTGCGCATCGAAAACCGATTTACAGTCTTCTGCGCGGTGGGGGCCTTTGTGGCAACGGCCACACGGCCTGGTTGCTGCACCTGGTTCGCCAAACCGTTGAGTGGCAGGGGGTTGACGTCTATTGGGACAATCTCTCTTAAAGTGCCCTGATTGGCCACAGCCATAGCACCCGTTAGACTTTGCCCCTAAGGTTCTCGGGCTTTTTGTAGCCACCTGTAGGGAGCTGGCTAGCATGGCAGCTAGACCTGCATTAGTTAAAGGGCTGCCAGCATCTCTACAGAGCCTGACCCACTCTGTCAAATTTTTTGCTCTGTTTTGTGCCAGGATAACTTTGCACTCCTTGTTGCACTGCTCAAAAATCATTTGCTTAACCACAGTCTCTGCTACTCCTGGATCTGAGAAGATTCTCTCAGCTGCGGTTTGCATCCTGGCTACAAAATCCGCAAATGGTTCTGTGGGGCCTTGGTGTATATTGCTGAGTGAGGCCTGAGCCTCTCCCTCACCTGTTAGCTTTTTCCAGGCACCCACAAAACAGCGGAAGATCTGGGCATAGACCTCTTGTGGGAAACCCGTTTGGTTCTGGGCATGGGCGCCTCTCCCCAACAGCATGTCAGCATTCCACCCGCCACGTCTCCCCGCCGCATTCCTTGCGGCCTGCTCTTCAGCTAACTCCTCAAACCATGCTTTCCAATCTATGAATCGGCCTGACGGCAAGCAAGCACGGGCTAGCTGAAAAATATCTGCGGGTGTATGATTTAGAGCAGAGAGGTTCTCGATCATGTTCAAGGTATAAGGGGCATTGGGGCCATACTGATGGACGGCCTGCCTCAATTCCCTCAATAGTTTGTAATCATATGATTCGTGCCGATTGCCACCTTGGGGATTGATAATAACCGGGTACATTTCTGAGACTGGCTGCGGCTCAAGTGGCTGGTAGCCACCCAGCATGCCAAAAGGTCTAAATGTTGTGAAAGGGTTCCATCTCCAGAAATGTCTCCCACCACTACCTAATGGCAAAGGGTCCTGAGGGCCTGTATACTCGGGCGGGGGGTACGGCAAAGGTTGCCCCTCCCCTGACCGACCCATCGGGGTTTCCGGGTCTGGCAGCAAAGGATAATTACATTTACTGGGCATGGCCACTAGAGGGAGCTCTCGGCAAGGTCCTTTGGTGGGACCGCCCAAGGCGTCAGTTGGGAGCTGGGGTGTCCCTGGGGGTGCAGCGGTAGACATTGGCGGGGCGGAAGGCCGCACGGGTGTGGCGGGAGGCTCCTCCCACTCAATTAGCGGGGATGCTTCCGCCTTCTCGTCAGTATCGCTATCTGACTCTGAGTCAGAGTCACTGGACTCCGGCGGTTTGCCCTTACAGGAGCCGTCCGCTGACGAAACTGACTGGGTTTCTTGGAGCGCGCACCGTGCTTCTTGCAAGACAGAGGACGGGCTTAGGCCGGTAGCCGATTCTAGTTCAAGGACCGCACGGACGGTCTCCCATATGGGTACTAGAATCGGGTCCATACACACGCCCGTCTGGCGCGCTCGGTCTATGTCGCGACCGAGCTTCATCCAAGAGGGTAGGCTAAGGCTGCCGGTGCAGGCAAACCAAGGGGCAAAAGTATCAACATCATCAAGAAAACGCTGAAGGGAGCTTTTCCTGACCGAGATACCCCGTTGTTTCAAAAGGTTCTTTAAGGGAGCTAAGAGAGGTGAACTTCCGGACTGCCCCATGATTGCAGTCGGCACTATACTTCAGTCACTCGGAGAGCTCTTCCGAGTCCCCCGGGGTCACCTGAAAACCCACGGGCCCTAACTATCATGTAATAAGACGCACTCACCTTCTCGCGTTGATCAGGCGCGGGAAGTCCGCCGTAAGCTCGACGCGCAGCGCTGCTCTCCTCACAGAGGGACCGTCGAGAGCGAGGCAGGAGGAGGAGCTTCCCCGTACGGGCCACCACTTGTCCGGCGCTGCCCCGCTCGGTCCCCGGTTCCCGGCCGGCGAGGGGAAACAGGGAAGGAGAGAGAGAGATGCAGACTGCGCGAACTAACCTGGTCATGAATCACGACTCGAACCACACGGCAGTTGTGAAAGCAAGCCCTTTACTACAGCTAGATGAACATTCTGTGTTACTGGTTCCCACACGGGGCACGGCGCCTCGTGGGAGAGCAGCCTCGATGTGGCCGTCAGGCACGGCTCCTTGTGGGCTGTCTCACCCTACCCCGTCCGGGTAAGACCTTTTATACACAATTAACAACCAATAAGCTTCTAGGCTAGTATCGCGTATACAGGATTTCGATTGGTAGGAGCGGGTGGCGGATACATGCGTCACTATGCGGAAACAGGATGCAGGCGCCATCTTGGCTCACTCGATGGGCGGGGGTAACTCTAGAGCAGGCTGCAGCGCATACGCTAGGCCCGATTCGGGAGGCGGCTTTCCACACCTCTCCCCTCTCCGCGCCCAGCAGAATCAATCACCCCTCCCTGTGCCTGCACACAGCACTTTGTAGACTCCACCAGTGGAGCCCCTGTTGGAAGGGTGTCTGTCTTCTCCAAGGGCATCTGTCTTCTACCAATAACACCTCCTGCTGTTGATGGAACCCCTAAAATGGAAATTTGCATGTGGATCACATTAGTCCTGAAACCAACCCTGCGAGGTAGGGAGGTTGGTGCTTTTATCCCCGGAGAAAGTGAGCACAGCAAGTAGCCTCATGGGCTGGAGTCACCAGCAAGTAGCAAGCGGCAGGCTGGGATTCGAACCTGGGTTGGTCCCTGGTCTTTCACTTACACCCAGACCCAATTCACCATCTGGAAGCTCAGGGATTGGAGGATGGGGGGCAGCACCTTCTCCCAAGCACCTCCCTCCGGGTCCCCTAGCTTCTCTGTCTGTGGGTTCCACCCTGGCGTGTGTTGTCCCAGGATGGAAATGACCTCTGTATCCCATCTTGCCTGCTAGGCCCTGCCTTGCCTTGGAGCAGCTCTGCCCCATGACACTGCTGTTTGTTCTCCATCCCTGGGTGAGCAGTCCTTTCCCCTTTTAGGCTCCAGAGCCATCTCGTTCTAGGCCTTAAGGGATGACTCTTGTAGCCACTTGCTAGGAGCAGGCTAAGAGCTTTACATTCCTTATCCCACTGATGGCCACAAGGTTGCTACTGAGCAGGAAGAACGGTATGATTTATTATCCCCGTTTTACAGATGAGGTTCAGAGAGCTCTTACTCTTTGCAAAGGCTCTCTATGACATCCTTTGTTTGAGGGGGAGCGTGAGACAGAAGGGACATCTTCCACTTTGGAAGACATCTGCAGAGGTGCACGGGCCACCAGGCCCTGACTGGCATCCCTGGTGCCTTCTGGATCCCCTGCTTCATGCCAGGGGCCCGGGTGGGGAGGCCACAAGCATCTCGGAGCTGTCTCCATCCTTGGCTGGCAGCTCTGGGTCTAACTGAGACCTCTACACCCAGGGAAAGTTAGAGAAACACCCAAAAGTTGGTCATTTTAATTTTCCAGGGCTCCTGTAACAAAGTACCACAGATTTTTCTGTGTTTGTTTGTTTTAAATGATAGGAATTTATTATCGCACCATTTGGAGCCAGAAGTCCAAAATCAAGGTATCCACAGGTCGTGCTTTCTCTGAAGTGTGCAGGGTCTGGTGGAGGCTGCCAGCAACCCAGAACTCAATGTCTGCCTCCGCCACGTGCCCGCCTGTCTCCTGCCTCCTCCTCACTCCTACTGTGTCCCAACTTTTGCTCACAAGACCCCCCAGTCATATTGGATCAAGGCCCACCCTGATTCAGTTTGGCCTCACCCTGATAAGATCTTTGGAGACCCTATTTACACATGGGCTCACGTCCCTCCCTAGGACTGGGGGTTAGGATTTGCACTTACCTCTGTGGAGGACATGATTCAACCCATGACACAGCCCAAGCCCTGCTGTGGCCCAGTGACCCTGACGCAGTTGGGGAGGGCAGAGGTTGCTCTGGGCTTCCTGGAGGAGGTTCTGGGGAGAGCCTGAGTCAGTGTGTTCCAGGCCCTGTCCTCACCACCTCCTCCTCTGCTGAGTTATCAGTCAAGCATCTGCTGAGCACTCAGGGCACCGGCCCTGGGGCAGGCTCGGGGACAGAGACAAAGGTTGCCAACTCCTGCCCTGAGCCAGCAAGTCTAGTGGGGAAATCAGCGTTTACAGCCAGGGTCAATGGAAGACTCCAGACAGAAGCTTAGAGGAAAGGAAAGAAAACATTCACTTGCAAAGAGAGCAGGAGGGTCTGTTTCCAGAAGGACCGGCTTGCTGGATACAAACCAGCCGGGATGGAAAGGGCAGAACCCTCAAAAGGACCCAGTGTGTGGTGTGAAACAGCAATTTTCCCACTTACATATTCACAGCAGTCATGACTTAGCTTCGGAAATAAACTTATTTTTGTTCGTGAGTCCAGATCTATGGGAAAATGCAAGACGTTGTTATTTTGGAGACCAGAACCAGTCAGGGTGACCCTGTGGTTTTCTGCTTTATGTCAGGGTGCAAAGCGTTTCCCCGCTGCGTGTAGGATGTGGAGGGCTCGAAGCTGTTGGAGCAGGGAACAAGGTCTGCTCCGGCTTCTGCAGCAGCGTGTTGAGGGCTGGTAGAGAGGGAAGCACGGGGAGAGTGGGGACCCAGATCTGGCCAGATTAGATCAGGGAAGGCTTCCCGGAAGAGGTGGCAGAGCCTTGAAGGACAGAGAGGGAAGAACAAGCACAGGGAACGGCATCTGCCAAGGCCTTTGCCCCTCTTCACCTCCAGCCCCCAGCAGGAACCCTCCAAAGGCACTGGGGTGAGAGCCTGCTGTTGGGGTGGCCTGTTCCCAAGAGGCTGATGGGGATGTGGGGCCTTAGGCCTTCCACGCTGTCAGGGTACAGGGATACTTGTGCCGGAGAGAGCTGAGGCGCTGCCTGTTCCACCGTCACTGTGGACCCTCGGTGTGGACCCTCGGTGCCCCTGGGGGCAGGGAGGAGAGGGAGCCGGTCCGGCGAGACCAGGCCCAGGGTGTGGGAACCAGGAGGTCAGAGCCGGTGGCTCCCCCACACCCCCGCCCAGGCCTGAGTTGCAGGACTCAGAGGGAGGGCGTCACTGGAGCTCTTTGGGGTTCTGGCTTCCTGGGGGGTGGATGCTTCTGTCACCAAGAGGGACAAGGAAGTGGACATGTGAACCCCAGACCAAAAGAACCATCCAGAGCAACCTGGAGGGGAGGTGTCTCTGGGACCGAGCCCCCTTCTGTGGGGTCTCTAAGTCAGGGTCAGCAGGGTTGCTTTTAATTTATTTACTTACTTACATCCTTACTGGGAGGCACTGAAATGAGGATAAAATCCCCTTTTATTGCCATGGAAAGATTGACACACACAAAACCAAACAAAATTCACAGTAAATGCTGGCACCTACGAAGTCAACAGTGATTATTCTGGGTAACCACAGAATCACGGGTGATTTTTAAAAAATGTGTTAATCTGTGTTTTCTAGCTTTTCTTCATTTAAGAAATATTACTTTGTCATATACAAACATTTAAAAACATTTAAATAACTTTCTAATAGGAAAAACGTCAATCTGACATAAAAGTAGAAAAGAGAAGAGTAAATTCCCATGTGCTCAATAGCCACTGACTTCTGCCCATCTTGTTTCATCGACCATCCTCGTTTACTGAGCATATTTAAGCAAACATCAGACATCCTATCATTTCACCCACAAACACTTCAGTATGTTTTTCTAACCCAGGGGTCTTTAACCTTTTTTTGTGCCACAGGCCCCTTTGGCAGTCTAGTAAAGTCTATGGACCCCTCCTTGGAATAATGTTTCTAAATGCCTAAGAAAAAATGTAGAAATCTGTAAAGGAAACCTCGTACATTGAAACATAGTTATTAAAGCATTTTAAAGGTTGTGATATAGTAATATTTGAGGGTCCTTATTAATGCATTAAATTACAAGAGCTAGCAGTGGGCCTGGCAACCACCAGGAAGTTTGATGAGCACAGCCAGCCGAGGGAGGGGTAGGGGCCGATTCTGTGGCCCCCTCACGGATCTGGGCGGCCGTGTGGGCAGGGGACAGTACATGGGCTCTCAGTAAGCCAGATCTTGTGATCCATCCCCCTGATAACTTCCTGTCTGTGAGGTACCTGGATGGGTAGCTTGACTTTTCTGGGCCCCAGTTTCTCATCTGTAAGATGGTAATAGTATTTTTCCTTCCAGGGATGATGAAATGAAGTAAGGAATGTAAAGCATGGCGACTGGTTGGGGATCAGTGAATGTGCATTTCTCCCCTCCCCTCCAACCCCCAGACCCATGACTCGCTCCTGGGAAGACTCACTTCTGGCCTGAGCCCGGCTGTGGACCCCAAGGTCTGTGGGAGCAGCTGACTCCGCAGACAGAAGTCAGGGAGTGAGGGGCTCCTTGGTCTTCTCCCTGAGCCTGGAGGTGGCTCAGAGAGGCCAAAGGGCTGAGGATGGTCCCCCCAGGCTCGCTGCCACCACCCTGGCGTGGCCTCTTGGCGGGCTGGACATGGCTAGTTCCCTGCCCCTCCCTCACAGTGGGTGCTCTGCTCCCCACTCCCAGTGGCTCCCCACGGAGCCTCCCAGGCTGGGGCCTGCCCCGTGACCTGCCTACCTGCCCGGACACAGCTCCTTACCTGCTCAGGCCTCCCAGCCCTGGTCCCTGGAGGAAGCGAGTGGGAGCCGGGCGGAGGGGCTCTAAGTGAGAAGGAGGGGAGGTGAGTGCACTGGGGATCACCCACTGAGGGTCGGTGGAGCTCCTTCTTGACAGCCTTCCCCTGCTCCCACAATAGGCGCCACCCCCTGTCCCCACGTTTTCCTGGTGGGGCTCACCTGTGTTTGCTCACCTTGATTTGGCCTCTCTAGGGCCTTTTGGGAGTCATTTCCCCAGGGTGATTACCCCTAGATTCATCTGGAGAACCCTCTGATGTGTTTGTTCAACAAAGATTTATTGGGTGCCTTCTCAAGTTCAAGTCCCAAGGATAAAAAGTGGGCGAAACAGACGCTGTCCTCACAGTCACCTAAGTAGATCATCTCATAAATAACGTATAATCTTGAACAGTGAGCGGCGATTGGCGGGAGGGGGGTGAACAGCCAGGCTGCCAGTCTCGGGAGCAGGGTGGGCTTCTGGGAGGAGGGGGAATCTGCCCGTTTGGGGAGCTGGGGGTTCTGGGTGCAGAAACAGTGAGGACAAGAGCCCCCAGGTGGGGAAGAGCAGCGGGGTTCAGGGGCAGAGAGAATCACTCTCCCTAGGATCCCGGCTGCCTCTGCTGGAGCCCCAGTTCCACACCCTCCACCATCACCCAGGTACCTGCCCCCGGCCCGCCCTCCCCTTGCTTCTCTCCCCTCCCTGTCCCGGCCAACAGGGGGCCTAGAAACCAGAAGGCAGCAGGCTGAGGGGCTCAGACCCCAGCATGTCCCTACCTCCTCACGGGCTGGGGAGAAGCCTGGGGTGGGGGTGTCAGTGCCCCAGGAGTCTGCCTGGGATCCTGGAGGAGTGAAGGAAAGGGGGGCCCTGAGGGGTCCTCAGTCCCCATTCTCTGTCCATGTAAGGGGGGTGCCTGGGTGCTGGGGTTGGCCTGGGGAGGCCATTGCCTGATTTGGGGGCTTGGGGGGCAGGGAGGTCTCCCCATACCAAATAAGGGGAACCACTCTGTCCTGCTCCCCTGTCTAGAGCAGAAAATAGTTCTAGCAATGGGCTCTGCCCAGATCCCTGGCACTGACCCCCAGGCTCTTTCCACGGGCCCCTTGTCCTAGTGACTTTTCCCAGGGTCAGGCCAGTGACGGAGGCAGGGGGAGGTGGTCCGAGCCTGGGTGCCTTCCCCACAGCTGGGCATCCCAGTGAGGCGACTCTTGTGCCCGTCCTGCCCTCCTTCTGGTCTGGCAGGGGTCAGAGGGTGCACCTGGGGGGAGAAGGCAGGAGCGGTGGGGTCTCTGCTCAGTGGTCCTCTCTGGGCAGAGCGGTGGTGGGCGTGGGAAGTGGCAGCAGAGGACGAGACTTGATGGGCCTGGACTGGGGACCCTCTCTGCATCTCCTGGGCAGCCCTGGGCCACGGAGAGTCAGACGCCCAGGAAATCAGGCCACATGCCTGCTTGCTGGGTGACTGGGGCTCTGAGCCCGGTTTCTCCATCCCTGGAATGAGTCACTATCCCCACTCTCTCTGCCTCTTCGGTTGGGGTGAGTGCTCCTGGGTTTGGGAGCTGGGTAGGGTGGGTGTGTGGACTAACACTGCCCTCTGGTGGCTGAAGTCAGCATTGCCCCGAGCCAGAGGTTGCGGTGACCTGGGAGCCTGTGGGTTCCCTGAACTTCCTCCCCTTCTTTTCCATCCCACTTCCTTTTTCTTCACCCCAAACTTCCCAGAGGGCCTTGCGGTTACCCTCTCATAGGCTGGGGACAATTCAATTCAGCAGACATCTGTTCAGCAGGAATTTCCTGGGACCCTCCTGCATGCCCGGTTCTGTACTTGGGGTTGGGGCTGCAGAAATGTCCAGGACACAGTGACATTGTGCAGGAGGCTGAGGTTGATCGGGGAGGCCCTCACCTACACTTACAAGGTCTGAGCTGTGTTGATGTCCCTCGTGGCCACCTCTCGTGTATACTCTTCAAGCTCACTGTCCACAGCAAATCCTGGGGAGGTGTCTCCTTCAATCTTTTTGCTGACAAAGAAACCATAGAAAACGTGCATGCTTTGAACACTGCGGAGGATGGATTTTGTTACAAGGGTTCCTTCTTTCCCAGAATTATCCCTGGATGTGTGTTCTCTCTTGCATCAGTATTTTCCTCCTTGAACATGTCGTGATGTCCCATCACCCCCTCTGGCACCCATGTCCTCCTTCAGGTCCAGCTCCCTTTTTCAGCTCTCCTTGATTGCAAAAGTTCAACAGCCTTTCCTACATTCTCTGTCTTCACTTCATCCTCCCTGTTATTTCCTCACCCCTTCTGTGTCTCTCTCACCTCCACCATGCCCCTGAGATCGCTCTTGCCAAGGTTGTCCATGAGAACAACTCTCAGTCCTCGTTTTGCCTGATCTGTCAGCTCCACTCACCTCGGTGGCCATCCCTCCTTGGAAACACTTTCTTCACTCTCTTCTAGGACCCAACTCTCTGCTGGTTTTCCTCTACTTCTCTGTCCCATCCATCTCTATCTTCTTTGCTGCTCCCCTCTTCTCTTCCTGCTCTCTGCATACTTGAGGGTTTTAGTCCTGGGTCCTCTCATCTGTCTACTCTCAGTCCCTTGGGATCTCACCAGGTCTCTTAGCTTTAAATTATCATCAGAGAGCAAGGACGTCTGAATAAATCTCCAGCCCCCACCTCTCCCCTTAACTCAGATGTATACATCCATTTCCACTTGGATATTTAACAAGCGTTCAAATTTAACTTACCCAAAAGTGAGCTCCTGATTTTCTCGGCCAAAGCCAGTCCTCTCACAGTCTTCCTCACCTTGGTAAATGATTGGCATCTTTATGGATTTCTCTTTTTCCTTCTCACCCTTCATACAACCCATTGGCAAGTCCTTATAGCTCTACCTTCAGAATATACTTCTAATTCAGCTTCCATCCATAAAGGAGTAACTGGTATCACATTTTCCCACCCCCCGAAAACTATGAAATATATGAAACAACTGTTTTCAAACATCAGACAAGAAGCAGCACAAGACTGTGATCTCTGTGAGAGAGAAAACAAATCAGGCGAGCCCTGCACGGCCCTGGCTATCTGTCTGGAGGCAGTTTCCGAGGGCAGCTCAGGGAGGGGAAGCCAAGCAGAGCCTGGCACCTCATCTATCTGAGGAGATAGAGGCCAGAGTTCAGGGAGGCCCAGGTGGATGGGATGTGTGGGACAGATTTACTGAAAAAGAGGGAGCCATGCAGAGAAAGGATTCCAGACATCTGCAGAGGGATACTCTTGAGTCTTTGGCTGTGCCTGTGTAGGGTGGGACTCCACAAAGCTGGGAAGAGAAACTCGACTGGGGAAAGAAGTACCACCCAGAAGATGTAAGCTAAGAAACTCCCAGAGCTCCCACAGGACTGGGATATGTTGTTCTAACCAGCCAGAGAGGAGAGTCCTCACTGAACACTTGGGGCATTAGAAGAGACTCCAGAAGGATCACTCCTTAGCAATAGGGCTAAACTATCCCTAAAGATTCTTCTAGACCTGCTCAACAATGCTTTAAAACAAGACTCAAAAGTATCAAGATGATCTACAAGTAACTTAATTGCTTTGCAAAACACAGCTCAATACTGATTAAACAAAACCCAGCCACTCAACAATGTAACATTCACAGTGTCCAGTATCCAAAAAAATACTAGACATGCAAAGAAGCAGAAAATGTGATCCGTAACCAGGAGAAAATTCAGCCAGTAGAAACAGTCACAAATGGCAGAGGACTTTTAAACAGTGTTCTAGTTTGCTAATGCTGCAGAATGCAAAACACCAGAGATGGATTGGCTTTTATAAAACGGGGATTTATTTTGCTACACAGTTACAGTCTTAAGGCCACAAAGTGTCCAAGGCAACACATCAGCAATCGGGTACCCTCACCGGAGGATGGCCAATGGCCTCCGGAAAACCTCTGTTAGCTAGGAAGGCAGCTGGCATCTGCTCCAAAGCTCCGGCCTCAAAACGGCTTTCTCCCAGGACGTTCCTCTCTAGCAAGCTTGCTCCTCTTCAAAACATCACTCCCAGCTGCACTCTCTTTCTTCCCCCCAAGTCAGCTCATTTATATAGCTCCACTGATCAAGGCCCACCCCGAATGGGCGGGGCCACGCCTCCATGGGAACATCCCATCAGAATCATAGCCCACAGCTGGGTGGGGCACACTCCAAGCAAATCCAACCATCACCAAAACGCCTGCCCCACACAAGACCACAAAGATAATGGCATTTGGGGGACACAATACACTCAAACCGGCACAAACAGTTACTGTAACTATGTACAAGGATTTTTTTTTTACATTTTTATTGTGAAATATAATACATATATAGAACACTGATAATTTTCAAAGTACGATATAAAAAGCAGTTAGAGAGCAAATTTCAAAGAATGTTATGGGTTACAGTTCCATAGTTTCCGTTATTTCCTTATTGTGATATGTACAAGGATTTAAAGGAAATCAAGAACATAATGGAAAGAGAAATTGAAGAGACAAACAATAGCAGAAATGAAAAAGTTACGGATGGCTTAATGGCAGACTAAAAGAAGAGTAGTGAACTTGAAGACAAAGCAATAGAAACTATCTAAAGGGAAGGACAACAAAAGAATTGAAAGCAGGCACTGAAATCCCTGTATGTGAGTGTTCATAACAGCACTATTCATGATAGCCAAAAGGCAGCGGCAACCCAAATGTCCGCAATGGATAAATGGATAAACAAATTGTGGGATATCCATGCAATGGAATATTATTCAGCTATAAAGAAGAATGAAGTTCTGATACATGCTACAGTGTAGGTGAATCTTGAAAATATTATGGTAAGTGAAAAGAAGAAAGACATAAAAGGTCACATATTGTATGATTTTTTTGTATGAAATATCCAGAATAGGCACATCCATAGAAACGGAAAGCAGACTGATGAATTAGGGGGACTGGGAGAAAGGGAAATGGGGAGTGCCTGCTTCACGGATACAGGGCTTTATTTCAGAGTGATGGAAATGTTTGGAACTAGATAAAGGTGATGCTTGCACAACAGTATGAATGTACTAAATGCCACTCAATTATATACTTTAAAACGGTTAGTTTTCTATTATGTGAATTGCACCTCAATAAATTAAAAACAAAAACAAAAACTGAAAGACAGTGAGAAAAAGATGAGCAGAGCCTCAGTGACCTGTGTTCAATTCATGTGGTCTAACATATATGTAACTGAAATTCCAGAAAGGGAGGGGGGTGTTCAGAAAAAAAAAAAAAAAAAATTGAAGAAATGAAAGTTGAAAAATTTCCGTATTTGATGAAAACTGTACATCCACAAGTCTAAGAAACTCAGTGAGCCCTAACTCAAGCAGGATTAACACAGAGAAAACCCCATCAAGATACATCATGATCAAATTGCTGAAAGCCGATGATGGGGAGAAAAATTTTAAAAGCACTCAGAGAAAAAAGACAAATTATATATGGGGAAAGGCAGATAATAAGGAATGCTAGTCCAAATTGGGATGTGCTGTAAGTATAAAATAAATATTGGGTTTCAAAGACTTAGAATAAAAAAAATGTGAAATATAATCTCATTAACAATTTTTATATTGATTACATGTTGAAGTGACAATATTTTGAATACATTGGGTTAAACAAAATATTATTAAAACTGATGTTACCTGCTTCTTTTTACTTTTTAAAATATGACTGCATATAAATTACATATGTAGTTCATGTTTGTGACTCACATTCTGTTTCTGTTGGAGAGCCCTGCTCCAGAATCTATTCTCCACCCAGCAGCCAGAATGATCTTTTTACAAATGTTTGTCAGTCCCCTGCAGGAAAACCCCCTGGGGTATCCCAGCTCGCATACATTCAAGCATACTTCCGCCCTGCCCCGGGTCTTTGTACTTGCTCTACCTTCTGCCTGAACAGCTCTTCCTCGTATCTGCAGGGCTCACTCTCAACTCATTTAGGCTTCCACCCAAGGGTCACCTCCTCCAGGAAGTCCTCCCAGACCACCCTTTCTGACCAAGAAGCATCTGTTCCTCTTTCCCCTTACCTGGCTCTCCGCTTCTCATCATGCGACATCATAGGTGGTGCAGGCCTTGTCTGTTTCACTGGAGTGGAAGCTCCTGAGGGCAGGGGCAGCAAGGAACAAGACAATAGTTCATCACTGTTTCCCCAGTGCCTTGAGCAGTGCCTGGCCCTTGGTAAGTGCCCAGTAAAGATTTTGTGAATGAATGAATGAATGAGTGAAAGCATGGCACTTTCCAAGAGTGGGGTGAAATCTGAGGTGCTGGGGTGGAGGGAACATCGGGGAGGATGGCAGAGGTGTAGGTGGGTGAGTGTGAGCCCCAGATGGGAAGAGCCTGGAATGTAGTGCCCAAAAGGTGGACTCTTGTTGGCCCAGATGATGCTAAAACCACATAATATTGGGACATCCTGGGCACTGACAAAGCAGATTATTCTCCCTGTTTGGGGGTGGGGGGGAAGTTATTAGAGGGTGTGTATGTGTGCACGTGTGTGTGTTATTACTTGAAGATAACTTAATCATGGAAAACTTCACAAAACAATAGAACAGTGTCATGATCCCCCTGTATCTACCTCACAACTTCAACACACATCAACTCACAGCCAGCTTTGTGTCATCCCCTGCTTCCCCCTCTAGGTTATCTTGAAACAAATCCCAGACATCACTTCTTGTACAAATAGTTCAGTATCTATTTCTAAAAGATAAGGGCTCTTTTAAAAACACAAGCACAATACTATCATCACACCCAAACAACTAGCAGTAATTCCTCAAGATCATGAAATACCTGGTCAGTGTTTCAATTTCTAGTTGATTTAGAATCTAGACAAGGTCCTCACACAGTGACCGGTTTGTGCGACTCTTCGGTCTCTTTTAATGACCCTCGTTTTTCCTTGAAATTTATTTGTCAAAGAGACTGGGTCATTTGTCCTGCAGTTTCCCACTGTCTGGGTGTTGCTCGGGGCACCCCCACGTGTTGTTTAACAGCCATTTCTGTTCCTCCTCTTCCCTGTGAATTGGCAGTTGGAGCCAGAGGCTTGAGGAAGATTCAGGTTTGAGTTCTTGGTGAGATTACTTCCCATTAGAGTTTTTTAAAAAGAAAAGTGATAAGATATTATTCTGCAATAAAAAGGAATGACTCTTGAAAACATTATGCTAAGTGTGGGAAGGCCACATACTGTATGGTTCCATTTATGTAGAAATTTCCAGAATAGGCAAATCCATAAAGACAGAAAGAAAGCAGATGAGTGGTTGCCAGAGACTGGGGGTGCGGTGGGGAATGGGGGGTGACTACTAAGCGGTAAGTGTTCGTCTGGGGTGATGAACGTGTTCTGAAATTAGAGAGTGGTGCTGGTTGTACAACTCAATGAATGTTCTAAAAACCATTGAATTGTGCCCTTTAAAAGGATGACTCTTACGGTATGTGAATTATACCTCAATAAAGCTGTTATTTAAAGAAAACAGGGTGATTGGGTCATGCTTGCCTTTCAGGACGATCCCTCTGTCGTAGGCTGGGCTGGAGACCTGTAAGGTTTGGGGGTGCCTGTGCGTATGGTTGGATCTAGCCATCTCTCTATGTATGTCCTACTTTATCTCAGAGAGGATTTAAGAGTGGCTTGCATCAATTTGGACAGCTCCAGATGAAAGGAAGTGAAAAACAAGACAATAAGGAAGACAGGAGCACAAGGAAATGAGGGCTGGGCAGGTAAGATGGAGCTGGGGTGAGGTTAGTCCAGGGAAGGAGGCCTTGTGCTGGGATGGGCCCAGGCCTGCTTCCTGGCTCCGTGCATTTTACACAGTCAGGGCCAAGTGTTGCATGTCCATAAGATAAGATCCCACAACTGACTCAGGAGAATCACAACTGTTGTTGATACTGAGACCCCAGGGCCATTTCTCCCGGGGACTCAGATTTGTCAGGAGCAAACAGTGGTGAGTGTCACAGGATGTTCTTAGCACGGACTCTGAGATGGTGCAAAGCACGTGAACCCCAGGGCACAATGGTAAAGGGTGGTCCAAGATATTGCAGGGATGCTGGCCTCGGCTGGCCCGGCTCAGTCAATAGTAGTGGTTCCTGACAGCAGTGGTCTCACCTTTGTGTGTGTGTGTGTGTGTGTGTGTGTGTGCACGCGCGCACATGCACACACCTCATGCAGGTGTGCATGAGCTCTGCCACAGGTTGAGAAAGCAGCCATAGCCTCTGACTCCTGTCCAACTGGATGGCCAGGGCTCCCTCCCTTGGGTCCTGGGGGCGGAGCCTTGCTGATAGACATGCAGATGGAGGAAGGAGCCAGAAGCATCCTTGGGGCAAATCTCCTGAGGCCCTGGGGTGGAGCAGGGGATGCAGACTTTGTATCTCTCAGGTGAACAGTTTGGTCCTGGGAGGTGGAACACCTGGGTTCTGCTATGGTCTCATGCATTCCCTTGGCATGTTTGTTTCCCTCTCTGTGCCTCAATTTCTACATCTGTCAAATGTGTCATTTAAGGTCTGCTGTTCCCTTTTTCTTGGGGTTGTTTTAAGGATTAAATGACATCACATTTTAATGGGAGAAAGTATTTTTACAAAGTTGAAAAGGTATGTGTCACAACTGGTTTGCAAAAAAGTCCATCCAAAACACACAAAGAATCTGACAGGTCATGTAATAAAGAGACGCTGTATTAGCAGATATGACAAGATTCCATTTCACAAGGATCAAGGATCATCGAAGCAGCTGCTTCTATCAGAGAGTCAGTCTATGCACCAAAAAAATTGCCTGGCTGGCCATTAACAAAACGACGTGAAAGCAATCCTCTGGGAGGCCCTTTACCCCATGAGACCAGCAAAAATAAAAACAATAAAACCCAGGGTTGGCAGGGCTGCAGGAGAGCACCCTCTCAGTGGGCGTGATTGTAGGGCAGCCCCATTGTGGGGTTTGAGTGGTGGGGCAGCTGGGAATGGGGGCTCCAATGCATCTCCTGACCTGTGCCCTGGTCATTCCACTTCTGGGGATGTGCTCCAAGGAAATAACCCAAAAGAAAAGTGGAGTCTGTTGTATGAGAATGTTCTAAATAGCATGCTTGGAAACAAATGCCTTCAGGTCATTTTTCAACTTTTCAAATAGTAAACATTAAAATCCTCCCTGAGGTTTGACATTCAGCAACCCGAAGGGGGCTGGTGTTTGCTGAATATTGGCTCTGGGCCAGGCATCTTACTTGGTAAATTTAATTTACTACCTTGGATTATCTGCCTCATTTTATAGATCTGGAAACTGAGGCCCTGCCTGGAGAAACAGGCAGAGGCGGGTTCACAGCCAGGCCTGTGGGGCTCCTCAGTCTGGGCCTTTGCCTGACAGCTCACTAGTAAATCAGAAACGGGAACCTCCAAAATGAAAAGGATCCTTGAGGGAAGAGAACTGATAAAATGTTCATCATCAAAATTAAAGACTTCTGGTTTTCAAAAAAATATCATTAAGAAAATAAGCAAGTCACAGCCTAATCGTTTCAAAAATCATCCTAAAATGTAGTGGTTTAAAAAGGCCTCATCATAGATTATCATATCTCATGGTTTTTGTGGGTCAGGAATCTGGGAGCTGCTCTGGTGGGCTGTTCTGGCTCAGGGCCTCTCCCGAGGGACTGTGGCCACCTGAAGGCTTGACTGGGGTGGGAGGATCCGTTTCAGGGTGGCTCGCTCTCTCGGCTGGTGAGTTGGTTCCTCTCGATGTGGCCTCTTCACAACACTGCTTGAGCAAACCATCTCGGAGTCCAGTGACCCAGCATTGGACGTGACTCCCATAGCCTTCTCCTGTCCCCACATCAGCCCTTCCTCGGTGGGGAGAGGACAACACAGAGCACGAAGACCGGCTGGCATTGCAGCCTTGGAGGCGGTGACCAAACAGAGACTGGGAGGAGTATTTGAAACACATAGATTTGACAACACACGGGTATCCAGAGTATATAAAGATCTCCTGCAACTCAATAATAAGACAATCAGCTCTTCCCCCACATGGGCTGAAGACTTGAACAAACAGATGAAAAAAGTGCTCAATATTATTAGTCATCGAGGAAATGCAAATTAAAACCACAGCTACCACCACATAACCATGAGACTGGCTAACCTTAAGAAACTGGTAACACCAAGTGGAGCACGTGGAACTCTCATACGTCATTGGTACCTGTTCCGGTTTGCTAATGCTGCCACTTTGCAAAACATCAGAAATGGATTGGCTTTTATAAAGGGAGTTTATTTGGTTACACAGTTATAGTCTTAAGGCCATAAAGTGTCCAAGGTAAGGCATCAACAATTGGATAGCTTCACTGAAGGACGGCCAATGGCGTCCGGAAAAACCTCTGTTAGCTGGGAAGGCACGTGGCTGGTGTCTGCTTGCTCCCAGGTGGCGTTTCAAAATGGTGTTCTCCAAAATGTTGATCTTGGGGCGTTTTGTCTTCTCTTAGCTGCAACTTCTATTCAAAGTGACAGCTTCCAACAGCTATCTTCAAAATGTGTCTCTCAGTTGCTCTGAGGTCCCTCTGTCTGTGAATTCCTTTATAAGACTCCAGTGATCCAATTAACACCCCCCCCCCCGAATGGGCGGGTTAACCCCTCCATGGAAATTATCCATTCAAACCTTTCACTCACAGCTGATTGAGTCACATCTCCATGGAAACACTCAAAGGATTCCAATCTAATCAACACTAACACATCTGCCCCCATAAGACTGCATCAGAGAATATGGTTTCTGGCGGGACATAATATATCCAAACTAGCACAGTACCCAAAAGAATAACCACTTGGGAGAACTGTTTGGCAGGTTTTTTTTTTTTTTTTTTTTTAATCTTCATTTTATTGAGATATATTCACATACCACGCAGTCATACAAAACAAATCGTACATTTGATTGTTCACAGTACCATTACATAGTTGTACATTCATCACCTAAATCAATCCCTGACACCTTCATTAGCACACACACAAAAATAGTAAGAATAATAATTAAAGTGAAAAAGAGCAATTGAAGTAAAAAAGAACACTGGGTACCTTTGTTTGTTTGTTCCCTTCCCCTATTTTTCTACTCATCCATCCATAAACTAGACAAAGTGGAGTGTGGTCCTTATGGTTTTCCCAATCCCATTGTCACCCCTCATAAGCTACATTTTTATACAATTGTCTTCGAGATTCATGGGTTCTGGGTTGTATTTTGATAGTTTCAGGTATCCATCACCAGCTACCCCAATTCTTTAGAACCTAAAAAGGGTTGTCTAAATTGTGCGTAAGAGTGCCCACCAGAGTGACCTCTCGGTTCCTTTTGGAATCTCTCTGCCACTGAAGCTTATTTCATTTCCTTTCACATCCCCCTTTTGGTCAAGAAGATGTTCTCTGTCCCATGATGCCAGGTCTACATTCCTCCCCGGGAGTCATATTCCACGTTGCCAGGGAGATTCACTCCCCTGGGTGTCTGATCCCACGTAGGGGGGAGGGCAGTGATTTCACCTTTCAAGTTGGCTTAGCTAGAGAGAGAGGGCCACATCTGAGCAACAAAGAGGCCTTCAGGAGGAGGCTCTTAGGTACAATTATAGGGAGGCCTAGCCTCTCCTTTGCAGCAACCATCTTCCCAAGGGTAAAACCTATGGTAGAGGGCTCAACCCATCAAACCACCAGTTCCCTATGTCTGTGGTCATGTTAGCAACCATTGAGGTGGGGTAGGCCAATACCCGGCAGGTTTTTATAAAATTAAATTATGTCTACTCTATGATCCAGAAAGTCCACTCCTAGGTATTCATCCAAGAGAAATGAAAAGGTATGTCCATAATAATAATTTGAAGCCTTGTGCAAGAATGTTCATAGCAGCTCTATTCATAACAGCCCCAAACTGGAAACAGTCCAGATATCCATCAATAGGAGGATGGATAAATAAATTGTGGGATAGTTCTCAGCAATACAGAGAAACACTACTGATACATGCAAAACATGGACAAGTCTCAAAAATATTACACTGAGTGAAAGAAGCAAGACACAAAAAAGTACACATTGTATAATTCCATTTACATGAAATTCTATAGTAGGCAAAACTAACCCAAAGTAATAGAAGTGAGATCAGTACTTGCTTTTGGGGGCAGGGATTGACTGGATAGGGGCAAAAAGGAAGTTTCTGGGTTGATGGAAGTATTCTGTGTCTTGATATGCATTCGTCAAAACTGAGTGCATGGTTCATTTAAGATCTGAGTGTTTCAATGGGAAATGTTATGCTGTATGTATGCTACCACAATACATTTTTTTAAAAGATCTGAACACTTCATGGCATGTAAATTTTACCTCAATTTTTAAAATAGATGAGATAATGTGATATGAAATGGATAAAAGTATGTGCAGGGGTGACTCCAATACAAAATCATATGAGCACATCAGTGACTGTGGCCCTTTGCCACAGCCTCACAGCAGGGCTCCGTCTTCCACCTTTGTCCTCTTCTGCCTGCTCCTCTCATCAGAGCATCCTGGGATTCTGTGGAAACTTAAGTCAGGTCGGGTCACTCCTCTGCAGAAAAGTCCCTCCACTGGCTTCCTACTCACTCAAGTAAGGGCCGGTGCACTGGGCCGGGCTGCTGCCTGTCTGACCCCATCCTCCACAACCCCCCTCGCTCCCTCGCTCCCTCAGCTGGACTCAAAGGACACCTCAGGGTGGCCTTGCCTGACCACTCTATCTAAACTCGCAGCCCACACCCATCACCACTCATCTCTCAGCTCTGCTTTTCTCCACAGCACTGGTCGCATCTAATGTACTAGGTAGTTTACTTACTGATTGGTTTATGGTTTGAGTTCCCCATTGCACCCGGGCCCCATGGGACAGGTGTCTTCTCTGTATTGTTTGCTTATGTGTCCTGAAAACCCCTCACAATCCCTGGCACCAGGTGTTTAATAAATGTTTGTGAATGAATAAAGAACAATTGGAAGATGAAAAGGGAGATGAAAAGAGTTGAGATGAAAGAAGAAATGAAGCCAACACATTGAAATTGCTAACAGTTAGAACCCTAAGAAAGGCAACATGTGAAAAGCGTAGGGGGCGGCTGTGGATCTTGGATGCCTTAGGTGCCCCATCCTTTTCCCCAAAGCCTCTGGCCTGAGCCACTTTCACCAACTTGGCAGAAGTGCCCTGAAGTCTGGGTAGGAGAGCAGGGGAAGGGGCAGAAGGGGCCAGGTGGGCAGGGGGTGGGAGGCGGCTCCCTTCTGCAGGGGAACCCATTCTTTACTATTTCCCTGATACTGAGGGAAACAGCATAGAAACATATATAGAAACAACATAATAGTGAGGACTGTCCCTTTGATAAGCGGGAGATGACGTAGGAGGGTGTGAGGGATTTGGGGACAGGGAGTGAATTGGCACCAGGGTTCACCCACCCACCAGGAATGAGAGACTCTGGCTCCTGAGGAGGGGGGCTGCTATTTTGGGGGTGGGGGGTTCTGAGTGAGCCGGGAAGACTGGGAGTGAGGGCTGTGATGGTTCCCCACCCCCTCAACCTGCCACAATAGGGCCTTTCCATTTTTCTCCGTCATAGCTCAGAGCACTTACTGCAGTCTGTAATTGTCTTACTTGTTTTCTTGTTTCTCTGCCTCTCCTTCTAGACTCTAAACTCCAGGAGAGCAGGGATCCAGGTTCTCTAGTCCAAGAGTTTAGCACAGTGCCTGGCACATCCATAGTAGGTGCTCAACCAAGAGTTTAGAGGTGAATGAATGAATGAACCTATCTAGAAGGAAACATTCTTAAGATGATGTTTCCCTGACCAGGGAACTTGTTGCAGGGACACTCTGATCCTCCTTCCTGAGCTGTGTCTCTTGTCCCAGGCTGTGGCACAGGCACGCTAGGAGCCTCTTTCCAGGGGCAGCAACCTCTGTCCCCAGCGCAGGCCAGGAGCAGTGGCTGTGGGGACAGGGCACCTGGAATTCCTTCACTCACCTAGGAGTATGAGTGAGAGGGATGGGTGGAGATGGATCCCCGTGGATCCAGGGAGAGCACTCAGGAGTTCTCACAACAATCTGAGAAAAGAGGATGAGGGCTACAGAGGAGAGGACACAGTTGAGGAATATTTCGGAGGTAAATTGAGCAGGGCTTGGCCATTGATTGGGTGTTGAGGAGAAGGAATGGGGACAGCAAGAATGATCCCAAGGCTTGAAGAGAGAATGCCGCAGCCATACAGTTTTCACTTGAAGGTTTCTCCAGCCCAAAAGCACAGAAACAGCTACTGGACTCCACTGCCTCCCCACAACTGGCTCAGCACGGATGATGACCCTCCTGTAGCCGGTCCCGGGCTGCCCTGTCAGGGTCTGGTCCTGGAGACAGGTACTCTGATCTCAACCAACCATTCCACATCGCACGCTCTGGGGGCTCTCGGGAATGCGGGGGGATGGATGGAGAGAACTGACATAGGGAAGGATCTCAGAGGAGTTTTCACTGGAATAGGATCTCCCTGGAAGAACAGGTGTTCGCCAGGTTGACAGGAGGAGGGGGAAGTGAATTAGGGCAGGAGGTAACTCACGAGAAAAGGCAAGGAGATGGAAAAGGGCTGTCAGAGGGGCACGAGCAAGAGGGTGAGAGCAAAGGATCAGCTTAAGACGCGCCAGATTGGGCAGCGAGCTGAAAGCGGTACTTGAATTTGGATTTATCTCGCAGTCAATGACAAAATACTGCCCTAACGCACAGGTCACCCCTGACCATACTTAAAATGTTGGGTTGGCTTGTGGATGGATGGAAAGACACCTGGGAAGGCAACTGAAAACCCCCGCGGCGGGAGAGGAGGCGCCTCTTAGGGATCCGCTGGTCCCTGGCCCAAAATCCCCGGAAGCGGCGACTTTGGGCGGAACCATTCTTTGGAGGTGGACAGGATGTATTTCTCCGATCCCAAGTCCACGCAACCAGCTGAAACCCATACTAGACTCTTCTTCTTGCCCTTCCCTTGTTTGTCTCCTGTGTTCCGCCACCAATAACCACTGTCGCGCGACTCCCAGTCCCGGGCGCCTGTGGCTCCTCGGTCGTCCCCTCTCCGCGTGTGGTCTGGCCCGCCAGGCGCCGCTGCAGACACGCGCGGTAAAGGCCGGGCTGGGCCAGCGCACGCGGACTCAGGACGCGCCCCCAGGACCCCGAGCGGGGCTGCGCGGGGCTGGTCCGGGCCCGACCCCGGGATCCTGCAATAGTGACGGCCGCCTCCGGCCCGCAGCCAATCCCACTCCAGAGCCCTCCGCGGGACCGGCTCCGGCGTAGGCACCGCCGGGGGCTGGACCAGGAGCGGGAGCTGGAGCCGGAGCTGCCCGGGGTCCCCCAGTCCGGCTCGGGAGCCCGAGGTGGAGCTCGCCCGGCCCCTTCGTGCGCGTCCACACTCGCCGCGGGCCAGGGGAATGCCCATTCCGTGCCTGACAACCCGGACGCGCTGTGGACCCGCTTCATATTCCGAGGACCCGTTGATCCCCGGGCCACCGGCCTGGGAACTGGAAAGGCGGCTGGCATCTGGAAGACGCCGGCAGCCTAAGTCGTCAGCGGCTGGGAGTCTCGGGCCCCGAGTGCATCGCCTTTATTCGGGAGCTGGAGGAAGGTAAACGGGGTCCTCGGGACCTTGGCGCGTTGGCACCTGGACCGCTCCTGGGAGGGGGGACCCCGTCGGATCCAGGCGCCCCGCCTTCTCTGGAACTCAGTCCCACCCCTCCACCCACCCCCGCGATGTTACTGTTCCGCGGTGTCTGTCTGGTCACTCCTTCCCTGTCTCTATCGTTCCCCCTTCTATCGTTCTCTAATTTCAGTCGGTCGGTCAGGTCCGGGGTCCCCGCGGCCGCCCCCCTCTATTCTACGCGCGCGATGCTGCGGCAGATCTGCGCACACTCCGTCCCGGCCTCCCCAGTCTACCGCGCGGCCGGGAGAGCGGCGGGGGCTGCGGGAGGCTGCGGGAGGGCGCTGGCCGGCTGCGCTCGCTGCGGGGGGTGGTGGTGAGTGCACCGAGAGGAGGTTTAGCCAAGGTCCTGAGCTTCGGCGGTCAAGGGCGGACTTTCCCCAGTGCGAGGATGTGCCGGGCCTCAGGCTTCCTCGCTGTCTCTTCCCTGCTGTCCAGTCCTGGGGTGCCGGGCGGTCTCGGAGTTGGGTCGAGAGGCTCAGGCGCTCCCTCCTCCAGTGCTGGAGAAATCGCTTTCTCCTCCGCACATAACAGATGCGTAGACCTCATTCTGTGCTTATGACCCGTGAGGTTCCAGTGAGCTGGCCAAGGCTGCCCTCTGGGGAGGGGTTGACGAATCAGTCTGTACTGTATTTCCCACAGCTGTCCCCGTTCTCCTGGGTGCCAGGGACCCAGGCCTCCTGAGAGCCCAGTTCACCCGCGCCTGGAGAACTGTGAGCCTCTGATCCCACCCCGGCTTCTCTGGAAAAAAAAAAAAAAAAATGGGGCCCTGTCCAGTTGGCCCTGGGAGCAGAGGAGTGCTGAGGACTAGAGGGTATGGGGGAGGATACTGGGGGCAGGAATGGAGCTCAGTCTTCTCTTCTGATGACCCTTGTGGTTGAAGGAGAACTGGGATAGGGCAGGAAACAGCGGATTGTGGGGTGGCACAAAGTCCCCTTTTCCCTGGCCTGCTTGGTCTTTTCCCTCCATCTCGCCTCCTTCTGCGGTGCTGGGTCCTGAAAGACCCCCTCTAGTCAAGAAGATCAGCCAAGAAGGCATCAAAGGGATGTTCAATTTGCTGGAGAAGGTGTGCCGCCTTTCCTACCCAGGCCAGCGGGGCCTTCGCCAGGCCCCTGTTTCAATTCTGTCTCATCAGGCTAGGGTCCTGTCTCTCCTGCCTGGCCACCTCTCTGGGGGTCAGTCTGGGGGTCAGTCACATGCCAGCCAGGCAGCTGTGGGGCTCTCCAGGCTGGTCGAGCTTTTAAAGCTGAAATGGTCTGAGCTGCTCTTTCTCCATTGGGGAATCCCCAGTGTGTTAATGGTAGAATCTGGTCTAGTGCCCTGGAGAACCAGGGGAAGAAGGGTTTCCTCCGGTGGCCTAGTCTCCCTCTGAGCCCTGTGGCCCCCTAGCTTCTCCCATCTGTCTGGAAGATCCCCGGGAACCAGGAAAGTAGTCCCCATGGGTGGTGGGCCTCTGTAGAGAGAGCGGGACCTTAATACAGCGGCACGCAGCGGCCAGGCCCTGGTGCAACAGAATAGGGCTCTGATGGAGGAGAACAGCAAGTTGGAAGCCAGCCTGGGCTTGGCCAAGGAGGAGGTAAGGGGGAGTTGCTGTCTAGGCCTATCTACAGCCCCCTCGTGTCAGCACCTGGCCCCCTGCTCCAACCCAGGATTCCTCTCTCCTCCTGCCAGATTTTACAGCTCAGACACAGATGAGCTTGCAGGACCACCTCCTTCAGCTCTACTCAGACTCTTGAGGATGAGGAGTAGGAGGAGAAAGAGGAGGAAAAGGAGGAGGGAGAAGAAGAGGAAGAAGAGCAGCATGATCATCTCAAGCTGTGCCTGTCCTACTTTGCACCTGGGCAATTCTTTGAGGCTCAGTTTCCCTGTTTGTGAACAGGGACACAGACAAGCCTGCCAGCAGGTTGCTGTGACTAACTGAGACTGCCACACAGCCTGGGTACAGAAGCCCTGGGTGAGTTGGTGTATCAGTTTGTATATATTATGTTCCCCAGAAAAAGCCATGTTCTTTAATGCAGTCTTGTGGGGGCAGACATATTAGCGTTGATTAAGTCGGAATCTTTGGATTAGGTTGGTTCTATGGAGATGTGACCTACTCATCTGTAGGTGATAGCTCTGATGAGATAATTTCCATGGAGGTGTGGCCCCACCCATTCGGTGTGGGCCTTGATTAGTTCACTGGAGCACTATAAAAGCTCAGACAGAAGGGAGCTCACTGCTAGAGTAACTGAGAGTGACATTTTGAAGAGCAGCTGCAACTAACAGAGGACAAAACGCCCCAAGAGCAGCATTTTGGAGAACGCCATTTTGAAACGCCACCTGAGAGCAAGCGGATGCCAGCCACATGCCTTCTGAGCTAACAGAGGTTTTCCAGATGCCAATGGCCATCCTTCAGTGAAGGTACCTGATTGTTCATGCCTTACCGTGGATACTTAAAGGCCTTAAGACTTTGCAACCAACTAAACCCCCTTTATAAAAGCCAATCCATTTCTGGTGTTTTGCATAACAGCAGCATTAGCAAACTGAACAGTTGGGAACTGGTACCCCCACTCCCTGCACCCCAGCTCCCATCACTGTCTCCCCTGGGAGTTCTCAGGATTTGCCGCACTGCTGCCCTCAGCTGGAAGCCCTGCAGGTGCAGCTCAGGCTTCTAGAGGAAGAGAACGATCAGCTGAGAGAGGAGGTGAGGATGGGGGAGAGGAATGCCCCTACAGGTAGGGGTGTTGACACCCTGGCCCTTCCTCTTTCCCTCCTTCCAGGCCCCCCAACTGGAACCCTTGAGGGAGAGGAGCAGATGCTCATTCTGGACTGCCTGGAGCAGTTTTGTACATGATGTTGTGACTCGGGATAGGGGGCTGTCCCTAGGAGTGGAGAGAACTCAGGATTTGGCATTTGGAGATCTGGAGATATTACTCTCTTCATCTTTAAAATGGGGATTAAAAAGAAAAAAATTTAAAATGGGGTTACAAGGATCAAGAGAGGTAACAACTGATGGAGTACTTTGTGCAAACTGTGAAATACTTTGCAGAAGCTGTGGGTCTCTGCTAAGCCGGCAAGCCTGCATTCTGTTATTTGGGATGGGAGGAGGGAGGGGGCTGGAAGTGAGGAAGGGATGGAGTCAGGAGCTGCCAGAGACCAAGCACCCTGAGGCACTGGGGCTGGGGTACAAGCACTGGGCAGTAGCTGGCCTGGTGTTCTAGGTGCTCTGCATTTATGAAGACCGGTGAGACCCAGGGTTTGTCCCTAAGGCGCTCATGTCTAGCTAGTGCAATGCAAATTCAAGGTGGCAGCAGCCAAACTCATGCTGTTCGCTGTACCCCAGACCTGACCTTCCTTCCCCCTGAGTTCCACAGCTCCCTGAATGGGCCCACTGGTGCCCAGGCCCCAGGGTAGGAGCCAGTCCCCAAGCTGTATTGCTTCTACCTCTTGGGAATCCCTTAGGTCTCCCTCTTCCTCCTCACCTATCAAGGCCTCTAGCCCAGGCCACCTCGCCAACTGCCACAGCCTCTTTACTGGTCTCCCTGCCTCCACTCCTGCCCTTCCAGGCCCTTCTGCATTCAGCCCAAATGAGTTTTCCAAAACCAAATTTGACCGTGTTACTTGTCTACCTAAAACCCTTCAAAATAGCTTCTCATTGGCCAAAGGACAGACTCCACTTTCCCTGCCATGGCCTGTGTCCGGGAACCTGCCTACTGGTCCATCTGCTCCCCTCCTCACGTCTTGTGATTGCCTCTGGGCCTTTCCCTACTCGGCTTGGGCCTGTGTCTTCCCTTCTTTGCCTGCCAAGCCCCACTTGCCCTGCAGAAGTCTTAGCTTGGTGGTCCCTTCCTCCAGGAATCCTTCCCCGACCTTGCAAGGCTGGGTTGGGTGCCATAGCTGTGACCCTTATATGCTCTTTATACTCATTCCATCCTAGTCCATATTGTGCATTGTTATTACTTTTTCCCATCTGTCTCCCGACTAGATGTGAGCTCAGTGTGGGCTGGCACCAGGCCTCCTGGGTGCTCACCCCAAGTGCCCGGCTCAGTGTCTGTCAATAAACCTTGAGAGAAAGGAAGGCCTGACTGAGGAAAGGCAAACCCTGGAGTACCGCTGGTACTCTGCAGGAGCTGAGGGTGGGGGCGATGGAGGCATCTGGGAGGGCCGGGGGAGTGAGGGTGACCTCCCCATGCGCCATCCCCACTAGCGGAGGCAGCCAGCAGATGGCTGAGCTGTGACTGCTGGTGCTCAGGATGGAGAACTATGCCAGCAGCAGAGGGAGGTCACCCCACTGTGGCCCGGGGTTGTGGAGCTGCAGCAGCACTGCCAGTTGGTGGGTAGAGGTGCGGGGGACCCTCCATGGGACCCAAGCCCCCTTCTCCCTGCCCCGACCTCATGGAGCCTTTGGCTCCTGGCTCAGCCAGGCCCAGTGTCCCTCTCCATGCCAGGGTTACAGTTGGAGGAAGTCTCAGAGAACCCTTCATTCTGCCCCCTCATTGCCTCAAGGAGGGGACCCAGGTCCAGAGAGGGTCACAAAGTCTGCCAGGAGCCAGGGTGCATGACCCCCACCCCCGCTTCATTTGGCCTCATTTGCCATGACCTCTTTTTTTTAAAAAAATTCATCCATGGTATACAGTCAACTGCCATAACCTCTTAAAGGGCTGCCAAAGACCAGTAACCAGTACTGATTACTGGTTCTGGTTCTGGATTCTTCCAATATGGGGCTGAGGCTGAGAAGCTGCAGGAGCAGCTGTCATCGAAGAAAGAATCCAGATGCAGTTCCAGGACCAGGTGAGACTCCCCTCAGCTTCTGCCCCATGAGGGCCCCTGGCGCAGCTGCCTGACGCTCAGGAGAGGACACGTTCCTTGCAGGCGGGGACTGGGTCTTGTCTCTGCACCTTTGGTATCAGGCAAAGGGCTTGGCAGCTGGTAGCTCAGCTGGGGTCTGAGTGTACTCCGGGAACCTACCTGTGGTCATCCTGCATGTAATTATTTGGGTCTGGATCCCAGGCCTCTTAGCCTGGCTTCCTGGCCCCCCAGGGGGGAGGATGGGGAAGGCACTTGGGCTGGGTGCTCCTGGGTCCCACCTGAACCTGTGGGTGGGCTCCCAGTTGCAGGACCTGCAGAAGAAGTACCCGGAGTGTGGGGCATGCCGATAAAGGCCCAGGAGAGGTGCAGACCCCCCGGCAGCAAGCCCAGGTGCCCACTGGCTCCGTCACCCACTGCACGTACACTCTGCCCCTGGCTGCCTACCTTTTCCAGATACTTGCAGGGGTCAGACCCCCTGACTTCTCTGTGCCCTGTGTATCTTAGCCCTGCTGGCTGATTTCTATCCTCAGCCTCTTGCTGTGTCTGGGAGTGTGGGTGGGGGTTCTGTCCCCCATCTCCATCATAGGAGGCACTTCCTGGTTTCCAGGAGGCCCTGGCTGAGCAGTCAGGGTGTCTATAAGAAGGATTATGACAGATCCTCTGTTTTTTTTTTTTTTTTTTTTTTTTTTTATGGAAAGGTCCATTGCTGGGACACTGAGGCCCCTGACTGACCCACACTCGCCTGCCTCCGCCATGGGCAGCATCCTTCCCAGCCGGATGGGTTTGCCCACACACTCCAGCCTTTCCCACAGTGCTCTTCCCTTCTGATTTCTTACTCGTGCCTTGTTCACTGCTCCACCCTCTTCCACTCATCACCCTTTTTCTTTTTCAGCATGGTCTCAGATCCATCCTTTCTCCCTGGGACTTTTTGCATGATGGGGCCCCAGGGACTTTACAGTTTCAGCCTCCACTGCCTTGAAGGCTCTTATCTCTGTTGAAGGAATTATGAAAAGACAGGGGAGAAGTTAAACCTGGGGTAAGCTGGCCAGGGGATCGCAGCACCTGCTCTTTCAGCAACCAGACAACCACCTGCAGCTTGTTCTGCAACCCTGCAACCCTGGAGAAAGCCCTGCTGTCCCCTTTTCCTTCAAACATTGCCCAATAGGTGACCATCAGATTTAAGGCTGCTCCAAGTGGGGACCAATGTCTTGCCTTCACCTGGCTGGGGGCTGAGAGGTGAATTGAGCACTGGTCTAGGAGCTGGGAGCACATGGGACTGAGTCCAAGCTTGGTTCCTTTACTGGCTGTGTGTCCTTGGGCAAATCACTTGACCTGTCTGAGCCTTACTGAGGTGGATTGGTTCCTATGGCAACTAGCTTTGGGGGTGGGTTGTAAAGGTTAAATGCTGAAGGAGGAGACAGGGGATATTGGGGGGCCTGTGCAGTGTTGCTGACCATTCTTCCTCCCTCCCCCCAGGGGCCTGTGCTGGGTATTTGAAGCCATGGAAGGGGTACCTAGCTCCCTCACCCCTGGCTGGGATAGAAGTGGGGAGTAACCGTCAGGGTCTATGTGTAGACTGGGGGCAGGAGGGAGAGCTCAGAGGGGCTGGAGTTGGGGGGTAGGCCTGGTGGCTGGACATTCCTTCTCAGCCCCATTTGTGGGAGACGTTCTGGGGGGTGTGGAGGAGGGTGGCCAGGGGCTCTGGCAGGGATTGACTTGTTGGGATATGGAAAGGCTTTCCCATCTCTGTCCCCAGATTTGAGCTGTGCTGCAGTGAGGAGTGACAGCAGGAACAGGGGTTCGAGGCTGAGGAGGGGTTGATGCTGACAATGGATTTTGTGCTGGCGGAAGATTTCATGCCTGTAGAGAAGCTGGTGCCTGCGGAGGAGCTGCTGGCCCTGGAGGAGGTGGTGCCAGCTGAGGAGAGGGAGGTGGCAGAGGAGGTGGAGCCGGAGCTGGAGGAGGCAACATGGACGAACGTGGTGACCTCAGCCCTGGAGGCCAGTGGCTTGGGCCCCTCACACCTGGACATAAAGTAGATCCTTTAGCAACTGGCCAACGGGCAGGACACCCGTTACAAGTGGCAGCTGAGGCAGAAGATGCTCCGGAAAGGTGAGTGCTCCCATGGGGCCTTCCCTTCAGTCAACAAGACAAGCTGCAGATTGTCAAGCCAAGTGCTCACTTTACCCAGCCTAACCCCATCCAAAGTGCTGATTTGCATGGATTTTGCATATCATTTACATAGGCACCTCAGGTCCCTTTCAGAGGAAACTATGGCCTCAATGCTCATTTACATGATATTTGCATAGGATTCCAGATCTCCACCCCCTTTTCTCCTGGGGTCTGGGCCGGGGTCAGGGCTGGGACCGCAGCCCCCTGCTGTGCCTCAGCGCAGTGTCTTTGAGTCTTTGCCCCCACCCCCACCCAACTCCTGCCCCCACCTCCCCCATCCCCAAGGCTCCCCAACCCTGCAGCGTGGCAGCAGCAGGCCAAAACAAACAAGGGGCAGGACCGTGGTGCAGCGGCCCAGGGTGCCGACCCAGGGCTTTCGGAGGCTGGAGGAGGACAGGGCCAACCACCGCCCAGGGCCTGGGAGGAAGAGGGGCCTTCCGGGGCCACCCAGGCCATTGGAACAAAGGCCTTGGCCAGCAAAGGCCCCAGTCAGACCAGTCCCCTGGGTGCATCTGCAGGTGGGGCTAGGGTCTCCTACAGGGTGGTAGGGAGCGGGGCAAGATCTCCTCTCCCAGCTAGAAAGCCCAAAGGCTGTTGAGCCACAGCTGCTGAGTGCAGGCCTTGTGCCAGGCCAGCCGGGTGAGACCTGCTTTTGAGGAGCTCATGGTGATGTCAGTGATGATTTACTGACACTCACATGCATCGGACCCTGAGCTAAGGCTTTACATGCCTTGTCTCCTTTTGTGTTCCACCTCTGTCCTCATTTATTGGGTGAGCAAACTGAGGCTCAGAGAGGTGAAGTAACTTGTTCAAGGGCACAGAGCTAGGAGTGGACCTGAGCCCATCGTCATCACTCCTATGCCGTGCACCTCTCTTAGCCTGTCCCTGCCCTCTGATCTTGTCCTGGTGCCCATCTGCCCCTCCTGGCCTGCCCGTGATGGCCCTTTGGTCACCACTGGGTGGAACAACGCTAGCCTCATCTGGGCCTCATGTGAGGTTGTCCAGGTTGTAAACAGGATGGTGACCTCTATGTCCAGGCAGTGGGCCACCTGCGTAACTGTGTTGGTGGCCCTCTGTCTTCTTCAGCTTTCGCTGTCCAGGCCAGGCCTGTGGTCCTCAGGCCTGTAGCTCACAGGCACTCCCTTTCTCTTCCAGGCTTTGCTGTTTCCCAGCAGCCTGCAGAGGCCCCACAGAGGGCACAAGGCCCCTCCTGCTGTTGCCTGGCCAAGTCCCACCCACCCCAGACCTGCCTTCCCATCCTCTGAATCTGGACCCCATGTCTGTCAGAAGCTCACCCTCTGTGCTAATGAGCTGGGGCTGGAGCTTGAGGGCCCAAACCTTGACTCTCTTCTGAGACAGGCTCAGGGAACCCCAGCCCTCCTCTTGCAGCTGGTGCAAAAGCTGTGGCTGCTGGGCCTGGAGCACATGGTGACCTACAGGGTGGGAGAAGCCCAGGGGAGGCCCACTGGCCACCAGACCCAGATCTGAGAGGGGCCTGACTGAGCTGAGGTGGGGGTGGGGGTGTTTCACCGAGTATAGGAGGTTGTTGTGAGTGCCCCCCAAATTCAAGGGGGCTCCCATGTCCTTGTTGACTTTTGGGGACCTGGCCTCTCATCCCCCTTTCTTCATTCTTTCTTCTCAGTCCCTAATTACAGTTTGTAACCAGAAGTGCCTGTGTGTGGGTGAGGTGTCCCTCTGCTCTGGGGTGTCTCGCCCCCCCCACCCCCCGTATAGCCTGTGGCCTGTGAGCATTCAGGCTCCCACCCAAGGCCCAGTTGTCCCCTCCATGCTGTCCTCCCTTCGGTGACATTGTGTCCTTTTCCAGATAGTCTCCTCTTTCCCACCCCTTGACTCATAAACAGCTGGAGTCTGGGGCTCAGAACTCCCCATGGGTACCTGCCTGCTCCCCAGTGCTTCTCAGTCTCGTGTTTCCTGTCAGCCAGTGCATGTGCTGGTTTAGGAAATAAAGGACCTGTTTGCTACATGGCCCAGCCTCTGTGTGTCTTTCTTAGGGAATGTGTGTGTGTGAGTGTGTGTGTGTGTGAGATGCATGTGCCCAGGTGCGTTTGGTGGGGCAAAGTTGTGGAGACAGCACAGGCTTTGATATTGAATGACATGTCAAGAGCTTTTATTAAATACATTATTTAATCTCATCACCAACCACTGTGGGGGTGAATGATGTCATAAAGATTTGTCAGATGATGAAACCAAGGCACTCAGGCAGCTTAAGTGAGTCTCCCAAGATCCAACAGCTGGTTCTGGAGCTGGGATTTGAGCCCAAGTCCTTAGGATTTTCAGTGCCCACTTCCCTGAGTCTTTCTGCTTCGGGGAGTCTGCTCCAGTGCCGTGGCTATGAGAGCCACCTGCTGTTTGAGGTTGAGGTCCCAGAAGCAGGCCTGGAACAGGGTTTGAGAACAAGTCATTTATTTGGAAGGTGATCCCAGGAAGCAAGAAAAAAGGAAGCTAATGAATAGGAATTTTAGGCAATGGGGGCTCAATCCCACCGGAGAATACTGGGAGAAAGTGTAGACCCTTGCAACTCAAAGTGTGGCCTGTGGACCAGCATTGCTGACACCCCCTGGAAGTTTTTCAGAAATGGAGAATCTCAAACCCTATCCCTGACCTACAGAGTCAGAATCTGCATTTTTAACAAGGTCCCCGGCTAATTTGGATGCATTCTAAAGTTTGAGACACACCTATTTAGAACCCGTCTCAGTTATTCCACCCAAGAGGTGAGGAAGCTGGGGCATTTATCCTCCAGCTCCCATTCATCATTGGCTGAGGGCTGCTTCTGGGGGCCTTAACCCATTGACACTTCTGGCCTGCCCCATGCATTGGGTGAGAAAAAGCCCCCAGGCAGAGAATAGCTGGTGCTTGTAGAAGGATACTATCAGTAGGTACTGCAGTGGTGGGAAAAGAAGGGATGCAGGCAGGGCACCAACAGTGTCTACTACAGTCCATCCTTTGTACCACTCAGATGCACTTGGAATCCAGGTTGAGTTCACACTGGCCTGACATTGCTTCTTTAACGTGGTGGCTGAAAGACCTACAGCTGCAGTGTGAATGGTACAAGTTATGATCTCTACTGCAGCAGGTGGTCCCAAAGCCCGAACTTATATTCATTATCTCCTTGGTCTCCCACCTATTCTGGATTCCTGTCATCCTTGGCCACCACTTCAGCTGGTCCAGGTTGCTTTCCTGGTGGAGTATCCTAGACCTCCATTCCTGAGGGGTCTGAACATTTGATTACCATGCCATGGTTGGTCATGTTTGCTGCAATTGACCACATAGGGGAAGCACTTAGAAGCACCCCAGCGGCTCTCCTGAGTTCTGGATGTACTCCTTTCTGCCCTCATCAGGAGGTAGTGATCCTAGTTCTTTATGTTAACCTGATAGTAACTGATCTTTATTTGCCTGCTGGCCTACTGACATGAAGAGCCAAAAATGACCAGGCAGCAGCTGTAACTTTAGGCTCAGGGGAATCCTTATGTATTCCTGGTGGAAGCATCCCCCACATGGGAACTAGGATCTCTAGTCCGGCAAAGCCTAAAACTTCGGAGACAGGAAGCAGAGATTCCTGAGGCAGGCCCCTGGGAGTGATGGTGAGAGGGGCAACTTCTACTTCTACCCCTTGGTTTCTGGACTTGTGTTCTGGCTGCCAGGGACACAGCACCATATAATGATCATTGGTTCAAAGAAGACACTGTATTCCAACCTCCAGGGTGTCACCCCCAAGTTGATGTCTTAGCTGTGCCTTTAAGTAGTAAATCCAACATTCTATCAGATCTGCAGTTTCTGGGTGATGTGGTATATGGCAGGACATTGTTACACTTCCTTTACTATAAAGTGGGTCCCTTGGTCTGAGGTCTGAGGTCATGTTTTATGGGATCCCATCATAGTAAGTCATATACTCCATAAGCCCTTGGATGTCTTTCCTGCACTGTGGGATTGATATGTATTTAGAATATGTATCAGTCCCCACAAGGAGGATTCAGTGCTCTTTCTAGGGTGGAAGGTATCTGAGGTAATCAACTCAACTCTAAGCAGCTTGCTGGTCTCCTTGAGGGGTGGTCTCATATCAAGGTCTCAGAGTTGGTTTCTGCTGCTGTCAGGACAGAAATTCAGCAAAAGTAGTAGTAGATCGATCACCTGCTGGGCCCAGGCATAGCTTCTGTCTTTGCCACCGTGGTCATTACTTTCGTGGGCCCACAGTGCAAGTATGGAGTGGCCAAAGACCGAGAGTGGCTGACATCCATTGGGTGGACCATGTTGTCCACCTGGACGTCCACTGCGTCTTCTGCGGTGGGTGCTCTTGGTGGACACGGATGCGAGCTCACTTGGTACCCACTCTCGTAGATCTTACTGCCTCTCCCCAGAAGTGTTTGTCTCTGATTTTCAAATCTTGTTCCTACAAGTCCCAGGACCAGTCAGGCAAGGCATTTGCCACTGCCCAGGAGTCTGTGTATCTCCTTCCCTCAGGCCACTTCTCCCTTCACACCAAGTTGCTGACCAGGAATATGACTTGAAGCTCTGCCCACTGGAAGGAGTCCACTCTGCCCTCTGCATTTTGGGGCCGCCCCTAAGGGGGCGTGTAGTACAGTAGCAGTCCATTTTCAGTTTGTACCAACATATTAAACCAACCCATTTATGAACTGGTCCTGGTTCCTCCTCTCTGAGCTGGTCATAGGGAATCTCCAATGAGGCTGTAGTGTGAGCTGAGGAAGAGGTGACTGTGCAATAGATGTGGGGTTCTGGGTTGGTTAGAATAACTTATTTGCACCCTCTGGACCTTCTCAGACCCAATCTTAAATATACCATTTCCATCCTACAACGAATTGCTGCTGAGCCTGCCCAACCTTATGACATGATCGGTCTGAAAATCCTCAGCTCATGGAGTCTTGCCAGGGTTCTGCTTTCAGCCTCCTTTGTTACTCTGTGCTCTTACAGTCAGATCTTGGGATTGATTTTCAGCTTAGTTTTTCCTTTGCTGCAGCGGGGGCTGTTTGGCTTTCATACTATAACTTGAGATGATGGTTGGCCGACCTAAGCCTAATATTTTCTTTTTTTGGGGATTCTGTGATGATGGATAACAGCCAACCAATGCCATGGTCCTTATAATTATCATTGCATTCTTATCTCTCAAATGCTGGAGCAGTTGCTAGCCAGTGCATCCCTTCCACCTGGATCTCATCCTAAGTCTTAGTAATCATGACGCTCCTGCACTCCAGGGGTCATCAGCACCTCACTTAACACCAACAATGAGGTTTTGCTTGGCGAAGGATTCAATTCCAGAATCTTACTGTGAGTGTCTATTTCCTATGACCCCTTCTGGCACCAACTGTCTTAGGATGAGTTCCCCCAGAAGTAGATTCTGGGATAAAGATTGGAGTGCAAGTAGTTTACTTGCATGGTGAGCCCAAGAAACATCAGAAAGGGAGTGAGGGAGTGAGACAGGGGAGGGCAGAGAGTCAGTAAAGGATGTGTCACTGAGCCTGTGACTGCCGTGGACAACTGGTCAGCCCTGCTGGGAATTCTGGGAGACGGTATAGAAGAGACCTTGGAGTTATCCCGCCTGAGGGGTGGGGGAGCTGGGTGTTTATCACCCCTTTCAGCTGTCATTGACCAAGGGAAGCTTCTGGAGGTGTCAACTCCCCAGCATGTCCAGCCTGCCTTGCCTCGGGCTGAGAGAAAGCCCCTGGGTGGAGAGCAGTGGGTGCTTGTGGTAGAATGCTGTCCTGGGGCAGAGAACAATGAGGGACGGTGGACGAAACCCGACGGGTGCCTGCGCCAGCCACTCACCCAACTGTTTAAGAAATGTTTACTGAGGGCCTCCTGTGTGCCGGGCACTGTCCTCAGCCCTGGGGCTCCAGCAGTAAAGAAGGCACACGTAGTCCCCGCCCTCACAGGGCTCCCCGTCTAGCTGGGGAGGCAGACAAAACAGAGATTGTGAAGTGTGTGCTAAGAAAACAGGGTGCTGTGACAGAGAGTGACGGGGCCTGTGTGTGAAGGGTGAGGAGCAGAAGGGGTGGGCCTCTGAGGAGGTACCATTTCAACCAAAACCCCAAACTGAAAAAGGCACCAGCCATGCATTCCCGGCCCAGGGAACAGTGAGGACAAAGGTTCTGAGCGGGAAAGAATGTGGAGTGTTTGGAAAGGAAGAGAGAAGATGAAGGGAGTGGCACGGACGATGGGGGAGAGGAAGGCAGGGCTAGCTCTTTGGGACTCTTTGGGGCTTTGGTATTTTATCCTAAGTGCAATTGGAAGCATAGGATGGTTTAAACCGTCCAACGACTTTGTTCGTCTTTTCAAGCTTGCTCTGGCTGCGACCCTATTTTTCCACTCACATGCGCAGATGCTTGCTCCATGCTGGGTGTGGGGAGGAGGATTTAGCCAGGGTCCCTGCGCTAGGGGGCACCCTGCCGAGTCCCCATCCCCGGCCCCACAGCACTTGATCCCAGGTGAGCCGTCAGAAGCTGGTTTATTCTGATTATTTTTCACAGGACAGGGCTGGGCGGGGATGGGAGGGGGCTGGGCTCTGACACTCGGTCCTAGGGCCGTTCATCCCCTTCATCAGCACTGCGGCGACCGAAGTCCATCCATCCGTAAGCCTCCTCTTCTTCCTCCAGCCACGGCCCCTGCTTCTTGGACAGGTCTGAGGAGGGGGACAAATGGGGAGGGTCGCAGGTGGGGCCGGGGTGAGTGGGAGAGGAGGTGAAGTTGGGGCAGGGTGCTTGGCTTCCCGGCGGATGGGTGGAACTTGGCCAAACCTGGCTGCACCAGGCAAACTGCAACACCTACCTGCTACGAGATGTGGGGGGCCCTGGAGCCCCAGCTGCCTTCGGGGGTGAGAGACGGGGCCCAGCTGGCCTGGCCGGGGAGGCTCCAGGCCCCTGCTGGGCTCCTGGCCCGTGGGCGTGTTCTGCAGCTGGGAGAGGGGCTTCCAAGATGCTTCTGAGAAGGCGGCCAGAGCCAGTGTGGAGATGAGCACCAACACAAAGAGTCGCTGCATCTTGTCTGTGGAGGCGAGAGGGGCAGAGCTTAGAGGCAGGGCTGTCCCCGGGCAGGCCTGGAGGCAGGGGGCTGGACCAGATGGACTCCAGGTGCATCTTCCTGCTGACAGACCTGCAAATCTCCCTGGAGGCCGTGGGCTCCATTTCTCCAGTACCCCCAGCTCTGTCCAGGCCCCCAAGCCTCACAACTCTTTCCTCGTTGCCTCCCCAATTACAGCGACTGCTTCTTCTGGAGGAATTCAAAACTAGATCAAGACTTCCAAACCGTTCTGCAGAATTAGAGGCCACGTTGGCGCCTCCATAAATATTGGCATCTTGGAATTTAAGGTAAACTTTTAAATTGTAATACCAAAGGAACACACACACACACACACACACACACACACACACACACACACACAGTTGCATTACAGACCACACAGAAACACTGTGGAGACCCCCGACCTATTCACTTGTGTGGCTGTGCCATATTGTTTTTGTGCAATTCTTGGAAGGAAGGTTTTCTTGCCATTTTTACTTAACCGAGCAATATCCTGTGATTACAGTTAAGCAGTTTAAAAAAAGCCCAAAGTTATCGGCATTTGCAACTATTTATCAGGACGAATCAAGTTTGGGGAAACCATATAGAGAAACAAAGTGAATGCTCTAACAAATATAAAATTCAAATGCTCACATTTCCCCGGATTCAACATTTTTTTTGTTGTTTTAGCCTCATTTTTCTGATTGTTATCGTTATCGTAAGTATATGATATAAATTTGAACTTGTTAAGAATACATTTGTGCTAATAAAACACTACTTTTATCTGTTTTCCATAATGTGGTGGAGGGTGTCTGTTAGATTTCCTGTGGAGGAGGAAGAGTTCTGAGACTAGAGAAACAAAGTTGAAAATCAATCCCCTAAAGCTGTGCTGTCCAATGTGGTAGCTACCAGCCACGTGCGGCTCTTGAAATTTAAATTAATTAAAATTAAAAATTTGCTTCATCAGTGCATCAGCTGCATTTCTAGTGCAGATGTGCCCAGTGGCTACTGTGTTGGACGGCACAGATTCACATTTCCTGAGCTGGGATCCAGGAGCTGTGGATTCCAGTCCCAGCTCTGCACCTAATTTAAATGACTTTGGGCAGCCATGGCTCCCCTCTGGGCCTCCACTTTCTCATCTGAGAGGTGGGGAGAAGAGCCCTCGTTCTCCTCGTGCCAGGGCTGGAGTGAGCACGCAGTGAGGGGGTCAGGGCCCAGGGCAGGTGGGCAGGCTGACTCCCACAGGGCGGCCCTAGAGCTGAGACCCAGCTCCGCCTGGGCTAAGGGAAGGGTCCGGCACAGAGGCTGGAGCCCTAGGCTCTGCTCTGGCCATGGCCTGGCCTCGAGAATGGGGATGGAGGGAGGGCCCCTCAGCCCTCTTCCCGGCCTCTCCCCTTCTCTCCCCTCCTGGGTTTTCTCACCTGCAGGGCTGGGGAGGTGGCGGCTGCAGTGTCCGACCTGGTGCTTCTTGGTGCTCTGCTCTGCCCGGTGCCCCAGGCCGGCCTTATAAAGCCCTCAAGCTCCCTCTCAAGCCCTCCTCCCCACGAAGCCAGCCCCCCCCACAGTGGGGAGGATGGGGTGGGGCACAGGGACAACCCCTCACCCCTGCCCCACCCTAGCCTTTAGTGTCACTCAGTTGTCCAAGATGTGGGGGAAGGGAAGGGGTGTTGACCTTCATGGGGGAGGGCAGGAGCAGGGTGGGGTGGGGGCTCTTCAGCGGGGCATGAGGGGGAGTAGGAGACACTGCCCCCCACTATGGCCTTGGGGTCAGAGCCCTGGAACTCATCTGTTGAGCTGGGTCCCCTCAGGAGGCAGGTGAGGTGGGGGGACTGAATGACCTTAGGTTGGGAGGAGGCGCGTTTCTCCAGACATTGACGTTTGAAAGCAGGGAGCTTGTGAATGTGGGGTGATGTATCGATCCCCTGTCTTCCCTGCCGGGCTCTGCAAACAGGACGTGTTGTGGTTATCAGGGGCAATGGGCCATGGGCTGATGGCCCTGCTCTCAGGTCCTGGTTGCCTCGGAACCTCCTGAACCCTCTTCTAACCATGGAAAACCCTCAGCCTCTCCCTTCTCTGACGCCTTTCTGGGGCCTGGATTTGACTTGTGGCTCCCCTCCATCCCCCACCTCCCTCAAACGTCACACCCAGAGCCAATTCCTCGAGGGTCTTGCCTTGCCAGGCTCCTGGCTGTGCTGACCAGAGGAGAGTGTCACCTGCCTAATGCACTCACAACTTTCCAGTAGGAAAACACATCTTAAAATGGTTAGCAAACAGACTAAGGCTGTGTCAAAGACGTCCCAGAAAGCAAAGCAATACGCTTGCTGATTCATTTGATAAATTGCTGCCTCAACCCAGTTTGAACAGACATAACTATCTCTCAGCTGTTTTTGATTTTTCCACAGTTGGTCCTAGAGATTTTGCTCTTGGTCATGCATCATTGGGGCCCCTCGTTGTGTGGGGGAGTTTTGAGGCCACTCAGATCCTGGGTGAGGGGCAGTGGTCCCCACATTCACAGCCAACTTGGTTGAGAATTACCAGGTGATGAAGGCAGCAAGCCGGGCGATGTCCATGCAACCAGCAGCAGAATGTTGTGGTTTATAACCACTAATTCAGAGCAGGACTGTACTGAGCAGACGGAATAAATGAAAACGACAAAAGCAGTGCAGGCGTTGGCCAGAATCAGTTGAGTCTCCAATTGAGTCTCTGACTCTCAGAGATGGAAGGGGCATTGCAGAAGGCTGGGGACAGGGGTGGGGTGGGCAGCAGCCCCACTCACATCCTGGGGATTTAGAGATGTTTGCATTGCTGTGGTAACGAGAAATTACAAGCCTTCAGCAGGACCCTGATGGCACCAGAGCCCACGACTCGATTTTGGCCCACGGAAGGGGTTATGCCCCGGTGGCTGTTTTTCTTCAAACTGGTTGCCCAAGACCGGCGATTTCACCAGATGGAAGTGTGTCCTTCCACTGGGCAGCACTGGTGGAGCGGCCGCTGCATTCAGGCCCTGGCAGGTGTCCTAGGCAGGGGGCACATTTGGGACAAGAGAGACTGTGTCCCAACAAGGAGCTCACCACCCCAGGAGTTGCATGTTTTCCTCGCCCGGGAACACTGTCTGATGGAAAAGGCAAGGGTGTTCCTGGCCCTTCCCCTTTCCAGCTGTTCAGCTTTGGGCAGGTCTGTCCTCCTCTCTGAGCTGTTTTCTCCTTCAGGAAATGAGGGAAATAACCTGGAGGGTCTCTCAAAGGTGAGGCACATAAAGTGCCCTGCATGCGAGTGGTGTCTGATTTGCTTAGCGTCCCCTCCCTGCTCCCCTTAGCTCCTCTGGGCCTCAGTCAGCTCGGCTGTGAAATGGGAATCATTCATTCCTACCTCATTGGCTGCAGTGAAGGTCTGTGACAGGTGTGACAGGTCTGTGCACACACTTTGCACATGCTGGGGAGCGTCCCTCCCCCAGGCTTAAAGGAAGGGAGTTCCCTGAAAAGCTTTGCTCTGTGACTGCACCTCTCACAGGCCGAGGCAGAAGGACCCTGCCCTGAGTCCCCACCAGAAGGGGTGGCCTGGCTGGAGCCTGTGAAGGCCGGGCCCAGAGGCCTGCACCTACCAGCATGCAGGGGGTTGGAACTGTCGGGGCCAGAATGCGAATCCTGGCTCCAAAACTGACGGGTCACCTGGAAAATCCAGTGTCTGAGCCTAACAAGCTGAAGACCAGACCCCAGGCCCTGGGCCCCTGGCCTGTCCCCCTGCCCGAGAATCCTGCCCTGGACCCTGCTCTGCCATCACAACGATAATGGTGCTGTATGCCAGGCTTGAACACCGTTGCTCTTCATACTAGCATAAGGTCTAGGATGTCCCTATTCTACTGATGGAGAAACTGAGGCTCAGGCAGAAAGCAACCCCCATCCCTGAGTTCACACATCCAAGAAGTGGAGCTGGGCCTGTCTGCCTGGTTCTGGGATCTTTCTCCTCCCAGGGGGAGCGTGGCCCCAATCTCTGGAACCTGTGAATGTGCAATGTGACAGAGCAAAAGGGACTTTACAGAAGGAATTAAGTTTATAGACTTTAAAATAGGGAGTTTCTGGATTATCTATGTGGCCCCAAACGAATCCCATGAGCCCTTAAAAACAGGGAACTTTCTTTGGCTGGAGGCAGAAGCGATGAATTAGAAGAAGTCAGAGAAGTTCAAGGCGTGAGAAGGACTTGATATATGGGTGCAGGTTTGAAGACCGAGGGGCCAGTGTGATGAGGAACCAGGTGACCTTAAGTGGCTGAGGGAGGCTCTGGGCCGACGCCAGCAAGGAAAGGGCAACTTGGTCCTGCAAGGAGCTGAATTCAGCCAACAGCCTGGACAAACCTGAAAGTGTGCCCAGGCCTGGAGCCTCCCCAGAAAGGAGCCAAGTCCTGACCCCTTGGCTTCAGCCTTGGGAGACCAGAGCAAAGAAACCAGCCCAGGTGCTTTGGACTTCTGACAAACAGAACTGCAAGAGGATAAACTGAAGCTGTGAATTTGTTACAGCAACAACAGAAAATGAATACAAGGGTTGCAGCCTTAGGAAGGTATCTGTCAGGAAGAACTGGGCCTGCGTGAATTTGCACTTGAGTTTTCAAAAGCAACTTCGGGAGATGCTCATTAGGGTATTTTGACCATGCAGATATTCCCCATTCATTCCAGTTACTGAGCACCTCTGAGCCAGGGGGCGGGTGAGACCCCGGGGAGAAGAGAAAAAGATGATCAGCCTCTTCAGAGCTTTCATGGAGTTAGATTGTGGGGGAAGGGGGTATTTACAACATAAACACGCCAACCACGGAGGGTGCCCTAGGGAGGGGAGAACACTCTCTAGGGGGGAGAGTCTCCTGCGGAAATCGCACAGCTGACCACGCTCCTGCCCGCCAGGGCCTGCCTTTGGGAAACGGGTCATTATCGAGGAGTGGCAGACCGCTGTCAGGGAGGCAGGGCCTCAGCTGCCTAACTGGTTTTTGATAGTGGAAAAGGGAGAGGCTGCTGAGGACTCAGCCACCCTGCCTGGGCAACCGGAGCCTCAGAGGAAGTGGTGGATGGACAGGGGACAAACAGTGACACCTGGGAGGTGATCACGTTGACATGGGTGTCTGTGTCAGGGGCTGGGCATGGGGGAGCAGGCACCTGCCTCACCTGTGCGTGACTGATAAGGTAGCAGGACCAAGAGGACAGCCTCGTGCTGCTCTCAGGCTGAGCCAGGAGGCCCCCATCACCCCCTGGGGCACAGGTGACAGATCTGGCTGCTCATGAGAGAGAGCAGAGGGCCCCCCACTCCAGCCTCTGCCCTCTCTCTCTGACCTGTCCCACTCCCCTTCTCTTCTGATGCCCACCTGTGCCTTTGAAGCAGCAGCTCTCAACCTAGGCTTTTCCTTAGGATCACTTGACTGCTCTAAACACCCTCAGTCCTATTAAATCAGAATCTGGAGGCTGGGACCTAGGTGTTGGCCAGGAGTCTGTGTGCAGGGTGGGCACTTGTATATGTGACAGGACTGGGCAAGGAGGCTTTGGAATCCTGGGCTTGAATCCCCAGCTCTGGCACTTACAAGCGGGGCAGCCTAAGGCAAGTCACTTAGACTCTCTGGTTCTCAGTTTCCTTATCTGTAAAATGGGGATAATACTTGTACCTACCTTTAAAAATGGTTAAAATGGCAAATTTCATGTTGTACATATTTTACCACAGTGAAAAAAAAAAATCAAAGCCAGCAACTCTGAGTTGCTGCTACAAATTTAAAAAGCAAGGAATTAATATTCCTGACACAAATGCTGGCTTTTGATAGCTTCCTTGTAAAAAATTACATTGAAGAAGAGTATCTAAGTTGCATAAAAGAGCTATGGAAAATTAATTTTACAAACACTTTAGCTTGCACCAATGTGTGAAAATTGTTTTAAAGTGGTTTAGGATGGGGCTGGGATTGCCAGGGAAGGGGCAGGAGGAAACAGTCAGGATGAGGATAATGTTCTATATTTTGATAGGGGTTCTATATTCTGAAGGTATACGCATTTGTCCAAAACTCATTGAATGCACACTTAAGATTAGTGCGTTCCTTGTATACATTGTATATAAATTTTATTTTAAAAAGAGCTGTAAACAAATGCCGAATTCTAGTTAACGAAGTGTTTAGGGTGAAGTGTACTGTGTCTGAAATTTATTTTGAAATGTATGAAGAAATAGGATAGACAGATGGATGGGCAGATGGATAGGTATGAGATAGAGAATAATAAAATAACAATAAAATCTAGGTGGTAGGTTTATGAGTGTTCACACTGAAATTCTTTGAACTTTCCTGTGTGTCTGAAAATTTTAAAAATAAAATAGTGGAACATTTTTTGTTTAGCAATTTGATAGTGGTTTTAAATAGGGAAAATAATTCTAAAAACAACCACGTGAGGAGTCTATTCAGGTACATTTTAGAGACGAGGGTGAGGCTTAGCAAGGTCAAGTTGCCTGCACCAGGACCCATGGTTAGGAGGTCAGGAGGCTGGGCTGTGAAGCTGGGAGGTCTTCCTTGGTCTGTCCTTGGTCCACAGCCTCCTGCCCCATCTTCTTTCCAGAAGGCCACTTCTGCAGAATCTACTTTCGTAGTGCCCTTCAGCCCTTCACCTTTTCTGGTCCTCATAGCCCACCTACTTCTCTTGGTCTCACTTTCCACCCTCCCTAGTTCTGCCCCAAGTTTTGTCATCTCAGTTGTGTGGGATGCACCACTGCTGGCCCTGGCCTGCTTCAGAGCCCGCCAGGCTGGCGCTTAGCCCCGGCAGAGAACACCTTCTCAGCTCCTGCCCCGTCTCCCGCAAACACCTGTAGGAAAGTTCCTGAAAGTGGCTGGTTGAGCCAATTGCAAATTAATATTCTACAGCTGGGCTGTTTCCTGGCAACCCTCATGAATCATCTCTCCCCTTGCTCCCAAGGTCCTCTGATGTCAGTCCCCCTTTCCCCACCGGGATCCCAGTTGTCTGAGTCCACCATCTGCCCTTCCCTTCTGCCCTCTAACTCTGAAGGAGTCCATCCTTCAAGGCCAGGCCCTCCACTGGGGCCCTTTGCCCCAGACCCTCCTACCTGCTTTGACAGGGAGACTGCCTTCACGTGTTCGTTCATTCATTCATTCATTCATTCATTCACAGAACTGTCCCTGGAGACACAATATTGGTCAAGAGGGCCTTTGTTCTTTTTCTGTTGATGGGGGGACAGCATGGATATGAACCATGGATTGTGGGGTGGAGAAAATAAGTAGGGACACCTTCTCCTCTCACTTGGATGTTGAACCTCCACTCTGCAATATTCTGATGTCTATGATATGTTTTCACCTCATCTTCCCCATGGTAAGGGTGATTAAAATTTATGGAGCACTTCGATAGCCAGGCCCCCATGCTAAGCACTTGACATGCATGATGTCTACTAATCCTCTCCATAACCCGAGGAGGAAGGTAGTACTATTGTCTCAAGTTCATGGCTTAGGAAACAGGCACAGAGAGGTTAGTGATTGTTGGGAAAGGCCATCTGCCGAGTCCTGGGCACCCCTGAATGTTCTCGATGAGGATGCCAAGAATGCAAGGCCATGACCACTTTTTACCTGGGCTGCTTCTCAGGTTTGTGTTAGTAAGAAAAACTTAGAGGGATGAGGTATATCTCCTAGGACAAAGTACAGGCCTGCTTACTGTTTATTATAAAAGCAGTAGATTCCTCAGCTGTGATAGACCCACGGCATGCATAGACTTCACCTGGGTCCATCCTGCATCACACCCATGGAACTTGGGTGTGAGTGGGTGGGTAAGGAGAATAGATGCAAATCCTGCTGCTTGCTGTGTCCTGAGTATTAAATTCTTTGTTTCTGATCCAGGAGTCTTGTGCCTTCTACCAGCATCCATGAAACAGTAACAGGCTAACCTATTAGCTTACAAGTAGGGTAAAGTCAAACTCCTAACCCAATGGTGATGTGCCCAAGACACAGTGCTTGGCAGCCACCTGGTTGAGACTTGAACCCAGGCATTCTGATTCTAGAGACAGCCATAGGTATTAGAAAAACTTCTTGTGGCTTTCCTGATCCCCCATCTGTGATCCTTGTGTTCTCTTCACTGTTATCTGTTGAGCCAGTGAGTGGGGCTGGCTGGGACACACAAAGGGGGCAGGAGAGAACTGGGGAGGATTTTTTTTTGGGGGGGGGGAGGGTACGTATTATTTAGTTCAGATGCTTCACAATTTTTTTCTTTATTAAAGTAGTTGTGGATTTACAGAACAATCATGCACAAAATACAGGATTCCCATATACACCTCACCACTAACACCTTTTGTCAGTATGGATTACTTGTTTCAATTGATGATAGCATAGTTTTATAATTGTACATTTATTAAAGTCCATGGTTTAACTTAAGGTTCACTGTTTGTGTAGTGTAGTTCAGTGGACTTAAAAACATTTTTTATTCTGTTGCCAATATACAATCTAAATTTTCCCTTTAGACATATTCATATATATATATATATGTATATATATATAAATCAGTGCTGTGCTACAATCAACACCATCCATTAACAAAACATTTTCATCATTCCAAATAGGAATGCTGTATATATTAAGCCTTAACTTCCCTTTCCTTATCCCTACCCTGTCCCCTGGTAACCTGTATTCTAAATTCTGATCCTATGAGTTTGCTTATTCTAATTGTTTCAAAACAGTGAGATCACACAATATTTGTCCTTTTGTGCCTGGATTATTTCACTCAACATGTTGACTTGAAGGTTCATACTGTATTTTGTGCATGATTGTTCTGTGTATATATACCACATTTTGTTTATCCATTCATTTGTTGATAGACACTTGGGTTGTTTCTATCTTTTGGTGATAGTGAATAATGCCACTATGAATATTGGTTTGCAGATGTCTGTTTGCATTCTTCCTTTCAGATCTTCTGGGTATATCTCAAGCAGTGGGATTGTCGGGTTATAAGGCAACTCTATACTTAGCTTTTTGGGAGGTTTTTGATTACTTATTCAAACTCTTTACTAGTAATTGGTGTGTTGAGATCTTCTATTTCTTCTTGAGTCAGTGTAGGTAGTTTGTGTTTTCCTAAGAATATGTCCATTTCACCTAGGTTGTCTAATTTATTGACATACAGTTGTTCATAGTATCCACTTTTAGTCCTTTTTATGTCAGTGGGGTTTTTTTCTTTGTCAGTCTAGTTAAAGGTTTGTCGATTTTATTGATCTTTTCAAAGAATCAACTTTTGGTTTTATTGATTCTCTCTGTTGTTTTACTGTATTCTACTTAATTTATCTCCACTCTAATCTTTGTTATTTCCTTCTTTCTGCTTGTTTTGGGTTTATTTCTTCTTTTTCTAGTTCTTCTAGTTTTGAGGTTTGGCCTCTGCTTTGAAGTCTTTCTTCTTTTTTGATGTTAATGTTTACAGCCTAAATTTCTCCCTTGGCACTGCCTTTGCTGCATCCCGTAAGTTTTGATATGTTGTATTTTCATTTTTATTCACCTCAAGATATTTCCTAATTTTGTTTCTGATTTCCTCTTCAATTCATTGTTTGTTTAGGAATATGTTGTTTAATGGGAATTAAACACATCTGTGAATTTTCTCTTTCTCTCTGTTATTGATTTCTAGCTTCATTCACCATTGTGGTTGGAGAATATACATTGCATGATTTCAATATTTTTGAATTTACTGAGACTTGTTTTATGACCCAACATATGGTTGTCAGTATTTGCTTCATATATTTTGGGGTCTCTGCTATTAGGTGTATCCTTCTGTTGAATTGTCCCCTTTATAAGTATGTAATGACCATCTTTGTCCCTTATAACTGTTTTTGACTCGAAATCTATTTTATCTGATATTCATATAGCCATCTCAGTTCTTTTTTGGTTACTACTTGCATGGTCTATTTTATCCCATCCTTTCACCCTCAACCTACTTGTAGCTTTGACTCTTGCAGACAGCATATTGTTGGGTCGTGCTTTTTTATCAATGCTGCCAGTCTCTGCCTTTTGACTGGAGAGTTGAATCCATTTACATTTAAAGTCAGTATAGACGATACAGGGCTTTCTTCTGCCATTTTTCTATTTAGCCTTTGTAAGTCTTAGACCTTTTTTTTTTTTTGTCCCTCACTTCTGCTAAAGCCTACTTTTATATTATTTGCTTTCTTGTATTGTACCATGTTGAGTGCTTTCTCATTTCTATCTGGATATATTTTTCATCTGTTTTCCTTGTGATTACCATGGGGTTAAAATTTAACATCCTAAATAGATAACAATTACATTTGGTTTGATACTAACTTAACTTCAATACATGTACATATACTTTTCCTGTACCCCTTTGTACCCCCACCATTTTTCTTTTTGGTACTTATATCTTTGTAAATTGCATGTTCAAAAACCTAGATTTATCATCACTTTTTATGCATTTGCATTTTAGTACCTGTACAAAGTAAGAAATGGAGTTACATACCAAACAATACAATACAATAATACCGGTATTTAAAATTACCTAAATGATTAACTTTACCACAGGTCTTTATTTCTTTATGTTGCTTTGACCCACTGTCTAGTGTCCTTTTGTTTCAGTCTGAAGAACTCCTTTTAGCATTGCTTGTTGGGCATGTCTTGTGGTGAGGAAATCCCTCAGTTTTTGTTTACCTGAGAATTATCTTAGTCTCTCCCCTATTTTTGGTAGAGAGTCTGGTTGGATAGAAAGTTCTTGACTGGCAGTTGCTTTCCTTCAACATTTTAAATATTTGAACCCACTGCTTTCTTGCCTCCATGGTTCTGATGAGAAATTGGCATGCAACCTAATTGGGACTCCTTTGTACATAACTTGTAGCTTTTCTCTTGCAGCTTTCAGAACTCTCTCCTTGTCCTTTGCATTTGATAGTGTAATCATTATATGACAGGATGTATTTTTCTTCATATTTATCTTGTTTGGTGTTCGCTGAGCTTTTTGGATGTGCATATTTACATCTTTTGCCAAGTATGCTTGATGGTGTCCCATAGCTATCTTAGGCTATTTTCACTTTTAAACTTTATTTTTCCTTTCTGCTTCTCAGCCTGACTCATTTCAAGTATCTTGTCTTCAGGTTCGTTTATTTGTCTGCCAGCTCCAATCTGCTCTTGAAACCCTCCTGGGCATTTTTTATTTCAGTTATTGTGATCTTCAACTCCAGTAGCTCTGTTTGGTTCCTTTTTATAATTTCTATCTCTTTCTTAAGCTCTCATATTGTTCATTTATTGTTTTCCTGATATCCTTTAGTTATTTTTCTGTACTTTCCTTTATCTCTTTAAGCATTTTTAAGACCATTTTTTAAAAAAAGCTTTGTTTGGTATGTCCACATTTTCTTCTTCGTTGGGGTTTTTTGTATTTTTATCCTCTTACTTTGGATGGGCCGTCATTTCCTGTTTTGTCTTGTACTCTTTTGTTGTTTTCTTTGGTTGTCCCCTCTGTTTCCCAGGGCACAAGCCGCCTTCTCCCACGTATTTGAAGCCAACAGGCCTTCGTCCCAGACTGTCCGCCTCTACAATGTTTTATACTCCTTTCCTGGTATCACTCTGCTTTTGCATGGAGGGCAAGTTCTGGGAGGAGGTTTACCTGCAGGCATGTGAAGGCTGGATTTACCTATGGCTTCACCTGGCTATTGTGAAAAGCTGTTTCAGGGAAGGAAGAAGGGGTGGTGCATTTTCTTACTGAAGCTCTCCTGTGTGTATAAACCCACCACTTCTGAACTAGCTCTGGTGGAAGGTGAGGAGCATTTCTGTTCATCAGCCAGAGCAGTGCTGCCTGTGACCAGGTCAGTCTTCCTGCTCATAGTTTGCCCACCTCAGCCAGCATTGAAATAAAATTCCATTTTTCACACAGATTTCCAAGATCAAGAAGAAAACCCCAACAGTCCACAATTATGGAAGAAGTTGTCAAAGAATTACCTCTAAGAAAGATTCCAGGCCAAGAGAGGTTTAATGACAGAATATTATTCAGACACTACAAATGGTGTTTTTAAAGAATAGTTAAGGACACAGGGAAATTCTCACATGTAGATTATGGTAATTTCTATTTTTCCTCCTACTTTTTTGCTCTGTTTTTCTAGCTTCATTTCAATGAGTGTGTATTGCTTTTATATTCACATAAAACTTTTTTCTTTTTTTTTGAGAAAGAGTAGCATGTATCCAAAACCATCACCTCTTTATCTGCTGTCCATGGCTCTGGGTGTGGCTTTTGACCCTTCTCTTGGTCGACAACTTGGTGGACTTGAAGGTCTCCTAGTTTTCTCTAATTGTTTCCTGCAGCATTTGGCAGTGTTCGCCAGCCCTCTTGACTTCTGCAAGGCATCCTTTTACCTCTCTATCCCCTCCTGCTCAGCCCTTTCATTCTTTCCTCTCCCTAAATGTAAGCGCTCCAAAGGGGTGGTCTTGACCCTCCTTCCCTTAACCTTGGGGGTCCCTCCAATCTCATAGTTTGGGTTTTGCCTTCTGTGTTCATGATCCCAAAGTTGTGTTTCCAGTCACTACTTCCCTCCCAAGTCTAAACCCATTGCCAACTCTTTGCTGTGTTCATTCTTTCTCTCACAAACATTTCTTGGGGCAGGGACTGTGCTAGGTTTGGGTGTTCAGCAGTGAACAAATCAGAATACACCTGTTCTCTCACAGACTTTATACTCTAGTTGGGAGTCAGATCCTAAGCAAACCATGGTACAAATACCCAAATAATTTCAACTGGGTTTGGGGCAAGGGTGTCACAAGTAGGCACCTCTCTCCCCCTTTCCATTCTATTTTTCTGCAAAGCACTTATCAACAACTGAACAACTACATAATTTATCTGTTTGTGTGATGTTCATCTTCCCCCAAAAAGAATGAAGGCTCCAAATGGGCCAGGATATTTGCTCAGTGCTGTATCCCCAGTACCTCAAACGGCAGTTGGCACATACTGGGTGCTGAATAAATGTTTGTTGAATGAATAAATAATTCATGAGAGATTTAAAATTAGCAGGATTATCCCTATAATAACGAGACTTGCTCTCCTTCCTTTGCATCCCCACTGTCTGGAGCAGGAGGAAAAGATGGGGTTACATCAGTGTTCTCAACTGGGAGTGATTTTTCTCCCTGTGTCTGGAGACAATTTTGGTTGTCAGGAATCGGGGGGTGTTTGCTATTGGCACCTAGTGGATAGAGGCCAGGTATGCTGCTAAACATCCTACAATGCACAGTACAGCCCCTCCCCCAACAAAGAATTATTTAGCCCCAAATGCCAATAGTGCCAAGGCTGAGAAACCCCTGGGAACTGTCCTAAGCCTGGGCAAACTTTCGTCGAGTCCACGTGAATGTCTACTGTCTGGTGTCCAGCAGGAAAGCAGCTGAGATCTCTCTCAGTCAGTCTCAACTTTGTGGACTCAATCAGCCTTTCCCCTGTCACAACAATAATTTTGAGGACCAATTTAAATCTTTTTCATCATATTTGCCAGGTATATGCCAGGAATTTTAAGGAAAAGCTCATTTATTTGAGGGTGGCAAATTATGACAGGTTCTTCTCTAAAGTTCACTAAAAATATAATCTATGATGATACTCATACCATTTAAAGAAAACTTTTGATTTTCCCCACTAAAAAAGTGATACAACACCACTTATGTTATATTTAATTGGAAGAAAAAGCATTACTTTAGACAAGTTAATAAATGATACTACATCATGTTTGGTTATGAGGCCAAATATATATTAAAATGCAGATTTAAATTTCATTATTTTTTAAAATTAAAGTTCACTTGTGACCTCTTTGTTATTACCTATTTGTATTTTAGTTTGATGACTTTTGTTAATTTTCTTTTTCTTAAAAGGTGATGCAAGAGAGCTTCAGGCTATATAACATTTGGGAGGTGTGGGAGAAGTCTTTGATGCCAATAAATGAGAAACCAACTTAGATAGAGCCATCACTGTATTTTCTCCTTCAACATTGTTTCTGCATTCTGGAGAGCTCTTTTTGTTTTTTTCCTCCACACCATAACAAAGTGTTTTATTTAAAAAAAAGTTAAATTCAATATTAACCCAAGCTCTTAAAAACCTTTTAGGAAAACCAACAGGTTCAAAGAGAAAAAAGCTAGCAGCTGCTGACAATTCTTTGGTGGAAAAAGAAGTTGCATACTTAAACAAGCTGCCCTAATGATTATCAGGCCCAACTCAATCAGTTTTGTTTTTCAAAAATAGGTTTCAAGATACACCAAGGAAGCCATATAGTGTCCGGCGCTGCCCCGCTCGGTCCCCGGTTCCCGGCCGGCGAGGGGAAACAGGGAAGGAGAGAGAGAGATGCAGACTGCGCGAACTAACCTGGTCATGAATCACGACTCGAACCACACGGCAGTTGTGAAAGCAAGCCCTTTACTACAGCTAGATGAACATTCTGTGTTACTGGTTCCCACACGGGGCACGGCGCCTCGTGGGAGAGCAGCCTCGATGTGGCCGTCAGGCACGGCTCCTTGTGGGCTGTCTCACCCTACCCCGTCCGGGTAAGACCTTTTATACACAATTAACAACCAATAAGCTTCTAGGCTAGTATCGCGTATACAGGATTTCGATTGGTAGGAGCGGGTGGCGGATACATGCGTCACTATGCGGAAACAGGATGCAGGCGCCATCTTGGCTCACTCGATGGGCGGGGGTAACTCTAGAGCAGGCTGCAGCGCATACGCTAGGCCCGATTCGGGAGGCGGCTTTCCACATCTCCCCCTTTCTTATTTATTTTTGACCCAGTGTCTCCAGTGATGAGCGTGCTCCCGTGAACCCAAATGGTTCACAACCTCTTTGGTGCTTTGGGGAGTCTGGACTAGGCCTCAGCCATCCAGCGGCGGAGCCTCTAGCACCAACCAGAATGCTCACGTCATATGGAGACCGGAGAGTCCGTAAGCTGGAAGCAACGTGACTCTCCCTGCAGTGCTTTGCCTGGCAACTGGGGAACAACGACGGGGGCAGGAACAGCAGTAACCAGAGTCGGGGGTGTCACTAGGTGTCTCTGTGCAATGGCTAGGGTCCAGTCTGGCCACAACTAGGACTCTGCCCTAGAGACCCACCTGAGACAAAATTATGACTACTGGTGTCGCCTTTTACACCCGAGAAACAGCCATGCGATTCGCTACAAATTTTGCTCCAAAGCGCCCCACCTGAGGCGACCAGGAAGGGGTATGGTTAATAAATCGGTCACTATCGGGGGTAACAGAGGTGGGAGTCATAGCCATCATAGTGGTAACACGCAATTGCTGCTGCGCTTGAAACAGGCGTTCTAGCAAACATTTAACAACGACTAATCCCACCAATAATCCCACTGCAATGAGGATCCAATTAGTTAAATTGGGCCAAGAGAACCAGGAAGAAACACTGTGCAATAGTTTCTGTAGAACCTCGCCTAACCCGGAGAGATCGACTTTAACGGGTTTTAACTTGATCCCCCCAATTGTGTCTAAACTAGATTCCACCTGTTGGGAGAGATTAACAAATTCAGGAAAATATGACCTTTTCAGCCAATCAGAGACTCTGGAAATGCTTCCGGTCACGTTGGCCCTGACAGGAGTGACACAGAGTTTAACCGTAAGCCACCGGGTGTCACATGTTTGCTGAAGCACTCTCCAGAGTCCATCTATTTCCAGTCCAAGTTCATCTATCTCCGCTTGGAGTTTCTGAATGGCCTGGAAATTTAAGTTCAGCATCTGATTGTGGCGGCGTAGCACGTCTCGGGTAAGGTTGACCAAGCCATTTACCGTTTCCATCGTTATGGCGAGCTGCCGATCTGTCCATGCTTGTAGCACAGCCTGCCCGATCGTTGGGACAAACAAAGAGGAAGCTACACTGGCAGCATTCGATAGCCATTCTTTTATGCCTCTTGGACGCCTAGACTTAGAGAAGGGGATATTGTTAAGTGAAACAACTTGAGAAACAGGGCCAACCCAGTCGGTTGCCTTGACGGGGAGCCAGACATAACTTGGGCGATACACTAGGATAGCGGGGGCGGCGAGGCATCCGGGTCTTTGGAACGGTTGCAGACTGTAGGAGCAAGCCCTGGAAGGAAAAGGCACCTTTGAGTCTCCTTTTTACTCAAGATCCCTTCACAAGACTGGCGGCTCTTCCCTGTAACGTTAAGAAATTCAAGCAAGACTCCCTTACTTAACTCGCCATTACCAGTTTCACAAGTAGCATTCGCCGCAACTGTGGTGTTGACAACCTTGACAGAGAGGTTAGCAAAAGAGAGGATCAGTGTGTCATTGGTGAGGGGGAAGGACTCGTTGAAGCTTGTGGAGGGTCAGAAGGCAGGTGGTGGAGACCTAGAGACAGGGTACGAGTGAAAAACACAGGAGAGGCGGGAGACCCAGCAGAGAATGGGGCCAGGGTCGGGGGATGATGCCACAGGCCCCAAAGACCACTCTCCTGCGCTACCACAGTTCCACTAAAAAGAAAAAGGCAGATTAGAAGGATTGCTATAGGAGAGCAAAGAACAGAGTTACCGATCCTCTTTTTGGGCAACCGCGGGGTGGTCAGTCCTACTATTATCGTCTTGTCGGTCGTCGCCATCATCAGCAGGGTCGGAGGCTTGGTCTAATGGTTCAGGTTGTATATTCGTTGGCGTTTCTGACAGCTGTTCCTTGGCTTCTTCAGGTGATGTCACGGTTCTCACCAGTCTTTCCGGAACCCACACTGGTTGACGTCCTGGTTCCTGGGGAAAAACACAAACAGAGCCTCTGGCCCAGCTGAGCACCGGGTCAGGGCCTTTCCACTGCCCCGACAGGACATCCTTCCAACGGACTAGACCTCTATGCGGAGGACTCGGGGTGGTGTGTTGCAGGGCAGGTGTCATTCCTTGTGAATTTTCGTTTAAAAAATTATATGTGAGCAAGGCTACAGACAGTCGAGCTTTTGGGGACAGGCCGTGGCCTATACCCTCTTTCTGTTTTTTAAGCAAGTCTTTGAGAGATCTGTGCACTCTTTCAATGATTCCTTGCCCCTGAGGGTTATAGGGGATGCCATGTTTTAATTGGACATCCATGTTGTCACAAAATTTTTGGAAGGATTTACTAGTGTAGGCAGGCCCGTTATCCGTCTTTAACGTCTTTGGCTTACCCCAAGCTGCCCATGCAGCAAGGCAGTGTGCAATGACGTGGGAGACTCTTTCTCCTGGTTCAGCAGAGGCAAATAAAACTTGGGAGCATGTGTCCACCGACACATGTAAGTACTTGATCTTACCATACTCTGAATGATGAGTGACATCCATCTGCCAAGTATCCCCTGGGGTGAGACCCCTAGGGTTGACCCCAACCGAGGGGACTGCTCTCTGCTCTGCACAATTGTTGCAGGCTCGGACAATATCTCGAGCAGCTGCACGTGGTATGCTGAACCGCTTAGCTAGGGTACCTGCGTTGATGTGAAACTTGGCATGGAATTCTCGGGCTTGTTGATACGGTACCAGCGTCGGAAAGATGTGCAGCTGTCGAGTGGCTACATCTGCGCTATGGTTCCCCTGGGCCATAGGGCCAGGCAAACCTGTGTGGGCTCTAATATGGGTTATGTAAAAAGGGTGTTGCCTGGTCCATATAACCTCCTGTAGTTTGGCAAAGAACGTCCTTACTGTAGAGGAATGTTTAACAATGCCCACCGTTTCTAAAATTTGTACAGAGTTCACAACATAAGCAGAATCCGAGACGACATTTAAGGGCTCGGAAAGGCTTTCCAGGACTGCAATGATAACCTGCAGTTCTACCCATTGAGGCTTTTGTGGTTGGAAGAGCACTGTTTTAGGAGTGTCCCCCTCCACACAATACGCCCCTGTTCCAGAGCTGGAGCCGTCCGTGTATACGGTGGGGGCGCCTGCTAGTGGCCTAGGAGAGGTTACTTTGGGAAAAATCACTGGGTGCCGGGTGACAAACTGCAAGAGAGGAGCCTTAGGGAACTGATTGTTAATGGGACCAAGAAATGTACACCGGAGAATGGCCCATTGATCTATGCATCCGGTGAGTATCTCAAGCTGCTGGGAAGAATAAGGCACCCTGAGATTTTTGGGCTGCTGACCGAAATGCTGCACAGCCCTTTTAATGCATTCTAGGGCCAAGTCTGCAACCGCTGTAGGATAGTGCTCTAGGACTTTTTTGGGGGAAACTCCAGGGTGGACCCAGAGCAGCGGCCCCCGCTGCCACAGTACCGCAGTGGGCTGTAATTCTGTCGGCAGCACGCAGGCTTCAAAAGGCTCATCAGGGTCTATTCTCTTCAATGCAGCGCCACTGAGCGCCTGTTCCACCTGGCATAGTGCTCGCCTTGCCTCTGGAGTGAAGCTTCGAGGTGAGTTTATATTAGAATCCCCCTTCAACAGGTCGAACAAAGGTGTTAGTTTGACATTGGGTATTTTTAGGTATGGACGGATCCAATTGATATCCCCCATGAGTTTTTGTAGATCATTGAGAGTGTGTATATTGTCTAGCCTGAGAGACACCTTTTGGGGGGAAACATGAGTGGGTGCGACTTTCGCCCCCAGGAAAGTGGTAATGTCAGTCATTTGGATTTTTTCAGGGGCAATCTCTAGGTTAGCTTCTCTAAGACTAAGGACTAAATGTGACAAAACTGTTTTAAGAAGATCTGTGTCTCTATGGGCTAAGAGAATGTCATCCATATAATGGATGATTTTCACTTGAGGGAACTGCTGCCGAGTGCTAGCTAGCTTCGCAGCGACATACAGCTGGCACATGGTAGGACTATTAGCCATGCCTTGAGGCAGGACTGTCCATTCAAAGCGTTGACAGGGCTCCTCTTGATTACTAGAGGGCACAGTAAAGGCAAACTTAGGGGTGTCTTCAGGGTGGAGCGGAATAGAAAAGAAGCAATCTTTCAGATCTATGATGAAAATCGACCAGTGCTCCGGTAATGCCGAGAGGAGGGGCAGTCCCATCTGAACGGGCCCTAAAGGCTCCATGCAATCGTTAATAGCTCTTAGATCATGTAGCAGTCTCCATTTACCAGATTTCTTTTTTATTACGAATATAGGGGTGTTCCACGGTGACGTGGAAGGGGCGATATGGCCCTTTTCTAGTTGTTCTGATACTAGGGCATGCAACGCTGCAAGTTTTTCCTGTGGCAAGGGCCACTGAGGCACCCACACCGGAGCCTCGGTTTTCCATTTTAGTTTTATAGGTGTGGGTGGGAATCTCTCCTCAGTGGCCCCTATGAAAAACCCAAGCCTCGTCTGTCAGACTTGGGGGCAGCTTGTATAGGCTCCGCACGTCCGTGCAGTGAAGCTCCTAAACCCTTGCCGGGGGTATACCCCATTTCTTTTAGCAGTCGCTTAGAGGTTGGGGAGTAGCCGCTAATTAAAGTAACGTCCATTTGGGTCAGAATGTCTCTTCCCCACAAAGACACAGGCAGGGCTAATACATAAGGCTGGAAACTGCCTTGGTGTCCTTCTTCATCGGCCCAATGAAGGGCAGCTGCACTGAGCATGGGCGCTGAAATTTGGCCTATTCCTCTAATGGGCTCTTCCGCCCTGCTCGTTGGCCAGGTGGGGGGCCATTCTTGTTGTCTTATGATAGACCGATCGGCCCCTGTATCGAGCAGGCCCAAGAAAGATCTGCCTTGCACCTTAATGGTTAGCATAGGTCGAGACTCCAGGGACATATGGAGTCCCTCAAAAATCGCTCCACTGGATCCGAACCCTTTTTCCCCTCTCTGTCTGATTCTGCTTGGAAAGACTGCATGTAAGCTGGGTAAGAGCAGGAGCTGCGCCAGCTTATCACCTTCTGCAATGACTAAGGTGCCCCGCTGAGATTGAACCATAACTTGGGCACGGCCTGTGAAATCTGAATCTACAAGTCCTGGTATAACTGTTAATCCTTTCAGGGCCGTGGATGCTCTTCCCAATATGAGCCCTACAGTACCAGCCGGTAAGGGCCCCTTGAAGGAGGTCCCTACTAACTGGACACCCATGGAGGGGGTTAGTACGAGTCTGGAGGTGGCACAGAGGTCCAGTCCTGCTGAGCCGGGGGACGCACGAATTTGATCGGATCCTGTGTTGTCGAATGGCATGCAAGGGGGTCCGTCGAAAGGGCGGACCCCCTCTTCCCGTTTTTTGGAATCTGCTCGGGGCGGCCAGAGAGGCGTCTACCCTGCGCATCGAAAACCGATTTACAGTCTTCTGCGCGGTGGGGGCCTTTGTGGCAACGGCCACACGGCCTGGTTGCTGCACCTGGTTCGCCAAACCGTTGAGTGGCAGGGGGTTGACGTCTATTGGGACAATCTCTCTTAAAGTGCCCTGATTGGCCACAGCCATAGCACCCGTTAGACTTTGCCCCTAAGGTTCTCGGGCTTTTTGTAGCCACCTGTAGGGAGCTGGCTAGCATGGCAGCTAGACCTGCATTAGTTAAAGGGCTGCCAGCATCTCTACAGAGCCTGACCCACTCTGTCAAATTTTTTGCTCTGTTTTGTGCCAGGATAACTTTGCACTCCTTGTTGCACTGCTCAAAAATCATTTGCTTAACCACAGTCTCTGCTACTCCTGGATCTGAGAAGATTCTCTCAGCTGCGGTTTGCATCCTGGCTACAAAATCCGCAAATGGTTCTGTGGGGCCTTGGTGTATATTGCTGAGTGAGGCCTGAGCCTCTCCCTCACCTGTTAGCTTTTTCCAGGCACCCACAAAACAGCGGAAGATCTGGGCATAGACCTCTTGTGGGAAACCCGTTTGGTTCTGGGCATGGGCGCCTCTCCCCAACAGCATGTCAGCATTCCACCCGCCACGTCTCCCCCGCCGCATTCCTTGCGGCCTGCTCTTCAGCTAACTCCTCAAACCATGCTTTCCAATCTATGAATCGGCCTGACGGCAAGCAAGCACGGGCTAGCTGAAAAATATCTGCGGGTGTATGATTTAGAGCAGAGAGGTTCTCGATCATGTTCAAGGTATAAGGGGCATTGGGGCCATACTGATGGACGGCCTGCCTCAATTCCCTCAATAGTTTGTAATCATATGATTCGTGCCGATTGCCACCTTGGGGATTGATAATAACCGGGTACATTTCTGAGACTGGCTGCGGCTCAAGTGGCTGGTAGCCACCCAGCATGCCAAAAGGTCTAAATGTTGTGAAAGGGTTCCATCTCCAGAAATGTCTCCCACCACTACCTAATGGCAAAGGGTCCTGAGGGCCTGTATACTCGGGCGGGGGGTACGGCAAAGGTTGCCCCTCCCCTGACCGACCCATCGGGGTTTCCGGGTCTGGCAGCAAAGGATAATTACATTTACTGGGCATGGCCACTAGAGGGAGCTCTCGGCAAGGTCCTTTGGTGGGACCGCCCAAGGTGTCAGTTGGGAGCTGGGGTGTCCCTGGGGGTGCAGCGGTAGACATTGGCGGGGCGGAAGGCCGCACGGGTGTGGCGGGAGGCTCCTCCCACTCAATTAGCGGGGATGCTTCCGCCTTCTCGTCAGTATCGCTATCTGACTCTGAGTCAGAGTCACTGGACTCCGGCGGTTTGCCCTTACAGGAGCCGTCCGCTGACGAAACTGACTGGGTTTCTTGGAGCGCGCACCGTGCTTCTTGCAAGACAGAGGACGGGCTTAGGCCGGTAGCCGATTCTAGTTCAAGGACCGCACGGACGGTCTCCCATATGGGTACTAGAATCGGGTCCATACACACGCCCGTCTGGCGCGCTCGGTCTATGTCGCGACCGAGCTTCATCCAAGAGGGTAGGCTAAGGCTGCCGGTGCAGGCAAACCAAGGGGCAAAAGTATCAACATCATCAAGAAAACGCTGAAGGGAGCTTTTCCTGACCGAGATACCCCGTTGTTTCAAAAGGTTCTTTAAGGGAGCTAAGAGAGGTGAACTTCCGGACTGCCCCATGATTGCAGTCGGCACTATACTTCAGTCACTCGGAGAGCTCTTCCGAGTCCCCCGGGGTCACCTGAAAACCCACGGGCCCTAACTATCATGTAATAAGACGCACTCACCTTCTCGCGTTGATCAGGCGCGGGAAGTCCGCCGTAAGCTCGACGCGCAGCGCTGCTCTCCTCACAGAGGGACCGTCGAGAGCGAGGCAGGAGGAGGAGCTTCCCCGTACGGGCCACCACTTGTCCGGCGCTGCCCCGCTCGGTCCCCGGTTCCCGGCCGGCGAGGGGAAACAGGGAAGGAGAGAGAGAGATGCAGACTGCGCGAACTAACCTGGTCATGAATCACGACTCGAACCACACGGCAGTTGTGAAAGCAAGCCCTTTACTACAGCTAGATGAACATTCTGTGTTACTGGTTCCCACACGGGGCACGGCGCCTCGTGGGAGAGCAGCCTCGATGTGGCCGTCAGGCACGGCTCCTTGTGGGCTGTCTCACCCTACCCCGTCCGGGTAAGACCTTTTATACACAATTAACAACCAATAAGCTTCTAGGCTAGTATCGCGTATACAGGATTTCGATTGGTAGGAGCGGGTGGCGGATACATGCGTCACTATGCGGAAACAGGATGCAGGCGCCATCTTGGCTCACTCGATGGGCGGGGGTAACTCTAGAGCAGGCTGCAGCGCATACGCTAGGCCCGATTCGGGAGGCGGCTTTCCACAATATAGATACTCTTTAGTACTAAAATATTTAACAATGGAGCTTAAAAATACAGCGAAAGCCAGATATGATAACACATGAATAATTTATAGCCTAAGACTTTTCAGTCCCAGAAAACTGACATGGGGAGATCTCACTGAATGGCAGATACATAAAACGAGAGCTAATAACAAATAGAGTCCTAAACATTTTCCCAGAGACTAAGCCACAAAATGGCAGCTTAGGAATACTATTGGCATGTAGTTTTTCTTCTTTTCCATCCAATTGTTTTATTTCGATAAGTCTGGCTATCAATGAATACACATATAAATCTGGGTAATTTCTTCCCTTCCTTTTTTTTTTTTTTTTCTTTTTTTTTTACCATTCCCTTAATTTTCTCCGGCAACGTTTTTCCTTTGGTTTGAATAGTTGAACTCAACAGGTTTGGAACCTAAAGCAGGTATCAATTCTTACTGGAGTAGTCCTTGAGGAATGCAATCCTACGAAAGGCAAATTGTAACAAGTACAGTGGCCTGTTGGGATTGCCAAAGTTAAGCACCCATTCGCAATGTAACAGTGGCTTCTCCTGGGTCCCATGGCCCAGGAGGATACTGTGTGCTCCTGGGTGAGAACTGTGTCTGCAAACACCCACCCATTTAAGTTTTCAATAAATATAAAACACCATTTTAAACCATTTCAGAAGAATAAAAAAAATATTGCATTTCTATTGGCCTGTTTTGCTTCTTGAACTGGCTTGGAAGGCTGTTCACAAAAGAGAAGATAAAACAGTTAATTGGTTGCTACTCCAAGCTCTTTAGACTTTAGCACTTCCAGTTCTTCAAGCCTCAGTAGTTTTTTTTGCAGCAATAATGGTATTCTTCATTAGCATTGCCGCTGCTATGGGACCGACACCCCCAGTGACCAGACGGATGTAACTGGCTTTCTTCCTGACTCTGCTAAAATCCACATCTCCCACCAACTTGGGCTTGGCAGTTTGGGGTCTTGAACTCTGTTTATTCCCACATCAATGACTGTGGCTCCTTCCTTGATCATATCTGCTGTGATCAGGTTTGGAATGCCTACAGCAGATACCACACTACCTGCAAGAACTGTATGTTTCTTCAACTGTTCTTTGGGAGTGTAGCGATGAGATATTGTAACAGTGACATCACCACCAGGACCTTCTTGTGCCCCGTCTGTGTGTAGTAACGTTGCAATGGGCATCCCAACATTCTTTGATCTTCCAGCCACAACCACGTTCTTTCCTAGCTTTGGAATTTTGGTTCGCTTGATTATTTCATATGGGGTGGCTAGGAGCATGGAATACTGATCCAAACACATTCGGCCTACGTTAATTACATGAAAGCTGTCAACATCCTTGTCTGGAGAAACAGCATTGTAGATCTTTCTCTCATCATTGTGCTCCAGAAGAGGCAGCTGAACAAGGAGGCCATCTGCGTTGTCATCATTACTTAGCTTATTGATCAAATTGAGGTGGATGACTGGTGGGTCACCATCATACTTGGGCCACCTGTAGCTGTTCTGGCCTGAGACCTGGAGACTGAGCCCAGCTCTGGCCCACTGATGAGCCTCCTGGATGATTCCCATTAGCAGCCAAGTTGCCCAACCTCTCATCGAGTGCAATGACAACTTAGCCACAGTCAGTTCATAACCATTGCTTTCCATATTGAAACTGTTTTTGTACGTTTCAATGCAGATTTAAACTACAATGGAAAATGCACTTACAAAATCATAAGGTTATGTTCCTTTTTAAACCAGCTTGCCTATTTCAATATGAGGCCTGCTAATTTTATGGTCTGGACCAGTGCTTCTCAGACTTTACTGTGCTTATGGATTACCTGGGAGATCTTGTTAAAATGCAGATTCTGATTTAGATGGGCCTAGATGGGGCTTGAAATTCTGCGTGCGTAACATGCTCCCAGGTGATGCTGGCCAAGGATCACGGTCTGAGCAGCAAAAGCTTTCACGCTCTCTGCCCCGACTTTCGCCTTGTGCCTGGTTCCTACTGTTTCATGGAAATGGAGTGACAATCAATGGCTTGACACATGCACAGAATGACCGTCATGTTTATGCTCCATGTTATTTTTCAATCTCTTTGTTCCCTATGCTTCCTGTTTTTGACCAATGGTCCAATATGGGTGTAAATTAACCATAAAGGATGAAGACTAAAGACAATTTAAACTGTGTAATGTTCCAGACGGCTGTGGCTGGGTGATGCCTGGTGATGATTGGTTTGTGGAGTGAGTGAGCTCATGGGCATCTGAGGCCATGGACCCCCAGCTGCTGCATGTGTCCTTCTTGCCCAGTGCACTCTCTGTTTTAAAGGGTGAAAATTCAGAAATATTTTTAATATTTGTTATTTTAAGAATAGACGTTGAAATAGGCACTGTTGTTGCTTGTAACCATGTGCCTGGAAAAACCTTTGTTAATCCCTGGGGGTTTATAACTCATGGCATGGAAAACACGGACCAGTGACTCTCACCTGTTCTGGATGGGGTCTCTTATGAGGGCCTGAGAAATGCTATGGACAGTCTCCCAATAAAATACACGTTACATTAAGCACAGACCTCTTACAAAATCTCAGGGTTAGGTTTCGTAGATGCTGGTAACCAAGTTCTGACCCTAGACTCCCCCTACTCCATTTTAAATACAATACTCCTATCACGTAACTTTTCCTGACGTGTAGCTTTGATGATGTAGCTCTTCCTGCTCAAGTTTCCTCCATTATTCCCCATTAGCCAGACAGTGTTTTCCAACTGTGGAAGTGGCACCTCACAGGAATTGGCTGATGCTGCCTAAAAATGCAGAATCCTGGGACCCACATCGGAGCTACTGATCAGAATCTCTGGCTGTTAGGGCAGAGCCCAGGCATTCTAATTTCAGAGACTCTGCCACATTCACATCAGATGAATTAAAATGCACCCGTATGCCAAATAAGCAGATATATTTTATCCTTCTTTTTCTTTCTTTTTTTTGGCTCTGAGGATTCTTTTTATTTGGTAGAAAGGAAACAGGAGAACACCAGTGCTTCTCTGCAAAGAAAGCATCTTCTGTGGGGAGGTGCGTGAGAGCAGGGGAATCAATGAATTAGGAGCATTTTCCCCAGTACCCGTTTCCCTTTAGTCCCTGACTTATTTCTATACTCATGCTCCTCGGAGCCATCCTGCCCTCTGTTCCTTCACCTTCTTTCCTCGCCTTGGCCCATCTCCTCCTACTTCACCCTCTCCTTGAATGATACAGTGCCATAATGTCTAGCTGCTGGGTTGTGCCTCAGTTTCTCTGCTTTCCTCTCCATCTCAAGGTGCTTGACGGACTGTGTTCCACTGCCCGCCCTCTCTCCAGCCCCCCATACCCCCTTGGCAGAGTCACTTCCCCTGCCCCCAACTACTATCCGAGGGTGTCTGAATCTTATGGGTTGGGGTGGGGGACACCCCTGTGATAGCCAACACGGGTGGCACTGGGATTAGAAGGGCTGGGGGTCTGGGAGTGGGGACCGAGCTTTGAGGAAGTTATGCCCCCCAGCTGGCTGGTCGGCCCCCTCCACCTGCGGATCCCTGCCCCCTCCCAATCTAGCATCCAGGGTTTGTGCCCTCTCGCGGCTACTTTGAGGAACTGCACTCCTGGAGTCCCTCCGAATCAGAAAACCCGCTGGAAGAGAAGGGGCGAGGACCTCACCCTCCACAGGGTCTCCCTTCCAGGCATCTTTCCCAGTTTAGGAGGAAGAGATGCCGAGATGGGTGAAGGAAGCAATTCAGGCACCTGCCCAGGGCCTGGCATATTAATAAAGAGAAAGAGAACGTCTGTCTCATCATCAGACCTGGGTCACTGGCCCTCTCGTGTCCATGAGGGAGGTGAGAGCATCAGCTTGGATGTCAACACTCTGGCATCCCAGCTGAGGCAAGAGTTTTCAAGTCTGAGGCTCTGCATAGGGCTAACTCCAGATCCTGAGCTGGCCCCAAGTCCTCAGGGTGGTGCAAGGATGGCACCTACCAGGGGGGGCCAGTACCCACCGGGGGGATACCACAGGCACCCACCACCAGCCATTACCAGCCTCCAGGGTTCAGCCAGCTATGCAGGTGAAAAGCCCAGGCCCCGGGCAGGGTTGAGCGGGAGCCCACAGTCGGCACCCAGGGATAAAACGATGCCCAGGATTGGCAGCCCCAGCGCCACAGGCTCCAGACCCACAGGCCCTCCTTTGTTCCGTGTATCCAGGATGGCCAAGATCCCTGCAAGCAGGATCCCAGTGCCCAGAACCTGATCACTGAAGCCATTGTTCAGGGAGGGACAGACAGGGGGGCAGGGTAGGTAGCAAAGATGGAAGTTGTCTCCTTGGGGCTAGACACTGTCAGGTTCCCATCTGACACCTTAGTAGAGGCCATGGGTGGCTCTGGAGGCACAGAAGGCAGACAGTGGCTGCACCAAGGTGTAAATGGGGGGCTGAGCCCAGGGCAGGCATCCCAGGAGACACATGGTCAGGGAGAAGGCTGGATTCAGGTGTGCCCCTGAGACACTGACACCCACATAGATGGCTACCATCATGACCATGGAGCCAGCTGGAAATATGGAGAAGTTGCCACTGGTTTCTCCCCTGGTGACAGCTGGGTTACAACCCCCCCGAGTGAAGGGCATCAGCACAAACATACCAGAAATTCTCCCAGGTACTGTTGGGCCAGGAGGCTGCTAATCCAGGGCCGGTCCCCGACTGCAGCCAGGGACACACACTGTCCCTTTCCCTGTCCACTGTTCCTTCTGTCTGCACAGGCACTACCAGCCCAGCTACTGCAGTTTTGAGGCTAGGAAAATGCCCAAATCAAGGTATCATCAAGGCGATGCTTTCTTCCCCAAGACCAGCTGCCAGCAATCCTGCCTCCTCGGCTACATGGCAAGGCACATGGCAGCATCTGCTGCTCTCTCCCTTCTCTCCCAGATTTCTTTGCTTTCCGCTTCTTGCTTCTATGGCTTTCTCTGTCTGAATTTCATTCTCTAGAAAGGACTCCAGTAAGAGGATTAAGATCCATCCTGAATGAGGTGGGGTCACACCTTAACTTAAGTAGCCTCCTCAAAAGATCCTTTAGTGTCATATTTTGAAAAGATGTTCATAAATTTTACAATTCTGTTTTGTTAAAAATAATGAATATTGCTCTTTCTATAGAATGTTCATCACATTTATAAATTGCTATAGAAGAATTGTATTGCAGTTTTCTTATTACCAATGTTACAGGTTGCAGCATTAAAGATTTATTCAATCTACTTTTGCATTTTGGGGGGTCAGATTTTGGAAATGATAACCTTTTCAGTTCTTAGATATTTTTGTAGGTCCTTAAAAAGCAGATGGGACCTGGGTGTTGCTCAGCTTATAAGAAATGGAGTCAATAGTCTTGGGTGGGCCTAGAATCTTAACTTTTAACAGAACTTCCCAAGAACAGTGAATTTTATCAATATTTTAGTTAGGAGGAATTAAGAGAGTGAACGAAAATATTGCCAAAGTCTTGCATTATTCAATTTTAAAATAATGAATATCTCCTGAAAAATTTGAAAATTATTCAAAGACTGTATTTTTTTTTAATTCAGTTTTATTGAAATATATTCACAAACCATACAGTCATCCATGGTATACAATCAACTGTTCACAGTATGATCATATAGTTATGCGTTCATCACCACAATCTATTTCTGAACATTTTCCTTACATCAGAAAGAATCAGAATAAGAATAAAAAATAAAAGTGAAAAGAGAATACCCAAACCATCCCCCCCATCCCACCCTATTTGTCATTTAGTTTTTACTCCCATTTTTCTACTGATTTTTTTTCAATTTTTTAACTTTGTTTATCAAAAAATGAAAAACAAACAGGCAAACAACCACCAAAAAAACCCCACAACATTTCAAACAAAGCAATGGATTAAGGAAAACAAATAACCTAAAATAACTACTTTGCTTCCAATATGTTCCTACCATACCCCAAGAAAATTAATAAACCATGTCCAAACAGAGGAGTAAGAAAAACAAATAATCTAAAATAACTACATTGCTTCCAACATGTTCCTACCATACCCCAAGAAAATTAACAACCCCTAAGAAAACAAAGGAATAAGAGAAAAAAAAAAACCTAAAATAACTCTATTGCTTCCAACATGATCTTACTATATCCAAGAAAGTTTACAAACCATAATCATTCCTGAGCATTCCCATAACATTGAGATTACCCTCCATAGTTTATCTGTTCTTATTAGATTATCATTCCCCCTCCACTAATTGGTATCTCTAGGTCCCCTACATTCTACAGTATAAAACATTGTACATTTTTCACAGAATTCACATTAGTGGTAACATACAATATCTCTCTTTTTGTGCCTGGCTTATTTTGCTCAGAATTATGTCTTTTTTTTTTTAAATCTTCATTTTATTGAGATATATTCATATACCACGCAGTCATACAAAACAAATCGTACTTTCGATTGTTCACAGTACCATTACATAGTTGTACATTCATCACCCAAATCAATCCCTGACACCTTCATTAGCACACACACAAGAATAACAAGAATAATAATTAGAGTGAAAAAGAGCAATTGAAGTAAAAAAGAACACTGGGTACCTTTGTCTGTTTGTTTCCTTCCCCTATTTTTCTACTCATCCATCCATAAACTAGACAAAGTGGAGTGTGGTCCTTATGGCTTTCCCAATCCCCTTGTCACCCCTCATAAGCTACATTTTTATACAACTGTCTTTGAGATTCATGGGTTCTGGGTTGTAGTTTGATAGTTTCAGGTATCCACCACCAGCTACCCCAATTCTTTAGAACCTAAAAAGGGTTGTCTAAAGTGTGCTTAAGAGTGCCCACCAGAGTGACCTCTCGGCTCCTTTTGGATTCTCTCTGCCACTGAAGCTTATTTCATTTCCTTTCACATCCCCCTTTTGGTCAAGAAGATGTTCTCCGTCCCACGATGCCAGGTCTACATTCCTCCCCGGGAGTCATATTCCACGTTGCCAGGGAGATTCACTCCCCTGGGTGTCAAAGACTGTATTTTAAAACTTCAACTTCTATGTGAAACCAAGGGAAGAGATGTTTATTTGGTGCATGATCTATATTTTCCGCAGCACACGAAATAATTTAACTTGTATGGTCATTTTATTCAAACATCATAATTACATGGAACTCTGAATAGGAAATGAGATCTGGTAGGTTTGAACAGGTTAGTGTGAAATCCCGATACATCCCAAAATTATTTGGGCAGAGAATAAAAATAGATTTGCAGGGCCCCCCTGAGGAACTGGGGAAAAATGTGGAAATGTTGGACTTTCCCACCTGTATTCTTGCTGATATTCTCATGTTTATTGAGGATTAACAATTTAGTGGGATGAGCCCTCGATCTGGGGGCTTGACCTTATGAAGCTTTTTACTGCAAGGGAGAGGCTAAGCCTATTTATAATTGTGCCTACGAGTCTCCCCCAGGGAACCTCTCTGTTACTCAGATGTGGCCTCTCTTCTTTAAGCCCACTCAGCAGGTGAACTCACTGACCTCCCCTACGTAGGATCTGACTCCCAGGGGTGTAAATCTCCGTAGCAACGAGGGACATGAGTCCTGAGAATGAGCCTGGACCCAGCACTGTAGGATTGAGAAAGTCTTCTTGAACAACAGGAGGAAGAGAAATGAAAAAAAAAAAAAGTTTCAGTGGCTGAGAGATTTCAAATGGAGACGAGAGGTTACTCTGGAGGGCATTCTTATGCACTATACGGATAACCCTTTTTAGTTTTTAGTGTATTGGAATAGCTAGAAGGAAATACTTGAAATGTCCAACTGCAACCCAGTAGCCTTGATTCTTGAAGACAACCGCTAACTATGTAGCTTACATGGTGTGACTGTGATTGTGAAAACCTCATGGCTCACACCTCCTTTTCCAGTGTATAGACAGATGAGTAGAAAAATGGGGACAAAAACTAAATGAAAAATAGGGTGGGATGGGGGGATGGAATGCTTTGGGTGTTCTTTTTTACTTTTATTCCTATTTTTTTTTTGGAATGGGGAAGGTGTTAAAAAACTGGGGTCATGAATTCACAACTATCTGATGGTACTGTGAAGTTGAATGTACACCACGGATGACTGTATGGTATGTGAATAGATCTCAAATTTCAAAGCAGGTGATCTGAGAGAATAGAAAACTATTTTTATATTAAGCCACAAGGGGCACCATCTAGGCTGGTAAACAAGGTAGCAGTCAGTCATAATCCTAGAGCTGCTGGGCTGCATGTTAAGTTTATACCAATTTGAATAGGCTTTTATTTTTGTGGATTCCTGAGCAGTTTTAACTGACCAGTTTCATTACCTTCATAACATTAAAACATGTTCTCTCCTCCAGCTGCAGAGAGTGGGAGGAGGGGGCAGGCCAACTGCTGATTCTGGTGGGAAGGGGAGGTGGCAGAATGGAGTGAGATAAGGGGGGCAGAGAGAAGGGGACCTGAAGGGAGAACTGGGAGGCAGAGAAAGGGGAACAAGGGAATAAGTAAAAGATTGGGGGTCAGAGAAGGGTGTCTGGAGAGGCGAGATCTCACCATAATCAATTCTTCCCAGTGTTTCCTTTGCATATAACCATCTTGAAGTCAGAGCTCGTGGCTCAACCCATTCTCATCTCTTTCTCACTCTCTACCTTCCACTCCCTTACCCACTAGTGATGTGTTTTACCATCACACTGTAGTCCCTACTGTTGACTGAATGAGTCCATGTACATTTTAAGCCCTTACATGCGGTTAGAGATAGAACTGCATTGTTTTTGCTCTATACAGCACCTTAGGTTCCTCATAAATACTTGGTGCTTTTCCACCTCTGGGTCATGACTCCTTCTCTTCTCCCTCTACCTAGAATGCCCTTCAGATGGCACCTCCTTCATGAAGCCTTCCCAGATTTTTCAAACCTCAGAAATGCTGACTCTGGCCAAGCCACACATGGCACTGGCCCCTCAGCCTAGTGACACAGTTGTGAAAAAGCTGGTCTTAGACCTGCATCAGCCCCTCAGCTCCCAAGTGCTGGGTGTCTGTCTGACCCCCCCTTGCACACCACATGGTTTCCAGCATAGACCAGACACTGAACAATCTCTAAGTAACTATGAATTCACACAATCATGCAGATCATTTGGTTGAAAGCAGTGGACTGGGAGTCCAGAGTTCTCTGCCACTTTATTAGCCTTGGGAATTTCAACATCTGCCTTCCCAGCCACCAAATGGAGAAAACTGCTTTATGAATTACTTCAGCCCCAAGATCCTTTAAAAAGTACCACGAGATGTCAAGAATCTAGCACAGAACCTGACACTTCCATTCACATCAACCTCCAGCCCATGTCAATTCTTTTGCTATTTCCTACCATCTGCTGTTATGGTTTTCTGTGAATTTTGTCTCCAAAGTTGCTTGAAGTTCCTCAAAGAGAAGCCCATTACTTTTCACTTAAAAGTTATCAATCAAATGTTTTGAAAGCCACTGTGTTTGGAGACGTGTGCCAAGTTCTTTTATTAAACAGATCAGGTTTGTAGGATCTTGACTTACAGTACTAACCCCTGCTGTCGGGGTCAGAATACTCTTCATTTTCAGGACAGTTGCCACCGGCTCAGACTTCCTTCACACCTCACCTGTTCCAAGGCTGTGTTCTAACCGAGTCTCCGTATGAAGTCACCCAATGCACAGTCAAGAGCCCAGCCTTTATCTGCAAGACAGAAGCTAGCTGAGGTTACTAACTGGGAATAATAATTTCTCGGGCAACCTGAAGCCCTTATTTTAGTAACTGAATTTAGGACCAGTTGGTGGTCCATGTGCTGGGAGATACTGTTAATAGGACAGACCTTTATATAACCAAGAAGGTACTCTTTCATTGCACAGTCTGTCAGTCATGCAGAACCTTCCAGGACACTGATTAATGGGACAGCATAACAGATTTTTCTGGCTAAGAGGTTCAGGCCTCATTTGAAAAGCTGGGTGTAGATGTAGCCTCTACCACCCATTTCTGTGGTTCTTTCATATACCCAGAAACAGAGAATCTGCAAGTCAGGTGTTTCTGAAAACAAGTTTTATTTAAATAAGAGTTTAAATACATTACATAACATTAAAACTGAAGGGGGGGGGACCCAAAAACCAGTTTTACTTCACATGGCATTGGGCAGCTGTTGCTAATAAAATGCAAGCTCTATAGCTAGCTAACATGACCAACACATCAGTTTGAAATTTGTTCCCTTGTCAAAAGTTTAACTCTGATAGAAGGTTGGCCTTTCATTCTGGTGGCTCTTCGTTTGGACAACCCTTACCTAGGATATTATACCTGGTCAAAAAGAACAAAGACCAGATGTCCTATCACCGCATTAGAGGGAAGCTTGGAGACACCAGGGGATCTTTCTCTTGCCACCAAAAGGCTCCCTTTGTGTGGTACGGCTGCTGTGGTGCCTTACCCCATCTTTTCTCAGCTCCACCGAGGGCTGGTCAGGTGGTGACATTCTGTCAGGGCAGGGAACTCTGCAGAGGGAAGGCCAAGGAGCTTCTGGCCAAACATAGCTGCCTGTGATCTTGGGGTTCTGGGCGTGGCTGAAACATCACGTTATTGCTGTTTCAGGCTGGAAACTGCCAGGCGCCTAATGCTTGACTTCTGTTTAAATGAGGGACTTGAAGACTAGACAAGCATGGCTCTTTTCAGTTTATTGCATGAAGGAGTTACACTAGTCCAAGTTAAAAGCGGACCCCAAATGGTTACATTATACAAGCTGTGAGGTTTTTAAACTTGTGACAAGGGACAGAGGAAAATTTTCTACTCATTGCAAGGAAATCCTCACTTAAGCTTCAGTGAGCCACAAGCACTAAAACCCATGAACCTTCAGCTGGTCGTCCTTAGCCAGTCCAATCTGCAAAGAGAAAAGGGCAAAGTTTTAAAGGGTGGAGGAATCAAAGCCTCTATTGGGTATGAGAAACCCAAGAGCCAGGTGCCAATGTGTATACCCCAACCACCACGAGTACCACAGTCCTCAACTGAGGACACTCAAGCTAAAAACTACCTTACTGAACATCTTGTGTGTCCAGGCCATACATCACAAGATTCTGAATTAAGGTCTATGAGGATCACACATCTGAAATCCCTTCAATTATATCAAGAACCAAGATGCAACAGGATTTTAACACTTAGGGAATTTGTAGTTCATCTGAAATCCATTCAAAAATGCTGCTGCTTATTTTATGTTTAATTTAAATTTTTATTTTAAGAGTAGAAACCACACAGAGAGAGGACAAGTAAAACACCCCCTTCTGTCTTTAGAAGTATATTTGGCTAGGCAGGATCTGAGATTTGCCATGGAGGAGGCGGAGATGACCAAGAAGCAACTGAACTCACCTCTACAAGAAACTGGCATATGTTCTTACGCTGGTCACCCTGTAGCTGAATCACTTCTCCATATTCTGGATGCTCAATTACAGTACCATTGCAGGCAAATTTCTGCAAGCACAAAGAAAGCAGATCAAGTTAAAATTAGACAAAACCACCGTACTAATGCACTGATCTATTCCTTTTCTGGAATTATGCAACAAAACAGCACTCCCTTGTGGGCAAAATAAATGTTACTTCCCTACAAACTCACTTAGGACTTACCTTCTTAAAAGCCTTCACTAGTTTCTTTTTATCGTAATCATCAGCGATCCCTTGGACAGTGGTAAGGGTCTTCCTGCCGTTTCTCTGTTGAATTCTTATATGGATATAATCCTCAGTCCCAGCAGGAAGCAGGTCATCACCCTTACTTGCATCAGCAAAGGGGTCTGGGAAGAAAAGATTAATTTAGTTTAGGGATGTTGTGGCTCAGGTGCGGCTGCTGCCGCCCTCCCCCTGCCCCCCACTAGATCTTCTGCTAGCGCAGAAACTAATCCTGAAAACATTAGGGATTGGGTCAGATCATAAGTGCCCTGTGTTGGCTCACTCTAACAGGTCAGTTTGGGACGGCCAGCTTCTCCAGCCCACGAGAAAGCCTTGGCCTTCCGCCCCTGGTCAGCCCTAAGGAGCCAATCACGTGTCGGGGAAGCCGGGCGGGCAAAAGGAGCGCTCCACCCAGCTGATGCAATCGGCCGGAATCCACGTTCTCGAGGCGGGGCAACCATTCCCACCCCCATTGGTGCACTCGTTCGTCACTTAGGGCTGGCACCGCCTTCCGCTCCCCCCCCCCACCCCGCGACAACGGCAGGTGACGAAACGGACGTGACGCAACCGTGGCGGGAGGGGGCGGGTGTGGCCCGAAGGGGCCCGGGAGCCATTAGTAAAATACGCCATCCGAGACTTCGCGGCCCGCCCAAGGCCTGAATCCCCCGCCCGCTCCTTCCGGTCGCACTCAAGAGCCCGACCCCACGGCCCAGGCCTAAGCCCCGCGAACCCGAAGATTTTCTCCCCGCCAAAGTTTACGAAGGCCCAGAGCGTCCCACTCCCCGTCCCGGCCTGCGACCTTTCCCGTGGCTTACCGAAAGAGTGGAGGTTCTGGATAGCGGACATACGATACGATTCCTTTTCCTCGGTGGAAACGGCCTGCGGAAGGCGGCGGCGGGAGAAGGCGGGCAGGGGGGACGGAGCGTCGGGAAGCGAGGGGGCTCGAGGGGGAGGCTCCTGAGTCCTCGGCGGCGGCTCAGTGACTGGGGCGAAGGGGCGGTGCCTGTATTCACTTATATAGCCGCCCCTGTGACGCCAGCGCGCTGCCCTCACGTCCCGACCCCACCCACGGCGTCGTGCCCCAAGCGCCCAGGCGCCGCCGCTTCCAATTGGTCCGGGCGCGAGGACGCGGGAGGGCGCTTGCGCAGAACTCTGTGCTGCGGGAGGGCGTCCTCGCGGTTCGGGAAGTGGGAGGGAAAGCTTGGTCCGTCTCCGCGCCTGCGCAGTGCGGCTGGAAGGTGTCTGAGTAGCCGAGCAAGGTGGCGGAGTTTTCGGGCGCGTGTGCGCATTATGTTCTTGAGCACGTTCCATTTTCTTTACCCTGTTGCAGCCCTGCTTGTTGGAATAGGGACTTTTCAGGGTGGGGTGGCATGCGTTAGAAGGGATTTAGATGCTGAGCCTCCCAAAGCGACAAATTCCCACTTTTTCATTCCACTTGCCCACCCATCTATCCACCCAGTCACCCAACTATTTCCTCTTTTACAGAAAGATTTAAGGACTACTTAATCAACATACAATAAAATAATCAAAACCTTAAACCGTATCACTTAGATTAATCCATCTAAGGAAAGAATGTGCCCAGTGCACTAAGAGTAAACGATTCAAGGGAGAGTAACGCAGGTTCTGCGGGCCAAGAAGAATTCAGGCACCAGAAGGGGGTCCTTGTGTCCGACAGATCGTTGGGGGCAGAGTCTTCCCAGGGCTTGGATGAAATGTTTCCTGCAAAACAGTCTTTGTTGCTCTTTCAATTTATTTATTGAAAGGTTTTTTAACCCCTCTCAGCTGCAGGGATAAAGTGGTGTCAGCGACCACGGTTTTAGAATCGGAGGCCTCCAGGGGCCAGGCAGGTAAGATAAAGGGGTGAAGACAGCCAAGTGTGATGTAATGGGGTGTGTTGGGGGCTGAGGTGAGATTAGAGGCTGCAGTGGTTACTCCGCTCTATCTAGCCGTAGGTGCCGGATCTTCTTTTTCAAGCGTACCTGGAAATCCGGAAGTTCATATGAAATCTTTTGAATCTTAAATATTGCCAATAAATTGAATTTTTGGAAAAACACCGTGCAAGTCAAAAAAATGTGTTGACCCCACGGGCTGCCCGGATGCCCTCCGACAGACAGTCGGGGTCACAGCCCTCACAGAGCGGAAGTCTAATGGGAGATATAGATAACAAGTAATTAGATAATGACAGTGATAAGTAAATGAACAGGGTGATGTGAGAGAGCCCCGGGCCAGGGTCTTGGTTCAGCCGGGGCAAGAGCTGCCAAAAGGAGAAGCCCTGAGGTGGGGAAAGTGAGGTGTACTTGCGAGTTTGTTTGGATTCCATAGTTACTAAGTAATCTTTTGATTAATAATTTGACTTCCTTGGTATCAGGAAGGGGGTCATGGGCATCCCAGTCTTGCATTCATCCCAGTGAACCCTGGAATAGGAGTCCATCAGTAGCCAACACCCCCACGGGCCTGCCCTCCATGGAGGAATCTTCACACTCAAAGGCACAGCTCTGCTTGAAAGGGGTTTGGGGAGAGAGTGAGAATGAGCCAGAGATATCCTTTCCAGTGTGCGCACAGTATTTTGTTACACAGATGTTGAAAAAATAACAGTGTGATACAATTTATCAATCTTATCTTTCAGGAAAAGACCCTTTCTACATCATATTAAAGAAATCCCTTTTGTGCCCTGAGTTTGTAAAAAATATTCTGAATTTTCTTTTGAAAGTTTTAAAGCTTTGCTTTGCACATTTAGTTCCTTAACCCACCTGAATTTATTTTCTTGTGTGGTGCGAGGCAGGGTATGATATTTTTCCTACCTGGATAATCAATTGCTCAGTGCCATTTATTGACTAGTACATCCTTTCCTTGGCGATTTGCCATGCCTTCTCTCTCATAATCATGCTTTCGTACACGTGTGGGCTTGTTTCTGGATTCTCTGTTCTATTCTCCTGGTCTGTTTATCCCTGAGCCACACTCTTAATTTTAGTTGCTTAAAACCTTCATGTCCAATGGGAAGAGTCTCTTCACTTTGTTCTTCAGAATTATCTTGGCTATTCTTGGTCCTGGTCCGCCTTTCAGCCTCACGTCTTCTCACCACTCCCCACAGTCTACATCACGGCTCTTCTCTGAAGCACCCCAGATTCTCTCATCTGGGGGCGTTTGTACGTGCTCCTCCTTTTGCTGGTACATTCTTCACTCCTCTTTGTACTTTGGCTTCTCCCACTTCAGGGTTCAACCGGGATTATTCATTCTTCCGAGAAGTCTGGGCTGGTAGCCCTCCTCAGTGCTCCCACTTCCCCTATTTTGCATTTATCATGCTGCATCTTGCTTACCTGTTCCCTGGACTGGCTACATAATTTCCTAAGTCCAGCACAAATGAAAATGTGAGGCCCTTTGTTTAGAAATTGTTAAGAATTTCCAGGCAGCAGAGCATTAACCCAAGAACAGGGTCCTTCTCAGCATGGGCCCTGTGTGTCTGCACGGGTCGCACGCCCATGAATTTATCTCTCGGCCAGGCTGCAGGCTCGAAGAGCAGGGTGCCTGCCTGATTCCTCTGTGGCTTGTGCATAGTACCCGGCACACAGTGGGTGCTCAGTGCTTGCTGAACGAGCATTGCTTTGTAGGCTCTCAGTTACTAGGAATGGCTGACCCCTGGCTCCAGACTGTGACCTCTGCCATCTCCTTAGAGAGTCCTGGGGCCTGGCTCTGCAGGGTGGGGGGAGGGTGGCCCTAGCTAAGCCACATTCCCCAGCTTCCCCTGCAGTGACCTGGCCAGCTGGAGCTAGTGCCCAGTGCCAGCCCTGACCTCAGTGCACTGTAAACAGTTACTGCCACAAACACACACATGTTTTGCCCAAGGCAGGATGCAGGTCAGAGGGCAGGCCTGTGGCAGGTGGCCAACGAAACAGGAGACTAGATCTCATGTGCCACCAACTTCCAGGGTGACTCAATTTACCTCTCAGGGCTTCAGTTTTATCCTCCATAAAAGGAGGACTGGGTGATTTCTAAGGTCCTTTCCAGGTCTATAGTCCAAAGCTCTGTTTCCCCAAGTTGGGAGCAATTCCAAGAAGGATATACAAGACTCCACTGTCTGGTGGGGTAGGGTGTCCCAGCCCCAGGACTTGTGGAGTATTGATGGAGCTAGGATGGACTTGTCCAAAAGACATCTTTGCCTGCTGTTGATACTGGCTTATTCATTACTGAGCTTCCCTGGCTGTGGGTGGAGAGCACAGGCTCAAGTATCTGAGTCTGAACCTCACTTCCACCTCTTCCTGCCTGGGTGACTCAGCCACTCCCAGCCTCCATATTCTCGTCTGTAAAAGAGGGATAATAGTACCATTCCCTTCGGTTGTTGAGGAAATAATATAGACTGCCAATTTCCCAGAGGGGAAGGAGAGAGAAGGGCCTCTGAGAGCAGCAGGGATGGGGCAGAGGTGGCACTCTGGTGCCTTTCCATGGAGATCTCGGGATGTGGCAAGGGCACTGGCTGCATGGGGTACCCAGAACCCATAGCCTCGAGAAGATTCCCAGGGCCCGAAACATGGCACGGAAGCAGCAGAGCCTCCCTCCAGGAAGGGCTTGCATCTCCATGGTAACGAGGCCAGATGGATGATCTGGTCCAAGGGGTCTCCTATAGCTCTAAAGCTAATGGAAGACCCCGTGATTTAGAGAGAATCCTGGGGAAGGCTATCTTTTCCAAGATTGAATTTCTGGGCAGCTGGTGGGATGTGGCTTGGCACAGGATTTAACTTGACTTAAAGAAAGCCAAATAAAAAGCGATCTTTCTTGCATTCCTTTTTTGAGACCTTCCACCTCCCACACATAAAGAAAGTCCCAGCGAATGAAGGCTGCTGTTCCTCCCACTGGGGAAAGGAGCGAGACCTGGGCTTGCTACACCTCTGACCCAGACCTGCATGGGGCTTTTGTGAGATGTCCACGTTAGGTGTCAGCTAGGGTTCTGCAGACAACACATCACCCATTTTCCCCTTATGGGGTGCTGAAAATGTTCTCAATCTTGATTCAAGTGGCAAAAATTTATGAAGCTGAACCCTTAGGCTAGTGTGTTTTATATATTATGTCACATACATTACTATCCCTCCCATCCCCACCCCCACCCCAAGCTCTCTTCTTTTCTCACTTTCCCTCCCCTTGCCGGGAACTCACTTCTATCAACCCAAGTGGGAAACTCCTGCTCAGTTCCCCTTTGCCTCTGCTAGCAGAGCAACTGCCTTCCCCATCCTGCTTCTGACCCCTTCCCCTCCTCTCCTTCCTCCTTCTTTGGGGGGTGCTACTGGAAACCCTCTAATTGGTGGGTGGGGGGCTCATTTAGGAAGGGAGATAAAGGCCAGTGTCCCTGGGCCCCCCACCCCCCCATCACCTGGGCAGAGCCCCCTGGGTGGCTGCAGGTGGGGAGGATAAGGTGGCAGGCTGGGCTCGTGAAGGAAGCAGAGAGGAGCCAGGCCTGGCACCTGCCGTCAAGGAGCTGGGAGCCCAGTAAGGGTTTGGGCGCTGGTCCACACAGCCAGGAGCCCAGGCGGAAGGAGGAGGGGCTGGGCACAGGGGCACACAGCTCACCTGGAGCATGGAGAGGACCTGCGTTCTGACCCGGCATTGGAGTAGGAGTAGGTGGTGGTGGGGTGGTGGACCTTCCAGAGGGGAGGGCGTTAGGCATGTTTTATGGAAATCAGTTCAGCCCTGGACCCACTCCCGGGAGAAGTTCTTAGATTCGTTTGGGTGTTGCAATCTGCCTTGGACTGAAACCACAGCTCCTCCAACCCATCTTTTTTTTTTAAAAAAAAGCTAATATAACTCACATGGGGATAATCTCCAAGGAAGGCCTCTGTGTTAATCCAGCATCAACTCTGAAATAAGTCTGGTCAAGTCCTTCCCATTTCCCATGGAGAAACCTCTTCTGCCAAGTGTGGAGCTGAGTGACAGAGTGGTCGATTTTACTGCAGATCCCAGAAAGGAGACGGCAGAGAGGTCTACGCTGCATGTACACAGCAGGTGTACCCACGTCGCCTCACCAGTTGGGCCTCCATTTCTGGTCCCCTCTCGGCCGCCCTTCTGCGCCCCGCATGCCAGCGCTCAGCTGCCCTCAGTGTGCAGCTCCGTCCCCAAGCCTGTGTCACCTGGGGGTGCCCGGACCCCTCAGGGAAGAGGCTCTGCTCTCCCCTGCACCCACCCATCTTCCCTAAACGAAACCCACCTCCCCAAGTGGAAATAAAATGGATTTTATAGACAACGGCGGCTGTTGAGCCCTGGAGAGGGGGTGAAACTGAAGTGAGATGTAAGTGTAAAGGTCACAGGGGTTTCTAAATTTTAACTAATTAATAATTTTTATATTGATTACTTATCAAAATGATAATGTTTTGGATATACTGGGTTAAAGTATGTTAAAATTAGTTGTTTCTTTTTACTTTTCTGGAAATATGACTACCAGGAACTTTAAAATCACATGCGTGGCATGTGTTCTGTTTCTATTGGACTGTGCTGTTCTAGATGATTCTGTGGGGAGACTGAGGAGAAGTTACTTGGCACAGCATATGGCAAACCCACGGCCATGCACAGGGCTGTTTGGGCAGTGTCCCCTTGTCTCCCACGCGCTCCTCCTGGATCGACAGCCCTTCTCTAGTTCCAGACAATTTCACTCTGCCATGAGCTTGCATATTCCTCTCAGCTAAATGAAGGCCTCTTGGGGTGACTGCTCCTGCCCCCCAGTTTAGAAAGTAGCGCCGTGACCCTCAGATGTTACTCAAACCCCGCCAGGGGTGCTGAAGGCTTATCGGAGCCTTCGTCCACCCAAACGGGGGCTCTACCCGGGTGGGTGTGACAGTTCCACCCAGGATGTAAAGCTCCCTCTGCAGAGCAGACCCCAGCTCCAGGGAAGGCGGCTGGTGACCACGTGTTTCTTGTCAGGGGCCCCGAGCTCAGCTTCTGCCCCAAATGGCTCAGCAAATGTCTCCTTGGCCCAGACAGGACTCTCTCTGGGCAATAAGTTTTCATTTTGTGGAACTAACAACGGTGAGCACCTACTACCTGTTAGGTATGGTGCTGAGTCGTGACAAGGCACCGGGACTCGCATGGATGCCCTGGGGAAGGGGCGGCGGCCGCCCACCCTCCCCACACTGGGGAGGGCTCAGGTTCCCCCAGGAGGTCCGGGGTCTCACTCTGGGATGATTCTACCAAGTAACCAAGGCCTGGTAAGGAGGTGAGCCCCTTCTTGCCGGGGAGCCAGTGCCTGGGAGCACACTCCAATTCTCTGCCATGGGGGGGGGTTGTTTAAAGAGCACAGCATATGGCAAACCCATAGCCACACACATGGCTGGGAGAGCAGTGCAGCCTTTACAGCACACAGACTAGGATTAAAAATTCTTTTTTATATATTTAATTCATTCATTTAAACAAACAATAGCTGGGTCCCCACTCTGACAGGCACTGTGATGGGAGTGGGGACCCAACAGGAAACACTCGAGGACTGTCAGGGAGGTGGATGGAGTTCAGATACGATACAGGGATAACAGGCAGAGAGAGAGGGGAGTGGGCTAGTGGGAACACAAAGGCAGTGCACTTGTGTATGTGCGTGTGTGCATGAGCGTGGGCGAATGGGTGTGTGCGTATGTGTGGATGAGAGTGTGTATGAATGGGTGTGCACATGTTTAAGTGAATATGTGTTTATGGATGAATATATGTGTGGGTGAGTATGTGTGAGTGGGTGTGCACGTGTGAGTAGGTAAATGGGTGTGGGTGAGAGCATGGGTGAATGTGTATAATTATGTGTGAACACGTGAGAGTGAGCGTGAGTGTGTACCTGTGGGTGTGTATGCCTTTCTTCCTTCCCAGGTGCCCCTCAAGGATCCACGAGCTTCCTGCCCTCCTCACCCAGAGGGAAGGCCTGCTGGTGCGAATGGGGTTTTGTCAGGGGAACTGTCTGAGATGTGGTCCTGCTACTTGCCTGCTCTGTCCTCAGGAAACTCGAATAACTCTGAGTCTCAGTTTCCTTTCTTATATGCATTAGGAAAAAGAACCCCCAAATAACCCATTGGATTTATTATTATTATTATTATTATTATTTTTAATCTTCATTTTATTGAGATATATTCACATACCACGCAGTCATACAAAACAAATCGTACTCTCGATTGCTCACAGCACCATTACATGGTGGTACATTCATCACCCAAATCAATCCCTGGCACCTTCATTAGCACACACACAAAAATTACAAGAATAATAATTAGAGTGAAAAAGAGCAATTGAAGTAAAAAAGAACACTGGGTACCTTTGTCTGTTTGTTTCCTTCCCCTATTTTTCTACTCATCCATCCATAAACTAGACAAAGTGGAGTGTGGTCCTTATGGCTTTCCCAATCCCATTGTCACCCCTCATAAGCTACATTTTTATACAACTGTCTTCGAGATTCATGGGTTCTGGGCATTGGATTTATTATTTACAGCCCTCCAGTTTGCTTTCTGAGAAGTGGGGCTCCAGGTGCCCTGAGGGGCCTTAGTTGGAAGAGGAGGTGACAGAGGGGGGATGAAGGAGCCTGGAGGATGGACCCTGGGGGGACACCTGAGGGGAGGAGGAGGCACCAGCCAGCAAGACTGAGGGCGATGGGGGACATACGGAGGGAGAGGTGGGGACAGAGAGAGAGAGGGGCTGGGGGTGAAACCTCGTGTACTGTGTGACGTATGCCCCATCCTCATTGCTCCCGTGGAATCTTTAGTAAAATGTTGCTTGCCCACTGGTGCTTTTGAGGAGAGGATCTTCTTTTGGGGATGGAGTGAGGGTGTTGGTTCTGCTTCGAGGCTGGCCTGGGTTATAAACAGAGGCTGCTTGTGGATAGTTCATGGTTTATTGTAGAGCTAATATATGCTATCTGTTTAACAAGTAGAGGTACTGTGTTAAGCACTTACATTTGTTGTCTCATTGAACACATCGTGAGGCAGGAATTGCTATTTTCTTTTGTAGATGAGGACATGGAAGCTTAGAGAAGTGGAATTATTTTTACAAGGTCACAGCGAGTAAGCGGCAGGGCTGGAAGTCAACCCCATGGCTGCACCCTCAGCTGTGACGCTGCACCGCCTTGGGAGGCTGCACCAGCCCCGCCGGGGCTTGCCCGGACACCTGCCCCTTGACCGCGGGTTTCCTTTCCCAGAGCGCAGAGGAAGCAGCAAACCCTCTGCCCGGGGCAGGGTGCCTGGCATGGCCCTTGAGTGAACCGAGTTCCTTTGGATTTTTTAGGATTTCTATGTTTTTATTTTATTTTATTCCTTTCATTATTTTTAAATTAAATTAATTTAACTTATTTTCTTTTTAAATAATGGTTAGAGCCCCAATACCAACTGATTGTAAAAATAATAGATGCTTACTGCAGAAAAATTTAAAAAGTAGAAAAGTAATAGAAACAATTACCTGTTAAATCATTCACCACCGAGAGATGAAAGGGACCCATTTTGGCATATACAAGAAGCTGCCAAGCATCTTTGAGTGTCCCTGTATTTTTGTGCTGTGTCAATTTGAATGCGGCCCTTGGCTTTGCCAAGGACTTAGATGGGCCGTGGTTGTACCTGTTTTGGGGGAAGGGATGGGGCAGAGTCACCTCTTCAAATTCTCCCCTAAGACTCCATTTTCACTTAAAACATGTGTCAGCAATTTAAACGTTACTCAGCGATTCCTGAAGGGGGTGGGAGGGCATTTACATTGCCCCTCCCCCCAGTCTAGCTCAGGTCTTTCAGAGAAAGTTACATGTAGAATTATCATATGCCCTGGCAAACCCACTCCTAGGTATATTCCCCAAAGAATTGAAAGCAGGGACTTGAATGAATATTTGTACACCAGTGGTCATCACAGCATTATTCACAATACCCAAAAGGTGGAAGCAACCCAAGTGTCCATCAGCAGACAAATGTATACAAAAAATGTGGTACATCCATACAATGGAATATTATTCAGCTGTGAAAAGGAAGGAAGTTCTGATACATGTTACAACATGGATGAACCTTGAAGACATCAGGTTGAAATAAACCAGACACAAAAGGACATATATTGTATGATCTCACTTACAGGAAATAACTAGAATATGCAAATTCATAGAGATAGAAAGCAGAATAGTGGTTTCTAGGGTGGCGAGAGGGGAAGTGGGGAGTTAAGGCTTAATGGGAACAGGGGTACTGTTTGGGGTGATGGAAAAGTTTTGGTGATGGATGGCGGTGATGGGAGCACAACATTGTGAATGTAAGTTAACACCACTGAATTGTATACTTGAAAGTGGTTAAAAAGGGAAATGTTATGTTACTTATGTTACCACAATACAAATTAAAACAAAAAAGTCTGAGACAACTTGCCCCAGGTCCCTCTTGACCTCTCTACTAGGGTTTCTTTCTGCACCTAGGACTTGCCTTTGCTGGCTCCTTGACCTCCCTTTTTGACATCCCCCCACCCCCCAATTCCAGATGTTTAAATTCTCTCCCCTTGGTTTTGCATATCAACTTAGCTCTGCTCCATCCCTACAGGTACAACCAAGACCTAGCTCATACTTGGTGAAACCAAGGGCATGCTGGTTTATAGGATCTTTAGAAAGTAGCTGGAGTTAGAAACATCAAATGTTTTGTCTATTATGTATTCTTTTTATAAATAACACTTAAAAATAGCAAAAACTATAGAGTATGTAGGAAATAAGGTATATTGTGTATATATTTAAACAAAATGTAATTTTGTTTGGAATTATACTCTACAAACTGTCTTGTGACTTGCTTTTGGTCATCTAATAGGTAACAAGGTATGCTATTGTTTGTATAAGAAAAGGGATATATGTATGTATGTATGTGTATATTTTGATCAAAAATTTTAAAGAAAGAATGGTTACCTATATGGGGAGGGAGGGAATCAGGTAGAAGTATAAAGATAGAATCTAGGCATCGTTGACTTTATCCTGTTTTGAAGATTGATTTTGGAATCATGTAAATAATTTACATAATTATAAGGATAATAACTACGATAGATGGAAACATATCAAACATGCTTAAATCAAATATGGCTCAAATTCACAAGTTTACAGTGATGAAAGAAAGTAATCACTGGTGATCTTTGGAAGATGCTGGGAAATCATCTCATTACTTTGAAAACTGGTAAATGACAGGAAAGAATTTACTTACCTTGCCTGTCCTGTACGGACAGTACCTCAGTGGGACAGAACTGTAGATGTGGTGGGGGTGGGGTGGGGATGGTCTCTTAAAGTATCCCAGGTCATACATGAAAAAGGAGTGGGACCATTAGACTATCACCGTTTCGCAACCGCTAATGAATGAGTGGATTTGGGTGTTGATCATCAATGGCTTCTGATGTCACCAAAAAGACAGCCGTGTGCCTCTGGCTGCAGAAACTGGCACCACCCGTGAGGTACCCTTGCTGAGAAGGAGGAGGAGGAAGCCCTAAATTTGCTCAAGCTTTTAGGTTTGACAGTCAATTTACAGGAAATATGGAGGACAGAGAACATGTTAAACTACATCATGGGAATACAACCAGCAAACTCCAGACTGTGGGAAACTCTACAGGACAAATGATCCGTTTCTTCAACACATAAATTGCAAGGGGCTGGAGGGTGGGAAAAGAGATGGCGATTGAAAGACTCCATAGCAACCAATTGCACTGCATGGACTTTATTTGGATCCTGAATCAAACAAACTGTAAAAAGGAAAAAAAAAATCAAACAAACCCTGTTATTTATAAAAGAGCTAGAAGTGATGTCACTGACCAGATATTTGACTATATTAAGGAATTATTATTTTAGGTGTGATAATTGCACTGTGGCTATGTTAAAGAAAAAGAGTTCTTATCTCTTAGCTACTTACTGAAATATTTATGGATGCAGTGATAGGATGCTCGAGATTTGTTTGAAAATAATACGTGTGGGGAGGGGGTGGGGCTGCAGATCAAGAAAGTCCATGAGCTGATAATTGCTGAATTTGGGTGATGGGTGCACAGCCAGAGAGGGGCTATTATACCACGTTCTCTACTTTAGTGTGTGTTTAAGTGTTTTCATAGTAAAAACGTGACAAATACCTTGAGACTGTTTGAGGCAGATAAACATGATTCTACAACGTTTTTAATAATGACGCACTCTTCTTTTGTCAGGATGTAGGGTGAATAAGGTAGCCAGTTCCCTTTTGTTGGGCATCTAAATTGCTTCTAACCATCTGTTCTCATCAACAGCACTGGGTTGAACATCTTTCTAGCATGTCTTTCTTCATTAATAGGATAAATTCCTTGAAGTGAATTTTTCTGGTCAATAGATAAGCATATTGTTAAGGCCTTTGCCAAACCACCCACCAGAGCTGTAACAGTCCACCCTCCCCCCAGCAGCGCAGGAGGTCCTTACCCTGGCTCCCAGCGACCTCTCCAACTCTTCTCTCTCTCTCTCTCTCTCTCTCTCTCTCTCTCTCTCTCTCTCTCTCTCGGCTGCTGTGATCCTCTCAGGTCTTGGCTAAGGGCTTCGCAAATCTTGGTTCATCATGTTTAGTTGTCATATCAACCCACCAAGACAGGGACTTTTATCCCATTTTCTAAATGGGAAGACTGAGGCTCAGAGAGGGTAAACAACAAGCCCAAGGTCACACAGCTCCAAGATAAGCTGTGGTTGTACAAGGAGCTGCCTGACCGAGATGTGGCCTCGTAACCATGGGCTATGTCCACCACACTTTTTCCTTTGTCTTCTCTGCTGGCTTCCTTTCTTTCTCTGGTCTGGCTGCTCCCTTGCTCAAAGAACTTGAGTGGCTCCCTATTGCCTAAGGAATTAAGTACAAACTCCCTAGATTGGCACTCAAGGGCTTGCCTATCATGAATTTTTCCTCTACCCTCTACATTTGACTCAGGCTTGGGACAAACTGGATTCCTCAGAATCCATATTTGCCCATTTCCATGCCTTTATTTAGGCTGGACCTTTAACTTTGCTTACCCCAATCCTACCTGCCTTTTAAGGTCTAGCTCCCCTGAAGCTTTCAGGGGACATGCTCTCTCCATCTTTGGAAACTTTTGCAAGATAGATATTCTGGCTGGTACATTCTCGTGCAGAGTTGAGTTTTGGACATGTCATTTGGAAAGCTCCCTGCTGATTGCTCCTGTAGGGTGGGGGATGTGCCTTGTTTCTTTCAATACCCCCCAGCCCCAGCACAGCACCCAATTTTGCTCAGTTTCGGGTTTCAGGCTGTGGGCAGACCGGCAGAACAGGCGCACTTCCAAAGCTGGTCACAAGATGGCAGCATAGACCGACCTTGGGACAGAGGTGAGGCGGTGGCGTCCTGCCGGCCTCGGGGTGATCCACCTCTCTGAGGGGGCGGCTGGAGGGACCCTCAGACCAGCCTCCAAGCTTCTCCTGCCTTCTCGGGAGCTGCGGCCCTAATGGTACAACCCGGTCCCTGTGGGATGCTGTGGAAGGGGTCCTTCCTCTAGGGCTGGGGGCTTTAGGGGTGGGGTGGGGCTCCAGGGCAGACCCAGGACTCGCAGCTGGGGGCTGGTAGGAGTGGGGGTGTGTGTGCCTCCCACCCCTTCCCGGCAGCCTATTCTCCAAGAGAGGGCCCTGGAGGGTGGCAGGAGCCCCGGGCGGGGAGTCAGGAGTTTTGGGTCCTCGTCTGTGCTGGCTCCTGGAGTGAAGTGTCGTCTGGGTGCCAGGAGAGAGGCTGCTGCGAGTCCAGCTCGAGGCAAGTGCCCACGGATGGTCACCTCCCTGTCCCCCGTCCCCATTCCGGCTCGTAGTTTTCCCAAAAGCAAAACGGTGGGTTGGACTAATGGTCTGATGTCCAGCTTCATTCTCATCCTTTCTGGGATTCTGGGTGGTGGCAAAGCTGGGTGAGGGGGTTCCCAGAGCCCCAGAAGGCCCTGCTCCCATCCCAAAGCCCTCCCTTATCGAGGCAGGGCTAGCCCCATTTAGGCAGATGCAAAATATCTGTCTTTTAAAAAAATTATTGCTGTGTGACCTTGGGTAAGCGTCTTCACCCCTCTGATTGAAGCTGCCACTTGTGAAGGGAGGGGGTGCCCTTCCTGGATGATCTTGAAGGTTACTAAGGTAACAGGGCTTGGCCAATTACAGGTTCCCAGTGAGTGGTAGCTGCCATTATTATTAATTATTATTATTATCATTATTATTATCCATTCTTACTCCAACATTTGATTCTAACTTTACCTTGTGACCAACTGAGAGAGCTGGGTAGGGATGGGGGGAAATAGGTGCCTAAAATATGTTCTCAGTAGAGTTAGAGAGAGGAGAGAGGAAGGACAAGGATGTCTTCGTGAGGGCAGGGTCGGGGTCTGGAGTGACCTTGGGCATGGAGAAGGTGAGGTAAGGGTGGGACTGCCCCAGGATGGAGCTTTTCTCCCTGGTGGGACTTGTCCGGGGGTTGCAGGGTTGGGGGTGGGGGGCAGACTTCTCATCCACCACCGTGGGCACCTTAGCAGGAGACGGGGCTGGGCCTGTCCCACAGTGGGTGCCACGAGTTCAATGGGCCTCATTTAGGGTTTGCCCCTCCAGCTCCTTATCCAATGGATTCCTCTTGGTGAGCTGTGGGCCCTGCACCTTCCCCTGGGATGTGATGGGGGTGGGGGTGTGTGCATACTGCCGGCTAAGTTGGGGAGCCAAGGGTGTTGTCACACATTTGCAATTGTTGGCCTGTGTCCCGTGTGGTCACTTGTGGGCTTGCCTGTAATCATCACAGTAGTCCTTCATTCATTCAACTAACCTTTACGGGGCATCCACTGAGGGTCAGACCCCGTACTGGGAAGAAAGAGCCAACGGAGGCGCATGCGCTGAGAACTGACCCTACGACCCAGGTGACAGGGCCAGTCTGGGGCACTGGGGAGGCGGTGAGGAGGGGGCACCACCTTCCTGGAGAGAACAGGCGAGGGTGGGAAGCCTGACACAGCTTAGCAATTTGGGGAGTTGGAGGGAACTTATTTTGGCTGGAGAAGTGAGTGGGGGCCAAGAGCTACAGCCATTTCCCCCAAACACTGGCCCGGGGCTGGCTATGTTGAAGCCACTCCATATCCAGGGCTAAAGTACAGAAGACACGGTTTCTGTTTGTTAAGAGCTTACAAATATGTGTGTGTGTGTGTGTGTGTGTGTGTGTGTGTGTGTGTGTGTGTGTGGTGGTTGTGGTGCTGGGCTTAGGCAAATACAAGAACTGGAGTAAGTGGAATCCTGGGACCTCAGGTGAGCCAGTGGGGGAACCTTGTCTACTCCCTCTGAAGGTAAGTTGGCCTCATGAGGGAGGGATTGTGGGGAAAGGAAGGGCTGGGCATGGACCCTCCTGGTTGACGTGGGCATGGACCCTCCTGGGTGGGGGAGTTGGATGGAGGGGATGGGCAGGGGCCAGGGGCAGCTGGAAGCCGGGATCCAGGTGTGAGCAGTGGGCATGCGGATGGAGCAGAGGGGCTGGTGGGAGAGGAGGGCTGGATGAGGTGGGGTGGGCAGTGGAGAAGGGGTGGCAAAGGCTGCTCAGAGCTTCTGAGCCCCAGTGGACCCAGGGAATGCTGGCATGGGCCACAGAGAGGGAAGTGAGGGCCACAGCAATGGGGAGGAAGAATGAAGTGGAGACCATCCTGACTCTATTATGAGGAGCATGGTGCCTTCATCGGGGAGGTGATGATGGATTGTCCCAAGTGCCATGGGCAGGACCCTGAGAGCATTAGACCTGGAGGGGCTGTCCAGGCCACCTTATCTGATTCTCTTCTCTTACAGATGGAGAAACAGGCTCAGAAAGATGAGGGGAACCTGCATTTCTGTCCCCAAGACTGAGCTCAGCTCTTGGTGGCACCTGGGACATTTTAAGATGCAGGACACTGACTGAGAGAAGCCTGTCTGGAAAGGGTCGGCTGGGAGAAACCATGTCATTGTCATCATCATCACTAACCAAGCACCTACTAGGCGAGCACTTCCCACCACTATCATTCTCACAGGCCCAGCTCTTTTACAGAGGACAGAACTGAGGTTCAGAGAGGTTAAGTAATGGGCTCAAGGCCACACAGTGAGTAAGGGGGCATGCAGGATTTGCACCCAGAGTCTGGCTCCAGGGTGCCCCCCACTCACTCTGCGAGGGAGTGGCAACTTTGAAGGAGCAGCCAGCGAGGCTATTGGTGGGTGAGGGGCTGTCCTGGGCACTAGGAGGCAGGCGACTTCATCTGTGCATCCCTGGAGAATGGAGAATGGGCAATAGGGGTCTGTGTTCAGCTGATTTCATCTCAGAATAAGGGAGAACTTTCCAATGACCTGAGCTGCCGGATCTCAGCATGGGTGAGCCTCAGGAGCAGAGCGCCTGGCTTCTTCTCAGACCTCGCGGTGGCTCCCTGCTGCCCTTCGGCTGGAGCTGGGTGCTTTAACCTGGCATGCTGGGGGCTCTGCCTGGCACAGCCATGTGCTCTCGCCAGCCTGATCTTGGCCCCTCTCCCCATCACTGTCTGTGCTCCTGCCACTCAGTTGTCTTTCAGCAACTTGCCGGGCACACTCCTTCCTACCTCAGACCTGGGCACGTGGGGCTCCCTCCCGAGACGAGCCACTGGCTGTCTATCTGGCCAACTTTACCCCCACCTCCAGGCCCCTCGCTGCCTTCCATGACGTGCCGCAAGGTCAGGTAGCCTTGTGTGAGGCCCCGTTGACCTCTCTGCTTCCCTTCTTGCATTTACTGAAACTATTGCATAATTCTCTCCCTGCTAGACTGTCAGCTCCACGTGGACAGGGACCACGACCGTCTTGTCACAGGCAGGCCTCCAGCATCTAGTGCAGTGCCTCATGGGGTGCTCAAGAACAGTTTGTGGAAAGAATCAATGAGTAAGGACTGAAGGTAAGAAATAATACAGGAAAGACTCAAGGCCAAATTCACGGGGCTGGGGTTGGGATGGGGTGAGGTGATGGAAGATTTGGGTCAGCAGACCTTGAAGTCCTCTCCAAACACCCTCTGGCCACAGCTCAAATTCTTGGCTCAATTCTCCAGACGTGAGAGACTCAGAGCTACAGTCAAACATTTGTAAAGCTCCTACCGCGTGCCAGGCACTGTCACACATTTTCTTGCCGATCAAATAGCAAGCAGGGACAAACACACTTTCAGGGGACTCTAGGTTGGAGGCTTCAAGCCCTGCCTGGAATAGTTTGCACGTTGGTCTCGGGCACAGCTACCCGTGGCTGCCCCGCGCTTGGTCGCCTCCGCCCTTGCACTTCCCGCAATGGCCACCAGATGGCGGCAGACGCTAAGAGTCGGGGCTCAGCGCGCCCACCGCTGCCAACCGTCGGCAGGCGGCGCTGCTGCTCTACCAGGTGTGCGGGCGAGGTTCGCTGGTTTTACCTGCAGGGCCAGGGAGGCTGGGTCCGCCCCGCCGGGGATGGGGGCATGACCGGGCAGCAGCAGGGGAGGAAAGCGGTGTGACCGCTTCTTCCCCATCTTTAAAGTGAGGACTGAGCCCCACTGTATAGACCTAAGTGAGTTGATCTAGGGCAGGGCCAACAAACTTTTTCTGTGAGGGGCCGGATGCAAATCCTTTGCCGTCTGCTGGGTCCCTGTTGCAACTGCTCTCCCCCGCCGTTGCAGCGCGGAGCGGCCAATTAACAAATGGGCATGCCGTGTTCCAATAAAGCTTTACTTATGGACACTGAAATTTGAGTTTCATACAGTTTTCAAGAATCACTGAATCTTTTTCTTTTGATATGTATTTTTAAATGTATTGAAAATGTAAAAACCACTCTTAGCCCGCAGGCCCTATAAAAAACAAGATACAGTGTCGAATTTGGTCTCCACCGGAGGCCTTTGTTTGCTGACCCCTGATCTAGGCAAAGCCCTAAACCGAGGTCTGCACATAGTAAGTGCTCAATTAACGGTAGCTGGCATTAGCCATCAGGAGTGCTAACATGGGGCTCCATGAATCGCCGTTCATCCCGGGTGGGGAAGGATGCACTTCTAATTTTGGGTCAGGCCCCTGGCTCTCCCCCTCCTCTTACAAAAAGCACCCAGTGAAGGTTAGCTGTCCCCTCCCCTTGGTGGTCCAGCACACCCGGTGCATTTTCACGCCTCTCTGCCTCTGCTCTTGGGGTTCTCCCTTCCTAGGGAAACCCCTGTGCTCTTCATCTTCTCACCTAATTTCCTTGGCTTTTTTTTTTTTTTTTTCCACAAATCAACTTTGTTGATGAATTATTTATGTAAAATAGAATGCACTTATTTTAAATGTAGAATTCATGAGTTTTGGATATGCATACTCCCAAGGAACCACCTCTGCAGTCAAGACAGAGAAAACATCTATCACCCCAAAACCTTCCCTTGGGCCTCTTCCCAGACATCTTTGACCTTTTTTTTTTTTTTCATTGTGTCTCCATTATCAAGCCCTTGAGAAGTTCTGACACACTGCAGCCTCAGGGGCTCTTGTTAGTCCCATCTGACCGCTCAGGATCCTGGGATGGGAGCAGAGTAGCTGAGATTTCCATCCTGGCCTGCTGGTTCCCAAGGGAGCCCTTAACCCCTCCCCCACCCCCCCTTTCTCCCGGTCTGCTTTGAGTTCCTAGAGGTATTTTGCAAAACATCCTCTTCTCCTGGCTACTCGAAGTATGACCTGGAGGGGCAGCCTGGGCATCCCCTGGGAGCTGGTCAGAAATGCAGCCTCTCAGGCCACGCCCAGAACTATCTCGTCCTTGCTGGCAGTTTCCCCGAGCGCCCAGGTAGTTCCAAAGCTCTGTTCTAAGGAGGCTCTTACTGGAGAGAGCTGGCTGTGTCTGGGTCCACTTCCCTGCTAGGCTGTGAACTCCTGGGGGGCGGGGGCAGAGCCCTGGGGTCCTGGGGTGCTCACCCCAGGGCCTCCCTAACGACAGTCCTCTGTAAATCAAAGTTGAATTAATAGATGACGGGAAGACCACAAGGCCGGAGCTTTGAGGGTGGGAGTGTGAGGCTGTGTATTCCAGGAGCCAGTGGGGAGGAGTGAGGCACGTGGGGGGCTGCTCTCTCCCCTCGGAGTTTGGAGATCAGCTCCTTCCCTCACTGGCCACTGCCCTAGCTGACTCAGGGATTCTGGGTTCATTTGCTTCTAATTTGCATGGTGCTTAGCCTGGCTTTCTGGGGCTTTCCCTCCTCTTCCTTACACCGGGAGCAACAAGCTGGGGAAGGGTAGGCAGGACTGAGGGCCTGCGGTGTTGGGTGAGACCCCCGCCTGGCGCCTCACTCATGTCCACTCTGGGGTCAGGGGCGTTTGAGCGCGGAGCCTGTGTGGGTGGGAAGGGCCTGCTAGAGTTCCCCAGCCCTGGGCACTTGCTGTGGGAGCCTTGCTGGGGGCTGGCCCTTTCCCTCCTCCCTGTCTTCACTTACTCAGACCCCTCCTGCCCTTTTCCCTGTGGCCCTGTCACAATCCCACGCAGGTTCATGCACCTGGGGCCCTCGGCAGCCACACGGGTGAATCCCGCAGCCACAGTACTGAATAAAAAGGCCCAAAAGAATCCCTAGAGTGGGAGGGCAGGCAAAATGTAGGACGGTGCTGTTAAAGGCCGGTTAAAGGTCACCTTTGGGGGTTAGTACCTGGAAGGGGGCACGAGGGGGCTTTTGGAGGGGCCCCATCATGTGCTGGTGCTGGGTACAGGGGAGGGTTTGCTCTGAGAATTCATTGAGCTGTATAGTAATGATATGTGCATTTTTTTTTCTGCATAAGAAAAAAAACATTTTTAAAAGTCCTGATTTAAATTTCCAAAACATCCTTGCAAAGTCCCACCGCCCGGGAGGCCTTCTTTCCCTCCTGCCGGCCCTTGCTGGTTGATGAGGCCCTGGCTGCTTGGTCTCCTGTGAACTTTAGTTTTGCTCACCCTCCTCTCCTTTGCCTGTTCGTTCCTCTGTCCGCCCACCCTCCCACCCTGGGGCTGGACTCAAGGCAGTTGCTGAATACATGGGGGACTCCTCAACAACTCGGGGGTCCCAAGGAAGCCTTGGGACAGAACAGCCTGGGTGGGGGCGTCGTTGTTTCCCCCCCGCCCCAGAAGCCAGCATTAAAACACCCCAGGGCCTGCAGTGAACAAAGGGGTGGGACCTCAGATGGCGCCAGAGGAGAGAGAAGTGGGATTCAGGGTTCCCTGGGTGGGAGTGGGGGTGGGGATCACAGACATTCTGGGTCCGAGGGTGCTGCCCTCCCTCCTCAGCCCCCCTCGCTGGGGTCCTGGCCTCTGGCTTCTGCTCCCTCTAGTTAGGTTCAGTATTACCTCTTACCCCGTGCATTGACCCCTGACCTCCAGGCTGCTGGGCCTCAGCTGAGACCCCCAGTTGGAGTTTGGGAAGGGGGCTAGAGGCCGCTCCGAACCTGCCGGCCCTGTGCCTGACTCACCCTTGTCTCTCCCTGTCCTGCAAGTCAGGACCACTCCCACAGCCCCTCGCCAAGTGACAGGGAACAGAGCCCCTTCCCCACCATCTGGAACTTGTCATAGAAGGAACTTGGGCAATAGCCTGGCCTCTCTGGCTTCAAGTTCCTTTTTTGGTAAAGTGGGGAGAGCAATTCTGCTTTGTTCTCCCTGCAGGGCAACCGTGAGGGCAGACAAATCCGAGGACATCGGGTTGGGGGGAGGAAAGCCTTGGCCTGCGGGGGTGGGAGGATGGTTAGTGAGGGCTGCCCGGGCCTGCCGGTGCTGCGGGCGCTGGGCCTGCACGGTGCAGGGTGGATGACGCAGTGGAAAGGTCTCCAGGGCTGCTGTTGTGGGGAGTGGTGATCCCCGAGAGGTGGATGGGGGTGCTGCAGGGGGGCACACCAGAGTGTCAGGGGCCTGGTCCCTGGTCTGACTTGATCTTAACTGGCTGCAGTCCCATTTTCCCTCGCAGCCTCAGTTTACCCTTTTGTAAAGGAGGCCATTGGATTAGATTGTCCCTCAGGCCCACCAGCTCCGAGGCACTCTCAATTCTATGCTTTATTTGGCCCACACAGGCTGTTATTTTGGAAATAGTTTCTAAATTTTGACAAACAGGAGGCTCCCCATACAGATCCAGAGTCCCCGATCCGGCTGCTCTGGCTCCCATGTTTGTAGGTTGCCAGTGGCTGCAGCTGCCCTGATGGGGCCTTAACTCTCCACTGGGCCTGGAAGTGCCCCCGTGACTCTCCCCCACCCCGCCGTCCACAGCCCACAGGCTTCTCCCTGCAGGCATTTGAGCTTGTGGCCTGCTGGCCTCTCTCCCGCTGGGGACCATCCCACCAGGACCCTCTGCTCCTCGGCTGCCCAAGCTCCTGGCCAGGGTCGGCAGCCCCCATGCAAGCCCCTCAAATAGCCTGGGGGCCGGGCACTCTTGCACAGGCAGGCTTCCCTTCTCTGTTGTTTTGCCAACTTTAAAGGCCAATTCTGGATGGGAGAGGACTTAGCTCATGTGTTTATTCAAAGCAGAGAACTCGGTCTTGGCATTTCCTGGGAGCCTTGGGCAGGGGCCGGTTCCTGTGTGAGGGGGGATGGGTCCATCCTGCTGGGTCCAAGTCCTTCCCTATCCCCACAGTGTCCCTGTTCCTGGGTCTCAGCCTGGCTCAAGACCCGTGGAGACAAGCCCCTGGCCTGGCACCCGCCTCCCGGCCTCACTGCCCACCCCCCCTGAAGCTGCCACACTCATCATGTCCCACCTATTCCTTAAGTTTCCCTCTTCTTCTCCTGTCAAGCTCCCACCTTGCCACTCAGCTTCGCCACCCTGCAGGAAGCCTTCCCTGCCCTCCCCAGGTCTGCACGAATGCCCGTGTTGGCCTGCCCGCTTCCTGCACTGGGCTGAGTGCCCCGAATGCAGGGATGGAGCGTCTGTCCTGCCTCCCTTTCCCCAAGCCCAGAGCTGGGCACACAGCTGTGCTCAACAAATGCTCCAGCAATGAGGGCTTGCTTTTGTCTGCATGGCAGGGTTGCTGGCTGAGCAGAAGGCACCACAGGGAAGGCCAGGGTTCTTTCGGCCATGGCTCAGCCAGTGTCCCGCAAGGGAGACAGGGAATGAGGTGCCCGAGAGAAAGGCGGCCTCTCCTCTCAGGGCCGGCAGGACCAGCAGCACCCCTGGTCTCTTTCCAGCCCCAGCCATGGGCCCCTCTCTCTTCCATCTCTTGGTACTCGCTGGGCGCCAGTTCTGGGCCATAGGGCCATGCAGAGATGCGTGACACACCCTCACTGCAAGGGGCCCCAGGACCACCAGGCCAGGGTTCCCTTCCCAGAGCCCAGATACCCCTGGGAGAAGTCGCCCAGCAGTGTCAGCCTCCACCTCTCTGCACAGACCCGGGTGAGCATCTCTGGGTGAGCAGCCTGGCTCAGGATAGGGGCCTTGTCCCTCGGGGTCCATGGCCCACGGAACAAGGGACATTCCTCAGGAACTACGTAGGCCAGTGCCTGACATTTTACAGAGGGGGAAACTGAGGCCCAGAGAGGAGAAGTGACTTGGCCAAAGACGTGGGCCCAGGCCTGAGTGTCCAGCCTGAGCCAGGCTGAGGGATGTAGCAGCACCTGACGCACTGGGGCCCTGGCCCCCCCATCTGAGCAGCAGAGAGCCCCTTGTGCCCAGCATGCACCCCCCCTCCCCGGCCGTGTTTCCCACAGCCAGCAGAAAGGCAGGGCGGGAGCAAGTCTGAATCGGCCCAGGGAGTGCAAGCCCCAGCCGGCCCTCCCTGCCCATGGGCCCTGAGAACGGGAAGTGAGGCTCCACACCCCAAACCCTCCCGCCTCCCCTCTGCACCCACGCACTGAGCCTGGGGCCCAAACAAGGCCGGGAGCCAGGCCCTCACCCTCCCTCCGTGGTAACCGAGGCACAACACCCAACACTGGAGACTGTTTGTCTTGCCAACCGCCACACCCCAACCTGGGCCCAGCCAGGAGTCAGAAGCTGGGGCCCGGCTAGTGGGGGCAGCAGGCTGCAGGGCCTGTGGGCCTGGAGACCCTTCCTCTCTCTTCCTCTCCGAGACCACCCGGGAGCTTCCCAAGCTGGGAAGGCTGTTGCCCCAGCAGCCTTGGGCTCTGTGGGCCCCAAGCTCAGCCCTGCTCCAGCCCCTTAGGACTCTGTAGGGCCTGGAGGGAGAAGGCCGGGGTGAGAGGGACGGTGCTTGTCACACAGTGAAGTGTAGGTCTGGGGGTGGCGGGTAAGCACACCCGGCCTGCTGGGCTGAGGAAGGGGCAGGGGACGGAGGCCTGAGACAGGCCCCTTCTCTCCCAGCCGGAAGCAGCGTGGCCCCTTTCCAGTCAGGGGAGGGGCAGACTGGAGCAGCTGTGGGTGGGATGTTCCCAGGGTGGGGGGCCTGGTGAGGCTGCTGCAGGACCTGTGCTGGCTGGGTGAGCAGGTGGGGTGTCAGAACCCATCCTGGCTCCCCTGGGGCCTGGGGAGGCTAGGGGCAGGGGCAGGAGCAGGCCCTGAGAGGGGAAGGACGGTTTTTCTGGCTCTCACAGGCCTGTGATTTCCATGGATCTGGGCTCAGAATTGTGGGGAAAAGGCAACCAGGGTCTCAGTCCCTGGGGAACCTGTGTCTGGAGGGAGGGATGTGGCCGCAGACTTCAGCGAGCGCCTAGTCTGTGGGGAGTGCGGTGGGGGTGGGATGGGGGGAGACACAGCCCCATCCTGGGGAGTTTCAAACGTCCAGGTCCCAGGTCGCAGAAACAGACTGAATCACTGGCTTGGAGGGACTCGGGGCTCGGGGCTAACCAGGCCTCACTGGGTTTGGCAAAAAGTTCTGTGACTTACAGAGAGGTGGAACCTTGGGGCCTTTCTGCTTCTCCCCTCTGGGGTGGGGCGGGGGGCGGGGAGAGCACCTGCCCCAGGTGCTTCCCCAGAGTCGGTGGGCCTTCCCCAGGTTGAAAGCTAGGATTGGTTTGCTACTACGTGTCAGATGCTTCCAGCTTGAGCAGTAGTTTCCCAGATTTCCCCTCCATCGCCTCAGCCTGGCACTGTGGGGAAACCGAGGCTGAGAGAAGGCCCGTGCTAGGTGGCTCAGGTCCTGTGGGGCAGACAGCTGTGTCCAGAGCACCCAGCTTCCCTGATACTCCGAGGGAATCTGCTCTGGGTAGATCTGGGCAGTGTGGGAGAGGGGCAAGCCGACGGGGTCCCTGCTACCCTGCCACGTCCCAAGGCCCCGCCACATGGCCACACTGCCCCGGCTCTCAGCCCCTCTCTTGGGCTCAGGCCCCTGCTTCCATCCCAGCTGGCCCAGTGGGGGGGGTGGGGTGGGAGAGGCTGGGTTCTGCTGAGGCTGCAGCTTCCCCGGCCCACCCAGGCTGAGTCAGGGCCGGGAGGCCGCGTTCCCAGGGCCAGCCCAGGCGGCACCCACATTCCTCCCAAGCAGGCGCGTCGGGGCGCGGGCTGGGCCCAGCCAGGTGTACCAGCCCCACCCGGAGCCCCTGGCCGGACCCCTGCCTGCACCAGCCCCACGCCAGCTCAGCGCTCCACCCTGTCAGGAAGGTGCCTGGCAGCCACTGGGACGGGCATGGGAACTGCTGGCGTTGCACGTCTTGTTGTTGGGGGGGTGCAGCCTGCTGGAGCCCCAGCCCTCACAGAGTTTGGGGCAATTGGGGCCCCACTTCTCACTCTCTCCCCACACCCCCTTTGGCCCCTGCAGTTGGAGAGCTGGGAGTTGAGGTGGGGAGGCTGAGACCCAAGGCAGAGTCTGGGTTTTGGGTCCTTGGTCTTGTCTAACCCTCGGTAAATGCTGCCGGGAAGAGTGAGGGGTGTTCTAGAGCCAGGGAGGGGGGCTTCAGTGTGTGTGTGCATGAGTGTGCATGTGCACAGGCACATGTGTGTGCTGGGGGAGGCAGCTGTCCCCAGGGGAGGTGGGCTTTTGGACATGTGGACTGGGGTCCCTGTAGTTGGTTTCTGAGCATGAAGGATTCTGGGAATTGGCACCGGGAGCCAGGCCCGGGAGGCCGCAGGGGCTAGGCTCCTGGGGGTGGGGTGGGGGTGGGGGGCTCCGTCCAACCTGTCTGGTGCTCTGGGAGCCTTGTGGGCTCCAGGCCGGGGGCTCTGAGTTTGGGCCCATGTCCGTGAGGCTCCGGCCCTGGGTTGCTGCCACCATCTTGCCCCCAGCTCTCCCCCCACCCCCACTGGGCTCAGGGCCTCGGCCTCTGGGGCTGGGAGGGATCTACCTGGGGATTGTTCAAGGTCAGTCCCTGCTACCGACTCACGGTGAAATTCCTCCCCCAAACCACTCTTCTCTCCCAGGTTCCTGGCCTTTAAGATGGGAACAGGAGCCCCCCTAACCTGCCGATCACCCCTGGTGGGTGGAATGCCATCTTGAGACTGAGGAAGTGCTCTGGGGCCTGAGATGGGCAGTGCTGGGACTCCCAACCCCCACCCGCCAAACCCACCCAGCTCTGCAGCTTCCCAATCATCCTCTGTGGGTCGGGTGAGGCTCCTGGGGGCAGGGGAAGAGCCTCGAGTCTGGGATTTGGGACTCTGCCCATTGTTCAAACTCTTCCTCCACGGGCTGCTGAGGGAGCTGACACTCCAGTTATGGGACCCCACGGGGCAGCCCCTGGCCTCACTGTTGGCAGTTCTGAGGCCTCGGCCATTCTGAGCTCAGCCTTTGGGGCCTGGGCTGGTCCCCTGTGTCATGTCCCCGCAGCAGGCAGGGCTGAGATGTTTCCTGGGAACTCTGTGGTGAGGGAGGGACGGCCCAGGGCAGCTTGGGCTGAAGTCACTTCCCAGGCCTTGGTGGGAACAAATGGGCCTTGGCCCTGGGCCCAGGGTGGGCGTGGGAATTAGGTCCTGCTGGGGAGGTTGCAAAGGGCAATGCTGGGGCTGCAGAAGGAGAGGCTGAGGGATGAGCCCAGTCGGGCCCTGGCTGTGGGGTACAGCCTCCATTGCAAGGGGCCCCTCAGCTACTCTCTGCCCTGGGGGCAGACCCCCCCAGGCTTCTTTTGGCTGAGCCCTAGGGCTGGTGTTCTGAGGGAACCCTGTTTCCTGGGGACCTCTGGGGACTTTGGCTGTCCTCCCTCCTACTCTGTTCAGGGCCTTGTGGCACGAGGGCTGCACTTTGTCCTGGGGTGGTGCTGGTTGCATGGAAGGAAGTGCCTTAGCTCCCAGAGGGCCCGGCTCCCTGGCCTGGTGGCCTGGGCATGAGGATGCTTCAGTGTGTGCGCATGTGTGTGTGTGCACATGCACATGGGGGACGCAGTTTCCCCAAGGGCGGTGGGCTTCTGGACATTTGGACTGGGGTGCCTATAGTTGGTTTCTGAACATGAGGGATTCTGGGACTTGGCATCCAGAGCCAGGTCCAGGGCAGTCTGGGAAATTGTGGGAACAGGTGAGTACAGGCTGGAAGGGCGCAGCAGCGGGAATGCCTGTGCTCAAGTAGCTCCACCCCCTCATCCAGGGATGGGCCCTAGCTGGGGAGCCAGGATGCAGCTGCTTCTCCCAGCAGTCCCTGTCCCTGCTCCCTCCTGCAGGTTACCCCCCTCTCCCAGTTCCCCCCTCACTGGACTAGAGCCAGCTGGGCCTGGCTGGGGCAGGCTCTTTGGGAGAAGCTGGCAGCTTTTCCTGAAGCTTCCCAGGCCTTTGGTGCTGTGTGTTTGTTTCTGAACCTTTGCACAGACAGACCCTCCGTCACTGACAGGGCTCCATTCAGACCAGTTAGGGAAGGACAGGGCTGCAGCTGTAGGGGCTGCAGAACCAGCGGATGGGATTTCTGTGCTCGCTTTGCTCCTGGGAAGGGCTGCGGGAAACCTGCCATGCTGGAGCTCCTGGGCACGGAGCAGCTCTGTCCTCTCCCATCCTGCACAGTTGACCAGGGTCAGCCTGGCATTCTGGGCTCTTCCCAGCTTGGCCCCTGCCACCCTCTCCAGGCTCAGTGCCTGTCTCTGCCTCCTCAGCCACCCCCCCTCACCCGGGATATCTCACTCTTCCCTGAAGGGACTAGGCCTCTGGGTGCCTCCTGGCCTTTGCCTGTCAGTCACGCCGCCAGGAAGGCCAGTGTCTGTCTTGACCCCTGTTTGTACAGGACCCTTCCCCAGCTGCCTGCTTCTTGGGCCCCATCGGGGACCCCTCCCAGGTTTCCCACGGCCCAACCTGCTCAGGCCTCCATGATGCCCTGGTCGGTCAGCTTGTGAGGCTGGTGTCTCTGCTGGAGACAGAGCTCCCCAAGAGCAGGGCCTGCCTGTCTCCTGTCATATCCCCAGGCAGGATTCTCACGCAGGTCGGGGAGGGAGGGAATGAGCCACTGAATGGGTGAGGAAGTTTGAGGAATGCGTCTGAGGCCTGCAGACTCTCAAGGTGGTGTCAGACAATCCTGGCCCCGCTCCTGCTTCCCCCAGGCTGAGGAGAAGCATCACTCTTCCTTGGATGGGGGTCGGTGGGGGGGTGTCTCCTGGGAATATTCCAGAAACCTCTCCTGGGATCAAGGCAGATACAAAGCATCCCCAGGTGAGGGTGCAAGGTTAACGGGCCTGTGTGTGAGCTGCACTGGATGCTTTGTGTGTATGTGAAAGAGTGTGAGTGTAATGAACATGCATGGGTGTGTAAGAGTGTGTTAGAGTGTGAATGTGCACGAGTGTATCAAAGTGTGTGAGCATGTGCAAGACTGTGAGTGTGTGAATGTGTATTAGTGTGTGTGAGTACAGACCTGTATGAATGTGAGTGCATGACTGTGAAGGATGTGTGAACTTGTCAGTCTGTGAATGTGCATGTGAGCTGTACATAAGTGTGAGGGTGGGAGTCTGTGAGTGTGTACATGAATGTAAGGGTATATATGAGTGCGTGTGAGTGTGTAACAGTCTGAGGGTGTGAGTGTGTGAGTGCGTGGCTTATCCTGGAGAGGGTTGGCAGGGGAAAGCTCGGGTCTAGGCTCTCCTTTCCCCAAGGTCGTATTCAAACCCACGGGGGCTCTGAGGCTCCCCGCCAGCCCCCTCCCCTCCCCAACCTCAGAGGAGTGAGTGATCTTTCCCTGTTCTGGAGAGAGCTCCACTTACAAAATATGGGGAGGATTTAAGAATTAATAGACAACAAACACCTGTGCTCCCACCACCCGGTTTCGGAAACTTTTGCCCTGAACATGTCCCCTTTCCATTACTCTTCTTGGTGTAACCAACAGCCTGGGGTTGTCATTGCCTTTATAGTTTTTTCACAGCCCTAAACAGTATGTTGGATGTTGGTGGACTTTTTATTTTTTTAAATTAAATTCGGTTTTATTGAAATATATTCACATACCATACAATCATCCATGGTGTAATCAGCTATTCACAGTACTATCATATAGTTATGCATTCATCACCCCAATCTATTTTTGAACATTTTCCTTATACCAGAAAAAATCAGAATAAGAATAAAAAATAAAAGTAAAAAAGAACACCCAAATCATTCCCCCATTCCACCCCATTTGTCCTTTAGTTTTTATCCCCATTTTTCTACTCATCCATACACTAGATAAAGGGAGTGTGATCCACAAGGTTTTCACAATCACACTGTCACCCCTTGTAAGCTACACTGTTATACAATCATCTTCAGAAGTCCAGACTACTGGTTTGGGGTTTGATAGTTTCAGGTGTTTACTTCTAGCTATTCCAATACATTAAAACCGAAGAGGTTTTATCTATATAGTGCATAAGAATGTCCACCAGAGTGACCTCACACTCCATCTGAAATCTCTCAGCCACTGAAACTATTTCGTCTCATTTTGCATCCCCCTTTTGGTCAAGAAGATATTCTCAATCCCAAGATGCCAGGTCCAGATTCATCCCCGGGAGTCATATCCTGCGTTGCCAGGGAGATTTACACCCCTGGGAGTCAGGTCCCATGTAGTGGGGAGGGCAATGAGTTCACCTGCCTAGGTGACTTAGAGAGAGAGAGAGAGAGAGAGAGAGAGAGAGAGAGAGAGAGAGGGCCACATCTGAGCAACAAAGAGGCACTGGGGGGAGACTCTCAGGCACAATTATATGCCAGTTTAGCCTCTCCCTCGCAGTAACGAGCTTCATAAGGGCAAGTCCCATGATAGACGGCTCGGCACTTCAAACATTGGTGGACTTTTTATCTAGATGGCACCACAAGGTGCGGCCCTGCAGGCCGGGACGCAGGACTTTCCCCGTCCTGTCGCCGGTGGGGCCAGCGCGGCTCAGGGCTGCCCTCTGCCGGCGGAGCACCCGCTTTCTCCCGCGGGGGGCAGCGCGCGGCCGGGTGAGAAGGGGCCCCGCCCAGCTCCCTGCGGAGCCCCCCAGAGTCGGGAACCCACCCCTGGGCACACGCGCGCGCGGGACACGCTTGCATACCACGATAGGCTCATTTGTGTGTCGAGGAGGTGCCACCCTGTGCCCGGCACTCTTAAGGAGTCCGCGGCGGGAAGAAGGGTGGTCCCCACGCAGCGGAAAGCGTCCTGCTTCAGGGACCCTCGGGCTCAGAGGCACGACGTAAGGCTCAGGCCAGCTCCAGTCCATTGGCATGGGGACTGGGGAATGGATGCAATGGACTGTGTGAGGGCTTGGCGCAGCTTGGGCCCCTGGTGCGATGGGGGTGATGGGACTTGAGGGGGAGGAGCTGAAGTTGGTGGTGGTGGGGGTCCATAAGCAGAGGAACAAGGCCCCCGAGAAGAGGAGGGGACAGTTTGAAGAGGCAGGTGGCGGGTCCCTGCCTCCCTCCTTCAGTCCAGGCGGCTTTTACCCAGGGGCTGCAGAGAGAGGCGCGTGTCCCAGAGCGGCCAGCAGAGGGCGCTCCTGTTATACATTTGAGGCTCCAGCCGGCGCCCTGGAGATGCACAGCATTTAATAGGGCTTATTCTTGGAAAGCAGCCGGGACCTGGAGTCTTGATGGGAAGTGTTCTGGCTTCCCCCTTGGGGGCCATCAAGCATAGGGGTGTGAAGAGAAGAGCTTATGGGGTGGGAGCCCCCCAGTGTCCTTTTTCTCCCCATCTCCAGCTTCCTGGGTCAGGCAACTGTCTGGTGTGTTTCCATCCCTGTGTCTCCCAGAAATGTGACTGGCCAGCCTAATGTGCCCTGGAGGCCTTCCTCTGGGCCACTACGGTCTGGCAGGGCCAGCGGGCCTTTCCAGAAAGTTCCCAGGGCAGGGCTTCTCCATGTCTCCATCCTGACCTCACTGGCTCCCTGCTTCCTGCTTCCCGCCTCTAGGTGGAGCCCTTCCTCCCTGTTCTCCAGCAGTGTTCCTCAGCCCTCTGCAACCCAGGAGCCTTCTTGGTCAAATTTTAGAGCTCTCAGCACCCGCTGCAGCCCTTTGTCTTCTGCCACAAAGGGTTAGTTTTCCAGCACGGAGGGTTGGTGAGCCCAGCCAGGTCCAGCTTGCTCAGGTTGAGGTGTGGTGGACCCCACCATCTACTTGGTGGTGGTGGGATTACCAAGGAGGTAGTCCCTTCAGTTTTGAATCCCTCCTTCCCCTTCTTGACATCTCCATCTGGGCAGAGGCACCATGAACCCAAGTCATTCATTCATTCATTCATTCATTCATTCAATAGTTCTTAAGCATTATTTGCTAGGTGCATTTCTGGGGGCAAAAAGGGGAAAGAGGCAGGTAAACAGGCTACGTCAGTGCAGGGTGATGAGGGGTTTGAGAAAGGTGAACTGTCATCCCCTGAACCCTGTTTTCCCCTTTGGCTTCTCCGTCCCAGTCAGTGGCATCGTTACCGGCCCACCTGCTCAACTCAGAACATGCAGTGTCATCCTATTGTCTCCCCAGTCTGGCCCGTCCTCCTGTGGGCCACCCGTCCCGTCCTCACGCTCCCCACCTCTCTCTCAGGCCACTGCCTCAGCCCCAGCGTTGCCTTCTGCCCTCCATCCAGGCTTCACGTTGCCCCCAAGGAAGGTTTCTCAAACATAGCCAGTCCCTTCCTCAAACCACGATGCCCCAAAGTCTAAGAGAAACAATGAACAAATGTAGCCTAAATGAAAACCATCTATATGGAAAAGGACACCGGTAAACAAAGTGGGAGGACAGGCGGCCATCGGGGACGACAGCTTTGCGGGGCGTGTAATAGACACCTTGTTCCCAAGGTTAAAAAAGCTCATTGCTGGAGAGGAAGGAAAAGGCCCCAGAGGAAAAAATACGTAAAGAATAGGAACAGTCAGTTCCTATGAAACCAGAGGAAAAAAGTGGCCAAAAATATAGGCAAAGACATTCAATCTCACTCATAGTTAAAGAAATGGATACTGAGGCAACAGAGAGGCCATTTTCAACTATCAAAAAGACAAACGTTGAAAAAAAAATGTTTGATGATACCCTGTGCTGTTGGAAGTGTGGGGGAAATAATTATTCTCTGTCATGGTTGGGGGATGTGAAGTATGTTAGAATTTTTCAAGATATTTAAAACATTGGTTTTTCAATCATGGAAAATTTCTAACACATAGAAGTATAGAGAATAGCAAAACAAAACCCCAAATGCCCATCACCTAGCTTCAGTAATATCAACATCTTGCCGTTCTTGTTTCTCCCCCCCTCCCCACTTTTTTTTGTGGGGGAGTTTGGACTATTTTATAGGGAAGCCTAGGTATCATTTCATTTCAGTCCAGAAGAAAATTTGACCATAGCTATCAAACAAAAAGTTGATTTAACCCTTTAACCCAGTAATCCCACTGCTAAAAAATTTCCCCCAAAGACATATTGGCAAAAGTTCACCATGCTTGATCTCACTGCCCTCCCCTCTACGTGGGATCTGACTCCCAGGGGTGTAAATCTCCCTAGCAGTGCAGGATATGACTCCCGGGGATGAATCTGGACCCGGCATCGTGGGATTGAGAACATCTTCTTGACTGAAAGGGGGATGCAAAATGAAATGAAATAAAGCTTCAGTGGCTGAGAGATTTCAAATGGAGTCGAGAGGTCACTCTGGTGGGCTTTCTTATGCACTATATAGATAACACTTTTTAGGTTTTATTGTATTGGAATAGCTAGAAGTAAATACCTGATACTACCAAACTCCAACCCAGTAGCCTTGACTCTTGAAGACGATTGTATAACAGTGTAGCTTACAAGGGGTGACAGTGTGATGTGAAAACCTTATGGGTCACACTCCCTTTATCCAATGTATGGATGGATGAGTAGATGAATGGGGACAAAAACTAAATGAAAAATAGGGTGAGATGATTTGGGTGTTCTTTTTAATTTTTATCTTTTATTCTTATTCTGCTTCTTTCTGGTATAAGCAAAATGTTCAAAAATAGATTGGGGTGATGAATGCAGAACTATGTGATGGTGCTGTGAACAGTTGATTGTACACCATGGATGATTGTATGGTATGTGAATACATCTCAGTAAAACTGAATTTAAAATTAAAAAAAAAGTTCACCATGCTACATAAACTCAGTGAGGTTTTTTACAAAATTGTTTGTAAAAGCAAAGAAACCTGATAGATGAGAAAGGTCATTGATAGGGACAGGTAAAGAAATGGTAGCTCATGGCCATGATGGATTAAAAAAGGATGACGGGGCTCTTCAAGAGATATTATTAACTGAAATTGAGGCATTGAAGAGATCGATAATAATCCCTACTGTCTAATTAAAAAACTATAAAGATAGATACATTAAAAATATAACTTGCTTGGAGCACAATAGTGCTGGGGTGACCCTATTGCTACGTGATAAAGTCCAAGCCCTCTGGCATGCCCTTCCCGGCCGGCTCTCTTTCTGAGCTCTGTTCCAGCCACTCCTCCCACTTACAGGCCCTATGAATCGGCCCAGCAGTTCCCAAAATGGGTTCCAAGGAATTGCTAGTTCTACAAGTTCCTCTGGAAAGTGGCTTCATGGCCAAAGAAGTTTGGGAAATGCTTAGCACTTTATCCCTCATTGTTGAAGGCTCTGGGAAGGCTGCAGGAAAAGCAGCAACTGAAGGCTGTCTGGAAGGGGGGTACCTGGCCCTGTCCTCAGCCCTGAGGCACTAACCCAGGGGCTAACTCCAGTCCTCACCCCGGAGCAATGCAGGCAGTGCCTGGGGGGGTTGGGCCTCGGGGATGAGCACCGCTGCTCAGTGGGGCGGCTCTGCCCCCTTCTGACCTCATCGGGCCCCACTCTCCCCCTGGCTGCCTCCAGCCCAGCCACTCTGAGCCCAGCCACTCTGTTCCGTCTTTCTGTTCCTCCAAGAGGAGCACTTCAGTCCAGCCTTGGGGTCTTCGTGCCAGCTCTTCCCTTGGCCTGGCCTGTCCTTCCCTGTGCATGGTGGGCTCCTTCCTTAATTCCGTTCCCCCTGTAAGTGTCACCCGGGAGAGGCTGTCCCTGAAGCACTTACACACCCCTTTCTATTTCCCCAGAGAACGTAGCTGTCCCTGGTTGGTTTATTGCCCATTCCCCACTAGAATGTCCGCTCCATTTGAGCAGAGTCATTGCCTGTCATGTTCATCACCAAACCCCGGAGCACACAGTAGGTGCGCAACTACTTTCATTACGAGATCCATTTTCTGTAGCACTCCTCTTGTCACCCCCCTGGAAATGCTGATCTGGCTGCAAGTCTGGTGCTCCCCAAACACAACCAAGGCCTTTCGTGATCTCCCGCCTCGCCTTCTCTGCCCGGGCATTGACACCCAGCCTTGCTGTCCCTCCCTGTGAAACTGTCCTTAGCAGCGTGTCTGAATGAGTCGCTCCCTTCTCTGTTCTCCCAAAGTTCTTGTGCACACACACCTTTATCCCCACACAAACAACACTGCACAGTAATGAATTGTCTGTGCATCCGTCTCTCCCCATTCACCTGCCCTCATTAAAGGCAGGGCCTGGCTGACTCAGATCTGAATTCTCCACACCCAGCCTGGCAACTGACACATAATGAATGCAATGAATGAGCCCTGAATGAAGTCCATTCATCAAACATCAATTAGGCATCAATTAGCTACCTACTGTGGATAGAGCACCTAGTTAGACCTTGTGGTGGGTCCACAGATAAACAGAAAGCCATCTTTTAGGTATAAAGGATGATGACTCCAGAAGAGGAGCAGATCTACTGCAGATAATTCTAACACAAATGAGAGTGGCTAGCACTAAAGGCTGCCATGGTGGGCCAGGGGAGTATATGCATTTCCTGTATTTGCTGTAACAAATTACAACAAACTTAGTGGCTTAAAATGACCCAACTTTATTTTCTTATAGTTCTGGAGGTGAGAAGTCTGAAATGGGTCTTAGGGGCTAAAATTGGGGTATTGGCAGAGCTGCATTCCTTCTGGAGGCTCTAGGGGGGATTCCATTTTCTTGTCTTTTCCAGCTTCTAGAGGCTGCCTACATTCCTTGGCTTGTGGCCCCGCATCGCTCTGACCTCAGCGTCTGTCATCACATCTGCTTCTCTGATTCTCCTGCCTCCCTCTTACAGCAAGGAACCTTGTGATTACATCGGGCTCAACTACATAATCCAGGTTACTTTGCCATCTCCAGGTCCTTAACTTAATGGCCTCTGCACAGCTCCTTTTGCCATGTCAGGAACACAGTCGCAGGTTCCAGAGATTAGGATGCAGGCCTGTGTGGAGCCTCACTATTCTGCCTGGCACAGGGAGGGCAGGGTCACATCTCACTGTATGGAATCTTCTCCCAGCCAGCTTTGGGAGCCATTGAACATGCACGGAATCCCCAGCATGTAGTACAAGCTACAGTGCAAGCTACTTTTGCTGCCATCTCATTTAATCCTTAGGAAGACCTTGTCGCGTAAATCTGGTATTCTCATTTTGCAGACAGGGAGCTGAGGCTGAGAGAAGAGAAGTGACTTGTACAAGGCCACACAGAGCCCAGCTTTGACCCTGGGTTCTCTGACTTGGACTTCAGAGTTCTTCTCGTGACCTTGTAGTGCCGGGACCGATGCCTGACCCTGGGGAGGTAAAGATTAGGAGCTGGAGGAATGTATCGGACCCAAGACTCTGAGAGGCCTCTGGCTCTGAGGCAGAGGAGAGCTGGACTCCTGGGGAGGCTGGTGTTCAGTGGACGGGAGTTTGCTCCTGGCTGGGGGGTTCAGGCATCTTCCCGGGCAAGACAGGCCTTTGTGGGGAGGAGTTAGTGGAGGGGACACCATTCCACGGAGCCCAGGCAAAGCACAGGAACTGTCCTGCCCTGTCCTCCTGTCTTGCCCTTGGAAAGGATGGATGACTCCCTTTCCCAGTGCAGACCTCCTGAAGTGGGGGGTGCTGGATTTGAAGGCCCCCTCTTGCCTCCTGAGGGCACAAGACTTGCAGCCCTCCCAGGATCCTCTTTGCATGACCCTCTTCCCCTGCTCTTTCTCCCATGATCCTCTTCCCCTGTTCCTCTTTCCATGATCCTCCTCCCCTAGTCCTCCTCCTGTAATGTTCCTTCCCTGGTCCTCCTCCCCTAGTCCTCCTCCTCTGATCCTCCTTCTCTGTTCCTCTTTCCATGATCCTCTTCCAGTGTTCCTCTTCCCATGGTCCTCCTCCCCTGACCCTCCTCCCTAGGTCCTCCTCCCCTGATCCTCCTCCCCTGGTCCTCCTCCTGTAATCTTCCTTCCCTGGTCCTCCTTCCCTGGTCCTCCTCCCCTAGTCCTCCTCCTCTGATCCTCCTCCCCTGTTCCTCTTTCCATGATCCTCTTCCCGTGTTCCTCTTTCTATGGTCCTCCTTCCCTGGTCCTCCTCCCCTGATCCCCCTCTGCTGATCCTCCTCTGCTGATCCTCCTCCCCGATCCTCCTCCCCAGGTCCTCCTCCCCTGATCCTCCTCCACTGATCCTCCTCCCCTGGTCCTCCTCCCCTCATCCTCTTCCCCAGGTCCTCCTCCCCTGATCCTCCTCCCCTGGTCCTCCTCCCCTGGTTCTCCTCCCCTGATCCTTCGCCTATGGTCCTCCTCCCCAGGTCCTCCTCCTCTGATCCTCCTCCCCTGATCCTCCTCCCCTGGTCCTCCTCCCCGATCCTCCTCCCCTGGTCCTCCTCCTGTAATCTTCCTTCCCTGATCATCCTCTCCTGCTCCTCCCACTCTTGCTTCTCCTACCTTGTTGGTCAAGCAGGTGGGTCATAGTATGGTGGGCTCAGCGGTCAGTGTCAGGACAATGAGCCATAACTGTCTCCCCCTCCCCTGTCAGTTTGTGTTGGGAAGATTGAGGGTGAAGGATGGACACAGGCCATGTTCAGAGCATCCCTGGGCTCCCATGGGAGAGACACAAGCCTCCTATCCCCCAGCCCCAAGTGAGCTCCCGGTCAGAGGGTGTCCATGGTCTGAGGGGGGAGTATGGCCCTTTGCTCTGAGGACTTATGGAGAGATTCGGAGGGGAGAAGACAGAGCCTCTCCCTCAAGGGCCTGGGCCACACCCCCCACCCCTTGAGGAACCCACTTAAGGGCATTCAGGAGCAGGTACAAATGAGAGTGAATTAATAGGGAGCAGCCTGCTCCCGGAGCGGAGGCAGAAGAGCAGAGGAAGCAAGGTGGCTGGGCTGTGGGGACCCCAGAGGATGGGGTCTGCAAGGTAGGAAGGGGTCTGCAAGGTGGGAAGGGGCCCAGATTTCCTTTCGTCTCTGGCTTCCCATTCCCTCAGGTCCCAGGGACCTCAGAGTGTCTGCAGGGTCAAGTGGGGTGGGTGGGGTGTCCCAGGCCTGAAAAGGGGGCCCACCTGAGCTGCTGCCCCTCTCACCCTCCCCACATCTTCCTTCAGGCAAAGCAAGGGGCAGAGGGAGGGAAGGGGAGAGGGGGGGAAGGGGAGAGGGAGGGAGGGAAGCTGTCAAGCTGGATTCTTCAACTGGGAAGCAGCGGGATTTCCCACAGGTGCCTCCCTCCATCCTGGCTTCCCTTCTGGAACTTCTCCTCACCCATTCCCACTGGTTCCCAGCCCTATCACCCTGTCCTCCTGCCTGGGTCCCATCTAGGGTGCTTGGGCCTCCTGCTCCTTTTCAGGGAGGGGCCCTTGGCAACTGATGTGGCTGTGCCTGGAAGGAGGGTGCCCCTGGGTGTCTGTGTCCTGGGAACCTGTCAGAAAGAGGTGGCTGAGTGGGGCAGGGGAAAGGCTGAGCCGGCTGTCCTTGGACAGGGGTCACCTGTCTGTCCCCTGGGAGGGGCACTGGGGTCGCCCCCTACCCCTGCTTCTCCTAACAGGGAGGAGGTTCCCTGGAGTCCCAGGGATGTTCCTGCATCTCCCGTGGCCCTGGGGAGGTGGAGGGTGGGGCTCCCTTTGGAACCAGACACAAACCATTAGTGGGTGGCTCTGGGCGGGGCGGGCCTGCTTCAGGGCTGAGGACTGAGGCAGGAGGGGACAGAATAGAGGAAGCCGGAGGATTCCACCTGAGGGCGGGGCGGCAGGTGGGGCTGGGCGAGGGCAGGAGGGAGGAGGGAGTGGTTCCAGGGTGCTTCTGCTGGAGGTGGAGGATGCTTGTGGGGTGACGGAAGGGGTGGGGAACTGTGAGCTCCTCCACGGGCCCTCCCTGCCCCATCCCAGGGAATGGTGCCCGCAGGAGAGAGAGCCTTGCTGTGTGTGGGGAGGATGGAAGGGGGCTGACGGGGCCAGAGGTAGGGGTCTGGGGGTGGGAGGAGGGTCTTTAGGACCCCTGAAGGATTTGGGTTGTTCTCCCATAAGCCAAGCCAAGGTCCCAACTAGGAGCCCAGAGAGGCCCGGGCTCTGGGCCTAGCACCTTCCCAGGACCTCACCTTTCGTGATGTGACCCATGTCCTTGGGGGTGGGGTAGGAGGCCGTGTACTCCCCTCCTAGGTCCTGTCTCTACCCCAGTGTGGACCCGGCTCCATGACCCTGACACTTTGACAAGCACATACAGATCATCTGCTCCGAGCAGATGCCCTGGGCACTGGGTGGGAAGTGGAGGTGGATGGGTGGGGGGTGGGCACTGTCCTGGGTTGGGGGGAGACAGTTAATGCTTGGGGGGCCTGTAGGTTCAACTGGGCAGATGTGACCTTCATTGTCAGCATGCATCTACATCTGTTGGGCATCAGCTGTATCCTGGGCCCAGATCATTCTACATCCTGCACCTTCCATCAGCATAGTAAGGGTGGGTATGGTCCAAGGGACCCTCCCCCCCACCCAGTACATATACACAAACACCCTGATCCTGCTCACATCCTCAGTGGGGCCTGTCCGTACCCCATCCTCGAGTGTGCTGGCTTTTCAGCAATCTCTGGCGAGGAGTTGTTGTTCTATGGGTATTGCCAAATGTGGATTGGCATGGAAGGCACTGGGGGGGTGCTGGGAATTTCGCCAGCCTTCTCCCTGGGGTCTCTCCCTCATCTCCCTTTTCCTGTCTGAGCTTGGCTCCCAGCAGCCTCTGGGGCAGGAACAAGAGGATTGTTTGCATTTCTTCCTCTTTTCCTCTTCCTCCTCCTCCATGGGGCCAGGCTGCTGACAGCTGCGGGGGTGGTGGGCCCGACGCTGCTCCTTGGGGCTGCCAGGCAAGGACAGGCCCAGGCAGGAGTCACAGTGAGATGGCCTCTGTGCAGCCCTTGGCGGGCTCCCACCAAGCCTTCCTCCCCCGGTAGGGAGAGTGGGAGCTTCCCAAGGCCCTGGCTCCGGGCCCAGCTCTGGCGCTGACTGGGCCTCCCAGCCTACACCTCCATTTGCTCTCAGCGCTGCTGTGAGGCTCTGGGGGGTGGGGGGTGGTCCCTGAGCTGTGTGGGAGGGATGTCAGGTCTTCTTAACCCTGGCTGGGGGCAGCAGAGAGCCAGAGCGTCCTCCCTGGGGCCGCGCTTCTGCCTCTGTGCTGTAGTCCCAACTATCCTCTCACGAGGGGCAGAGGCTGCACTGAGCCCGGCCTTGGGTGTGTGAGGCCTTCCTGGGTCTGTGGAGCCAGACGGGGCCTCATAGGAGGTGGACACCCTGACGAGCAGAGGCAGAGGGGCTTGGGAGTTATTGGCATGGGGAAACTGAGGCCCAGAGAGGGAGAAATGGGCCCATGAGTGTGCAGGTTGATATCAGAGCTGAGAGACCTTTGGGGGCCAAGTACTCGGGGTTTGGTGACTTTGGAGGGTGGGAGGAAGGTCGATAAACTCTCTACCCCTTCAAACTGGGCCTCAAGACTAAGATCTGGGGGCTTTGGAGCTGGGGTACCAACGAAGGGTGAGAGCTGGGGGTGTGGGCTCTGGGGAGAGGCTCTGAGGAGCTGGTGGTGTCCCCTGGTCTGGCCCCCTCCCCAGGCCCCTGACTGTTACCAGCTGGAAGGCAGGGTGCTCTCTTCTCTGCACCCAGAGTGCGGCCTGGCCGGACAACCTGGCAGGACACTCAGCTCCTGGGGTGGGTGTGGGGAGCTTCCTGGGGTAGCTCTTCTCTGTGAGGGTGACCAATTGGTGTAGGGCCTCCCTCGAGCCCACTCAGGTGACTCCAGATTCTCTTGGTTTCCTCCCTTTCCTGCTTTCCCTGCACTTCCTGCTCTTCTTTGCCAGGAAGTCCTTCCTTATGTGTAACCTCAATGAAAGAGCCCTGGTGGTCTTGCTTTCTAGCCTTGGCTTTGAGCCTTCCCGCCTGAGCAGCCCCACGGAGGCCCACAGACTTCACAGGAGGGTAAAGTCGGGGTTAATCGCTCTCTCTGCCCCCCAGTTAGCCTGTGTGGTTCCTGTTTTTGGCATTCTCCAAGTGAGGGGCCACCTTTGGGGCTGTGACTTGCCTTCTAAGCAGGAAGTCCTCCCATGGTCTGGTCTCACCACGGAAGCCCCAGGCCCGCATGGAAAACTTGACCCCCTCCCCGTCCCCCTGTGCAGGCCAGGTGCCCAGGCCCCCGTGTGCCACCCTCCTGTGCCAGGCTTGCCCTTTCCTGCCCTGCCCTGGCTGCCCCTGACTCAGATGTCCGTGTCCTGGCAGCATGTAAATCATTAGCGCCGCGGAGATTAGGCTGGTAATCTCCTCTTTGGGTGGTGCGGGTGCAGCCGCCAGCTCTGGGTGGCACAGCTCCCTGCCTGGGGCGGCCTCGGGCTTGGGGATGCGGCCCTTCCTCTGGGCGTGACACCGATGGACGGACGGTGTCCTGGCACACAAGTCCTCTCCATGGCCTGCCTTCCTCCCCTCGCGCCTCCACTGGGAGCCCCTCAGGGCTGGCTTCCCTCAGGAACCCGGAGGAAGCAGGGACCGTGACCCTGAACCTCTGCTTCATCCTCTCGGATCAAGCTCAGACCCCGACCTGCGCTCCCAGAAACGCCTGCATGACCTTAAGATACCACGAAGCTCATTTTACCAGAGCTGAACAGGTGCCTCTCTCCAGACTCCCTCAGGGACCTTGGGAGAGAGGAATTCTCTCTGCTTCACAAACAAGAAGCTGAGGCTTCTGGATCGACTCCCTGAAGGGCTCGGATGCAGAGCTCCCTCAGGTGGAGGCCGTGTCTGTTCACCTCAGATGTGGGGCTTCCTCAGACCAGGGGCTGTGTTGCCCCCATTCACACCTGGAATAATCCCAGGAGAGATCTCCCCCTCAGACTGGGGCCCCCTCAGGACAGGGTCTGTGTCTCCCCCCCTCGGGCTGGGACCCCCTCAGGGCTATGCTCTATCTGGGGGAGGGTGTCAGTGCCCTCTCCGGGAACCCAGGAATACTGGGTGGGGGGCAAACCGGCCTCCCAGCTCCAGGGCCTTGTTCCAGGCCCTTCCTGGCTTCCAGCGATGTGTTCTGCTGACTCCCCCCCGAGAATGAGCTCAGCGGCCTAACTGCCGCTGAGGATGGACGATCACCCTACCCCGGGGCTGCGGTTCCAACACCACCTTTGTTTCTGGACAGACAATGGGCTGCTAAGTGCCCGCCGTGCCCAGGCCAGGCTCCGCGGGAGGGGCCAGGGGGATGTGCTCAGCGTGTCCAGCCCGAGCCCCAGGCCCTGTGCTGCCCGTGCAGAGGCAAATTACACGGCTGGGGTTTTGGCTCAGACTTCAAGGGCTGGGGGCCCAGCCCTGCTTCCACCTGGCTATAAAGGGCTGCCCGGGGTCTCTGTCCACACCAGACCTCGCTCCTGGCCTGAACTGTAGGCACCATGGCTACCACCACCAGCATCCGCCAGTTCTCAACCTCGGGCTCCGTGAAGGGCCTGGGTGGCCCTGGAGGGGGTTTCTCCCGGATGTCCTCCATCCGTGTTGGGGGTGCCTGTCGGGCCCCCAGCCTCCTGGGAGTTGGCAGCTGTGGCAACATGTCAGTCACCTCGTCCCGCTTCTCATCCGGCCTGGGGGGCGGCTACAGCGGTGGCTATACCTGCAACCTGGGCGGGGGCTTCGGCTCCAGCTTTGGAGTGGCAGACACCCTGCTGGGGGGCAGTGAGAAGGAGACCATGCAGAACCTCAATGACCGCCTGGCCTCCTACCTGGACAAGGTGCGTGCCCTGGAGGAGGCCAACGCTGACCTGGAGGTGAAGATCCGTGACTGGTACAAGAAGCAGGGCCCGGGGCCCGCCCGCGACTACAGCCACTACTTCAAGACCATCGAGGACCTGCGGAACAAGGTGGGAGCTCCCGTCCTTGGCTCTCTGTACCTGCTTCTGACTTATACCTGCTTCTGACTCATGTCATCCCAACTTCGGCCCTTTGCAAACCTCCGTCCTCTATCCTAGACCTCCGTCCTCTACCCTAAACCTCCATCATTCATGCACTCATTTGTTCACTCACTCACCTGCTCTGGACGCAGCCCAGAGCCAGTCACTGGTCCTGGGCTTGCAGTGAAGGGTGTTTTGGGGTTTTCCAGGAGGATAGCAGGAGACTCCACCATTGTGCAGACTGGGGTGGGGTGGGGGAGTCTCAGAGCAAGAGCTGTGTCTCCTCACCCAGACTAGAAGCTTCCAAGGGAAGGAATTTCTCTAGCTTAGTCTGATGGAGGAGACAACACACACGCCCTCTTGTGAACACCAAGGTCATGGCCTTGGCGTGCTGTAAACATGGGCATCTGAGTCTTGTGCACAGCCGGCTCTGGGGGAGAGTGCTAGAGCGCTGCAGCCCCCAGAGGCAGGTGAAGGGCTGAAGAGTTGAATACAGCCAGGCTGGGGGAGCCGGGCTGCAGCTGAGGGGACCCTGGGGGGCGAGGCTGCCCAGTTTCCTCGGTGGAGGACCGGGTCTGCTGCCGTCCTGCAAGGGGCTTTGCCTGCTCCTGCCCAGGACTTCTACCTGGCAGGGAATTCCGGCGACTTCCCCCTGGAAGCAGAGCTACTGGGAGTGCCAGATCAGATACTGGGCTGGGTCTGGGCAGCAAGGACCCCGGGGGAGCCCTGGTGAGTCAGTGCTCCCAAGCTCGGGGTCAGCCAGCACCTCACCCCCAACTCCCAGGTGAACCCTGCACCAGGCCTCCGTGCTGAGTCACCCTCCTCCCCTCCCCCGGATTTTCCCTGCCCCCTCATGTGCCCCATCCTGAGTGGGGCGGTGGGTGGGGGCGGGTCTCTGCAGGCCACAGATGGTGGGTGACAAACAGGCCCTGGGGTTCAGGCTGGAAATGGGATCTCGAGTGGGATCTGGGGTGGGGGGAGGGGGAGGCCGATTCGGGCTGCTTTTGCCTGCCGGCCTTTCCCCTGGGGTCAACCTTCCGTTCCAGCAATAACGACAATGGCTGCAGTAATAATAACCACCCCTTGCTCCTTCCAGAGCCCCTCCCTTCCAGGTTCTCTTTTACACTCCTGGATGACCCTGTGGGAAAAGAAAACTTTGCCTTAGGTTTGAGGTGGGACTAGTCGTACCTCATTAATTAATTAGTTAGTTAATTAATTAGACAAATGTTTCCTGGGGCCAACTCTGGACCAGACATGGTGCCCAAGGCTGGGGATTCTGAAGAGAATTATGAAGAGAGGATGGGGGGCAGAGGTGGGGAGGGGGGAGGAAACAACCCAGAAGTCATGGGAATAGGTGTAAAGTTGCCCTGGAAGAAAGGTTAATAAAAGAGAGGTGGGAAAGGAGGAAGTATGAGAGAGGGGAGGGCCCTAGGCAGGGAATCAAGGGGGGCTTCCTGTAGGAGGTGTCAACTGAGCTGAGAGGTGAATTTAGTTGGGGAAGATAGAGTGAGGTCCAGGAAACTTGGGCAATGACTCATAGAGGGAGGGAGGGAGGGTGCACCTGGGAAACTCTCCCAGTACCGTGTGTAGGCCTTATGGCCCCATTGCTCTGTGAGCCCTCGAGGGCCTGGTCTGGGCCCCCTGTAATTCTTATCAGGGACCCTCATTGCCCTCACTCTGGCCTACTCCCCAAAGGACTGCCAAAAGGGTGCTGGGGTCTGCTCACCCAGCCCGTCAACTCCCTCAGATCCTGGCGGCTACCATTGACAACGCCAGCTTCGTGCTGCAGATCGACAATGCCCGTCTGGCAGCCGACGACTTCCGCACCAAGTGAGCATGGGCCTGGTGGGGGGCTGCCCTGGGGGATGGTGATGGGTCCCTGGCTCTGCACATCGCAGAGAGCTCTGTGTGTGCGTGAGGGGATGCCATGGGGCTCTGCCTGGCTCATGCCTCCAACCCGCCCAGGTATGAGACGGAGCTGAACCTGCGCATGAGTGTGGAGGCCGACATCAACGGCCTGCGCAGGGTGCTGGACGAGCTGACCCTGGCCAGGGCCGACCTGGAGATGCAGATCGAGAGCCTCAAGGAGGAGCTGGCCTACCTGAGGAAGAACCACGAGGAGGTGGGTGCAGCCCAGGGAGTGCAGGAGAAATTTGCCTGGGAGCAAGACCGGGGCCCTTGAATCTTCCCAGGGTGGGCCATGCTCCCCGTCCAGTTTCCGTCTCTGGCCCTGACCCTGGTGGACCCTCAGGGGACCTTGGGCAAGGCCTGGAGGGACCTCTTCCCCCAAAGCTGCTTTCCTTGTTTCTTGAGTTCCACCCACTGCTTGGTGGCAGTTAAGTATCTCATGAATGAATCAGTCTAAGAACATGCAATGCTAATTATTATAATTAACTACAAGAGCGATAGTCCTATCGACAGTGAACATCTGCCCAGCACATCACAAGTGGTTCACAGCAATTATTGCAACTGATAAGGACAACATCGTAGGGAGAAGGATGCTCTTCCCCCTTTTTACTAGTGAGAACCCTGGGCTCGGAGAGGTTGAGTATCCGCAGCCACGTGGGGCCTTCCCCCGGCTCACACCATGTCCAACTCTACACCTCTGCCACCTCCCCCACCCACCTCCCTTTTTCAGAGAGAGCTCTGGGTCCTGGGGACCCCAAGCCTCAACCAAAAGATGGGGATCCGTGGCCCTGCTGGGGGACCCATGAGGTCATATCTTCCTGGGTCCTTGTGGCATCCTTCTCAGCGGACCTCTGGGCTGTCCTGACCTGGAAGGGACCCAAGACTCAGGGCGCGGAGACAGCGTTTCTTCTTGGCTCTGAGCTGGTGGTATGGGTTGCTCACCCCGGCAAATGAACCTTCCCAGGGCAGGCTGGCTCAGGCTGACACCATCGTGGGCTGCTTTCCCTGTGCCCGTGCTGCGTAGTTGGCACAAGGTACAGGAGAGTGGCCAGGGCGGCTAGTGAGGTGGGCCTTCGTTATCCCAGCCATCATCGGGGGTTGAGGGCTGCCGTGGCACTTGTGGGGGTAGGTGAAACCCACCCTTGATGTCACACTGTGTGCTGGGGCAGATCGTGGGTACCCACCGCCCTGCACGTCTGAGATGTGACAGCACCTGCTTCCTTGGCCTATCTGGGACTGTCATTGTCTTCTCAGTAGAGAAGGCCGGAAGCAGAGTCTCAGCCCAGGTCAGCCCTGGGTGAGCACCTGCTCTCCTCTCTGCCTAGGAGATGAACGCTCTGCGAGGCCAGGTGGGTGGGGACGTCAGCGTGGAGATGGATGCGGCCCCCGGCGTGGACCTGAGCCGTATCCTCAACGAGATGCGCGACCAGTACGAGCAGATCGCAGAGAAGAACCGCAAGGACGCCGAGGACTGGTTCTTCAGCAAGGTGGGTGGCCGTGTGTGAGCAGGTGTGCACGCATGTGAGCACATGTGCTGTGTGCTGGGCGTGGGCTGGAAAACTTGCAGATTCTCAGAGTGTCCCAGCTGGAAAGACCTTTGGAAACCAGTTGGGCCAACGCCTCCTGATTCAGATGCACAGTGTGGGGCTCACAAGCCCACATGGCCCTTCGTGGTGGCCTGGGGAGCACCTCCAGGTGAACTGGCCCCTGGTCCAGGGCTTCTCCCACAACAGGTATTTGTATGCAAGTGTGTGTTTGGATGCATAACTCATCCCCTTCCTAAAAACACAAAGTGAGCAACCTCAGTGTCCCAAGGACGGTAACAGGCACAAAGTGAATCAATCCAGTCTCTGTCTGGGAGGTGTTTGCAGTTCAGTAGAAGTAACAGATGCAAATACCACAGAGCAAAGTGAATTCCAGTAGGTTCCAGGGTGGGCAGAGGGTCTGGGTGTGAGCAGATCTCTTTGGGGCCCCACAGAGGCCAGGAAGGGGCTGGTGGAGGGGGGGCAGGGAGCATGCTGGGATGTAAGGGCTTGAGGGCGGCTCTTGTCCACTGCCCTACCTCCACGAGCCTCCCCCGGCCCCTGGTGCCCACCTGCCTTCCAGACGGAGGAGCTGAACCGCGAGGTGGCCACCAGCACCGAGGCCCTGCAGAGCAGCAGGACGGAGATCACGGAGCTGCGCCGTACGGTGCAGAACCTGGAGATCGAGCTGCAGTCCCAGCTCAGCATGGTAGGGCCTCGTCCCCCACCTGCACGGGACCTGTCACCCCAGGGCAGGCCCAGCCTCATTAGACCTCCATCTTTGGAGAACCAGAGGCCTCCCCACCCAGCCCTGCCACATCACGCTTGGCCACACGGGCCCCTCTCTGGCCCAGTTTCCTCCCCACTGTGAGGACAGCGCCCACAACCCTGCCTAGGGGGGCCACTCTCATGGAGCCGCCTTTAACTCGGCCCCCAGAAAGCATCGCTGGAGGGCAGCCTGGCCGAGACGGAGGCGCGCTACGGGGCCCAGCTGGCCCAGCTGCAGGGTGTCATCAGCAGCATCGAGCAGCAGCTGTGCGAGCTGCGCTGCGACATGGAGCGGCAGAACCACGAGTACCAGGTGCTGCTGGACGTGAAGACGCGGCTGGAGCAGGAGATCGCCACCTACCGCCGCCTGCTCGAGGGCGAGGACGCCCAGTGAGTGGGGGCGGGGGGGGGGAGCTGGCACTGGCGTGGGTGGGCGGGGGGCGGCTCCCCCAGGGGGGGCATTCGAGCTGACCGAACTGCACCGGCAAAGCCCCTGAGGGAGGGGCAGGGTGGGGGCTGGGAAACAGGACTCGTCTGCAGAGGTTTTGCAGGAGGGGAACCGAGAGCTCTGGCCAGGGCCTGACTGTGAGGAGCCTCGAATGCTAAATTAAAACAGCTGGATTGGATGGTGTGGGCAATATTGTGAAATATAACATATACGCAGAAAACTGATAAACTTCAAAGTACAGTTTAACAAGTAGGTATAAAGCAAATTTCAAAGTATAGTAGGGGTTTACAGTCCACAGTTTCAGGTATTTCCTTCTGGCTGTGCTAATATACTAGAAACTAAAAAGAAATATCTATATAATGATTCAATAGTCATAATCATTTGTTAAATACTAACTTCTCTGTTCCAACTCCTCCTTTTCATTTGATCATGCTCTCAATCTTCAGGGATGTTTGGACAATGACCACTCTGACTTCTTCATGTTTGAAAGGGGTGTCGACATTATGGGGTTGGGGCATGCTTCCGGTTCATGTTCTGAGATAGACTAGTACCTCTAAGTTTCAGAGCTTATCTGGCATAGGAACAATCTGGAGGTTTTAAGTTTCTGAAAAATAACCTAATAAGTAAAACTTTTATAGAGTCTTAGATGGAGCCCTGGGTTTTCTTTGGGGTCAACAGGAATACCGTTGGTTGGGGCTTGGCATACTGAGGCAATTTGCAATGTCTGGGGAAGCTTGCACAGAATGACTTCTTGACTCTACTTGAAATCTCTCAGCCACTGAAACCTTATTTTGTTACATTTCTGTTCCCCCTTTTGGCCAAGAAGGCATTGTCGATCCCACAATGCCAGGGCCAGGCTCATCCCTGGGAGTCATGTCCCGCATTGCCAGGGAGATTTACACCCCTGGGAGTCATGTCTTACGTAATGGGGAGGGCAGTGAGTTTATGGGAGGCCACATCTGAGCAACAAAAGACATTCTCTGGGGTGACTTTTAAGTGTGTTTTTAAATAGGCTTAGCTTCACCATTACAGAAATAAGTTTCATAAGGGCCAGCTTCAAGATCGAGGGCTTGGCTTATTAAATTGGGAGGCACCACAGGGGGCATGATCATAAAGATGGTTTAGTACACGCTCGCTCTGGCTGCAGAGTGAGAAATGGATCAGAGTCAGGGTGGGGTCAGGGAGACCTGTTGGGGCATTGGGCAGGGAGTCGGACTGAAAAGGCCTGCTGTGAGGCAGGGGCAGAGCGCAGGGAAAGGCAGGTGGTGCACACAGAAAAACAGGACAGATGCCCGAATAGGGGGGTGACATGGCTCCCAGACAGGACTCAAGAAGTGGTGAGTGGACACAGGAAGGAGTGGACAGTGATGACCTGAGTGTGTAGCTAGGAACGCCATTAACTAGGTGGAATAAGGTGCAGGGCGGGTGGCAAGGAGGTTTGGAGGTGTGAAGGGCTGAGAATGTCCTGGAGAGTCCATGCTTAGCCATACATTCCAGCCTTTTGCTTCCTGATGTTGGAGAAGTCCATCTGTAGTCTAACCACACTCTCTCCTGCTTTTATGGAGCCTGTTGGGCCCTTGGGGTTATGGAAAAACCAATTGCTCAACTCCTCATAAATCCCTGTTTAACAGCCCTAAGGTGCCGCTGGGCCTTTTGTTGGAATGTCCCTTTCGCCTGGCTCCTGCCCTGTTGGGCCTGTGCCCTCTGACTCCCTGGGGGTCCCCATTCTTTTCTGTGCACCCCCAGCTGTGATTTCTCTCTGGTTTGCTGGGCCCTCTCTTTCCTGCCACCCTGGGCCCTCCCAGCTCTCCTCCTTCCCAGCTGTGCTCCTGGGGGCCGGGCTCTGGGTGGGTAGCCCCGTGTTGACTGTTCCCCCTTTCTCTGCAGCCTGGCTGCCCAGTACTCCTCGTCTCTGACCCCACAGTCCGCCCGGGAAGGTAAGAGCCTGTCTGTCCTGCTCTAGGGAGGGGCTGTGCAGGCCCAGGGGCTGTGTGGAGAGGCTGAGGACCTTTTGGTGTAGGAAGTGGCTGGAGCAGGGGCTCTGCCTGAAGTTTTCTCTAACTTCCCTCCTCGGCCTCGTGCAGCCACCATGACCACCCGCCAGGTGCGCACCATCATGGAGGAAGTCCAGGACGGCAAGGTTGTCTCCTCCCGCGAGCAGATCCACCGCTCCACCCACTAAGGCCCATTTGGAGTGCCACACTGGCCTCAAGGGCTGGGGAGAGGCCAGCGCCTCCAGCTCTCAGCCTGCTGGGTCGCGAGGGCTTGTCGGGCCCCACTCATGAGCTGATGCTTCTGCAGCCCCCTCACCCGAGGGGCCTCCTGGGTCTGTCCCAGCCACCGCTAATAAAGCTTTGCCTGAAGTCTGACATCGTGTGATCTGGTCCGGTTATTGGTTTGGGGCAGTGGGGGCTGAGGGTGTGGGATTGGGGGAGCAAGAGAGTTTGTTGAACTTCTGGGTCTCATTGGCTTGTCACCTGTCAACCTGCTTGCCCACTCACCCGGGCCTGGGGCTCCTGGGAGGATAAAGAGGGAAGGATGCAGAAGGAGGCAGAAGGATTTGGAGATGGAGGGAGGGGACAGCTAGCCAGGCTGGGAAAGTTTCTAAGAATCAACCTCTGGGTCCCCACTGTGTCTGGCTGGTCCCTGGGAGGGCCCTGCATTCACTGGGATGAAACGCGTCTACAGTGAGCTCCCTGCCTCAGCCCTGGGTGGGTCTGGGTTTGAGAGCAGAGGGAAAGGGGCTGGGTGGGGGGCTTTCTGAAAGAGAGATTGAGGGCAGTGATGGGTGACAGAAGGTGGTGATGATGCAGCGAGCCCAGGAAACCAGACCGGCTCTGCCCAGCTCAGGGGTGTGTGTGAGGCAGGCTAGCTGCTTGTGCAGGTGAGCGTGGGGGGAGGGGGGGCGGCCTGTTTGCTTTGGTGTCTTGGCAGAGACTGGGCTATTGGGGAATCTCTCTCGGCTGCTGGCAGGGTCTGTTTGGACCTGTCAGGGAGGTGGAAGCCATTGGCAGTCTGGGACAACACCACACTCCTCCCAGCAGGCCCGCTGGGTCCCTTGGGACCTGGAGCTGGGCTGTGGCGGTGGGCAGGGCTGGGTGGGCTGTGGGGCGAGATCCACGGCCCACCCTGAGGAACCACATCTGGGGGATGGTGGAGCCCCTGGGGAAAGCTTGGTTTGGGGGAGGAGGGGGCATGCTGGGGTCTTAGCTAAGAGCCTCTTCTCAGGCAAGGTCCTTTTGGTTTCCAGCTGCCCGTCACCCAGACTGAGGCCTGTTGGGGTACAGGAGGGATAAGGAGGATGGAAGGGGGCATTGCCCTCCAAGGTTCTTTCAGTCCCCCTCACATGACTTCCCTTCACTCCGCCCATTTCCCATCCTTCAGCTAAGCTTCAGTGTCTATCCCAGCCCAGCACTACCCCCCTAGAAGAGGGAGGTGGGGGGAGGTTAGAAGGGGAGGCTGGTTGACTGGGGTGGGGCCTAGGGATGGGGACGGGGTCAGAAAACTGATCAGATGGACTCAGCCCTTGGAGTTGCTCCCTGGGTGTTGGGCTCTGCAGGAAGGACGACTGGGGTGGCCTGGCCCCCAGGGGGCGAGGGCTGAGGCAGGGTGGGCTGAAGGCTGCAGCCCTGCCAGTCCGTCTGGGATTAGGTGGGGCAGCGGAGAAGCTGCACTCCCACCCCCAAGCCTCAGTTTCCTTATCTGTAAAATGGGTTGGTTATGCTCTGAGGCTGGACAGAGTTAACGTGTCATCTGGTGAGTCCAGTTTCTCTGAGGCCAGGATGGTGGGTGGTGCACTGTGTGGTGGAGAGCAACCTCAGGCTGGGGCTGCCCCACTTCCCAACCAGTTACCCCATGGGACACTGGGTCCTGGCAGGCCAGGCTGGGGTGGCAGCTGCCTGCAAGGGCCCGGTGATGTGATGGTGACATCCTGCCTTTTCTCCTCTTCTCCGTATTAGGTCATGGGAAAGCGTAGCCCGAGGGCCTGCCTGAATCACGGGTGACGGGCCTGTGACCAGAGACACGCACAGGCACACGCGGAGGCCCAGCACGGGGGTTCCGGAGAAATGAGGCAAAGCCCGATGGTGGGAGGGGGGCGGCCCGCAGCCACCTGGGAGCTGGCAGGCGGCCAGGGGTGATGAAAGCCGAGGGGAATGGAAACAGAGGAGAGCGCCTGTTGTAATCGCTACGCCCACTGCTGCCTATAAAGAGGGCAGCGAGCCGCGGCAGCCACACGCACCTCGGGGCCGCGCTCCTGCTCACCAGCCCACCATCCCTCTCGCTCCGCGCCTGCCGCCATGACCACCACCATCCGCCAGTTCACCTCCTCCAGCTCCACCAAGGGCTCCTCGGGCCTGGGGGGCGGCTCCTCCCGCACATCCTGCCGGCTGATGGGCGGCGTGGGCACCGGCTCCTGCGGGCTGGGGTCTGTGGGTGGCCTCGGCAGTGCCCTCGGGGGCAGCGGCTATTCCAGCTGCTACAACTTCGGCTCGGGTGGTGGCTATGGCAGTGGCTATGGCAGCAGCTTTGGGGGCGTTGACGGGCTGCTGGTGGGAGGTGAGAAGGCCACCATGCAGAACCTCAACGACCGCCTGGCCTCCTACCTGGACAAGGTGCGCGCCCTGGAGGAGGCCAATGCCGACCTGGAGGTGAAGATCCGTGATTGGTACCAGAAGCGGGCTCCGGGGCCCGCCCCTGACTACAGCCACTACTTCAAAACCATCAAGGAGATGCAGGACAAGGTGGGGCCTACTGGTGGGAGGGGGTCCTGGGGGCATGGCTGCTCTTCCCCACCTCCCGCCTGGGGACTGCCACAGGGCCCCTACTGAGCCGAGGGCAGCTACACGGCCCTTGTCCTGCTCGTCTTGGCTGGGCCAGAGACAGGCAGGCCTCGTGGAGCCCCTGTGAGCCTCAGCTTCCTCACTGCACAGCTTTCTGCCATCTCGTACGACTGTAGGATGAGATAAGAGGATGCCTGGGTGCCTGGACCCATGGGTGTCTCTCTCCTCAGGAGCAGGGCTTAGCAGGAGGGGGATGTGGGGCCATGACCAGGTAGATGTTGGGGTGAGCTCTTGACAAGCACCTGCCAGGAAGAGGTGGCGGGAGAGAAGGGGCGGGGCCTCAGGGCTGCCAGGCCGCCTGTGTGCTTATTTGGGGATTTTTCTTTCTTCTCCATCCTTCCTACTGGCCTCTTGAGGTTGGGGCTCAGCAAATGTCCTATCCAGGCCTCCCCTGGGGCAGGGCTGCCAGCTGGAGCCCGCTGTTAGGGCTTAGGGGTCGTGACTTCTGATTTGGAGCTGCTATTTGGTGAGGGCTTCCTTAGCCTCCCTTCTGGAGGAGTCTTTCAGGGGCACCATGTCCCCCCCTCCCTGCCCCCCGCGACTGTAAAGCCAAGGAGTGCCCACATTCCCCCTTTCCTGGAATCCTGGGACGGCCTCTGCCTCGGAGGTGTTCTTGCATTCTTCTTTGGCTTTCTCAGCCCTGGCAGCCGGATGCCTCCTCTCCTTAATGGCAGAGACTGGAACGGGGGTCTGAGGGGTGTTGGGGGGTGGGGGGCGGCAGGCAAGTTTCAGCTCCTCAGAATTCTGCTCAGCCCCACCTCTGCCAACAATTACAGAGCAGTAAAGGGGAGATGCTGGCGGGAAGGGAGCGCCAGGAGAAGGCAGCCACATCCCAGCCCCGCAGGCAGGGAAACTGGCGTCTGAACTCTGGTCTGGGCTAAGCTACCCCTACCCAGTGACCTGAGTGCTCTCATCTCCCCAGCTCATCACGGCCAATGAGGCCAAAGCCAACATCTTGCTGCAGGCAGACAATGCCCGCCTGGCCGCAGACGACTTCCGCACCAAGTGAGTCCTCACCGGCCCCTGGGCCAGGCTGGGCACCTGGAGAGGCCAGGGGAGGAGCTTGGAAAATCTGCCTCCTCCACCCCCTGAACTCCTCAGATGCCTTTTCCTTTGGATAAGGTCCAGGAACTGGGAGGGGGGGAATGCGGGTGTCCTACGAGCTGCTAGAAGCCCACTCCTTAGTCCAAGAGGCGGCAAATTCTGAAGATCTTTGGGCTTTGCCAGGTGATGGGAGAGAGAGGGGGTGGCAGGAGGCAGAGAGGAGAGAAGGAAGGAAGCAGGGTGGGTGTGGAGCCTTGCTGTGGAATGTCCCTGGGCCCCAGGTCTGCAATTTCCTCCCACTCCCACCCCCTCGCCATCCCTAGACCCCTGGCCAAGCACAGGCAGGGTGAGGGGCCAGGACCTGTCGAGCAGCCCGGGCGGATGTCCCTGGTACTCGCTGCAGGTTTGAGGCAGAGCAGACCCTGCGCATGAGCGTGGAGGCCGACATCAACAGCCTGCGCCGGGTGCTGGATGAACTGACCCTGGCCAGGGCTGACAAGGAAGCGGAGATCGAGAACCTGCAGGAGGAGCTGGCCTACATGAAGAAGAACCACGAGGAGGTGAGGCAGCCAGGGCACAGGTCACAGAGGCTGCAGAGAGGGTGGCAAGGACCTGGGGCTGGGGTGTGGGAAGAGCAGGCACCCTGGGGCTGGTCACTGCTCAGGGCCGCACTCTGTCTGCAGAGCCCTGGTTCCCCAGGGACAGGGGAGAGCCAGGGACAAAAGCCAGCTGGCAGGGCCGCCTCCGCCACACGCCACACGACTTCCCTGTATCTGAGAACCTCCCAGGGGCCAGCAGAGGCATCTCCTGCCCGTCCTGGCCTCCCTCAAGAGGAAAGGGGATAGCAAGGAGGTCTCCTCGTCCCATTTCAAACCCTTGGCCTGGGCTTCACTTAGAAGATTGGCAATTATAGGGGACATTTTGGGGATATACACCTAAGAATTAGATCTTATCTTCAGAGAATACTCTGTTTAATGGGGGAGACACAAGCCTTATCCCCAGGGAACCCCCAGTCTGAGGGCAAAGACAGGGTCCCTGAAGATCAAGTGAATGAAAATCCTTAGGAGGGTCAGCGGATAGGGTGTAAGCAGAGCAAAGAGAGGTCGGAGTTGCCCTGCTGCCTCGTTTCCACCAGGAAATTCTGGAGCCCTTGCCTGGGAAGGGGTGGGGGTGGCAGGTCAGGACAGGGCCAGATGCCCACACCCAGAGCCCCTCCCCCACAGGAGATGAACGCCCTGCGAGGCCAGATGGGCGGCGAGATCAGCGTGGAGATGGACGCGGCCCCCGGCGTGGACCTGAGCCGCATCCTGAACGAGATGCGCGACCAGTACGAGAAGATGGTGGAGAAGAACCGCAAGGACGCCGAGGACTGGTTCTTCAGCAAGGTGGGTGCTGTGGCGGAGCAGGTGCCCCCCCTGGGGCAGGGCTGCAGTGAGCCCACCTCCAGCATCTTGGGGGTGCTCCATCCTCAGAGAGCCACCTGGAGCCCAGGGGATGGGGGTCCCCCAGTGCATCGACGAGCCTGGCGAAGGGGGCTGGGTGGAGACCCCAGCCTTGGGAGTGAAGGCAGAGGGCAAGCTTTACCTCTCCCTCGGGAAGTCAGGGGCGAGCACCAGAGACCGGGGTCAGGGTCGTGGCTGGTTCTCGTTTCCTGTTCCTGCTCCTCCCATTTGTAGGGGTTCATAAGAAAAGCTTAACATCCCAAAGGCCATGGTCCAGGGGTTGTGGGAAGTAGGAAGCAGGTGAGAAGGCCGCGCCCCCCACATCCAGGCTTGGGAGGAGGCCTGAGAGGCCCAGGAAAGGTCAGAGGCAGGGGTGCCCTGGGGGGAGCCCAAGGTGCTCTCTAGGCACAGATGGGACCCTGGACTGAGCATATGGTGGCCATGGGGGTCTTCTGACTTGGGGAAGGGGTCCCAGGCTCATGCTACCCTGTTCGGGGTCCTGTCTGCAGACAGAGGAGCTGAACCGCGAGGTGGCCACCAACAGCGAGCTGGTGCAGAGTGGCAAGAGCGAGATCTCCGAGCTCCGGCGCAACTTGCAGGCCTTGGAGATTGAGCTGCAGTCCCAGCTCAGCATGGTAGGAGATGCTGCCAGGCACTGGACGTGGACCTGGGGCCCAGGAGGGGGGCACTGACCACCCTGGCTGACCCCTGATCCTCCTGCCCTCCTGCAGAAAGCATCCCTGGAAGGCAGCCTTGCGGAGACGGAGAATCGCTACTGTATGCAGCTGTCCCAGATCCAGGGGCTGATCGGCAGCGTGGAGGAGCAGCTGGCCCAGCTGCGCTGCGAGATGGAGCAGCAGAGCCAGGAATACAAGATCCTGCTGGACGTGAAGACGCGGCTGGAGCAGGAGATCGCCACCTACCGCCGCCTGCTGGAGGGCGAGGACGCCCAGTGAGTGGGGGCTCAGGGCTGGGGGCCTCGGGGGCAGGGGTGGGGCTCTCAGGCAGTCATCTAACCCCTCATCTCTCTTTCTTTTGCAGCCTGACCCAGTACAAGCCCAAAGAACGTAAGGAGGAGCGTGAGGGCTGAGGGCTAGGCGGGGGTGGGGGGTGGGGGTGTGGTGCTCAGGTCAGACCATCTATCTGCACATTGTTGGGGCTGTTCCTTGCCAGCTCCAGGAAAGGATGGCTGATCTGCAGCAGGGGTGGGTGCAGAGGCCTGTTTGGGCTCAGGGCTGATCCTCAGGGAAGGATCCAATGAGCGGGAAACTCTGATGAGCCGGGAAGGGACAGTGCAAAGGTCCTTGCCTTGGACGTCCTAGTCTGATGGGGGAGACATGCTCCTGTCCCTGCACTCTCATCTGATGGAGACATAGGGACATGATCTCCTGGTCTTTGCTCCCAAGACCTGAACAGATGGGGCAAGAGCAGGGGACTCTAGTCTGTTGGGGGAGAGAGGGACATGGCCCTTGCCTCGCGGAACCTAGTCTGAGGAGGGAAGATATGATCCTTGCCCTGGGGTACATAGTCGAACAGGGTGATGGGACCCGGTGCTTGTCCTGGAGGTAGCAGTCTGCTGGGGAGGACAGGAGCGCGGGCTGTGCCCTGGAGACTGCAGAGAAATGGAGATGGGCCCTGTTTGGTGTAGCACCTGTTCGGCATGGTCCGTCTCTTGCAGATCCCTCTTAGAATAAGCCCATCCGGGGAGCTGGGACTCACACAGGGACACCAGCAGAGGGATGGGCTGGAAGGGAGACAGTGGCAAGAGCAGAAGGGAGATGTGTGTGGACGGGATGTCGAGGGGCAAGGACGCTGGCACATTGGGGCCCAGCAGAGTCATTCACACCACACGGTGGGGGGAGACTTGGGGGTTAGCCGGCTCCCGCCGGGGCCGTGGGAGGGTCTCTTGCCCGCCCACACCCTGCGTGTCGGCGTCTCTTGCAGCCGTGACCACCCGCCAGGTGCGCACCATCGTGGAGGAGATGCAGGATGGCAGGGTGATCTCCTCCCGCGAGCAGGTGCACCAGACCACCCACTGAGGACTCGGCTCCCCCGCCAACCCCCCAGCCCATCAGGCTGCAGAGAGGCGGTTGCTCCATCTGCCCCACAGCCTCAGCCCCCCTGCTTCAGCCCCTTCCCCGCATTCCTGTTCAGGACCCCAATAAAGCTGGTTGACTGACACATGGAATGCAGTCTTGTTGCGGCTACTGAAGTGGGCCCCAGTGAGAATGGGTGGAATGGGGCAGAATGGGGGTTGGGGCTTGGATGCTCATGGAGGTCAGGGGTCATTGTAGACCACAGAGAAGAGTGAGTCTGGGGGAGCTGGAGGCTTCACATCTCCCAAGGCAGGAGGGTGGCCCAGCTGGGGTGTCAGAGTGGCCTTGGGTGCCTCCTCTAGCCCCATAACTAGCTCCATGACCTCAGCATGGAGTCACCCAGCTCGCTGAGCCGCATTTTCTCATCCATAAATGGATGAGATAATCTCAGGTGTGGGAGCCTCAAAGCCAAGAGCTGATGCATCTGAATCAATGGCTCCTCTCGGTCCTGGGGGTGGGGCTTTCCCCTGGGAAGGGGCGGGGCTGGGGGGACTGAGATGGGCGTCAGAACCACCCTGGGAGTGGCAGGAGGGTGGGTGAGGTGGGGGAAGGCAGGCTGGGTGGCTGGTTGGTTAGGGCCCAGGTCCCTGTGTGACTGGAAACCTCCAAAGGAGGCTAGTGGGCCCCCAGGAATGTGAATGGAGGCCGATGCTTCTGGAGAAGGATGTGGATGGGCAGCAGGTGTGAGAGCAAGGAAGGGGCCTCTCTCAGGGATGTTTCCCCAGTTGGGCAGCGGCTGCTCATGATGGGGAGGGGCCTTAGTGCCTGGGGATCAGGCCTGGGGGCTGCTTGGGGAGGGTTTGCCTCCACCCCACTTGGTTCCAGCAGCCTGAGCATGGGAGTGGGGTGAGGGAGAGTGGGCTGCTGTGCCCCTGGGGAAGGGGCTCTGGGCAGTCCTACTGAGCCACGCCCAGTACCCCCTGCAACCAGCCCCCATTCATTCTGGGTGGCAGGCGAGGGTGATGTGGAAAGAGAGCTTGTGAAAGGTCGGGAGGAGCCTTGGCACCTGGAAGTCTTTCTTCGAGTAAATCCAGAAGCCCCTGGGAGGGGCGGGCCTGCTTTCCTGGCTGGCTTCGAGGAGTGGGGTGGTGGGAAGGCGTTAATGAGACGAGGACCCAATTCATGGACAGGCCTCCGCAGGGCTTCTCTGGTGCTGCAGACTCAGACCACCCTCTACAAACACCCTCTCTCTTCTGGTGCCTGGAGATGGGGTGGGCCTGAGGGCCGGGTGGGAGGGGGCGGTAGTGGCCGGAAACTCCTGAGGCCTGGGGTGGTGGGGACCTTGGGCCTAGCGGAGGCCAGGGATGTGTGGGTGGGGGCAGCAGGAAGAGCCCAGACTGTGAAGCAGGCAGCTGGGGTGTGGGGACTTGGGGCAGGTCCTGGACCTTGGGCGCTGCGCTATAAAACAAGGAGGCGAGATGAGCCGCAGCTAACGGGCAGCCCAGACCGCTGGGGTCCTCTATGGCAGAGGGGACTGCTGGAGGCGGGGAGCCTGTGCCTGCAGCGGCACCTCCGGGGCCCAAGGTGAGGGCAGGCTGGGAGGGCAATGTCGTGCTCCACCAGAGCTGGCATCTCCCAGCCGCCTGGGCAGCAAATGGGGAGGAGGATGGAGGGCAGGGGGAGGCAGGGCTCTGCCAGGCCCCGGGCCACACAGCGGGCACAACCAGAAGAACCAGCCCTGGGCCTTGGACGGCTCATCCCAGAGGGTGATGTCATTTCCCAAACAGCAGTCCCAGGAAGCAGGGAGGTTCTGGGAAGTGGCACCCCATTGTGTTGATGGGATGCTGAGGCTCTGAGAGGAGCAGTGACTCAGCTCTTGACCCAAAGCCGGGAAGTCAGGCGTGGATCAGGGGTGGGGGACAGTGGACCCAGTAGCAGGAGTGTGCTGGGAGGGGGGGCCGGGAGCCCCACCTTCTGCCCCACCCTGGGCTGGTAGGCAGGGCCCGTCTTTCCCCTCTGCAGACTCGACTCCCCCTGTTGGGGTGAGTGAGGAGGGGTCAGAGTGAGGGTGCAGGGCTGGACACAGCCTGATGGCACCCCTCTGCTGGGGAAGAAGCCCTTCCCCATAAAGTGAGTGAGTGGGTGGGTGGGTCAGGAGGGAGCTGGGTCAGTGGAGGCAGTGGTGGCTGTGCTGGGGTAAGGGTGGCGTGTGTCCCCGGGGGATGGCTCTGGGCCCAGATAGGGAAAGCCCTGCCCTTTCCAGGAGGGCTCAGCCCCGGCCTGGGCAGGTGGGGGCTATGGGGCCGAGTTACTGGGGCTGGGGCCTGTGGTCCCCTTGGGGCTGGTGCAGGAACTGTGGCTGCTTCGCGCAGGGGGCCTCTCGCAGGCCCAGGTGCCCCTGTGGCAGGATTGCAGGGGATCACAGTCTCACCTGTGCTCCGCCCCTGGCCACGGTGCGGAACGTTTCATGCCCATCAGCCAGGCGGGAGCAGCTGCCCACGGAGCCGCCCGCCCACTCGCGTATGACGGACACACACAGTTGCCATTCCCAGGCCTGGGCCATGTGGCCTGCGACAGCTTTGTGCTTTCCTCTGCTGCTGCCCTCCATCCTCCTCCCCACTTGCTGCCCAGGCGGCTGGGAGATGCCAGCTCTGCTAGAGCAGGACCCTGCCCTCCCAGCCTGCCCTCGCCTTAGGCCCCGGAGGTGCTGCGCCTGGAAGGGGCTGACCTGGCGGCATTTCCTGCAGGGGAGTTGGGTGTCGTGGGGACACCTGAGCTCGTGCACAGCGTCCACGCTGTGGCCAGGTCTGCACCGAGTCAAGGGAAGGAGACTCGGGCTCAGAGGGCCCCGTCTGTGGGGGAGAGACGGCCCCTGCCCTGAGGACGCCCCAGTCTGGGGTGCTGGGGGAGGAGGGGCTGGGCCCAGTGGGGGTCTGCATTGCCCCCACAGCCCTTCTGCAGGGCGGGTCCCTTGTGCCATCCCAGGCTGTGGGCTGAGGTGCTGGCTGAGCCGGGACTCCCCCGAGGGTCCCTTTTTTGTGCAGACCAGGGGGAGGAACTGTCACAGCCCTGCCCTGGGAAGGGGGAGGGGCCCAAACCTCTGGGAGGGGAGAGGACGCCTGAAGGAGAGCTGGGGCTCCCAGATGCACCCTGATGCTAGGACCCATCGCAGGTCAGAGCCTGTCCTGGGGACGTTTGTTCATCCCAAGGGAGCCCACTGCAATTCCCCGCAGGCCCCCTGAACCCAAGGGCTTCCCTGTTCTGGTCTTTGAACCTGAGTGCCCAGCACAGAGCCTGGCACAAAGAGGTGCTCTCGAAATGCCTGTTGTGTAGGTGAAATGGGAGCCCCTAGGCTGTGCCAGGTGCCTTATTCTTGCAACCTCAATCCCTGTAACATGCCTGTGAAGTAGTGCTATGGCTCCCATTTCCCAGCAGGGAAACTGAGGCTCCTCGAGCCTGGATGACTTGCTCCAGGGCTGGTCCCCACTAGCCCTGACACCAGGCAGCTCTGTCCCAGCCCTCCCGGCCTCTTCTTGGTCCTGCCCTGATGCCATGGCTCTGGCCCATCTACCAGGGGCTGGAGGCCCTGCAGCAGCCCCTGTCTCCTCTCAGCCACCCTGGGCCTCCTGTTCTCCCTTCCCTCCAGCATCCTGGCCTCCTCCTGCTTCCCAGCCTGCCTGGTTATCAGAACCCCCGGGGGAGCTTGTAAACCATCTCCAGGCCTAAGCTCGTCCTCGGCGGTGCTGATCTAATGGGTTGGATGAGGTGCCTGGAAATTGGACGGGGATTCTGGTCATCAGTCAGGTTTGGTTGCATGCTGAGGCACGTGGCCAATATGTTCCCTGCCAGCTGGGCTGAGATGACGTTGTACCTGATTGGGACAGGCTGAAGGGACGAGGCAGGAGGGCGGGGTGGGGGGAGGGACGGACCCATTGCCTGGAGGGAGTTTGTGTTCTGGGAACACCAGGCTGAACGAAGGGATGCCCTGCCACACAGTCTCTGCCAATTCAGATCCTTCCAGGCCCAGCTGGAGCCGCTCCTCTGCTAGGGAGCTTCCCCGATGGCTCCAGTCACCTTCAGAAGAGGATCTTGGACAACAGAGCGAGCAGTGCCCCACTCCTTTTACTGCTGAGGCTCCCCCCCTTTACTGCTGAGTGGGGTAGCATGCACCCCTATGCACCCCAGGGTGGGGGTGTGGCAGAGTGTGTCCTGCACCCCAGGGCCCTGGGCATGGGCCACTCAGCCTAGCCCTTCGTTTCCTGCCACATGGGTCTGTATTTCTCAGTCTCTGTCTGAGAACTCATAGAACTAAGACTTCAGAGGTCAGGGACTACGTCATTGTCCCTCCTCACCCCGGGAGCCAGGCACCTTGTGGGTGCGTGAGCCATGGGGTTGGCTGAGATTTCTGATGGGTTGGTGAGCAACTTCCCTGCAGCTTCTCCCCCTGTGGAGGTCCCCAGCGACTGATGGGGTGAGATGTGGCAGTAACAATGCGCTGGTTACGCTGAGACAGAGAACTTCCCACCTCAAGGTTCAAGGTGGTATTGCCCGGCATTGCCCAGGCCGAGGCAGGCTCCTCTCAGTTCCTCCAACCTCAACAGTCAAGGCTGGGGGGCAGCGCCACAGAAGAGGCCTCCGTCTTTGGAGCCAGACTCCCTCCAGACCCCAGTGCTCAGCTGGGCTCTCAGGCCAAGGTCATGCCCAGCGTAGGCAGAGCTGAGCTCCAGACACCATGGGGAGTAGTAAAACCTGGACCCACCTGTCCCTGCTTCATGGGAATGTGGCGTGAGCCAGAGCTTGGGTTCCTGCCCTGGCTCCACAGTTTAAAGCTGAGCAACTTTGGGCGAATAACCCTTTCTCTAAGGTTCTCCCACCACCTTCCTCACTTCCTGGGGTTAATTCAAGGATCAAGAACAAGAAGGAAGTGGAGACGTGTGGTGCAGTACATGATGTCGGGAGGGGTCTGGACTGGGGGAGCAGACAGATATGGCCCCCATCTCGGCTACACTCTTTTTTTTCTGTTTGCAATTTTATTGGGACATATTCACACACCACATCATCCATCCAAAGTATACAATCAATGGCTCATGGTATCATCATACATTTGTGCATTCATCACCACAATCAATTTTAGAACATTTTCATTACTCTAAAAAAAAATAAAAATAAAAAACACCTAAAATATCCCATACCCCTTATCCATGCCTCTTAATCATTTATTTTTGTCTTTATTTTATTACTCATCTGCCCATATGCGATCCAGAGAGTGTTATCACAAGGCTTTCACAATAACATGGTCCCACAAAAAAACTATACAGTTATACAAATCATCATCAAGAATCAAGTTCACAGTTCAACAGTTTCAGGTATTTCCTTCTAGATATTCTGACACACTGGAAACTTAAAGGAGTGTCTATAGAATGCATAAGAGTAACCTCCAGAATGAGCTCTAGACTTTATTTGAAATCTCTCATCCACTGAAACTTTATTTTGTTTCTTTTCTTTCCCCTATTTGGTCAAGAAGAACTTCTCAATCCCCCGATGTCGGGTCCAGGCTCATCCTTGGGAGTCATGTCCCATGTAGGGGGAAGGGCAGTGAGTTAATTTGCCGAGTTGGCTGAGATCAGCTCCACTCTTGATGGGTGACTGGGAAACACCTGCCCTCCGTGCATCCCAGCTCCCTCTGTGCAATGGGTGGCAGCAACAACGACCCCTCACGGGGCTTGGATGCATGCGTGGAACCCTCCTGAGCACACATGTGCGTGGCAGGTGACTGGGGAGTCTTCATGCCTTCCCCCTACTCCTTGACAAAATGGATGAAGCCATCAGGCCCTTCCTGGAGCCTGTGGACACGTGGAGGAAACTGTCTGAACTGATCTCTGGATAGGCTTGTTTTCTGTATGGGAACTCTGAGGTCCATGGTGGGGTCAGGGGATACCCTGCAGGGGTGGCAGGGTGGGACCCCCCAGCACAGTTACAAGGCGGCGTCCACGATAAGTGCACAGAGGCGTGCAGTGGAGTGGGGGAGGCATGTGTTGGGGTGGGGTGTCCATCAGGTGGGAGTCATGGGGTGGAGAGGGGAGTGCAAAGCCCCAGCGGGGGTTGGGGAGTGAGGAAGCCACATAAGGGGCAACTTGGCGGGACAGGAATTGGGAAAGCTGGGGCCCTTCCTGCATGCTCCTATATGGCCAGTGGTTTTTGTCCTCCCCTTTTACAGATGAGAAAAACTGAGGTCCAGAGGGTCTAAAGGAGCTGCCTAAGCCACACGGCTAGTGAGGAACAGAGCAGGATTCAAGCCACCACCTGTCTTGCCCCATAATGGGTTTTTTTTCCAACATACATACCGTTTCTGAGATATGGGGCTCAAAGGCAGCGTCTGAGACTGGGTTGGATCCAAGAGGGGAAAGAAGGTCTGAATTTTTAGAACTAGAAAGGAGTCTGGACTTGTCACTTTACAGGGTCCAGAGAGGGGAGTTGAGGGGCCCAAGCTACACGGTGCGTGGGGCAGAGCTTGTCCAGGAACCCAGCCTCCTGCCTCCTGCCCAGCGCAGGGTGTGTGGGAGCCCCACGGCCACCCCCGAGACAGCGCGAGAGAGTCGCTGAGGCATCTTTCATCCAAAGCCATGACTGCGGCAGGGAGTCCTTCAAAAGGGCTGACTCATGCCCGGGGACGTGGCTGCCACAGAGCGCCTGGGCTGGGGCCCCGCTGGTCCTCGGGCTCCGGGTCCCAGGACTGGGGTTCCCAGCCGCCCAGCCTGAGTCACGACTGACTTAGCGTTTGTGTGTTTTCCTCTGGGCCCCACGCCCCCCAGAGCTGGGTGGGATCCCTGAGCCAGCACATGCAAAGCTCAGACCGGGGGCTGAAAGCTCCAGAGTGGGGAGGTGGACGGGGCCGGGAGTGGTGAAATCAGGTGGGAACGTGGAGTCAGCAGGCGGGAGGGCCCCGCCCGGCCCAGGTGCCATATAAAGGTTCCTGGGACTCGGGAAGCCACACGCACCCTCTCCCAGCCTCCCGGAGCACCTGCCTCTCCTCTCTGCCGACTCGCTCGCTCTCTCGCCTTCCTCCTCGGCACCATGACCACCTGCAGCCGCCAGTTCACCTCCTCCAGCTCCATGAAGGGCTCCTGCGGCATCGGCGGCGGCTCCGGCCGCATCTCCTCCGTCCTGGCCGGAGGATCCTGCCGGGTTCCCAGCACCTACGGGGGCCTGTCGGTCTCCTCCTCCCGCTTCTCCTCCGGGGGCGCCTGCGGGATTGGGGGCGGCTATGGCGGCGGCTTCAGCAGCAGCAGCTTTGGTGGGGCCCTGGGTGGCGGCTTTGGTGGGGGATATGGTGGTGGCCTGGGTGCCGGCTTCGGCGGTGGCTTTGTTGGGGGTTTTGGAGGAGACTTTGGTGGTGTCGATGGCGGCCTCCTCTCCGGCAACGAGAAGATCACCATGCAGAACCTCAACGACCGCCTGGCCTCCTACCTGGACAAGGTGCGTGCCCTGGAGGAGGCCAACACCGACCTGGAGGTGAAGATCCGTGACTGGTACCAGAGGCAGCGGCCCAGCGAGACCAGGGACTACAGCTCCTACTTCAACACCATCGAGGACCTGCGGAACAAGGTGGGTGGGCCGGGGGGAAGGCGGCTCTGGTGGATGGAGCGTTGTGAGATGTCAGGGCCACAGTGGCCCTTAGAAAACCTCTTTCTAGCATCTCCATTTTACAAACAGGACAACAGAGGCCCAACTATGGAGAGTGGCCAAGGTCACCAAGAGATTTGGTGGTGGTGGATCTCTGTTTAGCATCTATGTGTCTAAGCTGGGGCTGGAACCCTGAATCTCGTATTCCCTGCCAGTGTTCTTGCATTGCACCTTTAGCCTCCCTCCTGCCCGGCTCAGGATGGGGGGATGTGGAATATGAGGGATGATCTGGGTGGGGAAGGCATTCTAGGGTGGCCGGGAGAGGGTGGGCTAGCCCCCTGTTTGGGGAAGCTCCTTTCTTCCCTCCCTGAGGTCCTTGCACCCCCATCCCAGATCATCATGGCCACTGTTGAGAACGCTCAGCCCACTCTGCAGATCGACAACGCGAGGCTGGCAGCCGATGACTTCAGGACCAAGTGAGCCACCGCCGTGGTGGGCTGAGGGCGGGAGGCGAGGAGCGGGGCTTCTACCCAGGAGGGCCAGAGGTCTCGGGAATGGAGCCTGATGCTCTCTCTGCCCTCTGTCCTTCCAGGTACGAGCATGAGTTAGCCCTGCGCCAGGGCGTAGAGGCCGACATCAATGGCCTGCGCAGGGTGCTGGACGAGCTGACCCTGAGCAGAAGCGACCTTGAGATGCAGATTGAGAGCCTCAAGGAGGAGCTGGCCTACCTGAGGAAGAACCACGAGGAGGTGGGCCATTGCCGGCGCTGGGCTCGTAGGCTGGTTTGGTGGAGTCCCCAGATCCTCACAGAGCCAAGAGAGGGGTGTGCTGAGCTGCCTGCCTCCTGCCACCCCTTCCTAGGATATGCGTGCCCTCCGGGGTCAGAGCGGCGGGGACGTCAGTGTGGAGATGGACGCGGCTCCCGGCAGGGACCTGAGCTCTATCCTGAACAGGATGCGCGACGAGTATGAGCAGCTGGCAGAGAAGAACCGCAGGGACGCGGAGGCCTGGTTCCTGAGCAAGGTGGGGCTGGTCTCCTCAGCCCTCCTATGGGACTGCCCAGGCAGCGGAGACTTCCGGAGCTCCTCATGCTTTCTGGTCTCCTTTCCTATGTCAGACCGAGGAGCTGAACAGAGAAGTGGCCTCTAACAGCGAACTGGTGCAGAGTGGCCGCAGTGAGGTGACCGAGCTCCGGAGGGTGCTGCAGGGCCTGGAGATCGAGCTGCAGTCTCTGCTCAGCATGGTACGCAGGGCGCAGCCCACCCCAGATCACCAGTCCTGGTGCCACCCCCTCCACTCTGCCACAATACATTTCCACCTCTCCCTTTTTGCCTCTCTGTGTTGCCCTGGACTGGACAGGGGAGATCTTTGTACCCATTTTATAGATGGGGAGACTAAGGCCCAAAGTGTTGGAATAATGTTGCTCCCTGTTGTCTGCCCCAGCAGCCATCCACACGGGGTCAAAATCCCTGCACCTCTCAGGAAACAGGTCCAGAGACGTGGAGGGAGGGGAATTCCCACATCCGTTTACTTTCTTTTCCTCTCTCTCTCCCACTTGCAGAGAGCATCCCTGGAGAACAGCCTGGAGGAGACCAAAGGCCGCTACTGTATGCAGCTGGCCCAGATCCAGGAGATGATCGGCAGCGTGGAGGAGCAGCTGGCCCAGCTGCGCTGTGAGATGGAGCAGCAGAGCCAGGAATACAAGATCCTGCTGGATGTGAAGACGCGGCTGGAGCAGGAGATCGCCACCTACCGCCGCCTGCTGGAGGGCGAAGACGCCCAGTGAGTGCCCAGTCCCCAGTCGTGCCCCAGGGAGCCTTCAGGGCCCACTGCTCCCAGCACTTGTAAACCTAACGTATCTGCCTTTCCTTCCTCCCCCACAGCCTCTCCTCCTCCCAGTCCACTTCTGGCCAGTCCTATTCTTCCCGCGATGGTAAGAGTCCTGAGGCCCCCGGCACTCGAGCGCCTCTGCCTGTGTACATGGGGTGGGGGCTGGACCCCTCTCCGCAGAGCCCCTCTCCCTGCACTGGGGCTGGCTCAGCTCCCAGGGCCCATCTTGACTCCTCTCCTCTCTCCCACAGTCGTCTACTCCTCCTCATCTTCCTCCTCTGGCCGCCAGACCCGGCCCATCCTCAAGGAGCAGGTCTCTACCAGCTTCAGCCAGAGCCAGCAGTCCAAGAACTGAGCTGCCCCGGCCTCAGCCTCCTGCCCCGCTGCCGGCCTCACCTCTCCAAGGCCTGGGTCAGGACCCTGATCTCCCAGTGCGGTTCCCAGCTGTCTCCCCATTCCCTCTGCTGGTGGTGGGCTAATAAAGCTGACTTTCTGGTTGATGCAAACTGGTGTGGTCTCCATCCTTGAACTTGTGGGAGGGGAGTTGAAGGTGACTCCCAGGAACCCTTCTGGGGATGCACAAAGATGGTAGGTAGACTCAGCAGTTGTAGGACCCAGCAGTTTTCCTGGAAGACCTCCAGGCTATCATGGGAGCAGGAGAGGAGTCATGAGGTGGGACACGGGAAGGGAAGGAGCTTGCCAGTGTGGACAGACTTTGTACAAGTCATTCTGGAGAGGTTCTTCATTACACTCTCCTAACCAACCTGTGAGGAGGGTGTGGTTAGGTCCATTTTGGAGCCAAGACAATCCCTGGGATTCCTGGAGGATAAATGACTTGCACAAAGCCATTCAGCCAGTAAGTGGCATGGTTGGGATTGAAAGCCAGCTCCGTTTGGCTGTGAAGACCACGCCTTTCTTTTAATCGCACTCTCTTTCTGGGTATTTTAACCGAAAGACCCCAAAGCTTGTGCTCTTAACTCTACCCCTTGGCTTCCCACACTTGCACACAGTGATTTTTGTGTTGGAGATACCTGTCACCCAAGCTCTCCTTTTCATCCCCGCAGCCGCATCCAGACCTTCTCCCTCCCTCCCTAGAACTGGCCACAACCTACTAACTGGGGCATCTTGCTGTGCATCTCTTCCACTCCCATTTCTTCCTAATGGCCTTTCTGGAACAAGAATGTGATTGGAGCAGGTATATGGGAACTCTGTATTTTCTGCATGATCTTTCTATAAACCTACAACTTCTCTAGTAAGTCTTTTTTTATATTTCGATATTTATTATTTGAAAAAATTTTAATATATAACATGTATGGAAAAAGGTAATAACTTTCAAAGTATGATTTAACAAGTAGTTATATGGGAAATTTCCAAAAATTTTATGAGTTACAGTACCATAGTTTCAGTTACTTCCTTACTGTGAAATGTAACATATACAAAAAGGTGATCACTTTCAAATTACAATTTATCAAGTAGCTATAGACCAAATTCTCGTTTTTTCTGTCTAGCTATTCTAATTCCCTAGCAACTAAGAAAAAGAAAATTGTATTTGGATTCAATATTCATTTACTTAAAAAAATCAGATGAATCCAGAATGAAAGGTCTTCTTTAAAAAATGAACAAGCTGGCATGGAAATCTTCAAAAGCGTTCAGGTCCTGGAAATCAAGGAAAGACGGAGAAATAGAAGGAGACTTGATGACTGAATGTTACCCATGATTCTGAACATTTCCTACAATAAAAGACACTCTTGGGGCTACTGTTGATACTTGACTAGGGCCTGAGGACTGGATGGCGAGCCAGGGAAACGTCCTGATCCTCGTGTCGAAAAAGGCCTTTGCTGTTAGGAAATACACAATTAAACTTCTGGAGGTGATGAGGCTTCAGGTAAGCAATTTACTTTCAATTGGCACAAGGAGAAAAGTCCTTTACACGGTTCTTGAAACATTTCTGCAAATTAAGATTCTTCAAAAATAAAATGAGTTTTAAAAAGCGGAAAAGAAAAAGAAAAAGAAAAAAAAAGAACACACGAACGTGGTGGGACTCCGGCGCTCCACAGCCTGAGACGGTTCTCTTGACCCGCAGCCCCGCCCCCTCGACTCCGCTTTGGCGCCTTCCCACCCCTCCCTGCCCTGGGCCGTGTGAGTCAGCCATCCCTGACTAGATGCAGAATCCCACACGTCTCGTTTGCTGTTCCTTCTTCCTGGGTGTCTCCATATTTAAAAAAAAATATATGTAAAAAATTGAAGTTATACATTCATATATAAAAACACAAGAAGAATTTTAATGCAAAAGAGCTATCCCTAGGCTGGATCCCATTTCTCCGTTCCCACCCCGACTTAGCTGTTTCCTTTGGCATCTTCCTCCTTATTTCTAAATAAAAGGCTTATACTGCCATTTCCTCATTTAAAAAATTGTAATACATATTTTTCATTAGAGAGGTTGTAGGTTTATAGAAAAATCATGCAGAAAATACATTCCATATTTATATCCCCTTCCCTATCCACATCTTGCATTAATGCAGTACATTTGTTACAACTGATGAAAGAATATTATTATAATTGTACTATTAGCCAAAGTCCATGGTTTACATAAGGGTTTCCTGTTTATGATGTAGAGTCCTATTTTTCTACAAAAATTTTATTCTGGTAACATATATCAACCTAAAGTTTTCCACTTTAAAACCACATTCAAATATATAATTTGAGAGCTGCTCCTCTGCTGGGGAGCCTCCCTCCCCTGATGGCTCCAGGCACCTTCCGAAGAGGATCTCAGACGTCGGGGTTAGCAGAACTCCCACCCCCTTACAGCTGAGGCTCCGAGTGGGGCAGCGTGCACCCCTGATGCACCCCATGGTGGGGGCATGGCACTCCAGGGCCCCGGGCCTGGGCCACTCAGCCTAGCCCTTTGTTTCCTGCCACATGGGCTGTGTTTCTCAGCCTCAATCTGAGAACTTATGAGACTACGTTGTCCTCAGGTCGGGGACTATGGCATTGTCCCCCTTCACCCCGGGAGCCAGGCCCCTGGTGGTTGGCTGAGTGCTCTGATGGGTTGGTGAGCAACTTCCTTGTGTGTGACCCCACCCCTGACTCCTCCAGATGGGGTGGTGGTGGGGAGCAGAGATCCAATTACAGAGGAGGCAGGAGGGCGAGTGGGGCACAGAATGAGGAGTAAGTAGAGCCTCCACTGGGACAGTCAGTGGGGACCTTGGTTTGGGAATTGGAGCTGGGTTCGAGTCTCTGCTCTCTGCTCTGTGCTGTTTAACCTTGGGCAAGTTTTCAGCCTCTCTGGTTGGGACTTGGTGACCTTTGGTGACCTTGAAGGCCACCGAGGGTGATGAGTCTGTGGTGGGACCTGAACTCCAAGCTCATCCTGACACCTGGGGCAGTGGGGGTTTTTCCCGAGATTCCACATGGCCTGGGCCCACTTTTGAGGTCAGAAGAGAGGACCATCGGGTTCTTCCTCCTAAGCCTGGCTCTGAAGGTGTGAGCTAGAGTGACAATCAGCTCTGCTCACACCCGGCCCTGTGCCTTCAAGGTGAATGACTGATGGGGCGAGATGTGGCAGTAACAATGTGCTGGTTACACTGAGACAGAGAACTTCCCACCCCAAGGTTCAAGGTGGTATCGCCTGGCATCGCCCAGGCTGAGGCAGGCTCCTCTCGGCTCCTCCAACCTCAACAATCAAGGCTGGGGGGTGGCGCCACGGACGAGGCCTCTGTCTTTGGGGCCAGACTCCCTCTAGCCCCTGGTGCTCAGCTGGGCTCTCAGGCCAAGGTCATGCCCAGCGTGGGCAGAGCTGAGCTCCAGGCACCACAGGGAGGTAGGTGAGACCTGGACCCACCTGGTCCCTGCTTTGTGGGAGTGTGGTGTGAGCCAGAGCTTGGGTTCTGGCCCTGGCTCCACAGTTTAAAGCTGAGAGACTTTGGGTGAATCACCCCTTCTCTCTGGTTCTCCCACCACCAGAGGTTAATTCAAGAATCAAGAACAAGAAGGAAGTGGAGACATGTGGAACAGTGCATGAAGTCGGGAGGGACCTGGGCTGGGGGAGCAGACAGATGGGGTCCCCATCTCAGCTCCACTCTTTTTTTTCAATATGCACTTTTATTGAGATATATTCATAAACCATATAATCCATCCAAGGTATACAATCAATGGCTCACGGTACCATCAAATAGTTCTGCATTCATCACCACAATCAATTTTAGAACATTTTTATTACTCTAAAAAAAATAAAAATACATGAAAAAGTAAAAAAGAACACCTCAAACATCCTATATCCCTTATCCCCCCTATTATTTATTTATATTTATCCTTATTTTGTTACTCATCTGCTCACACACTGGATCCAGGAAGTGTCATCACAAGGTTTTCACAGTCACATGGTCCCACAGTACAAGCTATCTAGTTATAAAACTATCATCAAGAATCAAGTTTACAGTTCAACAGTTTCAGGCATGTCTTTCTAGGTATTCTAATAGACTGGGAACTTAAGGGACTATCTATATAATGCATAAGAATACCCTCCAGAATGAGCTCTAGACTTTATTTGAAATCTCTCAGTCACTGAAACTTTATTTTGTTTCTTTTCTTTCTCCCATTTTGGTCAAGAAGACCTTCTCAATCCCCTGATGCCGGGTCCAGGTTCATCCCTGGGAGTCACGTCCCACGTTTCCAGGGAGATTTACACCTCTGGGAGTCATGTCCCATGTAGGGGGGAGGGCCGTGTGTTAATTTGCAGAGTTGGCTGAGATCAGCTCCACTCTTGATGGGTGACTTGGGAAACACCTGCCCTCCGTGCATCCCAGCTCCCTCTGTGCAATGGGTGGCACAGCAACAACGACCCCTCACAGAGCTTGGATGCATGTGTGGAATGCTGCTGAGCACACCTGTGTGTGGCAGGTGACTGGGGAGTCTTAGTGCCCTCCCCCTGCTCCTTGACTGAAAGGATGAAGCCAGCAGGCCCTTCCTGGAGCCTGTGGACACGTGGAGGAAACTGTCTGAACTGATCTCTGGATAGGCTTGTTTTCTGTGTGGGAACTCTGAGGTCCATGGTGAGGTCAGGGGTCACACTACCAGGGGTGGCAGGGCAGGACTCCCCCAAGCTCGGTTATGAGTGGGTGTCCACAGTGAGTGAACAGAGGCGTGCAGTGGAGTGGGGGAGCCAAGTGTTGGGGTGGGGTGTCCATCAGGTGGGAGTGTGGGGTGGAGAGGGGAGGGAAGGGCCACGCTGGGGGAGTGAGGAGGCCTGGTGTATTAGTTAAGGTTCTCTGGGGAAACAGAATCTACAAGAGTTATCTGTAAATATAAGATTTTATAGAAGTCTCTCACGCAACCATGGGAATGCACGAGTCCAAATTCTGTATGGCAGGCAGCAAACTGGCAATGTCGAGGAAGGTGTTCAGTGAACTCCTTGCTGGCTAGCTCAGGAAGAAGTGAAGGTCCTCTCTCTCTCTTCCTTAAAAGTCTTCAACTGATTGGATTAAATCCAGCTGATTGAATTCTCTCATTGTGGAAGACATGCCCTTCGTTGATGGAATCAGTCACAGGTGCAGTCAATTGACTGATGATTTAATAAATCAGCCTTCTGGCTTATTAACCAGCCAGAAATGTCCTTGAGAAATGGTTAGGACAGTGCTTGCTTGATCAGACAACTGGATACCATCACTTGGTCAAGTTGACACATAAACTTAACCATCACAGTCCACCCCTCATCAACTTGGCAGTTATACACAGCACCTTAAACCATACTTTATCTCTAAGTAGAGAACAATAACAGACACATATTTCACCTAACAGTACTCAGATGTCCTGCATACAACTGGAAATGCACTAAAGCTCTCCAGAATAGGGTACAAATCCTTGGGTGACATTGTCTCTTAAACTTGTTTTCCTTTAACTTTAATACCGCGAAATGAATGATACAGTCATAACAAAACAAGGAGGAAATATTCATGCCATCATAGTCCTCATTTCTGTAACTGGTCGTGCAGTCATCGTTCATATTTAGCACTACCTTCTTCCACTACACGTTCCACGTTCCCTTTACCCTCAGCAAGCACTTCAGCTGGCCGTGGCTCTTTGCCTGGTGGGGTGACCCAAACCTTCAATCCTGAAGTTTATGGGCCATTGGTAGTCCTGCCTTCATTGGTTGTTGTAGTTTTCCATTGGCTTTAATCACAGGGCATGGTAGTACTAAGAGATGCCCTAGGAGATCTCCTGTATTCCAGAAAACTCTTCTTTTTCTCTATTGTGTAGTTACAGTGCTGTTTCCTCTTGATAGTCAGGATCAAGCACCCCAGCCAGTACAGTAATCCCCTTCCTTGCCTGTTGATTCAGAGGCATGAGAAGCCCAAAGTGGCCAGGTGGCAGTCTTAACTTCCAGTTCAATGGAATTATTATTGTGTTTCCTGCTGGAAGCACTCCTCTTTTTGGAACTAAGACCTGTAGACCAGCAGAGCTTAAGGTTGCAGGGACAGGAAGCAAAAATTTTCCTAGTGGATCACTAGGAGTGATAGTGAGTGGTGCCAATCCTGTTTCCACACCTTGATTCCTGGACCCGTGAATCCTGGCTATGGGAGAAACAGCCCCATACAGTGGATACTGATTCAGAGCATATACAGCCTCCTGGAGAACACTGCCCCAGTCCTGCAAGGTATTGCCATCTAGTTGGTGATGTAATTGAGTCTTCAACAGGACATTCCACTGTTCTAGCAACCCAGCTGCCTCTGGATGATGGGGAACATGGTAAGACAGAGAATTCCATGAGCATGTGCCCATTCCCTCACTTCATTTTCTGTAAAGTGGGTTCCTTGGTCAGAAGCAATGCTGTGTGGAATACCGTGATGGTAGATAAGGCATCCCTTAAGTCCGTGGATGGTAGTTTTGGAAAGCACTGCGTGCAGGGAAGGCAAATCCATATCTGGAGTATGTGTCTATTCCAGTGAGAACAAATCGCTGCCCCTTCCATGAGGGAAGTGATCCAATGTAATCAGCCTGCCACCAGGTTTATCACCTTGGGGAATGGTGCCATATTGGGGACTGAGTGTGGGTCTTTGCTGCTGGCAGATTGGGTGCTCAGCAGGGGCTGTGGCCAGGTCAGCCTTGGTGAGTGGAAGTCCATGTTGCTGAGCCCATGCATAACCTCCATCCCTACCACCATGACCACTTTGTTCATGAGCCCATTGTGGAATGACAGGAGTGGCTGGGGAAAGAGGCTGACTGGTACCCACTGAATAGGTCATCTTATCCACTTAATTATTAAAATCTTCCTCTGCTGAAGTCACCCTCTGGTGAGCATTCACACGGAACACAAATATCTTCATGTTTTTTGCCCACCCAGAAATGTCTATCCACATACCTCTTCCCCAGACTTCTTTGTCACCAATTTTCCAATCATGTTCCTTCCAAGTCCCTGACCATCCAGCTAAACCATTAGCAACAGCCCATGAATCAGTATAAAAATGCACCTCTGGCCAGTTCTCCTTCCAAGTAAAATGAACAACCAGGTGCACTGCTCGAAGTTCCGCCCACTAGGAAGATTTCTCCTCATCACTGTCCTTCAGGTACATCCCAGAAAGGAGCTGCAGTGCTGCAGCTGTCCACTTTTGGATGGTGCCTGCATATTGTGCAGAACCATCTGTAAACCAGGTCCAAGTTTTCTCTTCCTCATTCAACTGATTGTAAGGGACTCCACAAGATGCCATAGCTGTGGGCTGGGAAAGAGAAGTTAAGGAGAAAGTAGTGGGGGCCAGGGGCATTTGAGCCACTTCCTCATATAACCTATTTGTGCCTTCAGGACCCACTCAAACCCTATCTTGTAAATACCATTTCCATTTTATGATGGAGTGCTGTGGTGCAAGCCCAACTTTATGGCTTGGTGGGTCAGACAACACTCAGCTCACGATAGGTAACTCAGGTCTCATGGTAACTTGGTGGCCCATGATTAAGCAGTCTGTCTCTACTAGGGCCCAATAGCAGGTCAAAAGCTGTTTCTCAAATGGAGAGTAGTTATCTGCATAGGATGATAAGGCTTTACTACAAAATCCTAAGGTCCTGCATTGTGATTCTCTTGTAGGCACCTGCCAAAGCTCCAAACAGCATCTCTATTTGCCACTGACGCTTCCAGCACATTGGATCAGCTGGATCATACAGTCCAAGTGGCAGAGCAGCCTGCACAACAGCCTGGACCTGTCACAGAGCCTCATCTTGTTCTGGTCCCCACTCAAAACTAGAAGCTTTTCTGGTCACTCGGTAAATGGGCCAGAGTAGCACAACCAAATGAGAAATATGTTGTCTCCAAAATCCAAAGAGGCCAACTAGGCATTGTGCCTCTTTTTTGGTTGTAGGAGGGGCCAGATGCAACAGCTTATCCTTCACCTTAGAAGGGATATCTCGACATGCCCACATTGGTGGATACCTAGAAATTTTACTGGGATGGAAGACCCCTGTATTTTTGCTGAATTTATCTCCCATCCTCTCCCATACAAATACCTTACCAACTAATCTAGAGTAGTTGCTACTTCTTGCTCACTAGGTCCAATCAACATGACATCATCAATATAATGGACCAGAGTGATGTCTTGTGGGAGGGAGAAACGATCAAGAGCCCCTTGGACAGTATCATGACATAGGGCTGGAGAGTTGATATAGACCTGAGGTAGCACAGTGAATGTAAACTGCTGGCCTTGCCAGCTGAATGCAAACTGTTTCTGGTGGTCCTTACTAACAGCTATTGAGAAAAAAAGCATTTGCCAGATCCATAGCTGCATACAAGGCACCAGGAGATGTGTTGATTTGCTTAAGCAATGATACCACATCTGGAACAGCAGCTGCAATTGGAGTCACCACCTGGTTAAGCTTACGATAATCCACCATCATCCTCCAAGACCCATCTGTTTTCTGCAAAGGCCATATAGGAGAGTTGAATGGGGACATGGTGGGAATCACCACCCCTGCAACCTTCAAGTCCTAAGACTGGCATTAATCTCTGAAATCCCTCCAGGAATCTGATATTGTTTCTCCTTTACTATTTTGCTAGGCAGGGGCAGTTCTAGTGCTTCTACTTGGCCTTTCCTACCATAATAGCCCTCACTCCATGAGTCAGGGTACCAATGTGAAGATTCTGCCAGTTGCTGAGTATGTCTATTCCAATTATGCATTCTGGAGCTGGGGAAATAACCACAGAATGGGTCTGGGGACCCACTGGACCCACTGTGAACAAACAGGAGCTAAAACTCCATCGATCACCTGACCTCCATAACTCCCAACTCTGACTGGTGAACCTGAGTGACATTTTGGGTCTCCTGGAATTAATGTCACTTCTGAACCAGTGTCTAATAATCCCCCAAACATCTGATCATTTCCTTTTCCCCAATGCACAGTTACCCTGGTAAAAGGCTGTACCTCCGGGAAAGGCTGGGAGGAAGATTAACAACATGAATTTTGGCAGCGTAACAGGGTCCTTCCCCAGGGGCACCCAGCCTTCCCCTCATTCAAGGGGCTCTCGGTGTGTAATCTGTCTCAAGTCTGGGAATTGATTAAGGGGCAGTGACTCTCTGTTTTTTCAAAATTCAAATTTGACTTTTGTTCACTTGACCTAGAACTCTTCTATTTATACAGATGAAACAAGAATTTAGTAGACTGCCCATCTATTTTACTTCTAGGTACTCCATGTTCTGCTACCCAATGCCATAAGTCTCCATCAGTCAGATTATTTTGATTGCTGCTTTGAGCCTGTTTTCCAAAAATTGTAGACATGCCGACCTCATCTTTGGCGATTAACTGCTGCCACATGACTTCTGATGACTTGAGATCCGATTATTCCCATTGTGTTTAAAGATTCCAGCTCAGTGACAGTGGTTCCCACAGTAATATCTGACCTACAAAGAAGGGAGGCTACAGAGCCCTTCAGGGATGATGGAGCTAGTCTCAGAAATTTATTCCTTACAGTCCTGGTAAAAGGTGTGTCTTCTGGACATTCCAGGTGTGTGTGAGCAGGTCTTCCATGATAAATCCACTCTAATTCCAATCTCTCTAAGCCTTTGAATCCCCTCTTCTACATTATACCAGGGCAGTTCTGGCATTTCAACCTCAAGTAATGTCGGCCACCTTTTGATCCACGTTTCAGCCAACCATCCAAACAAACTATTAAGGCCCTTTCTAACCCCTCAAGCTACAATACTGAATGCAGAATTTCTGCTTAGTGGGCCCATATCAATAAATTCAGCCTGATCCAATTTTATATTCCTTCCACCATTATCCCACATGCTTAATATCTGTTCCCACACAGATTTGCCTGATTTCTGTCTGTATAAATTGGAAAACTCATACAGTTCTTTTGGAGTATGGCGTAATTCCTCATGGGTCACACTTGTACATCACCCTTTGGGACCTGTTGGGACTTTGGTCTAGCTATAGCCTTGAAGCCAAGACTGGTGGTGGGGGCGGGCCATGAAAAAATCAGAAGTATCCCTCAAGCCATTTACCTTAGGACATTCTGTTGCAGTTTCATCTGGTGAAATAGGATTAATCTTTCCAGAGGCTTGAGGGCTGCTTCCTCAGGGGAGGTGATTATAGGTTTAGTAGGCACAGAAGGGTTAACCTCTTCAGGTGGAGGTTGGATGGCAGGCTCCTCAGGGCAGACTGGAGGTTGGTAAGCTGTTTCCTCAAAGCAGGCTGGATGATGGGTAGCTGTCTCCTCAGGGCAGAGTGGAGGTGGGGGGCTGTTTCCTCAGGACAGACCACTACAGGTATATCTAACAAAGACTCGGCAGAATCCGGGGCTCCAATGTCCTCGCTACCATTATGATCAATCCATATGTCCCCATCCCAAGTTTCAGGATCCCATTCTTTTCCAATCAATGCCTTTACTTCAACAGCAGACACGCTGTGAGGTTGAGATTTCAGTTTACGTTGTAAATCTGTTACTTGCACAATGAGACTCTGGGTCTGGTTTTCAGAAGTCTTAAGTCTGTGGCCACAGAAAATAAGATTTTCTTTCAGGGCACACATAGAAATCTTTACATCTGCCATATGGTGCTTAAGTTTCAAATTTGAATCCTTTAGTTCATCCCTTTCTCTTATAACTTTATCCAGTGTATCTAAGAGCAACCAGCCAACATCATTATACCTCTTAACTCTGCAAAACTCTGTTAAGGTGTAAAAAACACTGTCACCCAGAGCCTTGCTTCGTACAAGAGTAGGATTAGGAGAATCAAATGGTGATATTTTGTGTATCCCCATTGAGAACTCACGCCATGGACTGTCAGTGCCATCTTGATTATTGGAAATGGAGTCATTAGTGCCTTTGAATCTAATCAGAGTAGAAAACTACTTGTAAAAGCCCATTTTAAGATTCTGTTTCTCAAGAACCACTCTGGTACCAAGCTGTATTGGTTAGGGTTGTCTAGGGAAACAGAACCAACAAGAGATATCTGTAAATAGAAGATTTTATAAAAATGTCTCACGCAACTGTGGGGATGCACGAGTTCAAATTCTGTAGGGCAGGCAGCGAACTGGCAACTTCAGTGAAGGTGTTCTATGAACTCCTCAGGAAACGCTTTGCTGGCTAGTGGAAGAAGTGAAGTTCTTCTATCTCTCTCTTCCTTAAAAGTCTTCAACTGATTGGATTAAATCCAGCTGATTGAATTCTCTCATTCTGGAAGACATGCCCTGAGTGGATATAATCAATCACAGCTGCAGTCAATTGACCGATGATTTAATAAACCAGCCACAAATGTCCTTGCAGTAACAGTAAGGACAGTGCTTGCTTGAGCAGACAGCTGGACACCATCACCTGGCCAAGTTAACCATAAACCTAAACATCACACCAGGTTAAGGGGCAACTGGGCCGGACAGGAATTGGGGAAGCTGGGGCCCTTCCTGATGCTCCTATATGGCTGGTGGTTTGTCCTCCCCTTTACAGATGAGAAAACTGAGGCCTGGAGAGCCGAAAGGAGCTGTCTAAGCCACGCAGCTTGTGAGGGACAGAGCAGGATTCAAGCCACCACCTGTCTTGCCCCATAATGGGTTCTTTTTCCAACATACATACCGTTTCTGAGATCTGGGGTGGGGTGGGGGTGGGGGTTAAAAGACAGCCTTGGAGCCTGGGTTGGATCTAATAGGGGAAAGAGAGTCAGAATATTTAGAACTAAGGAATCCAGACTTGTCACTTTACAGGGTCCAGAGAAGGGAGGTGAGGGGCCCAGGATCCATGGTGCACGGGACAGAGCTTGTCCAGGAATCTAGCCTCCTGTCTCCTGCCCAGCGCAGGACGTGTGGGAGCCCCACAGCCACCCCTGAGACAGTGCGAGAGAGTCGCTGAGGCATCTTTCATCCAAAGCCATGACTCTGCAACAGGGAGTCCTTCCAAAGGGCTGACTCATGCCCGGGGACGCGGCTGCCACAGAGCTCGTGGGCTGGGACCCCGCTGGTCCTCGGGCTCTGGGTCCCGGGACCGGGGTTCCCAGCCGCCCAGCCTGAGTCACGACTGACTTGGCGTTTGTGTGTTTTCCTCTGGGCCCCACGCCCCCCAGAGCTGGGTGGGATCCCTGAGCCAGCACATGCAAAGCTCAGACCGGGGGCTGAAAGCTCCAGAGTGGGGAGGTGGACGGGGCCGGGAGTGGTGAAATCAGGTGGGAACGTGGAGTCAGCAGGCGGGAGGGCCCCGCCCGGCCCAGGTGCCATATAAAGGTTCCTGGGACTCGGGAAGCCACACGCACCCTCTCCCAGCCTCCCGGAGCACCTGCCTCTCCTCTCTGCCGACTCGCTCACTCTCTCGCCTTCCTCCTCGGCACCATGACCACCTGCAGCCGCCAGTTTACCTCCTCCAGCTCCATGAAGGGCTCCTGCGGCATCGGCGGCGGCTCCGGCCGCATCTCCTCCGTCCTGGCCGGAGGATCCTGCCGGGTTCCCAGCACCTACGGGGGCCTGTCGGTCTCCTCCTCCCACTTCTCCTCCGGGGGCGCCTGCAGGATTGGGGGCGGCTATGGCGGCGGCTTCAGCAGCAGCAGCTTTGGTGGGGCCCTGGGTGGCGGCTTTGGTGGGGGATATGGTGGTGGCCTGGGTGCCGGCTTCGGCGGTGGCTTTGTTGGGGGTTTTGGAGGAGACTTTGGTGGTGTCGATGGCGGCCTCCTCTCCGGCAACGAGAAGATCACCATGCAGAACCTCAACGACCGCCTGGCCTCCTACCTGGACAAGGTGCGCGCCCTGGAGGAGGCCAACACCAACCTGGAGGTGAAGATCCGTGACTGGTACCAGAGGCAGCGGCCCAGCGAGACCAGGGACTACAGCCCCTACTTCAACACCATCGAGGACCTGCGGAACAAGGTGGGTGGGCCAGGGGGGAGGCACCTCTGGTGGACGGAGCGTTGTGAGATGCCAGGGCCACAGTGGCCCTTAGAAAACCTCTTTCTAGCATCTCCATTTTACAAACAGGGCAATGGAGGCCCAACTATGGAGAGTGGCCAAGGTCACCCAGAGACTTGGTGGTGGTGGATCTCTTTTTAGCATCTATGTGTCTGAGCTGGGGCTGGAACCCTGAATCTCGTATTCCCTGCCAGGGTTCTTGCATTACACCTTTAGCCTCCCTCCTGCCCGGCTCAGGATGGGGGGATGTGGAATATGAGGGATGATCTGGGTGGGGAAGGCATTCTAGGGTGGCCGGGAGAGGGTGGGCTAGCCCCCTGTTTGGGGAAGCTCCTTTCTTCCCTCCCTGAGGTCCTTGCACCCCCATCCCAGATCATCATGGCCACTGTCGAGAACTCTCAGCCCACTCTGCAGATCGACAACGCCAGGCTGGCAGCCGACGACTTCAGGACCAAGTGAGCCGCCGCCGTGGTGGGCTGAGGGCGGGAGGCGAGGAGCGGGGCTTCCACCCAGGAGGGCCAGAGGTCTCGGGAATGGAGCCTGATGCTCTCTCTGCCCTCTGTCCTTCCAGGTACGAGCATGAGTTAGCCCTGCGCCAGGGCGTAGAGGCCGACATCAACGGCCTGCGCAGGGTGCTGGACGAGCTGACCCTGAGCAGAAGCGACCTTGAGATGCAGATTGAGAGCCTCAAGGAGGAGCTGGCCTACCTGAGGAAGAACCACGAGGAGGTGGGCCATTGCCGGCGCTGGGCTCGTAGGCTGGTTTGGTGGAGTCCCCAGATCCTCACAGAGCCAAGAGAGGGGTGTGCTGAGCTGCCTGCCTCCTGCCACCCCTTCCTAGGATATGCGTGCCCTCCGGGGTCAGAGCGGCGGGGACGTCAGTGTGGAGATGGACGCGGCTCCCGGCAGGGACCTGAGCTCTATCCTGAACAGGATGCGCGACGAGTATGAGCAGCTGGCAGAGAAGAACCGCAGGGACGCGGAGGCCTGGTTCCTGAGCAAGGTGGGGCTGGTCTCCTCAGCCCTCCTATGGGACTGCCCAGGCAGCGGAGACTTCCGGAGCTCCTCATGCTTTCTGGTCTCCTTTCCTATGTCAGACCGAGGAGCTGAACAGAGAAGTGGCCTCTAACAGCGAACTGGTGCAGAGTGGCCGCAGTGAGGTGACCGAGCTCCGGAGGGTGCTGCAGGGCCTGGAGATCGAGCTGCAGTCTCTGCTCAGCATGGTACGCAGGGCGCAGCCCACCCCAGATCACCAGTCCTGGTGCCACCCCCTCCACTCTGCCACAATACATTTCCACCTCTCCCTTTTTGCCTCCCTCTGTTGCCCTGGACTGGACAGGAGAGACCCTTGTACCCATTTTGCAGATGGGGAGACTAAGGCCCAAAGTGGTGCAATAATGTTGCTCCCTGTTGTCTGCCCCATCAGCCATCCACACGGGGTCAAATGCGTGCACCTCTCAGGAAACAGGTCCAGAGACCTGGAGGGAGGGAGTGGCCACATCCGTTGACTTTCGTTTTCTCTCTCTCTCCCACTTGCAGAGAGCATCCCTGGAGAACAGCTTGGACGAGACCAAAGGCCGCTACTGTATGCAGCTGGCCCAGATCCAGGGGCTGATCGGCAGCGTGGAGGAGCAGCTGGCCCAGCTGCGCTGCGAGATGGAGCAGCAGAGCCAGGAATACAAGATCCTGCTGGACGTGAAGACGCGGCTGGAGCAGGAGATCACCACCTACCGCCGCCTGCTGGAGGGCGAGGACGCCCAGTGAGTGGGGGCTCAAGGGCTGGGGGCCTCGGGGGCAGGGGTGGGGCTCTCAGGCAGTCATCTAACCCCTCATCTCTCTTTCTTTTGCAGCCTGACCCAGTATAAGTCCAAAGAACGTAAGGAGGAGCGTGAGGGCTGAGGGCTAGGCAGGGGTGGGGGTGGGGGTGTGGTGCTCAGGTCAGACCATCTATCTGCACATTGTTGGGGCTGTTCCTTGCCAGCTCCAGGAAAGGTTGGCTGATCTGCAGCAGGGGTGGGTGCAGAGGCCTGTTTGGGCTCAGGGCTGATCCTCAGGGAAGGATCCAATGAGCGGGAAACTCTGATGAGCCGGGAAGGGACAGTGCAAAGGTCCTTGCCTTGGACGTCCTAGTCTGATGGGGGAGACATGCTCCTGTCCCTGCACTCTCATCTGATGGGGACATAGAGACATGGTCTCCTCGTCTTTGCTTCTGAGACCTGAACAGATGGGGCAAAAGCAGGGGACTCTAGTCTGTTGGGGGAGAGAGGGACATGGCCCTTGTGTCGCGGAACCTAGTCTGAGGAGGGAAGATATGATCCTTGCCCTGGGGTACATAGTCGAACAGGGTGATGGGACCCGGTGCTTGTCCTGGAGGTAGCAGTCTGCTGGGGAGGACAGGAGCGCGGGCTGTGCCCTGGAGACTGCAGAGAAATGGAGATGGGCCCTGTTTGGTGTAGCACCTGTTTGGCATGGTCCGTCTCTTGCAGATCCCTCTTAGAATAAGCCCATCCGGGGAGTTGGGACTCACACAGGGACACCAGCAGAGGGACGGGCTGGAAGGGAGACAGTGGCAAGAGCAGAAGGGAGATGTGTGTGGACGGGATGTCGAGGGGCAAGGATGTTGGCACATTGGGGCCCAGCAGAGTCATTCACACCACGCGGTGGGGGGAGACTTGGGGGTTAGCCGGCTCCTGCCGGGGCCGAGCGAGGGTCTCTTGCCCGCCTACACCCTGCGTGTCGGCGTCTCTTGCAGCCGTGACCACCCGCCAGGTGCGCACCATCGTGGAGGAGGTGCAGGATGGCAGGGTGATCTCCTCCCGCGAGCAGGTGCACCAGACCACCCACTGAGGACTCGGCTCCCCCGCCAACCCCCCAGCCCATCAGGCTGCAGAGAGGCGGTTGCTCCATCTGCCCCACAGCCTCAGCCCTCCTGCTTCAGCCCCTTCCCCGCATTCGCGTTCAGGACCCTAATAAAGCTGGTTGACTGACGCATGGAATGCAGTCTTGTTGCGGCTACTGAAGTGGGCCCCAGTGAGAATGGGTGGAATGGGGCAGAATGGGGGTTGGGGCTTGGATGCTCATGGAGGTCAGGGGTCATCGTAGACCATGGAGAAGAGTGAGTCTGGGGGAGCTGGAGGCTTCGCATCTCCCAAGGCAGGAGGGTGGCCCAGCTGGGGTGTCAGAGTGGCCTTGGGTGCCTCTTCTAGCCCCATAACTAGCTCCATGACCTCAGCAGTCACCCCGCTCGCTGAGCCGCATTTTCTCATCCATAAATGGATGAGATAATCTCAGGTGTGGGAGCCTCAAAGCCAAGAGCTGATGCATCTGAATCAATGGCTCCTCTCGGTCCTGGGGGTGGGGCTCTCCCCCGGGAAGGGGTGGGGCTCTCCCCTGGGAAGGGGCGGGGCTGGGGGGACTGAGATGGGCATCAGAACCACCCTGGGAGTGGCAGGAGGGTGGGTGAGGTGGGGGAAGGCAGGCTGGGTGGCTGGTTGGTTAGGGCCCAGGTCCCTGTGTGACTGGAAACCTCCAAAGGAGGCTACTGGGCCCCCAGGAATGTGAATGGAGGCTGATGCTTCTGGAGAAGGCTGTGGATGGGCAGCAGGTGTGAGAGCAAGGAAGGGGCCTCTCTCAGGGATGTTTCCCCAGTTGGGCAGTGGCTGCTCGTGATGGGGAGGGGCCTTAGTGCCTGGGATCAGGCCTGGGGGCTGCTTGGGGAGGGTTTGCCTCCACCCCACTTGGTTCCAGCAGCCTGAGCATGGGCGTGGGGTGAGGGAGAGTGGGCTGCTGTGTCCCTGGGGAAGGGGCTCTGGGCAGTCCTACCGAGCCACGCCCAGTACCCCCTGCAACCAGCCCCCATTCATTCTGGGTGGCAGGTGAGGGTGATGTGGAAAGAGAGCTTGTGAAAGGTCGGGAGGAGCCTTGGCACCTGGAAGTCTTTCTTCGAGTAAATCCAGAAGCCCCTGGGAGGGGCGGGCCTGCTTTCCTGGCTGGCTTCGAGGAGTGGGGTGGTGGGAAGGCGTTAATGAGAGGAGGACCCAATTCATGGACAGGCCTCCACAGGGCTTCTCTGGTGCTGCAGACTCAGACCACCCTCTACAAATACCCTCTCTCTCCTGGTGCCTGGAGATGGGGTGGGCCTGAGGGCTGGGTGGGAGGGGGCGGTAGTGGCCGGAAACTCCCGAGGCCTGGGGTGGTGGGGAGCTTGTGCTTAGCGGAGGCCAGGGATGTGTGGGTGGGGGCAGCAGGAAGAGCCCAAACTGTGAAGCAGGCAGCTGGGGTGTGGGGACTGGGGGCAGGTCCTGGACCTTGGGCGCTGCGCTATAAAACGAGGAGGCGAGATCAGATCAGTCTCACCTGTGCTCTGCCCCTGGCCACGGCGCGGAACGTTTCATGCCCATCAGCCAGGCGGGAGCAGCTGCCCACGGAGCCGCCCGCCCACTCGCGTGTAACGGAGACACACAGTTGCCATTCCCAGGCCTGAGCCACGTGGCCCGCGACAGCCCCTTGTGCTTTTCCTCTGCCACCTGAGCCTGGAAGGGGCTGACCTGGTGGCATTTCCTGCAGGGGAGTTGGGTGTCGTGGGGACACCTGAGCTGGTGCACAGTGTCCAATCTGTGGCCAGGTCTGCACCGAGTCAAGGGAAGGAGACTCGGGCTCAGAGGGCCCCGTCTGCGGGGGAGAGACGGTTCCTGTCTTGAGGATGCCCCAGCCTGGGGTGCTGGGGGAGGAGGCGCTGGGCCCAGTGGGGGTCTACATTGCCCCCACAGCCCTTCTGCAGGGCGGGTCCCTTGTGCCATCCCAGGCTGTGGGCTGAGGTGCTGGCCGAGCCCGGACTCCCCCGAGGGTCCCTTCTTTGTGCAGACCAGGGGGAGGAACTGTGACAGCCCTGCCCTGGGAAGGGGGAGGGGCCCAAACCTCTGGGAGGGGAGAGGATGCCTGAAGGAGAGCTGGGGCTCCCAGACGCACCCTGATCCTAGGACCCATTGCAGGTCAGAGCCTGTCCCGGGGACGTTTGTTCATCCCGAGGGAGACCACCGCGATTCCCCGCAGGCCCCCTGAACCCGAGGGCTTCCCTGTTCTGGTCTTTGAACCTGAGTGCCCAGCACAGAGCCTGGCACAAAGAGGTGCTCTCGAAATGCCTGTTGTGTAGGTGAAATGGGAGCCCCTGGGCTGTGCCAGGTGCCTTATTCTCGTCACCTCCATTGCTGTAACATGCCCGTGAAGTAGTGCTATTGCTCCCGTTTCCCAGACAGGGAAACTGAGGCTCCTCGAGCCTGGATGACTTGCTCCAGGGCTGGTCCCCACTGGCCCTGACACCAGGCAGCTCTGTCCTAGCCCTCCCGGCCTCTTCTTGGTCCTGCCCTGACGCCGTGGCTCTGGCCCATCTACCAGGGGCTGGAGGCCCTGCAGCAGCCCCTGTCTCCTCTCAGCCACCCTGGGCCTCCTGTCCTCCCTTCCCTCCAGCACCCTGGCCTCCTCCTGCTTCCCAGCCTGCCTGGTTATCAGAACCCCCGGGGGAGCTTGTAAACCATCTCCAGGCCTAAGCTCGTCCTCGGCGGTGCTGATCTAATGGGTTGGATGAGGTGCCTGGGAATTGGACGGGGATTCTGGTCATCAGTCAGGTTTGGTTGCATGTTGTGGCATGTAGCCAATATGTTGCCCGCCAGCTTGGCTGAGATGACATCGTACCTGACTGGGACAGGGTGAAGGGACGAGGCAAGAGGCTGGGGGTGGGGAGGGACCGGACCCACTGCCTGGAGGGAGTTTGTGCTCTGGGACCACCAGGCTGAATGAAGGGATGCCCTCCCACACCGATTCTGCCAATTCAGATCCTTCCAGGCCCAGCTAGAGCCGCTCTTCTGCTAGGGAGCCTCCTCTGATGGCTCTAGGCACCTTCAGAAGAGGATCTTGGACAACAAAGCTATCACTGCCCCATTCTTTTACTGCTGAGGCTCCCCCCCTTTACTGCTGAGTGGGGTAGCATGCACCCCTATGCACCCCAGGGTGGGGGTGTGGCAGAGTGTGTCCTGCACCCCAGGGCCCTGGGCATGGGCCACTCAGCCTAGCCCTTCGTTTCCTGCCACATGGGTCTGTATTTCTCAGTCTCTGTCTGAGAACTCCTCGAACTAAGTCTTCAGAGGTCAGGGACTACGTCATTGTCCCTCCTCACCCCGGGAGCCAGGCCCCTTGTGGGTGCGTGAGCCGTGGGGTTGGCTGAGAGCTCTGATGGGTTGGTGAGCAACTTCCCTGCAGCTTCTCCCCCTGTGGAGGTCCCCAGCGACTGATGGGGTGAGATGTGGCAGTAACAATGCGCTGGTTACGCTGAGACAGAGAACTTCCCGCCCCAAAGTTCAAGGTGGTATCGCCCGGCATCGCCCAGGCCGAGGCAGGCTCCTCTCAGCTCCTCCAACCTCAACAGTCAAGGCTGGGGGGCAGCACCACAGAAGAGGCCTCCATCTTTGGGGCCAGACTCCCTCCAGCCCCCCGGTGCTCAGCTGGGCTCTCAGGCCAAGGTCATGCCCAGCGTGGGCAGAGCTGAGCTCCAGGCACTATGGGGAGTAGTAAGACCTGGACCCACCTGTCTCTGCTTCGTGGGAATGTGGCGTGAGCCAGAGCCTGGGTTCTTGCCCTGGCTCCACAGTTTAAAGCTGAGTGACTTTGGGTGAATCACCCCTTCTCTCTGGTTCTCCCACTACCCTCCTCACTTCCTGGGGTTAATTCAAGGATCAAGAACAAGAAGGAAGTGGAGACGTGTGGTGCAGTACATGATGTCGGGAGGGGTCTGGACTGGGGGAGCAGACAGATATGGCCCCCATCTCAGCTACACTCTTTTTTTTCTGTTTGCAATTTTATTGGGACATATTCACACACCACATCATCCATCCAAAGTATACAATCAGTGGCTCACGGTATCATCATATAGTTGTGCATTCATTACCACAATCAATTTTAGAACATTTTCATTACTCTAAAAAGAATAAATAAATAAAAAACATCTAAAGTATCCCATACCCCTTATCCATGACTATTAATCATCTATTTTTGTCTTTATTTTATTACTCATCTGCTCATACCGGATCCAGAGAGTGTTATCACAAGGTTTTCACAATAACATGGTCCCACGATAACACTATATAGTTCTACAAATCATCATCAAGAATCAAGTTCACAGTTTAACAGTTTCAGGTATTTCCTTCTAGATATTCTGACACACTGGAAACTTAAAGGAGTGTCTATAGAATGCATAAGAGTAACCTCCAGAATGAGCTCTAGACTTTATTTGAAAACTTTCATCCACTGAAACTTTATTTTGTTTCTTTTCTTTCCCCCATTTGGTCAAGAAGAACTTCTCAATCCCCCGATTCTGGGTCCAGGCTCATCCCTGGGAGTCATGTCCATGTAGGGGGAAGGGCAGTGAGTTAATTTGCCAAGTTGGCTGAGATCAGCTCCACTCTTGATGGGTGACTGGGAAACACCTGCCCTCCGTGCGTCCCAGCTCCCTCTGTGCAATGGGTGGCAGCAACAACAACCCCTCATGGAGCTTGGACACATATGTGGAACCCTCCTGAGCACACCAGTGCGTGGCAGGTGACTGGGGAGTCTTCATGCCTTCCCCCTATTCCTTGACAAAATGGATGAAGCCAGCAGGCCCTTCCTGGAGCCTGTGGACACGTGGAGGAAACTGTTTGAATGGATCTCTGGATAGGCTTGTTTTCTGTATGGGAACTCTGAGGTCCGTGGTGGGGTCAGGGGACACCCTGCAGGGGTGGCAGTTTGGGACCCCTCAGCATGGTTAGAAGGGGGCATCCATGATAAGTGCACAGAGGCGTGCAGTGGAGTGGGGGAGGCATGTGTTGGGGTGGGGTGTCCATCAGGTGGGAGTCATGAGGTGGAGAGGGGAGTGCAAAGCCCCAGGCAAGGTTGAGGAGTGAGGAAGCCACATAAGGGGCAACTTGGCGGGACAGGAATTGGGAAAGCTGGGGCCCTTCCTGCATGCTCCTATATGGCTGGTGGTTCCCAGCAGCCCAGCCTGAGTCACGACCAACTTGGCGTTTGTGTGTTTTCCTCTGGGCCCCACGCCCCCCAGAGCTGGGTGGGATCCCTGAGCCAGCACATGCAAAGCTCAGACCGGGGGCTGAAAGCTCCAGAGTGGGGAGGTGGACGGGGCCGGGAGTGGTGAAATCAGGTGGGAACGTGGAGTCAGCAGGCGGGAGGGCCCCGCCCGGCCCAGGTGCCATATAAAGGTTCCTGGGACTCGGGAAGCCACACGCACCCTCTCCCAGCCTCCCGGAGCACCTGCCTCTCCTCTCTGCCGACTCGCTCACTCTCTCGCCTTCCTCCTCGGCACCATGACCACCTGCAGCCGCCAGTTCACCTCCTCCAGCTCCATGAAGGCTCCTGCGGCATCGGCGGTGGCTCCGGCCGCATCTCCTCCGTCCTGGCCGGAGGATCCTGCCGGGTTCCCAGCACCTACGGGGGCCTGTCGGTCTCCTCCTCCCGCTTCTCCTCCGGGGGCGCCTGCGGGATTGGGGGCGGCTATGGCGGCGGCTTCAGCAGCAGCAGCTTTGGTGGGGCCCTGGGTGGCGGCTTTGGTGGGGGATATGGTGGTGGCCTGGGTGCCGGCTTCGGTGGTGGCTTTGTTGGAGGTTTTGGAGGTGACTTTGGTGGTGTCGATGGTGGCCTCCTCTCCGGCAACGAGAAGATCACCATGCAGAACCTCAACGACCGCCTGGCCTCCTACCTGGACAAGGTGCGTGCCCTGGAGGAGGCCAACACCGACCTGGAGGTGAAGATCCGTGACTGGTACCAGAGGCAGTGGCCCAGCGAGACCAGGGACTACAGCCCATACTTCAACACCATCGAGGACATGCGGAACAAGGTGGGTGGGCTGGGGGGAAGGCGGCTCTGGTGGACGGAGCGTTGTGAGATGCCAGGGCCACAGTGGCCCTTAGAAAACCTCTTTCTAGCACCTTCATTTTACAAACAGGGCAACGGAGACCCAACTATGGAAAGTGGCCAAGGTCACCCAGAGAATTGGTGGAGGGTCTCTTTTTAGCATCTATGTGTCTGAGCTGGGGCTGGAACCCTGAATCTCGTATTCCCCGCGAGGTTTCTTGCATCGCACCTTTAGCCTCCCTCCTGCCTGGCTCAGGATGGGGGGATGTGGAATATGAGGGGTGATCTGGGTGGGGAAGGCATTCTAGGGTGGCCGGGAGAGGGTGGGCTAGCCCCCTGTTTGGGGAGGCTACTTTCTTCCCTCCCTGAGGTCCTTGCACCCCCATCCCAGATCATCACGGCCACTGTCGAGAATGCTCGGCCCACTCTGTAGATCGACAATGCCAGGCTGGTGGCCGATGACTTCAGGACCAAGTGAGCCGCTGCCATGGTGGGCTGAGGGTGGGAGGCAAGGAGCGGGGCTTCCACCCAGGAGGGCCAGAGGTCTCAGGAATGGAGCCTGATGCTCTCTCTGCCCTCTGTCCTTGCAGGTAGGAGCATGAGTTAGCCCTGCGCCAGGGCGTGGAGGCCGACATTAACAGCCTGCGCAGGGTGCTGGACGAGCTGACTGTGAGCAGAAGCGACGTGGAGATGCAGATCGAGAGCCTCAAGGAGGAGCTGGCCTACCTGAGGAAGAACCACGAGGAAGTGGGCCATTGACCGCGCTGGGCTTGTAGGCTGGTTTGGTGGAGTCCCCAGATCCTCACAGGGCCAGGAGAGGGGTGTGCTGAGCTGCCTGCCTCCTGCCACCCCTTCCTAGGATATGCTTGCCCTCTGGGGTCAGAGCGGCGGGGACGTCAGTGTGGAGATGGACGCGGCTCCCGGCATGGACCTGAGCTCTATCCGGAACAGGATGTGTGACGAGTATGAGCAGCTGGCAGAGAAGAACCGCAGGGACGCGGAGGCCTGGTTCCTGAGCAAGGTGGGGCTGGTCTCCTCAGCCCTCCTATGGGACTGCCCAGGCAGTGGAGGCTTCCAGAGCTCCTCACGCTTTCTGGTCTCCTTTCCTATGTCAGACCGAGGAGCTGAACAGAGAAGTGGCCTCTAACAGCGAACTGGTGCAGAGTGGCCGCAGTGAGGTGACCGAGCTCCGGAGGGTGCTGCAGGGCCTGGAGATCGAGCTGCAGTCTCTGCTCAGCATGGTACGCAGGGCCCAGCCCACCCCAGATCACCAGTCCTGGCGCCACCCCCTCCACTCTGCCACAATACATTTCCACCTCTCCCTTTTTGCCTCCCTGTGTTGTCCTGGACTGGACAGGGGAGATCCTTGTACCCATTTTATAGATGGGGAGACTAAGGCCCAAAGTGTTGGAATAATGTTGCTCCCTGTTTTCTGCCCCAGCAGCCATTTATGTGGGGTCAGAATCCATGCACCTCTCAGGAAATAGGTCCAGAGACCTGGAGGGAGGGGGTGCCCACGTCTGTTGACTTTTTGTTTTCTGTCTCTCTCTCCCACTTGCAGAGAACATCCCTGGAGAGCAGCCTGGAGGAGACCAAAGGCTGCTACTGTATGTAGCTGGCCCAGATCCAGGAGATGATCAGCAGCGTGGAGGAGCAGCTGGCCCAGCTGTGCTGTGAGATGGAGCAGCAGAGCCAGGAATACAAGATCCTGCTGGATGTGAAGACGCGGCTGGAGCAGGAGATCGCCACCTACCGCCGCCTGCTGGAGGGCGAAGACGCCCAGTGAGTACCCAGTCCCCAGTTGTGCCCCAGGGAGCCTTCAGGGCCCATTGCTCCCTGCACTTGTAAACCTAGCGTATCTGCCTTTCCTTCCTCCCCCACAGCCTCTCCTCCTCCCAGTCCACTTCTGGCCAGTCCTATTCTTCCCGCGATGGTAAGAGTCCTGAAGCCCCCGGCACTCGAGCGCCTCTGCCTGTGTACATGGGATGGGCTCACCTCCCAGGGCCCATCTTGACTCCTCTCCTCTCTCCCACAGTTGTCTACTCCTCCTCATCTTCCTCCTCTGGCTGCCAGACCCGGCCCATCCTCAAGGAGCAGGTCTCTACCAGCTTCAGCCAGAGCCAGCAGTCCAAGAACTGAGCTGCCCCGGCCTCAGCCTCCTGCCCCACTGCCGGCCTCACCTCTCCAAGGCCTGGGTCAGGACCCTGATCTCCCAGCGCGGTTCCCAGCTGTCTCCCCATTCCCTCTGCTGGTGGTGGGCTAATAAAGCTGACTTTCTGGTTGATGCAAACCGGTGTGGTCTCCATCCTTGAACTTGTGGGAGGGGAGTTGAAGGTGACTCCCAGGAACCCTTCTGGGGATGCACAAAGATGGTAGGTAGACTCAGCAGTTGTAGGACCCAGAATTATTCCTGGAAGACCTCCAGGCTATCATGGGAGCAGGAGAGGAGTCATGAGGTGGGACACGGGAAGGGAGAGAGCTTGCCAGTGTGGACAGACTTTGTACAAGTCATTCTGGAGAGGTTCTTCATTACACTCTCCTAACCATCCTGTGAGGAGGGTGTGGTTAGGTCCATTTTGGAGCCAAGACAATCCCTGGGATTCCTGGAGGTTAAATGACTTGCACAAAGCCATTCAGCCAGTAAGTGGCATGGTTGGGACTGAAAGCCAGCTCCGTTTGGCTGTGAAGACCACACCTTTCTTTTAATCGCACTCTCTTTCTGGGTATTTTAACCGAAAGACCCCAAAGCTTGTGCTCTTAACTCTACCCCTTGGCTTCCCACACTTGCACACAGTGATTTTTGTGTTGGAGATACCTGTCACCCAAGCTCTCCTTTTCATCCCCGCAGCCGCATCCAAACCTTCTCCCTCCCTCCCTAGAGCTGGCCACAACCTACTAACTGGGGCATCTTGCTGTGCATCTCTTCCACTCCCATTTCTCCCTAATGGCCTTTCTGGAACAAGAATGTGATTGGAGCAGGTATATGGGAACTCTGTATTTTCTGCATGATCTTTCTATAAACCTACAACTTCTCTAGTAAGTTTTTTTTTTATATTTCGATATTTATTATTTGAAAAAATTTTAATATATAACATGTATGGAAAAAGGTAATAACTTTCAAAGTATGATTTAACAAGTAGTTATATGGGAAATTTCCAAAAATTTTATGAGTTACAGTACCATAGTTTCAGTTACTTCCTTACTGTGAAATGTAACATATACAAAAAGGTGATCACTTTCAAATTACAATTTATCAAGTAGCTATAGACCAAATTCTCGTTTTTTCTGTCTAGCTATTCTAATTCCCTAGCAACTAAGAAAAAGAAAATTGTATTTGGATTCAATATTCATTTACTTAAAAAAATCAGATGAATCCAGAATGAAAGGTCTTCTTTAAAAAATGAACAAGCTGGCATGGAAATCTTCAAAAGCGTTCAGGTCCTGGAAATCAAGGAAAGACGGAGAAATAGAAGGAGACTTGATGACTGAATGTTACCCATGATTCTGAACATTTCCTACAATAAAAGACACTCTTGGGGCTACTGTTGATACTTGACTAGGGCCTGAGGACTGGATGGCGAGCCAGGGAAACGTCCTGATCCTCGTGTCGAAAAAGGCCTTTGCTGTTAGGAAATACACAATTAAACTTCTGGAGGTGATGAGGCTTCAGGTAAGCAATTTACTTTCAATTGGCACAAGGAGAAAAGTCCTTTACACGGTTCTTGAAACATTTCTGCAAATTAAGATTCTTCAAAAATAAAATGAGTTTTAAAAAGCGGAAAAGAAAAAGAAAAAGAAAAAAAAAGAACACACGAACGTGGCGGGACTCCGGCGCTCCACGGCCTGAGACGGTTCTCTTGACCCGCAGCCCCGCCCCCTCGACTCCGCTTTGGCGCCTTCCCACCCCTCCCTGCCCTGGGCCGTGTGAGTCAGCCATCCCTGACTAGTGGCAGAATCCCACACGTCTCGTTTGCTGTTCCTTCTTCCTGGGTGCCTCCATATTTTAAAAGAAACGTGTGTAAAAAATTGAAGTTATACATTTATATATAAAAGCACAAGAAGAATTTTAATGCAAAAGAGCCACCCCTAGGCTGGATCCCATTTCTCCGTTCCCACCCCAACTTAGCTGTTTCCTTTGGCATTTTCCTCCTTATTTCTAAATAAAAGGCTTATACTGCCATTTCCTCATTTAAAAAATTGTAATACATATTTTTTCATTAGAGAAGTTGTAGGTTTATAGAAAAATCGTGCAGAAAATACATCCCATCTTTATACGCCCTCCCACCCATCATCCACATCTTGCATTAGTGCAGTACATTTGTTACAACTCATGAAAGAATATTATTATAATTGCACTATTAGCCAAAGTCCATGATTTACATTAGGCTTCCCTGTTTGTGTTGTACAGTCCTATTTTTTTACAAAAATTTTATTCTGGTAACATGTATACAACCCAAAGTTTCCCCTTTTTTGACCACATTCAAATATATTTTGATGCTTTTAATTTCATTCACAATGTTGTGCTACCATCGCCACCATCCATTCCCAAAACTTTTTCTTCACCCCAAATAGAAATTCTGTACCATTTAAACATTAACTGCCCATTCCCTACCTCTACCCGGCTCCTGGTAACTTGTATTCTAATTACTGACTCAATGAATTTGCTTATTCTAATTATTTTGTATAAGTGAGATCATACATTATTTGTCCTTTTGTGTCTGGCTGATTTCACTCAACATAATGCCTTCAAGGTTAGTCCATGCTGTTGCAGTTTCAGAACGTCATTCCTTGTTATGGTTGAATAATATTCCATTGTGTGTACCTACCCCACATTTTATTTATCCATTCATTGGTTGATGGACATTTGGCTTGTTTCTATCTTTTGGCAATTGTGAATAACACCTCTATGAATATCGGTGTGCAGATATCTGTTCCAAGTCCTTGCTTTCAGTTTTTGGTTATTACCTAGAAGTAGGATTGCCAGGTTCTATGCTAATTCTATACTGAGCTTTCTGAGGAACTGCTGAATTGTCTTCCACAGTGGCTGTATCATTTTACATTCCCACCAGTAATGAATGAGTGTTCCTATTTCTCCAAATCCTTTCCAATACTTATTATTTTCCTGTTTTTTAAAATAATAGCCATTCTAGTAGGTGTGAAATGGTATCTCACTGTAGTTTTGATTTGCATTTCCTTGATAGATAATGATGTTGAGCATCTTTTCATGTCCTTTTTGGCCATTTGTATATTTTCTTTGGAGAAATGTCTATTCATGTCTTTTGCCCATTTTTAAATTGAGCTGTTTGTCTTTTTGTTGTTGAGCTTTAAGTTTCTTTGTATATTCCGGATATTAAACCCTTATCGGATATGTGGTTTCCAACTATGTTTTCCCATTCTGTAGGTTGTCTTTCTTATTTTCACGATAAATTCCTTTGATGTACAAGTTTCTAATTTTGATGAGGCCCCATTTATCTATTTTTTCTTTTGTTACTCATGCTTTTGGTTAAGAACTAAGAAACCGTTGCCTAACACAAGGTCCTGAAGATTCTTCCCTATGTTTTCTTCTAGGAGTTTTATAGTTTTAGTTCTTGGGTAGGATATTCCTCAGAATGGTGACTCTAATTTCCGATCTGAAATGTAAAAGCTACCAGCTTTGGGAAGCTGTATGGGGAAGGAGGCTGAGAGGTCTCTGTTTCAAGTAATCTGCCTGATTTCAGTTTATTCTCCTAGTTTATTCAGTGCTTGGTGCCTTGTAGTTCAGATCTCTCTGGATAAATTCTCCAAAGTAAACCTCCAGTTTCTCCCGAGATAGAGGAGGAGTGTTGGCCTCCAGCAAAGGGTGGAGGAGAAAGGAGATATGAGGGTCTCCTTGCTTTTTATAAAGACTTTTAACTCCTTCGTTTCTAATCTACCAGCATCCCACTGCCAGAGGGCCCTGCTGTTTTCCATTCCAGACACTTCCCAGGATTCTGATGTGTGCTTCTGTTTCCTTCTTGATTTCTCCCTTGGCAGGCATGTACCTTTCTTTTTGTCTGTGTTCCAGGTTCCTAAATTTTAATGCTGTAATCTCCCCTCCTGTTCTCTTTGTCCATATGGGTTTTATCCATTTACAGTAATTTTAGTGGTGTTTATGAAGGAAAGAAACACACATGTTCAATCTGCCAGTTTAACTTGAAGTCCCTGCTTTACATGGGAAAATCCCACTCGTCTTTCAAGGCTGCTGAGCCTGACTCATCACATCGTAATGGATAACCATTGTTGGTTGTTCAGCCCACATGTTTTCCTTTTTCTGCTCACCAACCCTGACCCCTGGCCATAGGACAAGCCTATGACTCGGGCTGAACCCAAATCCCAATACCCAAAGGTAACCACTGAGTTTCTTTCAGTAAGCTATATAACTATAACCACACTGAATGTTTATAGAGTTTTGCATCCAGTTTTCATTAATATTATAAGATAAACACATTCTTGTGTTATTAAAGTTATTGTCATACATTTTTAATACTGTTTCCAGTTGCCTTTTTAAATAATGTAGCAATGAACATCTTTCTGCATGAAACTTTTGCAGATATTTTCAATTATTTCCTTAGGCTAGATTCCCAGAAGTATATTTACTAGCTGAGAAGATATAAATATTTTAAGACCCTTGATCTATATTACCAAATTGATTTAAATAGAAGTTTTACCAATTTACATATTTTGCCGGCAGGGAATGGGAGTGCAGGTTTCAAAACATGCTCACCAAGCTTGGGTATTATCTTCTGAAAAATCTCTTTCATAATTTGATTCATCTGCCACTTTTTTAGTGGACGTTATGGAAAGAGCCTTACATAGAGTTGTCATCCTGGCCTGGGTTACTAAACAACTTATGCTGGTTTGGATGTTATTATGTCCCCCAAAACACCATGTTCTTTAATGCAATCTTGTGGGGGCAGACGTATTAGTGTTGATTAGGTTGGAATCTTTGGACTGGGTTGTTTCCATGGAGATGTGACCCACTGAACTGTGGGTAATACCTTTGATTAGATTATTTCCATGGAGGTGTGGCCCCGCCCATTCAATGTGTATCTTGATTTAATCACTGGAGTACTTTAAAAGAGAGCCACACAGGCCCAGACGCTTGCTGATGCTGATGCTTAGGCATGCTTGGAGGTACAGACTCCTGATGTTAGCTACAGTCAAGAGAGACATTTTGGAGACGGCCATTGAAAGCAGACTTTTGCTGACACTTTGCTCCGGAGAAGCTAAGAGAGGACAGAACACCCCAAGAGCAACATTTTGAAGAATGTATAGGAGCTGAGAGAAGAGCTGGAAAACGACCCAGGATCAGCAGACACCAGCCACGTGCCTTCCCAGCTAACAGAGGTTTCCCAGACACTATTGGCCTTCCTTCGGTGAAGGTATACTTGTGTTGATGCCTTAATTTGGACATTTTCATGGCCTTCAGACTGTAAATTTGTGACCAAATAAACCCCCTTTATAAAAAGCAATCCATTTCTGGTATTTTGCAAAACGGCAGCATTAGCAAACCAGAACATAGCTCCTGAGGTGGCATGTGTGCTCATGAGTTGTTCATCACAAGACAGAACAGAGGACTTAGCACACCATCTAAAAGGAGGCTGCTTTCAAAAATCTGTGTGTCCATACCTGTGTCTTCAGCATGCATCCTACCAATCCAGAGACCCTTGGGGAGCTTTCTTCGGGTCCTGTAGCTACAAAGTAAAACTCCCTGAAAATCCAAACCACATTTCTCCCATTCATTGCTGTATCCTGCAGAAACAAAACATGAGTCTCTTTTAATGAAGGACAATAACGAAGCAGAAATGTCAGTTTCCCCTTCATTAAGGGAAGCTGAGATTCAAGTCCCGAATCAGGCTGCATTTTGCTCTGGGCTGACCTTCCCTACTTCCTAAGAGCCTGGCACCAGAGATTGGATGTTCTGGGATACTTCTTGTTACTTGTCTATTTTGAACACACCTCAGATTCCTTATGCCTGAGTGACAGAGATTGTGAAATATTGCTTTCAACAACTACATAAAGTCCTAAAACAATGACGAGACTGAGAACTAATGATGGCTCATAAAGTGCATCTGCTGATGTAAATGAATTAGTGGTGAGCTCGTAAAGTTTTGCCTTCTTTGGGCCCATTGTTTTTGAGAGCTATAAAAAGCTCAGGATCCCTCCTAGTGTCTAAAATAAACAATTTTCTAGGCTTGCCTATACTAAAGCTTGTTTAGTATCTTCTGAGGCTCCCTGAAACATAAACACAAATGAATCTTTTTGTTTTGCAAGTTCCCTTCGAGCCTCAGATGATAGCACACAAGGGAAACTCGGTAAAGATTTGAGGAGCCAAGCCATGGAGGTTTGATTTGGAAGTCTCTGCTCTTTCAGGTCTCCATGGACCTTCTTAGGAGCCAGTTCTTTGAGAGCAGGCTTCCCTGGCTCCCATGTGCCTCATGACATGTTGGCACAAGGCAGCCTCCATGGATAGGTATTGATGGGCTGTTGTGGAAGAGAAAGCAAATGTCTTGAGCCCTGGAGGGATGAGCCCAGTCTATGAGCATGTGGAGCTCTCTTCTTGGCTCTTCCTCCGAGGCGCTGTATGGCCACCACCAGGGGCAGGTGTAGCTCTGTGTCAGCCTCTCGCTTCCTTCCCCAACAGTTCAAGACCTCCGAAGGGCTTTGAGCAGACCAAGGGGTGTTAAAGCAAAGATGGCAGCTATTCAGAAGGCAAGTCTATTTCTAACCTTGCCTCCTGCTGGCATGTTGCTGGGTTTCAAGGGTCCCCCACTTTCCTACAGTTTTTAGGATTGTTACCTAGAAAACAGATATGTTTTGTTCCTGCTAGTTTTTCTCTACCACATGCATAATGTGACAACATAAAAGGAAATATAAAAAAATAAAAAATTGATCCATTGTTCTATCCCAAGAGTTTTAATTCTCCCAGGCTCCTTTCTGGGCTCTGTATGTGTGAGTACAGAGCAAGGATGATTTCCAAGTTATTTAATGGGCTCTGCTTAATGTTAAATTAATAGAAATAAGAGGATAGAATAAAAGGCCATATGTGCAAGGATATTTATTGCTGCATTATTTGTAACAACAGAAAATAAACAATAAAGTGACCGTCCATCTGTAGTGGACAGGTTGAGTATATAAAGTTCCACTCATACCACGGAGTATTAAGCGGCCATCACAATCAACAAATTGGAGCTATGTCAGATGGCAAGGAGGGTTTTGGGGAGAGAGCAATGCATGATGCAGAGAAACTATGTAGTATATTGCTTATTTCACTTGTGTTAGATATACAACAACCAATCCCCCATTTATGTAAATGCACAGATGTGTGTGTGTACAGAATACATATTTATTATATGTAATCATATATGTGATTATATGAGCATCAAAAGTATGAAAGTATGCATGTGAGGTTATTAACATGCATTACCATGGGGACAGGGTGGGAGGCTGAAGGGGGTAGGAGGGGGAAGAGGGCAGCTAAGAAAAACAAGAAAGGAAAAAAGAGGGCAAACATTTTTATCCATTACATAAAGTGAGGTATGTGCATATACGAATGAAGAAATTAAATAAAAACTAAAACCTAAAGACTCAGTTACTCAATTTGTTGAGCATCACATGAACTTCCTAATTAAAAACAGGTTGCACACACTAATCATGCTCTGGCCTGTCATTTTTATAGATTTTTAGTTCATTTTATGTTTAGATAATAAAATGGGTATGCAACTTGCAAATGATAACCAAAGGAAAAAATAAAATTGAAATATGATCATAGTGCTTTGCAGAAGGTAGAGTGGAGTTAGAGGAAGGAAGGTACAGGCCAACATGGGGTTAAACTTTGAGTGTCACCTTTCTGATCGTCAGTTTTCTCATCCATATATTGAGGATATCAGTTTCTACCTAAAGGGGATCATGTGCGAATGAAAGGAGTAAAGGACAGGCAAAGCACACAGTAGGTTCCCGCCCTCTCCCTTTAGACTGTTTTCAAGGCTGCCCGACCTGCTATTTGCTATTTTGTCACTTAATTCTCACAGCCAAACTGGGGACAGGCAGCTTCCTGGGCTGAGCCGGAGCAAATGCTGACTCTCTGCCATCTCTCTGCCAAGACTGCCCACTATCTCCCTGCACCTGACTCATCCCATTTTATGGGCAAGGAAACTGAGGCTCAGGGAGGCTGAGCGACTTGTCCAAGGGTGAGTGATTGATATGTGGGTGTCAGAATGGGGTCCCCCGTGCTTCCTGTGCCCAGATCTCCCAGGCGAGCGGATCCCTGGCCTCGTTTACTTTGTCGGGTTTGCAGAGAAGGCAAATTCCTGCAGGAACCAAGTCGATTTGGCAGCCAGAGCACTCAGAGGCTGCTCTGGGCCAGGTGCTGTGCTTGGCATGGAGTGGGGGCATGGAGGAAAGGCACAGCAACCCATCAGAGCCATCCACGGCCTCAAGTCAGGGATGGTTCACAGCGTCTATGCAGGGAATGGTGCCTTTGTCCTCTTTCTCCTAGGGATGGCCCTAATGTGCGTGGGGCAGCTGGAGCCCGTGGTGGCCTGCCCTTGCCTGATGCCGCCCTCTCCTCTAGGGGAGGTGGTGGGGGCTGCGCTCCGGGGCTTACAGAGGCCTAAGTAGCAGCTCATGTTTGCCCATCTGCCCAAATGGCAAGAACTGCAACCTTAGCTGACTGGGTAGAGTGAGGATAATGATCTCCTGGGGCCAGGTCTGTCTGGGTTCGAATCCAGCCTCTCCGCTCTCTCTCCATGAGCCTCAGTGGCTTAATCTGTAAAATGGAGATGATAATTACACCTGCCTCCTAGTGTTGCTCTGAGGATTAGAAGAGATGATGAAATTAAGGCCTGACATGCAAGAAACCCTCAGTATATTTAGCTTTTTGGAACAAGACAATAAGGGGGTATGTTTTACCTCTATGCTAGAGCTGCTCAAAATGGCTCTGTGCAGTGTCACCCAGAGACAGGTCCCAGGGGCTTTCTTTTTCATACCTCCCTTTCCCTCCCACCATCACCACCACCATCACCTTTGCCAGGGACGCTTTTTTACTTTAACCTCTCTAAGTCTGTAACGTGGAGATAATACCTTCCCTGCAGGGTGGGTACTAGGGTTAAATAGAGAATGTCAGCCAGGCTCTGAGAACTGAGGCTTTTGGTGTCCTTCAGATCCTATGAAGGCAGATTGTTCTCAGACCTCAGGCCTTAGAAGGTGTTTGTCTCTCTTGACATTCAGATGCATCCCCTCCATTGGTTACTGAGAGTTTCATATCCACCATGCTTCCCTTTTCACCTTGGCTGTCAGGAAACCCAGAGCTCCATGTCCTCTTCCTGATAGCCACCATCAACCCCCTTGCAGGAGTCACAGACTGGGGGGAGGGGCTGCCTAGTGCACAAGGGTACACCCAGGGGCCATAGCTCTGCCCCTCTTCTTCTCATACCAGACCCCCCTCCATGGGTCAGGGGGCACGTACGCCTGCTGTAACCGAAAGCTTTCCAGACACCGGACACATCAGGCCATCAGGCCTTCCCTGGGATTTAAAAAATTTGAACTGATCCTCTCCGGCCGTGAGGCTGAAGGATGAGCCGTCGTCGTTCTAGCTTTGTGGAGGCTGCTGACCCACGCCGACGAAGCCAGTGGGCAGAGCAAGGCAGAGGGTGTCTGTGTGTCAGAGAGGGAGAGAGAGAGCAAGAGAGCGAGAGAGTGAGAGAGAATGAGAGAGCACGCTGAGATTCTGGGCCTCTTCCTTATGGCCCTTTCACACCCCTTCTTCCACGTTTTGGTGATAAGAGCCAATGAATTGCCTCTTTTTTAAAGCTAATTCAAATTGGTTTCTGTCACTGGCAACCAAAATGTGTTCATCAATATTCTCTAATTCTTGATTTATTTTTCTTCTTCTGTTGTTTAGTGTTTGTAGTTTTATTATACTTATGTCTTTTATCCTTACCTGCCCATGCCCTCTTTTGAATTGAGTGAAACAGAAATAGTTCCTTCCTTCCTTCCTCCCTTCCTCCCTCCCTCCCTCCCTCCCTCGCTTCTTTCCTTCCTTCCTTCTTCCTCCCCTCTCCCCTGCTTCCTTTCTCTTCTGCAGATAATGCCCCCAGTGCACCGCCAGCCAGGGCTGGGAGGAGAAACAGGCCCTGGGTGATGCGGAGCGACTTGTGGGACCTCCGTGGGCCTCAGTACCCCGATGGAACCCTGAGCTGCTGCTCCCCAATCTCCCTCACTCCCAGGCCAGGGGAGGCCGGTGCTGGGCCTCCAGCTTCAGAATGTGGGCCCAGTTGGCAGAAGCCATCCCTTCTCCCCTCACCCAGACCTTCCCCTGTTGATTCTTCCTCGGCTGGTTTCCAGGCCCTCCCTGTTCCCACAGACTACACCCTGGCCGGGCCCTCACAGACGCACCAGCTCATCGCCGTGGCTGATGGCCTCAGCAGCCTCCCTGCCTCCTCTCCCCCAGTTCTCCCTACTTGCCCCTCCTCCCAACACTGCTTGCTCCAGCCCTGGAGAGCAGCACACTTCTGCTCACCCCTTGTCCCCCTTTGGCCAAACTCCAGGCAGGGCTTAATTTAAGTGAACATTTCACCAAACATTCACTCTGTGAATTACCTCACATGAATCATCTACTACTGTCAGCTAATCCTGTGTGGTGGGAACTATTGTGCCCATTTCACAGGAAACAGGCTCAGGGTCTTCGCTGACATGTCCAAGCCCACAGGGTGGGTCTGTGGTGGAGCCAGGCCAGAACCCCCTTTGGCCCAGCTGTGGAGACCCTGCTCCTTCCACCACCCCACACGGAGTCCCAGCCTGGGGTTGTGGGGTGCACTGCACGACGCTGAATCCGCTCCGGAACCTCTGGCTGGTGGAGAAGACTCCTTCTTTTCTCTCTGCCCAGGGCCCCTTCCCCTCTCCTTCCCTTTCCCTCTGCCCTGTCAGCCGTGTGCCTCAGGACCCCTGACACAGCCATTTTGGCTCCCAGGTGCTGAGTGTGCTCACGACTCGCCACTGGCTGCCAGGGTTCCCACAGCCACGCCCCGGCGGGGACTGCCCCCCTCCCCTCCCCAGCACACTTTGTTCTTTCAAACCTGACTCAAAACTCATCCTTTCCAGGAAGCTTTCCGTGTGCTGCCCGCCCCCTCTGGTGGCTCCTCAGCTCTGGGTTCCCCTCAGCCCACAAAACAGAGAAAGTTCTGGGCTCATTTGCCCTCCTCTGTCAGACTGGTCATCCCCAAAGCCAAGGGCTGTGCCTCTCCCACAGACCAGAGTAACTACAGCCAGCAGCCATGCTGTGCGCCTACCATGAGAGAGACCCTCTGCGGCCCTCTCAGGCTGTAGTGGGGGGTGACAGATCAAAAAAGCAATGAGAGGGCTGAGAAGAGGGAAAGCAACATCGTCCTTACTGCCTCCCTTCTCTCCCTCGAGTATGCTGAACACTGACAAGAGTAGTCTTCGGAAAGCTTGCACCTGACAGCATCATTTGCCTGCTTAAAATCCTTCAGTGGTCCCCACTGTCACCAGGATGAAGCCTGAGCCCTTGAATCTGAGCCTCCGCGCTCAAGTTCATCAGGCGGGGTCAGCCTTGAACTATGAGCTCTAGCCGTGTTCAACTGCTTGCAGTTTCCATCAGGCCAGGGTCTCACACGGCTGCCTCTTTGCTCAGGTGCTTCCCTGAGCACATGGGATGTCCTTTGTCATTTTCTGTGCTTGCTTAGGGACTGCTCATCTTTCAGGTTCAGCTCAGCTAAGAGGTCCTCCAGGAAGCTTGACCACTCTGCCCTCAGGCTGGTCTGACTGTCCTTTCTCTGTGCTGCATCTATCCTTTATCTACCTGCCCACTCACCTGCACACTCACTACCCACCCACCTTCCAATTGCCTTTCAGTCTATTCATCCATTATCCACCCTTCCTCCCATTCATCTATCCACTTGCCCACCCACCATCCACCATCGTCCACCCTCCTTCCATCTGTGTGTTTTCTCTCCTTCCTTCCTGCCATCCATCCATCCATCCATCCATCCATCCACTCTTCCTCATTCCCTTACCCTCCTCCCTCCCTCCTGTCCTTATTGAGCACCTACTTCAAGCCACACGGTCTGCAGAAATCATAACCGAGCCACGTGCTGGACTAAGGCTCTGCTTTAAAGAATGGGAGGGATTTGGGTAGGAGGAGAGGACAGAAGCGGAAAGTCAGGCTGAGGCTGGGAGAGGGGTGGGGTGCAGGGGTTAGGAGGGGTCCGGCCTGTTGGGGTGGAGCTTAGTTTGCAGTGGGGCACTGTGGGTAATTGGCTGGGGAGTTTAAGGTGTACTTTCTCTGAAGGGGGAGCTGATGGTGGGTTTGCGAACCAATCTATTGCTGGCCCTTGGTCACTTGACCATCCATGTTCTGGATCCTGGGGTGCAGGCCCAGTTCTTTTCACCCCAAACCCTTGCTCTACCTATTCTCACTCTGCCTAGCTCAGAACCCTGAGAGACGTTTGTTAAACATTTTGCACTTTCGAAGCAGGCTTTGCTGTGTGACTTTGGCCACGTACCTTCCCCTCTCTGGGCCTTATGCTCCCCATCTGTGAAGTTAAAAGACTAGTCTAGATGACTGCTGAGGCCCTTTTTGGCCCTGATTCTTTTTTTCAGGGACTCTTTAACAGGAGGGCACCTCGCCATTGGAAAGTGAGGCTTGGGAGAGCTGGGTTTGAATCCTGGCTGAGCTGCTTCCTTGCTGGGGGCCTTGGGAAGTTCCTCAGCCTCAGAAGCTCTTTCAGCTAAAATGTGGGGTGGTCAGAGACTACTGGCTTCACAGTGCAACCAGGAGGCTCCGCCAAGGCCACGGATGCGGAAACACTTGGCATTGCCCATCTGTTGTGTCAGCCCAGGTAGAGCAGGCTGGCCTGGGAAACCAGCGGGTGGCAGAGCTCTCTGGGGAAAAGGGGACCCCAGGGCCCCAGGGAGGTGCTCCAGGTTCCCGACTGCCTCCTGTGCCTGACAACCTGCTCTCGGCCCCCACACTAGCCCTGCCCTCTCTGGCAGAAGAGGCTGAGATCTGGGTCAGCTGAGGTCCCAGCCCATTGTCCCTGCAAGGTGACAGCTGTGTGCTCTGGGAGGTTTTACCCTCTCACACTGGTGGCTGAGACTTGGTGGGGAGGGGGATGGGCAAAGTGGAATGAGCAGGGGAGGGTGTGTGGGGGGTGGGGGCAGAGGAAGGAAGGGCAGGCAGAAGGAGAGGGCAGCCCTGGGACAGACTTCTCTGGGTCTGGGAATCACAAGGACAGCTCCAACCTACCATTTAACTATGAGCCTCTCTGGGCCTCAGACTTCCGCTTGTCACACGGGGATGACACTGATTGTCCCCTTCTTTCCCTCAGGGCTGGCCGAGGCCTAAGAAAAGACTCTGGACCTCAGTTATTAGAGAAACATTTGGTATCTCTCCAAGGGAAGCCGGCTTGGAGATGTCTTAGACAAGACACAGAGAGGGTTCAAGGGGGCCCAGCCTGGGTTTTGGGGATGGAGGAGGGTAGGTTTGGGGTCCCCCCCCCCCACCACCAGCAAAGTCTTTCTAGAAAGCCGTAGTCACTCAAGGAGCCCAGGGCAAATGAGGCTTTTGGGCCCTGTGGGTGCTAAGTGCTTTTTTTTTTTTTTTTTAAATTAAATTCAGTTTTATTAAAATACATTCACACACCATACGATCATCCATGGTATACAATCCACTGTCCACAGTATGATAACATAGTTATGTGTTCATCACCACAATCTATCTCTGAACATTTTCCTTACATCAGAAAGAACCAGAACAAGAATAAAAAATAAAAGTGAAAAAAAGAACACCCAAATCATCCCCCCATCCCACCCCATTTGTCCTTTAGTTTTTATCCCCATTTTTCTACTCATCCATACACTAGATAAAGGGGGTGTGATCCACAAGGTCTTCACAATCACACTGTCACCCCTTGTAATCTACATTATTATAGAATTGTCTTCAGGAGTCCAGACTGCTGGGTTGGAGTTTGGTAGTTTCAGGTATTTACTTCTAGCTATTCCAATACATTAAAACCTAAGAGGTGTTATCTATATAGTGCATAAGAATGTCCACCAGAGTGACCTCTCGACTCCATTTGAAATCTCTCAGCCACTGAAACTATTTCGTCTCATTTTGCATCCCCCTTTTGGTCAAGAAGATACTCTCAGTCCCATGATGCCGGGTCCACATTCATCCCCGGGCGTCATATTCTGCATTGCCAGGGAGATTTACAACCCTGGGAGTCGGGTCCCACGTAGGGGGGAGGGCAGTGAGTTCACTCTGCTGGATGAGAAAATTGGTAGGTGAAAATTTAAGGAGAAGCAACATTTCGACATAGGCTAAACGTATGTTCCTTAAGATATTTATGTATTTATTAATTTAAAAGGGAAAAATCCTAACTGTCCAGTAGAGAAACCCAGGTTAGGGCAGGGAACAAGGTTAACATCATCAGCAAAAAGACACAGCAACACGTGACCTGAGGGCTTTATAGGCCTGACATGACATGTGGAGAAGGCACAATATCATTTTGGTGATGTTCTTGTCAAAATGCACAACTTCAAGAGAAAACATCAGACAAATCCAAATTGTGAGATAGTCTACAAAATACCCAATCAGTGCTCTTCAGAGGTGTCAAGAGCATGAAAGACAAGGATGGACTGAGACATAGTCAGGGATTCGAGGAGACTAAATGCATTGTGGGCTCCTAGGTTGAATTCAATTAAACAGTTTCATTAATAGTGTTGTATTGATGTTTATTTCTTGATTTTTGGTAAGTGTACAATGTTTATATAAATATGTTAATATTAGGGGAAGCTGGATGAAAGACACCTGAACTCTGTAGCATTATTGTAACTTTTCTTGAAAGTCTAAAGTTATTCCAAAATAAAAAGCAAAAAAAAAAAAAAAAAAAGGCTCTTTCCCTGTGGAAGCTGCTGTCTGTTTGTGAAGGAGCCAGAGAAATTGGGGAGCGAGAAGTATGGACTCAATACCTGAGAATTTTGCACCTCTGCCTCCCACTGCCCTTCACTTTTATATGTTGAGCTCCCAGAACCTTCTGGAGTGGCTCTGCCCACGTCTTACCGCAGCCATTTCTCCAGCAAGTTTTCACCACCCCGCTTCTGCAACTTGTGTAGCACCCTGTCTGTCACGGGGACTTCGTGTTTACACGTATCTTATGTAATTTCGATGTGTGTCCTCTCTCCTCTTTCAGGCTGGGGGCTTCCCCAGGGCAGGGAGAGTCTCCTTCATTAGACTGTGTGCTCTGAGGGCAGGGGCTGTGCCTCTCTCCTCAGACTGGGCTGTTCTGAGGCTCCCACCCCCCGAGGGCCTGGCCCAGTCCTCAGCACACAATGCCCCTCTGTAGGGGGCTGCCTGGCCTTGCCCGCTTCCCCTGTTTGGATTGGCATCCGTCTTCCCCCACAGGCTGGCGCAGGGAGCCTCTCTAACCAAACAGGCACCGCCCGTCTCCTCCTTAACCCCCTTCCCCGGGGCAGGCTGCAGGGAGGTTTCGGGGAGGGGGTCTCCAGGCCTCGGCAGATAGAGCCGGCCATGTGCCGTGCCCCCTCCCCTTCCCACGAGCTCCTGGCACCCCAGGAACTGTCTCTCCTATGACATCGTGAGCACCAGGCCTCTGGGCATTCAGGAGGAAGGTGCCCTGCCTTCTCCCTGCCCGGCTGGGCTGTTAGTAGGTCCCGGGTCACTGGGTCCTGCATCTGCAGGGAGAAGGAGGCAGGCCCTGGGATCCGGCCCAGGATTCTAACCCTGTACGGGGGAAATGAGGACTTGTGTTCCACGTGGGCTCCCAGGGTCCATGAGGGTGGGGAGGGCCGCCAAAGCTTCTTGGATTTTGTGCAGGGGATTCTCTGCCTTTGGACTCCTTTAGAGAAAGGGTTGGGGAGGGAGCTTCTTTTGGGTTCTGTTGAGTCAGGTGAAGAGGGAAGAAGAGCCATTCTTGTGTTCCGGACCCCAGGGGTTCTCTCCCTGCAGTGGAGGGAGTCAGGGTGGTGGGGGACGCGCAGGAAAGTGGTGTCGAGCTCTGCACCGTGGTCCAGCTCTCCAGATCCCTCCATTTTCCTCCCCACCCCTGCCCCACCACACCCCCCACCCCAGCCAACAACATGCCTCCCAACAAAAGCCTGGATCCCTCAGCTGCTCCAATCCCTGCTGCCTCTTGCTGGGTAAATTGTAGGGCTGGGCCTGGGGTGGGGGGAAAGAGATTAAGTGTCTGCCAGTGGCGGGTGGAGCGGGGTGGGGCCCTGGCTTACTCACATCCTCCCAAGTCCTCGGCGAGGCAGATTTGGGGATCCCAGAGCCTTAAGTGTCTGCCTCAGCATTGTCTTCTAAGCTCCCAAGCCTGGCGGAGGGAGGGGGCTTTTGCAGGGAAAGGGCCTCTCTGGCTTCTGCTCTGGAGACATGGAGGTGGGGGCGTGGCGGGCGGTTCTGCTTCCCTCCTGGGAGCAGTTGCTTCTAGGAAGAGTGTTGGAGCCTCCAGCGGGGGCTGTTGGGGCCTGTCTGGGGAGACGGGACATGCCAGGCAGCCCCAGGCACAACCACATTCCTCCCAACACGCCTGCCAGGGTCTGTGGAGCTGGGGGGTTGGCACGCAGGCGGGGTGGGGGTCAGACATCCTGGCCTTGAGGGTGGCTCATCCCTGAGAAGACTTTGATGGTGGCAGGGGTGGTGTGTGTGGGGCTGGAGGAAATAACTGAGATCCTTTCAGGGACCCTTGCATCCTCCCTGTCCACGTCCTTGGCACAGCCCTGATCCACTCCGGGGACCTGTACTCCTCCCCCTACTGTCCCTTGGGCCAATTCCCCTAACCACTCCACCAGGGGCCCAAGGGAGGGTGCCTGGGCCAGCCCCCTCCCCACCCCCCAAGGCTGCCCTGGGGACCCCCTCCAGGCCTGATCCAGGGAGGCTGCTCTGCCCCCTTTGGAGCCAAGGTTGGGCTATAGCCATGAGAACCAGTCCTCGTGCCACACTTGATTTACAGAACCCTTTCACATATACCGTCACAGTTGATTCTCGGAGCGGACTTTACAGATGAGCAAACTGAGGCTCAGAGAGGGTAAAATGTCAGGTCCTGGGTGTGAATGGCAGAGCCCGGGCTCATCTGACTCCAGACTCTTCTCTTTCCCTGAGACCACAAGCCCTTGGCCCAGCTGAGCTGCCAACCCCATGGTCCATCCACGGGGCTGGTGGAGGACATGAGATCCCCTCTTAGGAGCACAGTGGCCTGTGCCCAGGCTGCAGTGAGGGATGTCGGGGTGGGGGCCTGAGCCCCCTGACTGACTGGGTATGTTTCACTCTCCTCAACAGCCTAGCAGGTCAGTCTGGAGGTCCCTGAGACTGTCTTGTCTCGTTTTATAGATGCCACTGAGAGTGGCGTGTCCTGCCCAGGAGACTTTGCCACACTGGTGCTCCTCCAGCCGGGCACTAGCCACTGGACCCGAGTTAGAGGCTCGTCCAGTTAATGGGGAGCTGACAGGTCATCAGGTTTCTGGTGCAGAGCAGCCCTGCTCCCTGCCATCCTGGCTGAGCCAGCACGCGAGGCCTGATGGGAAAGTGTAGCCTGCAGGCCCACACCTCCCTGTGTGAATCACGCCTGGCGGGACAAGAAAGTCCCAAACACCCCAAACAATGAGTTTCCAGTAAAATATGACAGACAAGATGAGACGGAGGAGAGGAGGGATTTGGCTGGGAGTTGGCGCAGGCCCGTGCGTGATGAAAGCCAAGGGGGGTGGAAAACGCCAGGCCCGCCCCCTACTCACGAGTATAAAGCACTTGCACCCTTTCCAACCCACCTGAGCACCTTCCTCTCCTCTCTGCCGACTTGCTCACTCACTCGCTCACTCTCTCGCCTTCCTCCTCGACACCATGACCACCTGCAGCCGCCAGTTCACCTCCTCCAGCTCCATGAAGGGCTCCTGTGGCATTGGTGGTGGCATCGGCGGCGGCTCCAGCCGCATCTCCTCTGTCCTGACTGGAGGATCCTATCGGGCCCCCAGCACCTACGGGGGCCTGTCGGTCTCCTCCTCCCGCTTCTCCTCCGGGGGAGCCTGCGGGATTGGAGGCGGCTATGGCGGCGGCTTCAGCAGCGGCAGCAGCAGCTTTGGTGGGGCCCTGGGTGGCGGCTTTGGTGGGGGATATGGTGGTGGCCTGGGTGCCGGCTTCGGCGGTGCCTTGGGTGCTGGCTTCGGTGGTGGTTTAGGTGGTGGTGATGGGCTCCTAGTGGGCAGTGAGAAGATCACCATGCAGAACCTCAACGACCGCCTGGCCTCCTACCTGGACAAGGTGCGTGCCCTGGAGGAGGCCAACACCGACCTGGAGGTGAAGATCCGTGACTGGTACCAGAAGCAGCGGCCTGCCGAGACCAGGGATTATACCCCCTACTTCAACACCATCGAGGACCTGCGGAACAAGGTGGGTGGGATGGGGTGCAGGAGGTGCCATCCCACTTACTCCACTCTCAGGCCACGGCACCCTTAGATTCCTGGACAGGACAGACTCCCACCCCAGATCCCTTCTTCCGAGGCTCTGGGACTTCCCACAGAGGACTAGTCTGTGTAAAAATGCTCTCCCTTCCTCTTGCCTTGTTCAGACCCTTCTGGGCTCCAGACCTTCAGACCAAGTGATTTCAACCCTTGCATTTTACAGAAGCTGAAGCTTTGAGAGGTGCTGTGACCTGCCCAAGGTCACAAAGCACATCAATGGCAAAGCCCAGGCTAAAATCCTGTGCCCCCACCTTCTGGTACGGGAGGCAGCTACCTGTTCTCCAGCACAGGGGAGGAGGCAGCTATAACGGGACCCAGTGAGACACCCAAACCGCTCATTAGCTCATTAGTCTGGGCTGTGGCAGTTGCCGCCCATGAGCCGCGGCTGCCTGGCCCCTCCCTGCAGCAAGGTGGGCAGGAGAAAGCCACACCGACAATCCATCAGAGCCCACCTCATGTCCCCTGCCCAGCAGGGGCCTGGGTGGGCCTGTGTCTTCCAACTCTCAGCCCCCCTCCCTGCCTCTCAGAGTCTGCAGGGAGCCCGCCTGGCTGAAGCCTCTTCCCTGGGTGTCTGGCCAGGTTGTCTCGTGCAGATTAGGGAAATTAAATGATGAGGGAAGGAACTCAAGACAAGCACAGGATTCAATCTGTCTTCTTTTTCTTCCCTTGCTTCCTTTTTTTCCTAATCCCGTGTGTAAGTTGGGCCTCATCTCTTGGGAAAGTCCCACCTAAGTTCCATGCCCTGGAAGAAAAAGGGAAGTACGTGGTGGCAAAGGACTGGCAGGGCTGGTTTATGCAGAGAGAGGTGAATTCAGATGAGGAAGGGTATCTAGAGGGGAACTTGAAACCCAGAGACCTGTTTCAGCTCTTGCAGTAGGTCAGTAGCAGAAGTGGGACCAGAACTCAGGTCTCAAGGCTTTCGATTCTAAAGCCAGGGCTCTTTCCACCCCCTCTGCTGACCACAAGTCAGCAAAGTCCCGGATCAGAGCAGGACCAGCTGGGGTTATCCTTTGGGCTGCTGTGGTGAAGGCTTGGGTGTCTGTGGGGAGGAGGGGGTCTCAGACAAATGTATGAATGCAAAGGCCTAATGCAGGCTGCAGTGAAGTCTGGTTAGTGATGTCTGTTTGACAAATGACCTGTGTCCTTTCCATCCTGTAGATCATTGCAGCCAACATTGATAATTCCAACATCGTCCTGCAGATTGACAATGCCCGCCTGGCCGCTGATGACTTCCGCACCAAGTGAGTTCACAGTGGTGGCCCAGAGCATCCAGTCTTCCCAGGGTGGGGCAATTTTGGAGCAGTGTTCCCCAAACAGATTTGACCAGGGCCAAGATGGTGGTACTGGGGGTGCTTGTAAAAATACAAGACTCCTGGGCTCTACCCTTGAAGATCTGGTTCAGTTATTTTTGACAAGTTACCTGGGTTTGGGAACTGCTGCTTTAGGGAGAGGCGTTCCCCACTTTCCCACTTGCTCTTGAAGTGCACTATTGTTTGGCTGAAGCTAGAAGTGCCACCTCTGCACTCCAAATTCTGCAACATGATTATTATTTCCAGTCCCCCCAGGAGTGTTCAGATCTGAGTGATCAACAAACACTGTATCCAACCACACCATTTTCAAGACTGGCTCCCGAAACCACATTCCACAGCGAGCCAGCCATGGGAAGAAGCTGCAAGGGGAAGAGAACAAAGTCTTCATTCAGTGTGGCCAGAATGAGTATCTCATCCCTTTTCTTTGGGTCATTCCAGGTTTGAGACGGAGCAGGCCCTGCGCATGAGCGTGGAGGCTGACATCAACGGCCTGCGCAGGGTGCTGGACGAGCTGACCCTGGCCAGGGCCGACCTGGAGATGCAGATTGAAAGCCTGAAGGAGGAGCTGGCCTACCTGAGGAAGAACCACGAGGAGGTGAGAACTGAAGGGAAAAGCCAGCTTTTAAGACAAGCTGAGAGGGACCGGATGAAATTGAGATGGTGGGAGGGCTCTGATCAAGACAGAACTAGAGAACCCCAATCGGTTGCCATGGGGAGCCTCCTGACAATGGACTGGTCTCTCATTATGCAGGAGATGAAGTCCCTGCAAGGCCATGTGGGTGGAGACGTCAACGTGGAGATGGACGCGGCCCCCGGCGTGGACCTGAGCCGTATTCTGAACGAGATGCGCGACCAGTACGAGAAGATGGCGGAGAAGAACCGCAAGGACGCCGAGGACTGGTTCTTCAGCAAGGTGAGTGCCATTTGTGTTTAAGGGGCCCAGGAGACTGCCCACTGGGACCTTCTGGTGTGAATGGTGTTCTCTTTTCTCCAGACAGAGGAGCTGAACCGCGAGGTGGCCACCAACAGCGAGCTGGTGCAGAGTGGCAAGAGCGAGATCTCTGAGCTCCGGCGCACTATTCAGAACCTAGAGATCGAGCTGCAGTCCCAGCTCAGCATGGTAGGGATGCTCCCAGGCATGGGTGTGGTCCCAGGGACTAGGAGGGAGGGAATAACCACTGTCACTGATCCCTGGTCCTCTTTATTTTCCTCACAGAAAGCATCCCTGGAGAACAGCCTGGAGGAGACCAAAGGCCGCTACTGTATGCAGCTGGCCCAGATCCAGGAGATGATCGGCAGCGTGGAGGAGCAGCTGGCCCAGCTGCGCTGCGAGATGGAGCAGCAGAGCCAGGAATACAAGATCCTGCTGGACGTGAAGACGCGGCTGGAGCAGGAGATCGCCACCTACCGCCGCCTGCTGGAGGGCGAGGATGCCCAGTGAGTCCCCGCCCTCCCTCCAGTCCATGCCCTGACTGCTGTCTCACGGAACCCCCCATGTATCTAACAGTCTTGCCACTTTGTTTCTTCACAGCCTCTCCTCCCAGTTCTCCTCTGGCTCTCAGTCCTCCAGAGATGGTAAGACCTTCCTCTTTATCATTCCTGGGCTCAAGACTACCCTCTGTCCCCCAGGTCTGGGGAGCTGGTTAGGGGCTTTCTGAGGAGCCAAGCTAGAGTTTTCTCACTCAGTGTCCTTTATAAACCTCCGTGGCCAGAAGAAGCCATTTTCTAAACCATCCTTAAGGCTAGGGGCTGGTGCTCTCCACCCTTTATTTCTCCCACCCGGAGACCCCAGGGTTATGGCGATCAGCACCACGGACAGAGCCCCTCATGTCTCCTCTTGCCATTTGGGTTGATTTGGACAGAACTGGCTGGGTCTGAGTTTTTAGGAAGTTCTAGTCTGAAATCATAGACTCCGTGCCTGACCTCTAGCCCTAGTGTAAAAGAAATGTGCAGATGGTATCTGTGCTTGGGCAACAGAAGTGAATCAAGTGATAATCAGGGGAGAGGGCAGGGAGGGCAGCTCCTCGGCTTTCCCAATCCTGATTTCTCCATTGCCTGTCCACTGTGGTAACTTCCTCTCTCCCCTCTTTCCCAGTGACCTCTTCCAGCCGCCAGGTCCGCACCAAGGTTGTGGATGTGCATGATGGCAAGGTGGTGTCCACCCACGAGCAGATCCTTCGCACCAAGAACTAAGGCTGTCCAGCACTGCTTAAGCCTAGGAGGTTCCTTGCTGTGGATACAGACTTCCCCTGGGGATCCCCTCTCCTGTCCCCAAGCACTCACACCTGGGCCTTGTTTCAGCCTTGCCCTCTCCTGGCAATCAATAAAGCTTCATTTTCTGAGTTGCATAATTCCTGCCTCTGCTTTGTTATTGGTAGGAGTGGAGGTGGGGAGAGTGTGGGGGAAGCATCTTTTGTCTGGCTGTGGCCTCTGGGAGTGGGAGAAAGGGCTCAGGGGTGGGTCGGGCTCAGATCCCAGGATAGCTTTCACCATCCCCAAAGAAACAGATGGATGTGTGTACCAGGTCATATGTCGTGTCTCCTAGGGCAATGGAGGACCATTCATTCACACACTCACCCATTCACTTACTCATTTATTCCTTCATTTTTTTAATTCATTCACAAGAGACTATTGAGTGCCTTTTATGTGCCAGGTACTGTGCTGGACTAAAGGTTCTTAACATTTTTATGATCAGGGATTCCTTTGAGAATATATTGAAAGTTATAGATCTTCTCCTCCTTGCCCCCAAACAAGTATATACAAAATGGCATACAATTTCATGGGGTTTGTTGGAAAATTCCACTTCACATACTAGCCTTCAGAAAGAGCACTTTAGGCAAGCCATTTTTACACAAAACTTCCTGGTGGCCAGAATAACACTCTGGGCCACTGAATCCTGCTCAAAACCCCCCTTCCCCAGCTATATACATTCCAGTCCTAAAAGGGCATAAAAACCCACTACTCGCTTCTCCATTCCTTCCCAGCTCCCTCCCCGACAGATCCCTGGGACCAATCACCACTTGGCCCATCAAGTAAACCCCTGTCCATCTTCAGCAAGTCACCACCCCTGAAAGCAAGGTATAAATACAGCTCTCCCTTTGTCTTGAATGGGCTGAAGCTTTACTTCAGACCCTCACCACGCTGATGGCAACTTTCCTTTCGACCCCCACCATGTCTGAAAGTCGACTGGTCTCCGTGTCTTCTATGACTGAAAGTCAACTGGTCTCCATGCCTTCTATGACTGTGCACCCAGAAGTTTCCAATAGGGTTCATGGGTTCTCTACAGCTCATCAAAGGAGGTCCATGAACCCACAGTAAAATATCATGCTCTACTGACAGCTCTGCCTCCCTCTACCCTACCTGCTCCTGCCTCCAGAGATAGGTCTGAATCCTGCCTGTACGCAAGTGACCCAGGACAAGTTGCTTATTATTGCCAAGACTCAGTTTTGGCATCTGTAAAGTGGGCATAATGACAGTACCTACTTCACTGGCTTGTGAGGATTAGCTGGAGAAATGCCTGCAAAGCCTCTAGCACAGTGCCTGGGTATGGTGTAGGCTCAGTGCACAGCCACATCAGTGATACTGTGTGTGCTAGCTCTCATATGTGGTGACTCTCCACCATGAGGGCATTTTTAGAAGCTTTGGAAACACACTGAATGGCTTCTAACCCTTGTTCTCTTCTTTATTAGCTCTGTGACTGTGGAGAGTCTGAGTCTCAATCTCCTCACCTGTATAATCAGGATGATGAATCCTGCTTCTTGGGGTGGATTGGAGAATACGAGTTCATGCACATTAAGGAAGCAGGATTGTAGGTTTCTCCCTTTGGTGGAGTGTCCTTTCCTTTCTTTTGTGGCTGGGAATAGGTGGGCGAAGGGAAGGAGCCTTGTCCGTGTGAGTAGAGAAGATTCCAGGGGTGGGTGGAACTCACTGCCCCAGGCTAGGAAAGAGTTGGCTAGTCACAGTATCAATTTTGACAGCTCATTCATTTGGCTGCGTGAACATAGCTTCTAGGGGGAGGCAGGGGTGGGGCTGGGGTTGAAGACTTTGTTCGGGTCAGGGGGCTAAAAGACTGGCTTTTGGAATCAGACAGTCTGGTTTGGAGTCCTGGTTCCTATGCTGATGCCTTGAAGAGTTTGGGCAAGATACTGAACCTCATGTTCCTCTTTTAGAAAGTAGAGTAATAAACGCCCTTACTACATAAGGTTGATGGAGGATTAAATGAGCTCATACAGGCCATGAGTTTAGGATCACGCTTGGCACATAGTCTGCTCCCTATAAATGGTAGTGTATTAGGGTGAGTTATTAGTAAAAGGAATGAAGTGATGTTGGTTTCTCTTTTCCCACCTCCACCCCCCGAGTGTAGAGACAACTGCTTTGTGTTCCTGAAACTCTGGAATGTCTTTTTATCTGAGTTTTGATATTAAGAAGGGTTGATCTGGTTGTTCCCTGGGTGAGGAGGGGCTGTCCTGGAGGTGAATGACTTGAGTTTGGAGGTACAAGGGGACAACTCAGGGAGGAGGGAGGTTTGGGGGAGCTTCCTTGGAGACTAGGAAGACATGGGTGATGGGACCCTGGTGAGAAGGGCCTGCGTGAGACCCCTTGATGCTGGACCCAGGACACCAGTGTTCCCAGCTGGGCAATGAGCCTCCTGCTCAAGGGTGGCATGGAGCTGGGGAGTCATCCACATTTGAGAGGCCACATGGACCTGGACAGAGAACAAAACATATCAACAGTCGCTAGCAAGGACTGAAAATTAGAGGATCTGCCAGAATGCATAAGAATCTCCCCATGTCACCCATCTCAGAGTCGACATCAGAGATTGAAGTTCCACCCCCAAAGGAGAGTGATCTGATTTAGAGGAATGTAGAGATGTGAGATTTCTCAGACTTGAGTGACTTGGGGCAAGATTCACTTCCGTGCAGTGGCTGCTGTTACTGTCTGGGGAGAGCCGGGTTTGCTTGAGGGTACAGATAGTGGCCTGAGACCACCTGGCTAAGGCAGGTTCAGAACCGGGAGGCAAGGAAGTCAAGGAAGTCAAGAGTGGGCTTGGAAGGGGTCCCACCCTGTACTCCAGGGCCCCAGAGGAAAAGGACAGGCAGGCAGCTACTCCAGAGTCCCATATAGACTCTACTACCTTTTGGGAGACACCTCCATTCCCACCCCATACTCCACTGGGAAGGTTGGAGCCAACCCTTTGGGTCTTGCTGTTGGCCAGTGCTCTCACCCACAGGTCATGAGCACCCAACCAAAGACCTGGGCCGAGTAGCTCTGACAATGGCAAGAGCGTCATTCCTCCCCTCCCCGCCAAACCCAGACTGAAACAATAGGATATCAGGAAAGCGACTGGATAGCACAGTCTAATGGCAGCAGAAGGGGTTGCCACTCAGAGACCTGGGCTGGGTCACGTGGGCTCTTGAGCTACACTTTACTGTGAGGCAATCAAGGAGGAGTGACCCTCTCTCTGCCTTCTTAGAACACAGAGCAACAGTGCTATAAGGAACCCAGGAAACTCTCCTCCAACCTCCTCATCTTAGGGAGACAGTGGCCTGCCCCAGGTAATACGGACCAAAAGTGGGTGAAGGAGGTATCCCTCCATTTCAGCATTCCCAATCCCTCAGTCCTCCCATGCCTCCATCCCTCATCCATCCAGCTGCCATTCATCTCTTCCAATTCATTTTTTCCACGCAAACATAATTACTGAGTAGCTTCTCAGTGCCAGGTTTTATGTGAAGTACTGATGTCTCAGAGATGACCAAGTAAGATTCCTGCCCTTGAGAAGTCTATTAGGTGTGTGAACAAAAGCAGACTATGAGCAACTTATTATAAATGGTGTGTGATAAAAGACTCCAGTAGAGGTAAACTCTGTGCTTCCCACATGAGACTGTGAGCTTCTTGATGGCAGAAAGTGTGTCCCCTTCTTCTCTGGTTCTCTGGGACCTAGTGTAGAGCCTGGCACATGAGGACATGGTATGCACTGTGTGTCTGTGCAAGTGTGTGTGTGTGTGTGCATGTGTAGGATGGGGAAAGTCTGAAATAAGGTTAGAAACGTGGTTTGGGGACAAAGTGTGAAGGGTCTTGAAACTTCGTGGAGGGGGAATGTTGGGCTAAACCATGGACCTGACCAGAGTGACCCAGGACTCACAGTGACTTGTCCTTGGCCTTTGCTCAGCTTTGGCCCTGCAGGTGAAGGTCCTGGTGGATGGGGCAGAACCTTGCCCACTATAGCCTCTGGCCCAGCCTGACCCTCACTGAGTCTTTGGATTTACAGATGAGCCGGATTGAGCAGGAGGTGACGATAAGTGGACTGAGATGGAGTCCAACGTCAAGGAGGAGAACCAGCTCTGACCAGTGCCCAGGAGTTGGCGATCAAGCTACAGTCTCAGCTCAGCATCCCTCTTAGGGCCTTCTGTTCCTTAAGAATTAGCTCTGGAGAAGTCCTTGGAAAACACCAAGAACCGCTACTGTGGCCAGCTGCAGCAGATCTAGGAAAAGATCAGTTATGTGGAGGTCCAACTTGCTGAGAACTGGGCAGATTGAGTACCAGAATCAGGAATACAACTTTCTGCTCAGCATCAAAATACAGCTGGAAAAGAAAATTCAGACCTACTGAGCCGCTGTGAGAGTGGTCAGGGAGACTTGAGGGTACCCCGTGACCCTGTAGAACCCCTAGATCCAGGTCCCTGATGCTAATTCTTCCCCTCTGGACAAAGGCATTTGGGAAAGCCCCTCTACATAGAGTCTTATGGGTTGAAGTCTCCTTTATCTTCTGGGGGGACCTCAGGGACAGTGGGCTTTGGGAAAGGAGGATGTGACAATGAGAGAAGGGACTGCCACCCTGCTCCAAGGAATGGAAGTTTCCGCAGGTCCCAGCTGGAGACTCTCTCCTCCTAGGGTTTGGCTCATTCTCTGTCTTCTGCCTTGTGGGAAGGAAGAGTTAAGAAGACTCCTTTTTGGGTCTTAACTCTGTCCAGGTCTATTCTTGTGTGTGTATGTGTGGTCATTCATTTTTTTAATTAAATTTTTTGTTGTTGCAGAAGTGTAGGTTTGCAGAAATAACATGCATAAAATATATAAAAGACAGAATTCCCATATACCACCCTATTATTAACACATTCCCTTAGTGAGGTACATTTGTTGTAATTTCTGAAAGAACATTTTAGTAAATGTACTATTAACTATAATCCATTGTTTGCAATAAAGTTCAATGTGTTGTACAGTCCCATGTTTTTCTTTTGATTTTTATTCTAGTAACATATATACAACCTAAAATTTCACCTTTAACCACATTCAGATACATAATTATACGTATTCACATATATAATTCAGTGCTGTTAATTACATTTATAATGTTGTGCTACCATCACCACCATCTATTACTGAAACATTACAATCTAATAGAAATTCTGTACAATTTAAGCATTAACTCCCTTTTCCTTACCCCCATCCAGCCTCTGGTAACTCATATTCTGGATTCTGACTCTATGAGTTTGCTTATTCTAATTTATCTCATATCAGTGAGATCATACGATATTTGTCCTTTTGTGTCTGGCTTATTTCACTCAACCCGATGTCATCAGGGTTCATCTAGGTTGTTGCATGAATCAGAACTTCATTCCTTTTTAATGCTGAATAATATTCTTTTGTATGAATATACCACATTTTGTTTATCCATTCATCGGTTGATGGACACTTGGGTTTTTTGGCAATTGTGAATAATGCTGCTATGAACGTTGGTGTGAAAATATCTGTACTGTGTCCTTGCTTTCACTTATTTTGGGTACATCCCTAGGAGTGAGATTGCTGGGCCATATGTTAATTCCTTTTTTTTTTCCTTCCATTTTTTAATTTTATTTCATTTTTAAATTTTTTTATTTTTTTAATAATTCAATTTTATTGAGATATATTCACATAGCATACAGTCATACAAAGCATACAATCAATTGTTCACAGTACCACCATATAGTTGTGTGTCCATCACCAAAATTAATTTTTGAACATTTTCATTACCACACACACAAAAATAATAAGAATAAAAATTAAAGTGAAAAAGTACAATTCAAGTAAAAAAAGATCACTGGGTTCTTTTTTTTTTTTTTTTTTTTTTGCCCCCATTTTTCTACTCATCCATCCATACACTGGACAAAGGGGAGTGTGGTCCACATGGCTTTCCCAATCACATTGTCACCCCTCATAAGCTACATTTTTATACAATCGTCTTCAAGATTCAAGGGTTCTGGGTTGCAGTTTGATAGTTTCAGGTACTTACTGCTAGCTATTCCAATTCATTAGAAACTAAAAAGGGTTGTCTATATTGTTCTTAAGAGTGCCCACCAGAGTGACCTCTCGGCTCCTTTTGGAATCTCTTTGCCACCGAAACTTATTTCATTTCCTATCACATCCCCCTTTTGGTCAAGAAGATGTCCTCCATCCCACGATGCCAGGTCTACATTCCTCCCCAGGAGTTGTATTCCACGTTGCCAGGGAGATTCACTCCCCTGGGTGTCTGATCCCACATAGGGGGGAGGGCAGTGATTTCACCTGCCAAGTTGGCTTAGCTAGAGAGAGAGGGCCACATATGAGCAACAAAGAGGCATTCAGGAGGAAACACTTAGGCACAATTATAAGCAGGCCTAGCCTCTCCCCTGCAGCAACATTCTTCCCAAAGGCAAGTCCCATGATTGAAGGTTCAGCCCATCAAACCACGTAATTCTATACTTAGCTTTCGGAGGAACTGCCAAACTGTCTTCCACAGCTGTGATTTTACATTCCCACCAGCAATGAATGAGGGTTCCCATTTCGCCAGATCCTCTCCAACACTTGTAGTTGCCTTTTTTTTTTTTTAGTAGTAGCCTTTTTAGTGGCTGTGAAATAGTATCTCATTGTGGTTTTGATTTGTATTTCCTTGATGACAAATGATGTTGAGCATCTTTTCATGTGCTTTTTTGGCCATTTACAAATCCTTTTTGGAGAAATGTTTATTCAAGTCTTGCCCATCTTTTAATTGCTTTTTTTTTCCTTTTCATTGTTGAGTGTAGGATTTCCTTTATATCCTGGATGTGATTTATGTGGTTTCCAACTATTTTCTCCCAAAGAATATGTTGTCTGTTCACTTTTGTGATAAAGTCTTTTGATGCACAAAAGTTTTAAATTTTGATGAGGTCTAATTTATTTTTTCTTTTTTTGCTTGTGCTTTGGATGTAAATTCTAAGAAACCATTGCTTAGCAGAAGATCTTGAAGATACTTTCCTATGTTTTCTTCCAGGAGTTTTATTGTCCTAGTTCTAATATTTAGGTCTTTGATCCATTTAGAGTTATTTTTATATATTGTGTGTGATAGGGGTCCTCTTTCTTTCTTTTGCATATGGTTATCCAGTTCTCTCAACACCATTTGTTGAAGAGAGAATTCTTTCCCAATTGAGTGGACTTGGCAGCCTTGTCAAAAAATCAATTGGCCATAGATGTGAGGCTCTATTTCTGAACCCTCATTTAGGTTCCATTGGTCTATATATCTATCCTTGTGCCAGTACCATGTTGTTTTGACCACTGTAGCTTTGTAATAAGTTTTGAAGTCAGGAAATGTGAGTCATTCAACTTCATTCTTTTTTAAGATGGTTTTTGCTATTTGGGGGCTCCTTATCCTTCCAGAGAAAGCAGTACATATTTTCCAGGATAAGAGTCACGTGTTCCCAGAGGCAGAGCCACCCAGCTGGCTTGCAGCCAATGGCAAACGCATAAAGGGGGCCATCCAAGACCAGAACCGTCCGGCTGAGCCCAGTCTACACTGCCAACTGCAAAATCATGAGCTAGATAAATGGTTGTTATTTTAAGCTCCAAAGCAAACAAGCAGAAAGAAAGAAATAACAAAGATTAGGGCAGAAATAATTAAATAGAGAATAAAAAAACAATAGAGAGCCTTAACAAAACCGAAGTTTGTTTCTGTGAAAAGATCAATAAGATTGACAAACCTTTAGGTAGACTGACAAAAAAAAGAGACGACCCAAATAAAATCAGAAATGAGAGGGGGGACATTACTACTGACCTCACAGAAATAAGAAGGATCATAAAAGGATACTGTGAACAATTGTTTGCCAACAAATTAGACAACCTAGATGAACTGTGCAAATGCCTGAAACACATGAACAACATACATTGACTCTGGAAGAAATAAAAGATCTCAACAGACCAATTACAAGTAAAGACATTGAATCAGCCATCAAAAACCACCCAATAAAGAAAAGCCCAGGACCAGATGGCTTCACAGGTGAAATCTACCAAACATTACAAGAAGTAACAGCAATTCTGTTCAAACTCTTCCAAAAAATTGAAGGGGAGGAAACACTACCTAACTCATTCTTTGAGGCCACCATCACTCTAACACCAAAGCCAGATAAAAATACTACAAGAAGAAAAAATACAGATCAATTTTTCTTATGAATATAGATGCAAAGTCCTCAATAAAATTCTAGCAAATTGAATCCAACAGCACATTAAGCAAATTATACAAGGGATTGAGAGGGTGAACCAGTGACTAGGGAAGGAGCGAGGGTGACTGCCGGATGATTTCTCAGGATCCTTTGGCTCCAACACCCTATTATACCCACATTCATAAATCTCCGGTGCTTTGATCTCCTGGAGTTTCCCTCCCCTGGGAGACGGCTGGCCCAGGGCCACGCTGCACTCTCCTGTCTCAGGCCCAAACAGGAACGAAATCAGTTTCCTTCTCTGTTCCTCTTTCTGTGACTGAGAACCACTGGGACTGTCTGGGGGGACTTTAGTGAAATCAACAGAAAAGTTCAAGGAAGAGGACCAATAAAAAAATAAAACTCAGAGGAAATATTACGGTTTGAGGTTGAAAGTCGGTGAGGAAAATTAAGGCAGGAGGTCCTCAAAGCTGCTCTTTATGGAAATTTAATTGGAGCTCCCATTTATTTTATTCCTTCATTGGGTCATTTATTCATTTAGTCAACAAATATTTATTGGGTGTCTGTTTTGTATCAGGGGTTGGAAATAAGTAAAATTGTGATCAAAACAGGTGAGGGCTCTGCCCTCGTGGAGATCACAGTCTAGGGCCAGGGGCAGATAAGCAAAATGGATGTGGCTGAATAGTAGGGTGAGTGCCCAGTGATGGGAGGGTCACAGGGGTTGTGAAAGTAGAGAAGGGCTCCTGATCCCATCTTGTTGACTGGGGTGGCTTCCTAAGACAGGCATGGGCAGGGATGTTCCATGTGTCATTTCCTTATTTCTCTTAATAGCCACGTGCCTTGGCTATTGTTGCTCCCATTTGCAGGTGAGGAAACTGGTTGATCATTTTGATATATTCTAGATATGACTCCCTTATCAGATATTTTGATTTTCAAAAAAATTTTTTACGCTTGTCAAAACCAAGAAATTAACATTGACACAATACTTTAACGGCTCAGAGAAGGTTGGCCTGACTCCAAATCTCACCCTCCGAGCCCTGCCCACCTGGCTTCTAACAATTTTTAGCACTTTCTAAGATCAGAGGTGGGCTTCTGCTGAACTGAGAGAGTTGTTTCGAGACAACTGTGCAAGCAGCTAAGAGCGACCTCTGTGCCCTCTGGCCTCAGGCTCCCCCCAGAAGGCGCTTTGCCTGAGCTTGTTAAAAGAGTGAATAAGTGAACAACTAAAGAAGGAATGAGGGCACTGGGCCGGACACAACTAAAGAAGGAATGCAGGCACCGGGCCAGACAGTCCCCAGAGATCCCTCTGGTTCCGGCACTCATAAATCTGATGGCTTTGATCTTCCTGAGCTTTCTCCCCACCCAAGAGTATCTCATCTGTCTTTACTGCCAGCGGCTCCCTCAGCCTCAGGGACACACCGTTCCCACCCTACCTCAGGCCAAACCCACCAAACATGCTCCCCTTCATCTACCCCCCCTCAGCATGACTAAGGCACGCTGGGGACCCTCAGACGGGAATTTTGTCAAGAAGGAGGGAAAACTCAGGGAGGTGAATCTAGAAAACACCAAATGAGTAAGAGTCAAGTTTAAGATCCAGAGGTAGGGTGGGGGTGGGGAGGACGTTTCCTCCAAGCTCACCGAGCACTGAGAACCAAGGGGAGCCCCTGACTCCCTTTATCAAGCCACTGACCCCTTCGTTCACACCGTGCTCTGGAGCGCTGGCCCTGAGCCAGCATGCTGCTGGTTGTGGGGGCTGCTGGTTGTGGGGGCTGCAACAGGGACCAGATAGACACAGGCTCTGTCCCCAGAGTCCCAGGGGAGTGACTGACGGGCAACAGCAACACTTAAGGGCAAGTCCAGGGACTTTCAGGGCACACAGCAGGGGCGCCTAACCCAGTTTTGGGAGTCAGGGAACATTCCGTGAAGGAAGTGCTGTGCTGAGACCCGAAGGATGGGTTGGATTTATGCTGGTGAGGTTTGGTGGGGTTGTGGTGTGTGTGCCGGGTGGGGCTGGTGGGGGGCAGTGTTCTCAGCAGGGGTGGGGGGACTGCATCTGTCAAGGCCTGGAGGTGAGACTGAATGTGGCCTGATCAAGGAACTAGAAAATGTTTCCTGGGGCTACAGCACAGAGAGTGAGGAGGAGCTGGTGAGTGATACTGGCAGGTTGGTCTGGGGACAACTGGGAGAGGGGGGCAAATCATGGATGATTGGCTCGATGAGCCACGATGGAGAGACTGGGCTGTATCCTGAGGGACAAACCCCTGTGGAGGATGACTCTGGCAAGGAGACAGTTTGGAGACTGGTTTCCATTCCAGCCTATAGAAGCTGCAGTGCGGTTGGGGAGTGTCACCCATCAAACTCCCAGTGCCCATTTTCTCTGAGTAACCTCCGGGGCTGGGCCCTGTCGCTGCTTCAACGGTTCCCGGTGTGTGTCAATCTCACCCCATTACCGGCGAGGTTCCCCCTTTCCCAGCTGAGGGCTCTGTGCCTGCGTTGGGTTCCCCACTTCCCTGAAGAGCATGTTAACAACTGTGGTCATCATCGCCATCGTTGTCCTCCCCTTGCCCCCCACCCTCACCCTCATCATTACCGCAGTTGAAACCCTTCGGCCCCGGAACAGTGACAGGCCTTTACATAAGTTGTCTACTTTATTTTCCACAGGCAGCAAAATGTCACAGATGGGAAACTGAGGCTCAGAGAGAGGGTGTAACTCAGCTAACGGAGGATCTGGATTGGTCTGACATCCAAACCCACCCTTGTCATTGTCCCACGACACCTTAGAAGATTATGGAACCCCTACTGAGTGCAGAGATGAATACCACCCATGAGCAGAAAATTTTTGGAAAGCAAGTGGCCACAAATGAACCATGAGACCCTGTCCCAGTTATTTCTTGTCTCTGGGCCTCGGTTTCCTTATTGAAGGTCCTTGTGCAGAACAAATGGAGTGGCAGTGAAGGAATGAGGGTGCTGGGGCAGGTGTTCTCCACTGACTTTCTGAGCCATGGAAAATCTGTGACTTCCAATCTCAGAATTTTCTCTGCTCTTGGGGGGCTCACATCCATCTCTGCTGTCACAAGTTTCTGCAGCCTCAGGACCATACCTTTCTCCCTTCTCTCAGGCCCAAACACGGACAAAACCAGATCCCTTCCCTCTGCTCCCCTGGGATTTTCCACGGACATTTTTGTCAGCCCTAATGGAAGCCTCAGGTAGATAATAAGGAAAACAGAAAATTCAAAATCCACAGCAAATAGTAATGTTTCAGGTACACAAAGGGGGAGGGCATTCAAAGCATCCTCTTCATAACAGTTCCTAACTGGAGCCCCTTCCTGAGTCCTTAGGGCCTCTGGATTTTCCAAATGTATGTTTCCTGACATCATTAACAACGTATGTTGATAAATATAAAATAACCCAAACAAAACAAAACTCTTATGATCAAATCTGGCAGGAAACAAGCTGAACAGCTGTCTTTATTTGCAGGAACTTTCAGAGCCTTTGTTTTCCTAACGTGCTAGGTGAGTTTCCAAGAGGGGGTTACAGCACCGGTAGTTCCTTGACTGATTTGACCACAAGGTGTATTTCTAGTCCCACAGTGGGAAATGCTGGTGAGCTCTGATGCTCCCACCAAGGCACCCTTTCCCAGCAACTGTTCAGGGAAGGGACTTGTCATTGTCCCAACACATATCTGTGTGAGTTTATCACACCTGGTTTTTGCTGATGTCTTCATAATCACGCACTTTGTGTCCCTGAGCTGGATACCTTCTCCCTTTGCAACATGTGCTGTGAGAACTATATTGTTAATAATAAAGATACAAAGTTTAGTGACTCCCATCGGTAATGCTTCTGCAAAATTCTAGGCATGGTCCCAGGCACATTAGATATGCTCCTTCATCTATTCTTCCAACCACAATTTGAGAAATGTCTTGTCTCAGGACCCTGACCCTTGCCCAAGGTCATGCGGCTTGCCCAGGGCCTGTATTTGAGAAAGGGGCTGGTCTGGCTCCAAAGCAGGTAATTTTTGCAGCTCTGACTCACCAGTCCCCTCCCCTGAGCAGAGAAGACCCCCGTCAGTTCTCGGATACCAGCAGTTCATTTAGGCAGGACCGATCCGGATTAACTTCTTAACAAGCCATCTCTCCTCTGCGGAGAGTCCAAGTCTGTGCTTGTCGAGCACACCTGCTCAAGCATGACTGATGTGGAACGAGAGGGCTCAGGACCCTCTGGCTGTACAGATTTATGATTCCTAAACCATCAATCTCAGAAAATCGGCATTCCTCAAGCTTTCTCCTCCCCTTGGGGGCCCTCCTATCTCTTTCAGCTCTTGTGGCTCCCCCCAGCCACAGGGAAAAGCTGTTCTAGTTTTCTCTTAGGCCCAAACAGTAACACCCCCTCCTTCCCTTGGTTACTCCTGAGATACATCAGGCTGTGGCACCTTCTACTGTCAAATTTCTAGAGTGATCTTGGAGGCTACTCAGAGGCACATTTCTTATCTGAGTAGGGGAATTGCTGGGAGAGGGAAAGAATTTGGAGGAGGACGCCCCTGACCAAACGCTGACCCTCTCCCAGCGTGCCCCCTCCCATCAGGTGTGCACCAGAGGGGTTCAGTGACTGGTCTGAGGGCAAACAGCTGGGGGTGTCTGGATTTGAGCCCATGTCCTCAGGCTTCCAAGGCTGATGGATTTCCTTTATGTACCCTGTCCCAGCCCCTTGCAGAGGGTTTAGGACTGTTTTTAGGTTTCATCTGCCCAGCTGTCCATGGCCTATCTCCCAAGGGTCCCACTAATAATCCCTTCAAATTCAGGAGACTGTCACAGTCTGAGCACTTCTTAACCTCCTGGGTTACCTTGTGCTTCTGGACGGCCTGGTACTTGCGGCAGGAGGCTGCGCCCAGGGGCCTGTGAGGGCAGGTGGTTCCACCGGGAAGGCAGAGGCTGTTGGGGCTGTTTCCATGGGCCCCAGCTTTCCCCACAGCTGTGGCAGCAGCGGCCCCTTGTGGTCATTTTACACAAAAGGAACTGCAATTTTGGCGCTGGAAGGGAGGGTATCTTTCCTTGGAGAGATCACCTCCTCCACTCTTTTGTTGCCCAGAGAGGGACAGACACATGTCCAGGGCCGCACAGCTAGCATCCATGTCTTTGGATTTCTGGCCCTCCTGGGACTTTCTCTTGTAGCACTCTCAGCTCAATGCCCCTCTGCTGAGCATGGGGAGGGCAGAAGCCTCCTGGAGTGTAGGGCCTGCCCTTGCCCAGATAGGCTACCTCTGACCGTTCTGTGTCTCCTGGTCTTGCCCATTCAGGGTCGAGCGGGGTTAGGGGTGCAGTCATTGCGGGCGGGAGGAAGGAATCGCCCGGGAGCTGGGCGGCGAGCCCTCATGCGGCCTCCAGGAGGCGCTGTGCCACCACGTTGGCAGGCCTGGGTGCCTCCTCCGCAGCAGGAAGGAGCTCTGCCTCCGTGAAGGGTGAAGCCGAGGGCGGAGCTGGGGCAGCCTGGGGCACTTGCAGAGGCGGGGCCAGTGGCCGGCAGCCTGCCCCTCGCCAAACCGTGGCCAGCTCCAAAGTGGACACCGTCCTCTTCTCTCCCGGGCTTGAACGCCAGGCCTTCTGAGCTAACTGACAACCCCTCCGCCAAACTGCACTTTCCAGATTTTGCCTCTTCTCTTTGAGCCTCTGAATGGCCCTGGGAGGTGGGCAGGGCCGGGATCATTGTCCCTGTTGTAGAGACTGGGGAACAGTTTGAGAGAGGCTGAGGACTTGCCCAAGGCCAGCCAGCTGATCAAAGACAGCCCGGACTTGACCCAGGGAATTGGGCTCTGAATCTGGGGCCCCTTCCTAGACAACGTGCTGTGTCCCCTGAGTTTGGCGCCAGGTAAATGGGAGGTGTGCTGTAGCAGAAGGGAAGGGGCTTTGGAGTCAGCTCCACTACTACCTGCTGATGTGGCCTTAAGCAAGTCACTTAACCTCTCTGTGCCTCAGTTTCCTCATCTGTAAAATGGGCAGTAACCATCTCCCTTGGAAGGTCGTTGAAGGGAGCAGACAGAATGGATGTAAAGAGACAGCAGAGGCCTGATCTATGGGTAGACAGGGTTGTAAATGTGAGGGCAGCCAGGCCTGTCCTCTGGGCCTGAGGTCCAGATGGGACATCAGAGCCCAGATCTTCCTCCTGGGGGAGGGGTGAGCTGCCCTGGAGTCAGGGATGCGGACTCCGCTCAGGCTGCTGGGAGCCAGCCCAGAGATGGAGCCGAGAGGGGCTGGGTGTGATGGGGTCAGGGCCGGGGCAGGTGGGAGGGATAAGGGATAAGTCACCGGCTGGTGTAGGCTCTGCAGGGGGACGGGAAGGAGTGAAGAGTCTGGGCCGGGCTGGGCTGGGCTGGGCTGGGCCTGGTGGGGCCAGGTACTGGGTTACCAGGCTAGGAGGCAGCCCTGCGGGAAGGAGACAAGGGTGTGGTGCCATGCCAGCCCCAGCACAGCCAGCAATGGGGAGAAGAAAGAGAAATGTAGCCTGGGGCCTCTCCATGTGTGGGTCTGTGTGGGGAGTGGGGTCCCAAGCTGGAGTCACGTTCTGGCTGCTTTGCTCCTCTTCTCCCGGCCCTCGCCTGCTTCTCCCCGTTGCTGAGACTTCCTTCCTGCCCACGTGCCTGGGGTTAGAGGAGAATGCTCCATGGGCTTCCTTCCACCCCGAGCAGGCTGTCATCTAAGACAGACAGAGGGAGCTGCATGCACATGCGCACAGGCTCACTGCAGCCCCCGCCCACTCAGACTTCCAGTCCCCGCGGGGTCCCGTGGCTTCTCCGAGTTCACTGAACGGGGTGGGCAGGAGAAGCCAGGGCTGGGGCACACTCCAGTGGAGGAGATAGGAGCCTGCTACTCACCCAAGAGGGAAGAGGCCAGTGCCCAGGACACGCTCAGATAAAGCACTAGAGAGGCTTTCTGCAGGGAGGGAGTTAGGACTGTGGGGCAGGTGGTGGTGGTTGGGGGCTGGCAGAAGTAGTGGTGCATTAGTTTCCTCTAGCCGCTGTAACAAATTACCACGGACCTAGTGGCTTAAAACAGCACAGATTTATTATCTTACAGCTCTGAAGGTCCAAGTCTGAAGTGGGTCCTAGGGGCTAAAATTGCAGTGTGAGCAGAGAAACTGTTTCCTTGCCCTTTCCCCCTTCCAGAGGCTGTCTGCAACCTTGGCCGGTGGCACCTTCCTCCTTATAGCCAGCACTCCAACGTCTGCTTCCGTCGTCCGTCTCCTCGCCCTGGGCCCACCTGGATGATCCTGGATAATCTTCCTGTCTCTAGGTCCTTACCTTCATCACAGCCGCAGAGTCCCTTTTGCCACAGAAGGTTCTGGGGGTTAGGACGTGGGCATCTTTGGGGAGCTGCTACCGCAGAGGTTGAGACTTACCCAAGGTTCCACTGCTGGGATTTGAGCCCAGGCCTGGACTCTCACCATGGGACCCACCTCCAGGGGTGTTGGGGTGAATATTGCCCCCCGAGTGGAGGTGAGACTGGGGCGGGTCCCACTGGTTGAGATTAGGGTCACTGTTCATTCTCTCCATGGCTTTATTCAGGATACCAGTCCCCTCGCTGGTGTCCTTGCTTCAGTCCCGCCCCCCACTCCCATCCCCATGACCCCCACTGCTGTCCGGCTCTGGAGGTACCAGCTGTGGGCCTGACCCTCGGGCCCAGCATCAGCACCCCTCTCTCCATGGCCTTCCTAGTCTCCACGCCTCCCACTCTCTCCTCCTCTGCTCCTCAACTCCCCGCCTTTGTTCACACTTCCAGGACTTTTCCAGCAGCTTTCCATGTGCCAGAAATGCCCTACCCCTGCCCCTGTCCCTTCCCCAGGCCTCACCCTTTAAGTCTTAGCTCTTAGGAATACCTCTTCCCTTTCCCTCCTCCCCAGCAGACACGGAGGCAGCTCCTGTAGAGGCTTTCGTACAAATTCACACCCCCAGAGCGGCTGCCCCATGCGGGGATTATGTGCCCGTCACGTTCAATCTTCACATCGCTTATTATAACCATCAACTATTGAGGGCATGCTGCACACCCTGTTGTGAGGTTGGGGTTATTAACCCTGTTTCAGATTGGGGGAAGCGGTGGCTCTGAGGGTTTGAGTAACTGGCCTTGGAAGACAAGCTTTAAAATTAATGCTCGATCCGTGGATGAAGCCCGGGCTACCCCTGCTTCAAGGCCTGAGCCCTTACCCACAAGTCTGCGGTTTACAAAGGAGGAGACAAGCCGGGGCGTTAAATAACTGGGCTGAGCTCCTCTTTGGAGGAGGCATGGCTCATTTCAAAGGCCACTCCGGTCACCCACTGCCTCACCTCCCGGGCATTCGGGGATTCGTCCATCCTAACTGCTACGCTCCACGACCGGGCCTGCGTTTTGCAGTTATTTGTATAGATCTTTCTTCCCTCCACCTCCCCTCTCCCACTCTGCGGGGAGCTCCCCAGGGGCGGGGCCTGGGCTCCTTGTCTCTGGATCCTCTCCCAGCACCTGGTCTGACTGAGCACAAGCCCAGCAGATGCAGGAATGATGTTTTCCAGGGTGGCTTTGGGCAAAGATGGGAACTTTTCAAGGAGGCTCTCTGCAGTCTCCAAGACCCAGAAGGGCTGCAGGATTGAGGTCCTGCTGGGCTCAGCTCTAGCCCATTCAAACCTCTTGACAGATCTGAATGCCCCCCCTTTTTTTTTTGTTTACAAGTTATTATATATATATATATATATATATATATATAGTTTTGGAAGAGGCTTACAGTTCAAAATTTAAAAGGTACAAGCAATATAGAGGGACACTTAGTCTCTCTCCATCCCCTGAATCCAGTCTCCAGCTGCTTTCCCAGGAAACATCCCCTGCTACCACTTTCTTGTGTATCCTCCCAGAGCTAACTTGCATTTGCAAACGAATATGTGCATATATTCTTCCCTGGACCACAATACAAATGGTAGCAAACTATGTACGTTGCTCCACATTCTTTGTTTTGCATTTGATAAAATGTCTTGAACATCTTTCCTATCAGGAGCCTCATGTCTTCTGTCAGCAGCCTTAAACTCTGGCAGACCAACTTGTTAGTTTGTAAATAGAGTCTCAGGGCCTCACAGTTCTTGACAATTTGGCAGCTGGGCCAATTAAGGCTCAGATTGCCTGAGATCAAGGTCACCCGGCAAACTAGGTCTGGGACCAGGAGTCTTACTTCACACTCCAAGGTCTGGCTGTGCCAACACAGCCCTCCCCGGCTAGAAAGCAAGCTACCTGTGGCCGATTTATTGTTGTCTCTCTCCAATGCCTCCTGCATGGTTTCAACACAGGTGTGCAATGGAGCTCACCCTTTGGACCTGTGGTTCTCAAACTCTAGGGAGCCTCAAAATCACCTGAGGAGCTTAATAAAAAAGCAAACTTCTGGGGCTCACCCACAGAGATTCGATTCTATAACTCTGGGGTGGAACCCAGCAATCAGCGTTCTAAGTAAACTTCCAGGTGATTCTGTTGCAGGGAGTCTAAGGATTGAATGACAACAGGCTGCCACTGAGAGTGTGTGCGCAGGGGAGTGAATTCATCAAAGCTGGGATGAGCCAGGGCTGGGAAGAGACACAGGAAGCCAGCTCTGAGGGAGGTGACTGTCCCGTTTGCTCTTGAAGAGATAAGGCTAGGATGATGGGATGGCAGAGGGAAGGAGCGAAGGTGGGGGCTGGGATGATGTAGCTGGGGCGGCAGCCCTTGTGTTCCTAGCTTCAGGGCAACCTGCAGCTGGCTGGCTGACTCATCTGACACTTTGCATGTGTCATCTCCTGGCTCAAAAACCATCATGGGCTTCTGCAGGGGGAAAAACAAAACAAAACCCTGTGGCCTGTCCTGCAAGGCCCTTCATTGCCTGATCCTATCTGGTCTCCATTGCCTGAGCTTCCACGATGTAGACAGTGGGTAGACTACAGGTCGCAGGCCAAGACCTCCTGGGTTCAAACTCCAGTTCTGCCACTTACCAAGCTTTAAGCTCCAGCAGTTTAGCCTCAGTTTCCTCATCAGTAAAATGGGGACAACCACAGAATGTACAGCATAGGGGGGCCATGACCATCTAAATGAGTTGACACATGCCACATGCTTGGACACGGCCAGACATCCAGTAAGTGTTCAACACACTTGGCCATTTCTACAGATCCTTCTTTGTTGCTGGAATGACCCACCCCTCTGCCACCTCTAGGTCCTTACTCCTTTTTCACCACAAGCTTAGGGCCCTCTTCCTCCAGGAAGCCCTCCCTGATCCCCCAGGCCTTGATCCCTTTCTCAGAGAGCTCTCCTCCCCTGAGCTCCAGCAGCCCTTGGTCCCTGCCCCTCCCCAACCCTGGCCTGCCACCTGCTCTTGCCAGGAGCCTGTAGTGTTTACCTCTTTCTCTTCCGTGAGCTCAACTCTTCCCTGGGGGCAGACAGTCTGGATCCAGGGCATCTGCCCACTGGTCTCAGCTCTGCAACAAACTGGCTGTGTGGCCTCGGGGAAGGTTGAGTCTCCTCTCATTGCAATTTTCTGACCTATATATAAACTGACAGAGTTGGGCTAAAGCAGCAGTTTTTGAGGTTTGGAAGAGGGAGAACCCTTTGCTTAGGCAAACTCTTACAGAAATCTGGGTACTTAAAACCAGTGAGAGCAGGGCTACTTTGGTTGGAGTGTGTGTGTGTGTGTGTGATTGTGTGTACATGAAGTGTATTTGTGTGACTATGTATGTGTGTGGTATGTGTCAGTGTGTGGTATGACTGTGTGTGTAGTGTGTGTGTGTGTGACTGTGTGTGTGTGATGTGTTTGTGTGAGTGTGTGGTGTGTGTATGACTGTGTATGGTATGAGTGTGTAGGTGTATGTGTGGGTGTGAGTGCTGTGTGTGTGTGAGTGTGCAGTGGCAGTGTGGGTGGTCAGCCACAGGTCTGCTCAGCTCCCACCTTCCTGCTCAGGGTTCTGCAGACCTAGAGGATTTCTATACTCCCTTCCTACAAATCCAGGACTTCATATTGTTAGGCTTAAAATATATGCTCAGTATGTTTCCTTTTTTTTTTTTTTAAATTCAATTATATTGAGATATATTCACACACCATACAATCATCCGTGGTGTACAATCAACTGTTCAGTACCATCATATAGTTGTGCATTCATCACCCCAATCTATTTTCGAACATTTTCCTTGTACCAGAAAAAGTGAAAATAAGAATAAAAAAAAAAAAGTAAAAAAGAACACCCAAATCATCCCTCCCATCCCACCCTATTTTTCATTTAGTTTTTTGTCCCCATTTTTCTACTCATCCATCTGTACACTGGATAAAGGGAGTGTGATTCACAAGGCTTTCACAATCACACAGTCACCCCTTGTAAGCTACATTGTTATACAATTGTCTTCAAGAGTCAAGGCTACTGGGTTGCAGTTTGATAGTTTCAGGTATTTACTTCTAGCTATTCCAATACATTAAAATCTAAAAAGGGTTATCTATATAGTGCATAAGAATGCCCACCAGAGTGACCTCTCGACTCCATTTGGAATCTCTCAGTCACTGAAACTTTATTTTGTTTCATTTCGCATCCCCCTTTTGGTCAAGATGTTCTCAATCCCACGATGTCAGGTCCAGATTCGTCCCTGGGAGTCATATCCCGCGTTGCCAGGGAGATTTGCACCCCTGGGAGTCAGGTCCCACGTAGTGGGGAGGGCAGTGAGTTCACCTGCCAAGTTGGCTGAGCTAGAGAGAGAGAGAGGGCCACATCTGAGCAACAAAGAGGTACTCAGGGGGAGACTCTTAGGCACAATTAAAAGCAGGTTTAACCTCTCCTTTGCAGTAATGAGCTTCATAAGGGCAAGTCCTGTGATAGAGGGCTTGGCACACCAAACAGCCAGTCTTCAATGTTTGTGAGAACATCAGCAACGATCCAGGTAAGGAAGCCCAACACTTCTGCATTTTCCCCCAGCTCCTCAGGGGCATCAGTATGTTTCTTAATAGTCAGAGTGAGGATAAGGACAAGGCAAACTGGCAGGCCTGGCAGGAATGGGAAGTTTAGGGTTCCTAAAGCTTCCCCTTTCCATCCTTGAACTCAGACCCTTCCTTCCGAAACCCCAGACACAGATCTCTCTGTTTGAAGGTGTTTGTTTGGTTTGTGGGTGTCTGGAGCCTAGTCGGGAATGTGCTGAGCTAGGCCTGCTTCTTTGGGGGCTGTTCTCGTCCCCGTGGCTCCCACCCTAATCCCAGGCTGGCCCTGTAGAGGAAGTGCACCCCTCCCCCCCAGCTCCAGCACATTCCACTGGAGGTGGGTGGGTGTCTGGTCTGGGGCAGAGCTGGGGAGGGGCAGGAGATGCTTCCTGCCTTGGTGGTGGCCCCATAGCTGCTTTCCCACCTCTGCCCAGTGGTGGCACAGCTGGTGGGCCTTGGGCTGGTGCTCCGGCCACCCTGGTGAGTGTGGGACTGGCATCAGATGAGGAAGTGAGGTGCCCACGGGAGCCAACGGGGTTTTGCTGTCTGTTCCTTCAGTGCGGGTGTCTGTGCATGTGTATTTGGGGTGGCGTGGGTGTCCTTTCCCAGGGGACTGCCCACTGACCAATGCCCCCCAGTATACAAGGCTTCAGGCCAAGGGTTGGGCCTTAGCTGTTCTTTCTCTGGACAAAGGGCATCTCCCCGCTCAGACCCAGGGTACTCCTGGGGTCCCCAGATCCTGGCAGCCCACCTTGTTATGGGGTTCTCAGCCGGTTCTGCCTAACGAATATTTATCTTGCAGCTGGCAAGAGCCGGGAGGAGCCAGGAGGAACCAGGAAGTGCTGGGCTCAGAATTCTGTCTCCAGAGCAGCTCTGAAGCTCCTTCCAGCTTCTCTTAAGAATTCTCCCCTCCCCCTCCCCCACTTACTCCCCTCTGGAGAGGAAGCTACTTTTCCAGAAACTCAGCTTCCTTAGTCAGTCCTCCTTGTACCCAAGCCATTCTGTCCACAGCCCCTCCTCCCAAGTCTGCATGCCCCCCTTTGCCAGCTCAAAGCCAGCAGAGCCTGGGACAAATCTGAATTGAAAATATGTAAAACACGTTTTCACCTCCAAATATGGAAGTGATTCACATTCATGGTGGTTCTATTGGAAATCTGGAAAATGAAGAAACTGGTCAGAAGTCATCTCCTTACTCTCCACCCCTGACTGTGGGCTCTGTGAGGGAGCCTGGGTGGCACAGCCTTGGTTCTCTCTGAAGACATAGAGATAGGGAAACGGGTGCTCAGGTGCCAGGACTCCCCCCAAAGCAGAGCCGGGGAGGACCCGGGCCTGGAGGGCAATAGGGTGAGGACCGGCCATGGAATGGTCCCTTCCTGTGGAGCAAAGGCCGGGCAGGGGCTGGGATTCCTCTCCCTCACGCAGGCCCCACGTTAAGCCAGGAGCTCGGCTACTGGCTCTGCCTTCAAAATCTATCCCACATGCAGTCACTTCTTAGCAAGGCCTCTGGTGTCAGCCCAGACCAAGCCCCGGCATCTCTCACCTCCTATCAGATGTCCTGCTTCTTCCCGTCCCCAGAGACTGTTCTCCAGAAAACAGCCAGAGAGATCCCACTGCTTCTCTGCTCAAAGCCCCATCACTCGCAGAATAAAATCCAACTCCTTCATGAACTGCAGAACCCCAGGTGCTCTGGCCTGGCCTCCTTGTGGCCTCCTCTACCCTGGCTTACTCCTCTTGACCACAGGGCCTCCTTAGTGCTCCTAGAACACACCGGCCTCCTTATTTTGCATCTACCGGGCCGTCTGCCTGAAATTGTCTTCCCGCAGATGTTGGAAGTCTCGTTCCTTACCTCACTCTGGTCTCGGTTCAGACATCCTCTTGGAGAGGCCTCCCCTGACCACCCTCAACAGCTTCTCCTGGTGAATGTCCTTCAACACCTTCTCCAATGTGCCCCACCAGAAAGAAAGCTCCAAGAGGCCAGGGATTTCTTGGACTGTCTAGAAGGTGCCGGCACAGAGAGGGTGGCCCATAATTATTTGTTGAATCACTGATTGATGGGGCATGGGGGAGTCTCTCTCATTTCAACCTTCTTTCTGGCAAATAATCATTAAGCCGGTGTCAGCCCTGGGCTAGCTACAGAGGTGAACAGGGCTCGGCCCCTGCCCTCCTTCCCAAGGTTCAAAGGAATGCGTGATGGGGTGAGTCCGCGGGAACGCGGGAGCCATGGGAGGTGGGGGTGGGAGGAACCGACCCAGCCTGAGTGGATCAGGGCGGCCTCCCTAGAGGAGGTGATGCCCAAGCTAAGCGCTGAAAGAGGACCCGGCGTTACTGGCATCCGGGTAGAGGGAGGCAGCAGATGGGGAGGGAGGACGCTCCAGGCCTGAGGGACGGCCTGCCCCTCCTGGAGGGCAGGAATGCAGCCCGCAGCCCTCCCTCTTCGCTGTGTCACCCTCCGGCGTGCAGCGGGTACACCAGGGCCTGGGAGCACAGCTTGATTCAGAGGAAGACAGTTCACCTTGTTCCTTGACGGGAGCCTCCCCAGGGTGGGGCAGGAGCTCCACAGAGTTCACCCAGGAGTTGAGAGGATCAGAGAGGTTTTGACTGGGATGGCTCTTGAGCCCAGAGTCTATGTCCTTGAGGAAGGCAGCACGGAGGGTCCCCACGGGAAGGAGGTTGGCTGGCCACCCAGGTCACCTCTCGTGGGCTCTAGCAAACCAGGGCAGGCTCTGGGCATTTTTCTTCCTCTCTGTCCAGTGTCTGGCCCTCCCTAGCTGTGGGCTGGGGTTCCAAATGGGGCCCAAGTAGCCCAGGACTGAGCACAGACATCCTGGCTGAGTCGGCCAGGCCCCTCCCTGGGGCAGGCGCTGATTCCCTCCTAGCCGCTCAGTGGGAAGGGTGGGGAGCGGGAGGGGCTGTGGAATGCGGCACCTGGGGGGGGAGGCCAGAGCTGACCTTCTCCCTTCCCCCACTGCCTGGACAAAGGACAGGCCCCTTCTGTCCATCTTCCTCCCCCCATGGATTGGCCCTGGTTCCAGTTAGGCTGGTTTTTCCTCCCCTGGGGACTCTAAAAGGTACACCAGGGGCCAGCCTGTCCCAGCCAGCCTGCCCTGCCCCACCTCTCCTGGGTTCCCACTTGTGGGAAGTGACAGAAATGAGCTGCCACAGAGGGGGCCAGACCTGGTTTGTGGGGACACTCTTCCCATGGCCTTGGGTCTTGGTGACCCCACCCGCCTGACTCGAGCAGGGGCCCGTGCTGGTCACACACATGGCCAGCCTTGCTGTCCTGCCTGCCAGCCCCAGGCTCTTTGGACCAGTGGATTTGTTTCTTCCTAGTTTGGGGAAGACAGGGCTCTTTCAAAGGCCCTAAGGCACCTGAGTGTAAGATGGTGGCAGTGGTCTTGCTCATTTGAGACTCTCCAGGACAAGACTAGCCTGTCTGTTTCTGCCTCCTGAGTGAATGAGGGCCTGTGGGTTTACAAATCACCCCAACCTTGTGGTCCCCTCTGATCATCGGCACTGTCCTGGGAGATGGGTAGAATTCTTTCCACTTAGCAGATGGGAAATTGAGGATCAGGGAAGTAGAGTCATAAGCCAAGATCCCATAGAGTTGTGGCTGCTGTGCATGATGGGGCAGACAGCTCACTGCACACAGGTGCCCAGTAGACAGGGCAAGCAGCTCTGAAGTCCAGCCCATGCGCCACTCACCAGGCTGAGTGCCCTGGCATGGGGCGGTGGCCCCCTGGGGGAGGGGTTGCAAAGGCACTGCACAGTCTAGCTGCGGCCTGCTCAGAGGAGGATTTGGATCTAGCATCCGGGCCTTTGGCCTCCTGTGGCCTGGCTCCCTGTGCTCCACACCAGTGCCCTGGTGTCCAGTGGACTGCAGTGGGGCATGTGTCCAGCCATTTCTGGGGAGGCTGCCTGCTTTGCAAGGGCCCCCCAAGGGAGCCATAGGGACAAGCAGGAAGTTGTTCGGATGGAGGCCTGGGTTCAGGGAGGGGGCACCGAGGGGAGAGGAATTTGGGGAGCAAGGTGGGCAGGAGACAGGCAGCCTCCGAGCCCAGCCAGCCCCTGGGTCTGAGTGGTTTCTAAGAATGAACTACCAAAGGCTTACCTTAGGGGAGCACTGGGAGTGGGACTCTGAGCGCTTGGCTCCTCCCTCAGGGGCCAGCCCTCTGAATCTGTTTCCTCAAATGGTCAGTAATCCCTGACCCCCACCCCACCAAGCCTGGAGGGCCAGCTGAGGCTCAGATACTCACAAACTCACTTATGCTGGCCCCCCTCACCTCCCTTCCTCCGGTCTCAAGAACAGAACCATCTCCTTTTCAAGATGAATCCCTTTACCTGGGCTGGGCCTGGGCCTACCTCCTCCTTTCTCCTCGCAGCCCTTCCTGTTTCCAGTCTTTGCCTCTTTGCAGAGGTGTCTTTCCTGCAGCTAACACCCATGCTCTTGTCTTTCCCGTCGCCTTGCTTCCTACTCTGGCTACCTCGGTCTCCTTATCTTTTGATGGGTGATTCAGGTGTTGTGTCCTCTTAGCAACATCTCTTGATGGTCTCAGGTAGAATGAAGTTCCCCTTCATTTGTGTTTCCCTAATATCCTCGATAGATTTCACTGAAAGAAGGTTTGACATCAGGGATGACAATTACCCTCTCTGGCCCCAGCATGTGTCCAAGGCAGACCTCCCTAACCCCTCACAGACTCTCTTCTGCTGAGCCTTGGTAAGGCTTCAGTATCTCTCTGACTTTTCCTTTCCCTTAGGAGGAGCTTCTATAGTAGGTGCTGCGGGTGCCCTGCCCAGACCCCCTCCATGGAGCCAGTTGTCCATCTCCCAGCTGCTGCGTGGCTGCACCCTTTTCTGAGAATTGCCGTCAGTGGACCCACCCAGCCCAGAAACACTTGGGAGACTCTGCCCCGTCCCTGTACCCCCCACTTTCCATACCAGCAGCCCAAGACAGATGAGATGACTAACAGATACAGGGCATAAAAGGCCAGCCCCCTTTCCTCAGGATGGGACAAGCTCCCAGGGACAACTGAAATGCAACAGAGCTCCTCCTGGGACCGGGGTGAGGTCAGGCTGCAGCCCAGCCCGTGACTGTGCAGCTTTTTCCCTGCCCCGTCCTGCTCTCTTCTTAGTCCCATCTTCCATTTCTTCTTTTAAGTTACCTGGTGCCTCCAATTCCTGAGTTTCTCTGAGTCTTGGGTTGAGGAACTGCTTGCTTCACTTTGGCTTCCTGCCATCCCCTCCTCTGCCCCTCTCCTTACCTAAATCCTAGGTTTCAGTTTCCTCTGGTCTGCTCTGTTAGTTACCATTTTCAAGCTTCAAAATATTCATTGACATTTCTCATCTTCCATTGCTTCTTTGTTTTATTCTTTTAAAATATTCCTTGAGTGTCATTTTAGCAGGGTTTTAGGAAGGAGTGAAAATTTTAATGTGAATATTCAATGTACCCATTTAGTCTGTAAGACTCTTCCCCCTACCAGACTGTCAGCCTTTTACGATCAGGAAAAGGTCTTATTTACTTTTGTCTCCTAGCACCTAGTACCAGATCTGGCATAGGAGGAGAGGCTGGATACATGTTGCTTGAATGGAGAAGTGCATGAGAAAGCACCTTGAGCAGATGGATGGTCCCCAAGTAAGGGGATGTATTAATTTACACGACAAGCAAGTTGATGAAGTCTTTCACACTTGTACTTTTTTCTCTTCCAGCTTACAAATTAGGCCCTGTTCACATACATGAGTCTGTCTCCTCTGCCAGACTAAACTTTGAGGAATGACCCACTGACTGATGAAATGGTTGTGTTTTGGAGCAGGATGACAAGCTAGCACCTTCGCAGGTGACACTACACTGTCCCCAACTTGAAGACTTTCTCCAGGCCAGTTGGACAAAGGCAACTTGGCTCCAGGTCTGTGAGAAGAGGAATAGCATTGGGGGTTAGGACTGTGGCTTTTGGAAATTAAAGATCTAGGCTGGAACCCCTGGTCCCCTACTTGTGCGATCTTGGTCAAGTAATATTAACCTTTTTGAGCCTCAGTTTTCTTGACTGTAAAATGGGGATAATGACACTTCATCTCAGAGTTGGTATAAGGAATAATTGAGATAATACCAAGTGTTTATAACATAGTGGCTGGCACTATAGGGGTCGGCTGTCTTCCTCCTCCTTCTCACCTTCATCATCATCGTTGTCGTCATCACTGTCACCATCATCATCATCACATCATTCATTCTTCCCAGGGACTAGGACTCTCACACCCGTCTCCCTTCAGGGTCCCTAACACGATCCCGTTTCTTCAGGGACGATGGACGCTGCCCAGGTGTAAGGGGCTTCTCCTGTGTGTCCATGTGGAAAAGCAGAGAGAGCCTTGGCCTCCCAGTCAGGACTTGGAGACCAATCCCAGCTCTGCCTCAGGTGGCTGGATGACGTCAGGCAAGTCACTTTACCTCTCTGAGCTTCCTTGGACTGGGTTGGTTTTTCCTGTAATATGTGGGCTATTAATAGGTGTTTTCAGAGAAAAGATTCCATGGTCCAGTACGTTTGGGAAATGCTGGTTAAGCAAAGTTAAATAATAATAATGATAGTTAATATTACTTGAGCACTTACTATTTGCCAGGCACAGTGAAATCCTCTTACAAGCACCATCTCATTTAATTCTTAAAAACATCCTATGAAATAGGCATCATCATCATCATCTCATCACCACCATCATCCCTATTTTACAAAGGAGGGAGTGAGGTTTTCATACCCTTTGGTACTGTGCATTGTTTGTCTCCAAGAGGGAGCCAGAGAACGACCCCCTTTTTCCGTAGGGCATCTCATGGAGTGCGGGTTTACAGAACGGAGCTGGCGGAATGTGGGGCATGGAATCTTTTGGAGCTCTAACGCCCCCTCTCATCACTTCTGACTCTGCGTGCCCCTCCCCTCCAGACCCGAGACCCTTTGCCGGGAGATGAGGGCTTTGGAGGGAGCTTCTCAAATCAAGTTCTAACCTCAGGAGGCCAGAGCAGACTGGAGACCCCTCTGTTTACTTAATGTGAGCAGCAGCTTGGCCTCTCAATTCCATCTCTGGAGAGGGCAGCCTGTAGGGACAGACTGTACTGAGTTCTTAGTGTATCAAAGAAGTGATCAAAAGTTCCAAAGCCCAGGGAGAAAGGTGCTAGGCACCACCTGGCTCCTGGCTGGGCAGTGTTTCTGGCCAGAGACCCCTAAGTGGGGGATCTCCCTGTCTCCAGAGCTGACTGCCATTGGGGTTGGCATAGGATTTTGGGGGGAAGTTGTGTAGTTGTGTACTGTTTTAGGGTTGAGATGTCCTTGGAAGGGACAGCAGAGGCTCTGTCACACTCAGGACCCCAGGCCAGGAGTCTGGAAGCCAGAATCTGACAGTCCTGGCTGTGGACCTCTGGCAAGGTCCTCAGAGGCTCTATTTCCTCATCTGTAAAATGGGTATAAGAATACCTTTTCCACTGGGCTGCACTGAGGAAGCAAAGCCATCTGAAAAACCTCTGAAAATCATGCTACCCTATTGTCAATTGTTATAATTAGGGCCCTGGAGAAGGGGGCTAGGACTCTAAGCACCTCAAATTTAGGGGGAGAACTGTTGGTCCTATTCTTTGTTTCCTGATACCAAGTCCCTTTCCTGATCCTCCTACTAGCAGAAAAACAGAGAACCCGCTGGGGCCCTGAGTGCTTACCACCATCCTGTTGCCCTCCCCCGGCAGGATCCGGCTTCCTCCCGGGGCCAGGTAAGGAGGGTGACTCATGTCTGACCAGCCGTGGCCGCTACAACCTTTTGTGGCTGGCGTTGGGTCCTACCTTCTTCCTGCTCCCCAGACTCCCTACCATCTCCCTGCAGCTGCTTCACCAGTTTAAAGGGCCAAGCCCGGTCGTCCTGAGTGGAGGAGCACTGCTCCTGGTGGGTGTGGGGTGTGTAGGGGGGAGGGGGGTTCCTGCCCCTGTTCCCAGGATAAGTCGGTGGCTGGCAGTCTGTTTGCTGGGGATGTAGGTTTTAGAAGCTGGAAGGAGTCTTCATTCAGTCGCAGGTGACCCAGGTGGGACTATGCAGAGAGAGAGGCCGAGAAGGGGCACACCTCATTTCACAGGGAGGAAAGCATGGCCCTGGAGATGGGGAGCGACTTGGCCATCTCCCTTACACCCTCTCAATAGGCAACAGGGCCTCTTCTTGAGGGTGGGTGATGGTTCTGACATGGGACGAGAAGGAACTGTGGGGACACTTCTGAGGAGTGGTGAGGTCACTGGGGACAGGAACTGGGGTGAGGGTGTTTCCCCGGCCCTCCGAAGGGATTCAGAAAGGAGGGTAGAATCTCTGAACTGGAGGATGGGCAGGGCTGGGGGCTGTGGGAGGGCGGGGCGCGGGGGTCCGGCCTCCACTCTCCACTTCGTCCTCAGCCTCTGCTGTCCCCAAGGTGGAGGGCAGGGATTCTGTCTCATTTGGGTTTTTGGGTGGCAGATGCTAAATGCCTCATGGGCAAGTTATTTGCCGCCTTGGTTTGAGATTCCTCACCACAGGAAACCTTATGCAACTCCATAAAGTTGCACATCAATTATGTGTGCTTTGAGGGCAGGAGGGTTGAAGTTCGTCCTGGTGGTTGGGGGTGAGAACCCCGAGTGGGTGGGCGTCAGTCCCCTGGCAGGAGCCAGGCTGGAGCTTGGGGTTGCGAAGAGGCTGTTTACTGTCCAGCTGCCAGAACTGCTCCCAGCAGCTGCTCCAGGCCTATTGTCACCGTGGGGCATTGTGCGGCTACAGTAGGGTGGGGCAGCTTTGTCTCAGGAGGCTGGGCAGCGGTGCGGCTCAGAGAATCCCCTCCACCTCCAGCCCACCAGGAAACTGTGGGTGGCCAGAGAGGACTCTGGGGGTGGTGGGGTGGTGGGGTGGTGGATGGGGGTGGGGTGTCAGCATGTGGGTGACACCCCCTCCACTGTAATTCCGAAGGGGTGGAGAACTTTGGTGAATGTACCTTTGTGGGGATGGGGGTGGTGTTGGTTATGATCACAGGGAGGGGGCTCATTATACGTTCCAGGGGGCATGGTTGCATGTGTGATCACTGGGGGGCGGGGTGGGGGTGGGGCTATGATCTGGAACAGACTGTAATTCCTGTGGGGTGTGTGTGTGTGTGTGTGGTGTTTCAAACTCTGGGCCGTCTTAAAGCGGGTTACAATGCGGCTCCTGGGGGAGGGGTGGCCGTCGGCGAACGTGGGTCATTGGGGTGGAGAACAAGAAAGACTGTGATGGGCGCCAGACCAATGGGGAGAGAGCCCGTATTTGCACTCCAGAGTCTGTAAATTCCTCGAGGCTCAGATATCCGCCCCTGACACCATTTCCCCCTCCTTTGCACCCCCCTCCCCCAGCCCAGGGGATAAAAGGCGCCAGGTGAGGGTTTCGCCACTCCTCCTGCCGACCGCAGCTCCTCTGTCCAGAGTCGCTCGCGTCTGCTCGCCTCGCCATGACCTCGTACAGCTACCGCCAGTCGTCGTCCTCCTCGTCCTTCGGGGGCCTGGGCGGCGGCGCCGTGCGCTTCGGGGCGGGAGGCGCCTTCCGCGCGCCCAGCATCCACGGGGGCTCCGGCGGCCGCGGCGTGTCCGTGTCCTCCGCCCGCTTCGTGTCCTCGTCCTCCTCCGGGGGCTTCAGCGGCGGCTATGCGGGCGCTCTGGCCGGGTCCGACGGGCTGCTGGGGGGCAACGAGAAGATCACCATGCAGAACCTCAACGACCGCCTGGCCTCCTACCTGGACAAGGTGCGCGCCCTGGAGGAGGCCAACGCCGACCTGGAGGTGAAGATCCGCGACTGGTACCAGAAGCAGGGTCCCGGGCCCGCCCGCGACTACAGCCACTACTTCAAGACCATCGAGGACCTGCGGGACAAGGTGGGCTGCGGCCGGGCCTCAGGAAGTGCACCTGCCGCGGCGGGGAGGGCGGCGGCCGGGGAAACCCAACCCCGCGGGCCGGGCGGGCGGAGGAGGGCCCGCGGGGTGGGGCGGAGAGAAAAGGGGGTCGGGAGGGAGGCGGGCAGGACCCGGGGGCGGGCAGGAGGAGGGGCACTGGGAGGGGTGGGTCCGTGGGAGGGGCCTGTGGAAGGCGGCAGAAGCGGGGCTGGAAGGCGGAGAGGAGGAAGGCGCGGGGATCGCAGGTGAGGCGAGGTTACGTGTGTGATCACTGGGGGAGCAGGGTGGGGGAGCTGTGATCTGGAACGGACTGTAATTCCTGTGGGGTGTGTGTGTGTGTGTGGTGTTTCAAACTCTGTGCCATCTTAAAGCAGGTTAGAATGCGGCTCCCAAGGAGTCCCAAGGAGCGAGAGGAGGTGGGACGGGGCCGTGGGCTGCGGGCCGCAGTAGGGAGCTGCAGAGTCGGACCCGGGAGGATTCTGGCCCATTCCGGGCCTGCCCTGCCCCCATTACCTTCGGCCTGGGGCCTTTGCATTCCTTTTCTCTGGGCAGGCAGGTCTGGTTTCCGTCATGCTCAGGCTAAAAGCCCCTCCTCCCCCACCCAGGGGACCATTCTGGGCTCAAGAGAAGCCCACGGAAGAATGGGAGGGGCCAGCTGTGGCCCCTGGGCCGGGTAGAGGGCATAGGCGGGGGCCCCTGGTCTTTTCCCAGCGAAGACCCTTTTGGAGATGCCCGGGTGCGGTGGGGGCTTGCTGATCCTTGGGTGGGAAGGCCGGGGCTGGAGGGCCCTGGCCTCCCCCAAGTCATGGGCTCTTACAGGGGGCTTTAAGGGGCCTGCAGGAGGGAAGAGCTCAGTCCTGAAGAAATGTGCGCGGAGCCCCACGTGCGGATCTCAGAACATGCATCTCCCCATAGCATTTCCCAGGGCCCCAGGGGTGTAGACCTGGCTCAGGCACAAGAGGGAAAGGGGGCTAGAGACATAAACAACCAACCAGAATAATTCTTTTCACACTTTAAAAATTGTTGCCTACAGTTAGAGGGACCTCAGTCCTCGCCGGCCATCTCCCCATGGAGCTTGGACGAGGGGCCCTAATTGTCAGTCTCCTCTGTGAAATAGGAGGACCTGGGACTTGGCAGTGAGGTCCCAGTGGCTGTCCAAGAGGAGGTGCAAAGTGCTGGCACTTAATAGGTGCTCAACAAATGGGATTCTCTTCCCTGAAGACAGAATATGCTTTATGTGGGTGTGGGCGAGGGTGGCTGTGGGCGAGGGTACGTGGTGGATGAGGGGACAGACAAAGGCCTTCCTGAGGCTTCTGTTGGTCCCCTGCCCCACCCCCACTTCCTTCACTGGGTTACTGAGTACTAGAGGCTGCCTCCCCTAAGGCCACGTGGTATCACTCAGCCCAGGGCTCATAGACAGCAGGTTTACCCTGGATTTGCCTCCTGACGCCCCTCCCCTCAGCCCCCAGGCCTCTGACCCCTTAGCCAGCCTTGCCTTCCCCAGTAGTGTTTTCTTCTGTTCCAGCTCCTGGGCATGGATTGAATTCAAGGTCTCCTAGGCAGCAGGACAATGGGCAGCTGAGGCTTTGGTCTCTGGGAAACGGGGACCTTACTCATTTGTTCCCCTCTCTCCTCTGGGAAGAAAGTGGGGGTGGTGGTGCCTATATGCTGAACTGTTGCCAACCTTCTGCCTTTGGCCTTCCAGATTCTTGGTGCCACCATCGAGAACTCCAAGATTGTTCTGCAGATCGACAATGCTCGTCTGGCTGCAGATGACTTCCGGACCAAGTGAGTGTCTCTGCCCTGGGGGGCTGCAGGAGGCCAGGGGGAGGGCCAATCCCAGACCCTTATGGGGTCCAGTGCTGGGGGTGGGGGTGCAGACCTGGACCCTGGCCTTACCTATCCCAGCTGCCTACAGAAAACCCCCCACAGACTCCTGAACTCTGGAGCAGTGGGGAAGGCCTTGGAGATATAGAAAAAACCGTGGTCTGACTGCAACTGTTTCCTTTACAAGGTATGAGACGGAGCTGAACCTGCGTTTGAGCGTGGAAGCTGACATCAACGGCCTGCGCAGGGTGCTGGACGAGCTGACTCTGGCCAGGGCCGACCTGGAGATGCAGATTGAAGGCCTGAAGGAGGAGCTAGCCTACCTCAAGAAGAACCACGAGGAGGTAGGTTTCCTGCTGGGCCTTCTGTCCAGCCCACCCAGCTTCCCAGGGCTGAGGAGACTTTTCTACCCTGTATCCTATGGCCATGGCCACACAAGCTGCACTGCACCTGCAGCCTGGCCATGGGTATGGAGCATGGCTCCCTGGGTTCTGGCCGGGGATGGTGTGACCCAGTCTATCCCACAGTGCCTGCACCTGGGCACCAGCCCCTTTTGATCTGGGGAATGGGGTGGGGGGCTGACCTGCCCAGGCTCAGCAGCACTGGGCCCTGACATGCCTATTTCTGATGTATCTTCCCAGGAAATCAGTGCCCTGCGTGGCCAGGTGGGTGGCCAGGTCAGTGTGGAGGTGGACTCTGCTCCAGGCATCGACCTAGCCAAGATTTTGGGTGACATGAGAAGCCAATATGAGGCTATGGCTGAGAAGTACCAGAAGGATGCTGAGGCCTGGTTCACCAGCCGGGTACGGAGGGGAAGCGGGCGCTCTTTGGGGAGGCAGCGAGGAGGGAGGGCTGATGCTGTCCAGCCACAGGTCTGCCTCAGTGCTTACTCCTTCCTCATCCTCCCTTGTTGCAGACTGAGGAGCTGAACCAGGAGGTTGCCAGCCACACGGAGCAGCTCCAGGTGAACAAGACGGAGGTCACTGACCTGCGGCGCACCCTCCAGGGTCTGGAGATTGAGCTGCAGTCACAGTACAGCATGGTATGTGGCCCCTCGTCCCCTGGGTTACACATCTGTGGCCTTGAGAGCAGCCTGGGGCATGGCTGGGACCCCTGGGAACCAGGCTGTACTGAGCCAGGGCCTTCCTTCTTCCCGCCCTCAGAAAGCCGCCCTGGAAGGCACATTGGCGGAAACCGAGGCCCGCTTTGGGGCGCAGCTGGCACACATCCAGGCACTGATCGGCAGTATTGAAGCCCAGCTGAGCGACGTGCGAGCTGACACCGAGCGGCAGAACCAGGAGTACCAGCAGCTCATGGGCATCAAGTTGCGGCTGGAGCAGGAGATCGCCACCTACCGCAGCCTGCTCGAGGGCCAGGATGCCCGCTACAACGACCTGCCCACCTCCAAGGCCCTCTGAGTAGAGGCAGCCTCCTGGGCTTCCTGACCTCCCGCAGAGGGATTGAGTTAGGGGCACAGAAGGGGAGGGGATCCTCACCCCACCTCCTCCCCAGACCTGCCAATAAAACTTTATGGTCCAAGGGAGGAAGGATATTTATTTTGTTATCTCAGCTCCTGGGTGGGGATGGGCCAGGCCCTCTTTAGTTTTTATTTGGACCCAAAGTCCAACACTGTTGACTTTGGTGACTCCTTTCCCAGGAAAGGGCAGGGAAGGCACTCACGTACTATAACTGTTATGGTAATTTCTATTCCTATAACCACCCTGGGAAATAAGCTTCATTCCCATTTTATAGAGGAGTAAATTAAAGTGCGGAGAGGTGGTTTGTCATGTATCTAACACATGTCAAAGGTGGGATTGTGGCTTTGCTTCCAGATTTAGCTTTCTTTCCACTGGACTCCCCCTAAGGGTTGGTGTACATTGTGTGAAATGAACATTTGTTGAACACCTACTATGTGCCCTTGAATCAAAGTACCCTAAAAGGTAGTTAATAGGAGCTGCATTTTATAGATGAGGAAATAGGTCAGAGAGGTTAAGTAACTTGCCAAGGCTACACAGTGACTCCATTGCAAAGCCAGGACTAGAGTCCAGGTTTCCAAGTTCTTAGTCTATGTGCCACCACTGCCCACGTGGTCTCCTAGGGTTGACACCACTTGTTTCAAATCCTCTAAATACATTCCAGTCTTGCTCCGGGTGAAGGCCCAGGTCTGGGATCCCCTGCGGGGTCTTTCTGACATTTTTTCCACCTAAGCAGGGAGGAATGAGGGCTTTGGGGTCAGAGCCAGAGTAGGGAGGGCAGGTGTCCCTGCTCGCCCATTGCCAGGCTGGAGCAGGCATACCTGTCAGTGTGCATCTGTGTGGTGCAAGCACTAACACATAGTCCCTTCTGGGGCACCCCGTGGAAGCCCCTCAACAACCATCAGCCCATACCTGGGCCCAGAGCCTGGAATGGGACCCAGCAGTGACCCAGACCCCCCAACCCGAGCTTGCTCAGGGGCTGCCCTGGGCCGGCAAAGGAACACAAGTCCCAGCTTCCTGGTACAGCTCTGCCCTCGGGAGGGTATGGTCCTGCCCTTGTGTTTTTAGCTCAGCTGCCAAGAACTGAGGCCAACTAAAGGTAAATAAGAGGCCCATAAAGAAGTTCCACTTCTCAAGCTGAGTCAGGCCCTGCAAGTGTGTGACGGCCAGGAGGGAGAGGGGTGACAAGCACTCCCCATGGAGCTGTTGGAAGGTCTCCAGGGAAATGCTTGCTGCTGTGTGCCCAGCACCGTGCTAAGGAGGCTGGTGATCCTGAAGAAGGCACTACTCCTGCCATTTCCTGTGGGCCTTTGAGAGGTTCACTGGCTTGCTCCAAATGCTTAGCTGGTGAGAGGCAGATGTGAATGTTGAGACCCCAGAGCCCTGCTGTCCCCCTCTCCCCGCTGCAGCTCTGGGTGACTAGGCCCTTCTCTCCTGCCTCCAGCCGATCTACATCCCCTGCTCTGTCTTCTGTACCCACAAGCCTCCCACTCTGCTTAATTCTCAGAGGCCTGGCCGCACCCCAGGCTGGGACTGCCCAGCGATATGTTCATCCCCTGTTCATGAAAGCCTCTATTGTCCCAGCTGAAACTCTCCCCTCTGCCCACAGGATCCCTGAAATGTGGCTGGGGGTGGGGTCGGGGCCCACACAGGTGGCACAGGTGCCTGGGCACAGGTCTAGGGGCCCGGCTTCCTTTGTGTGTGCAGGGGAGGGGCAGCGCTGGGGACACTTTTCTGTCTGCTTGGGAACTGCATTTGAAAACACGAGGAAGCCAGGGTGTTCTGCTGACCCCAGCCTGCTCTGACCAGGAGGCTGGGCTGGGGGTGGCACAGGGAGGGGGTGGGAGAGGCTTGGGGTGGGGGGGCGAGGTCTTTCCATCAAAGCTGGCCACCGTGACCACTTGGCAGCATGCAGACCGTTTGCTGCCAGGCGTTACCCTCCATCCCTGTGAGTCAGGCCGAGTAGGAGTTATTTTCATTTTCCTCATAAGTGGACTAAGACTCAGAGAGAGGAGTTGCGATCCCCCAAAGCCAAACACCCACTACATGAGAAAGGAGGATTTGCAAGGACGTCTCCAGGCCCAGTCAGCATGCCCATGGCATCTCCCTGGGGCAATGGGGAGAGGGGAGATTCCAATGTTCATGGAGACCCTTCACCCTATGTGCTGTTAAATATTCACTATGGCCCTGTAGTTGGGATCGGTGTTCATGCCCAGAGAGGTTGAGTCACTCCCAGTGGGCTGCACAGCCCCATCCCGGGGAAGGGAGGCTCGCTGCCAGGGACAGCCTGGCTGAGTGCAGCAGGAAAAGGACAGAAACTGGCCCCCAGGGACCTGGGGGCAGGGCCTGAGGCCAAGTCCTCTCTGGGTGCTAATGAGGAGACGTGGGGCTCTGGGTATTGTCTGGGTAGCTGCTCTCAGTAGTTGTCTGGACTGAAACCAGGTATTTGTGATGTGGGCAGCCAGGGGCAGCTTCTGCCCTCCACTTGGGCCCCATGGTGTGGGGAAAGCCACCTCAAGAGGAGCAGGAGGGGGCTGGCAGGGGTCCAGTCCTTCCCTAACTCTGGGGCGATGACAAGTAATTGTTCCTGTGTTGATTGCTGGGGCCTAAATGTCTGCAGAGGCTTGAATGAGCTCTGGCTGATGCCAAATTTGATTATTTTTCTTTTGGAGGAAGACGGTATTCTCCCACCCCTGAGCACAATACTGCTCTGTCTGCACCCAGCCCTTAGGAGGGGGGGCTCATGGGGGAGCTCACCCCCTCTCACCGAGGCCCGAAGTCCTCATTCCAACCCTCCCAGCTCCGACGCAGGAACCTGGAGTCTGCAGGAGGTTCTGCCTTTTCCTGTTCCCAATTTGAGCAGGGGTCAGAAGACTTATTTGGAGGCTGGTGCTGCCCCTTCCTGGCTGTGCTGCCCGGCACAAATCGCTTGACCTCTCTGAGTCCTGGTTTCATTCCTTCTGAAACGGCAGGGATCATCCTCTGGGTCATGAGGATTAGAGGAGGTGATGGATGCAGAAATGCTTTGTGAACTGTGACACGTGTAGCGACGGTGAGGGATTATTGTTATTACAGCCATAACAACCACCTGCGTTGCCAATAGGTGCTGGCTTCGGAAGACTGACACTCTAAGTCCCTTGGCTCACAGGACAAGTTCTGATGCCCAAGGACAAAAGTCCTTCCTGGCAAGGATACTTGGGCATCCCAGATCCTGGACATGCACCCCACAATATGGCCCCTTAGGGGATGGGAAGCCAAGAGGAGGCAGGATGGAGGCTCATGGGCTTTAGCACTTCCCTGTGAGAGCTGAGTGCCCACTTGCCACAAGGAAACCAAGACTTAAGAGGTGACATGTCCAGAATCTCACAAGTGTTCATTGATAGAGTCAGGATTTGAACCCAGGCCCAAGGGACTTGACAGCCCTGTCCACCTCACCTGGCTGCAGCCCTGGGCCAGGAATCCCACCTCCTGACTCTGCAGCCCAGTCTTAGCTCAGCTCTCTACGCTCCAGCTGCCACAAGCCCCCTTCCCCAATTCCTGGAGCCCCAGTTGGCACTGTCCACAGGTATCAGGTATCCCAGGACAGCTGGGCCCCAGAGCTGTGGGCCGAGGATGCGTTCCTCGGAGTGATGGCTTCCCCTCTCTGAACTCAGGCTCCTTCTCCGTGGCCTACGAGGTCTCCGTCCCAGGTGGCTTGCAGGCTGCCTGCCAGGCCTCCCTTTCTCTTTTCTCCCCACATGGCTCATGCTTGTTAGGGCAAAGGGGGGCTAATCTGGCTCTGCTAAGCAGTGACATGCCTCTCCCAAGGGGAGCTGGGGGCTTCTGGAACTTGTCCCAGGCTTATCTGCCGTAATTTGCCCAAACACGCCCCTGGAGCAAGTGAAGGTTCAGTGACGTGCAGTTGGCAGGTGGCAGGTTTATCAATCAGCCCCTTGTCAGCCCTGAGCCGGCTGGGTTTCTGTGGGAATGCAAGTGCCATGCACACGGAGGTCGGGGGTGGGACGGGGGTGGGAGAAGCAGGAGGGAGGCTGTGGCTGGGGAGGGGAGTGGGGGTGGAGGAGGAGCATCCGTCCATTCGCAGCATTATGGAAGGGACAGTGCTGGCCCCTCTGATCACCTCAGCTGGACCTTGACTCAAGGCCCCCTCTCGGCTCCCCAGTCTGCTCCCACGAGCCCTGCAACTCTCGGGGCCCCTGCTCCCCGCGGCTCATGCACGGGCCAGTGAGCCAGGAGGACCCAAAGATGGACTCCCAAACTGGGAGCTGCCCGCCTCGGGGCGAGGGGCAGGAGGCAAGTCCAGCCCAGAGCCCAGCTGGCCCGAGCAGCTCCAAAGCGGTGTTGTGCTGAAAGGTTTTCTCCCTGAGTGGAGAAGAACCTGTAACCCAAGTGTCAAAACCATGGCCTGGGGCAAAACACCATTAATTCTGAATCATCTCTTTTGTTGCAATAAAAAAAAACAAAACAAAAACTCTGCACCAGCCCTGTCGGGGTGTACAAGCAGCTGTGTTTGTTGGGAATGCAGAGGAGTTGGCTTCCCTTTGGGGGAAGAGATGCAATCCCACGACACCCTCCGAGGGGTATATAAGGAGCCCCAGGCCGGGCGCTGATAGGCGCAGTGCTGGGATTTTGGACCAACTCTGCACCTCCTGCTGGCGCCTTTTATTTGCTGAGAACTCACCAGCTCCTGCTGATGGCCACGTGTCGGCAGACTTCTTCCTCCATCTCTGGGGGTGGCTCGACCCGGGGGGCTTCCCTCCAGGGTGGGGGCAGTGGCTTTGGTGGGAGGAGTCTCTATGAGGGAGGTGGAAGCCGGTTTGTCTTCTCGGGGTCCGGAGGGGGCTCTGGGGGCTCCATGAGCTGTGGCTTTGGTGGAGGGACTCGTGGTGGTTTCGGAGGAGGCTTTGGAGGTGGCCTTGGTGGCAGCTTTGGTGGGGGTTTTGGAGGTGACTCTGTTGACTTTGGTGGTGGCGATGGCGGCCTCCTCTCTGGCAATGAGAAGATCACTATGCAGAACCTGAACGACCGCCTGGCCTCCTACCTGGACAAGGTGCGTGCCCTGGAGGAGGCCAACGCCGACCTGGAGGTGAAGATCCGCAACTGGTACCAGAGGTGGAGCCCGGACAGCCCCGAGCAGGACTACAGCCCCTACTACAAGACCATTGAAGAGCTCCAGGACCAGGTGAGCCCCCGGATGCTACGAGAGGGGAGCAGGTGGCTGATGCCCTGAGCACGTCTTGACGACAGTGGTGCTGCTGATTTGAGGAAATCAATTCCTGCCGAGGCAGTGACCACCTGTATTGTAATTTGAACGGCAGTGATTGCTTGCCAGGTGCAGATGCCAGCACACATCTGCTGGACATGGCAGTGCTGGGAGAACTTGGGAATCTGGTTAGGACCCATGGGGGCACAGGTGGGGGCAATTATAGAGAGCCCCTCCCCAACCCCTGCCTTGCCCACCCCCCATCCTCTGCAGGGTTCTGTATGCAGTGTTCGGTGTCTTCTCTGGCAACACAGTGTTTGAGTATAGCCCCATGGCCCCTAAGTTCCTGGACCTCTTGCTTCACCCCTGAAAGACATCTTTAGTCCCCAAAGCACTTTCAGAACTTAGGAGACCTGGGAACTGCTATGGGTCCTGCCACCCACCCACTCACCCATTCACTCACTCACTCATCTGTAGAAAGCCTTCTTAGTTGCTCTCCGGTGCCCACTGCTCGGATGTCCCGTTGCTCCACGGCTGGTCAGGGTGTGCTGGAGGGTCAGTGACATGAGCTGTCCACGGAGGAGGCCGGTGGGGTGCCCCTGAGGGCTGTTGTCGGAGCCTACAGCACCCCGCTCCACCACAGCCCTGGCCGAGCAATTCCCACAGGAATTCCAGGCGATACTGGCTCCTGGGGCCTACGTGCCCTGCAGACCGTGAGGGCAGCCCCTCAGGTGCCCCAGGGAGGGTGGTGTAGGGCAGAGCCAGTGATGCAAACTCAAGGGGAGGCCGAAGTCTGCCCCAGGGACCCAGAGGGGCAGAGTCTCAGGGTGGGGTCCGACCTTGGGGGTAAGGCTGGGAAAGCAGCAGGGGAGCAGGGCGGAGGGGCATCCTCTGGGCACCAACTACCTGTGTCCTGCAGACTGTGGCAGCCAAAGTGGTCAACTCCCAGATTAACCTCCAGATCGACAGTTCCAGACAGGCTGCGGAAGACTTCAAGAGCAAGTGAGTTCCCGCCTCCCTGTCCCCTTCCGGCACTCCCCCTTTCCTAGGCTTCCCCTCCTGCTCCCTCTCCTGACACCCCACCTTTCCTTACTTTGGGCTCCATCTCTTCCCAGGAATGAGAGTGAGCTGTCCCTGCGGCAGATGGTGGAGGCCGACACTGATGCGCTGCGCAGGGTGGGGGACAACCTGACCCTGGCCAAGACCGACCTGGAGATGCAGGTGGAAGGCCTGAAGGAGGAGCGGGATGAGCTGAAGAAGAACCACGAGGAGGTGAGAGCGGGCAGGGGCTGGAGGGGGTCGGAGGGTGGGAGGCAGAGCGGGGCAGCTTCTGCTCCCCCACAGTTGGTCAAAGGGCTTCTTGGTTCAGAAGTCCACCCCCCCCAACACCCACCCACCAGAAACAGGGGGCCCCCTGGGGAGGACGGGGCTGGAGCCTGGCCTCTCTCTGTGGACCCAGATGCATCTTCTCTACTCACAGCCAGGGCAGGGCAGCCACTGCGAGCTGCTGCCTCCTGATCCACGTCATGAGCTCACCCAGGGCCCTCCTGCCCTGGGGTTCTCCCTCGGTTAGGACCTTGAGCAGAAGAGGGACCCCAGAGGAAGGGCCCACGTGATCAAAGCTCTTCAAGTAAAATGGGAAACCGAGGCCCAGAGTGGGGGAGTGGCGTGCCAACGTCATGCAGTGAATCAGGAGCAGAGCCAAGCCAGGCTCATAAGGCCCCAGACTCTGGGCTCCCTCCTCTGTCTGCTGTCTCCTGAATGGGCCCCTGCCTCCCTGCAGGAGATGAAGGAGTTTGGCAGCCAGCTGGGGGGTCAGGTCAAAGTGGAGATGGACGCCACCCCTGGTGTGGACCTGACCCGTGTGCTGGCGGAGATGAGGGAGAAGTACGAGGCCTTGGCGGAGAAGAGCCGCCGGGATGCTGAGGCCTTGTTCTTCAGCAAGGTGGGGCCTGACCCCCCAACCCCGCCCCAGCCGCCCAGGAGGGAGTAGCTCTAGGGAGGCCTGTGGGGCTGACTGCCCTTGTGGGCAACTCTGCAGACTGAGGAGCTACACAAGGAGGTGGCTTCCAACACGGAAGTGATCCAGACCAGCAAGACGGAGATCACGGAGCTGAGACGCACGGTCCAGGGGCTGGAGATGGAGCTGTAGTCCCGGCTCAGCATGGTACGGTCGCCCCCACCCCCACCCCCACCCCAGCATCTCTGGGATGACGGACCCTCCCACCCTCCGGGGCTGGTGCATCACCCCCTTCCTCCCCCTCCCCTCTGGCCACCCACTTGGGTTCCTTTCTAGCCTGATTTGTCTATTGACCTATTGCCCCGCCAGAAAGCCGGGCTGGAGAACTCGCTGGCGGAGACCGAGTGCCGCTACGCCATGCAGCTGCAGCACATCCAGGGGCTGGTCGGTGGCCTTGAGGCCCAGCTGAGTGAGCTGCACAGCGAGATGGAGAGCCAGGACCAGGAGTACCAGCTGCTGCTGGACGTGAAGACGCGGCTGGAGCAGGAGATCGCCACGTACCGCAGCCTGCTCGAGGGCCACGAGGCCAAGTATGGGCAGGGGTACAGGGGGTGGCATGAGAGGGGCTGGTTATGGCTGGGGTAGAGATTCATCTTCAAGGGATGGCATGATGTCCCCCAAGTGGCAGTGCGGTGCATTGAAAAGAGAACTGAGCAAGGAGTCAGGGGGTCTGGATTGGGCTGTGGTTTTGGGAGGCGTGTCCCTGGGCACGTCACTTCATCACTCCGAGCCTGTGTTTCTTCTATAAATGATAGAGGTTGGGCTAGTGGTCTCTAAGATTCAATGCTGGTTCCGTTCTCTGCATGACATAGATGGGGTGTCGTTACAGATCAGAATCTGTATAGAAGGGGTGGTGGTCTGGAAGGGTCATCCAATGGCCCAGCCCCTAGAGAAGCTGGGTCTGGGGGATGGTGGTAGTGGGTCTGGGGAGCACCGTATAGCTTTGGCCCTTTGCTTCCATCTGCTTCCCTCTCTTTTTCAGGATGACTGGAGCTGGCACCAGGGAAGGTAAGAAGGCTTAACTCTTCCAGCAAAGGGTGGAATCAAAGCACTGTTCCTCTTGGAATCAGTTGAAGGAGAAAGGGGTCAATCATCCCAGTAGGGTGGAGGCATTCCCATTGCAACAAGACCTCTTCCCCAGTGGGATCTTGTACCTGTCCCAGGTGGGACTGGGGAGCGATGTTTATTGAGAACCTTCCAGGTTGAGCAGTCCTTGTCCAGGGCAGGTCTCTCTTCCCAGGCCCTGCCCTTTCTGGGCTTACAGGGTAGGTTGTCCAAGATCACTCCCTGATCACGTGCAGCTTGAAACCTTGGCAATTCTGTTTACTGCCAGTTCAACCCTAGACCTCCTGGCACGTCTTGAAGGACAGGCCAGGGGCCATTTTCTAGGGGTGCCATCCTGTTTTTCCAGAGCTCAGTGAAGGTCCTGGCACTGTGGGGGGGTAGGGAGGGGACGTCCCTCCACTCCGAAACTGCCTCCTTTCTATAGATGTCCTGGGAGGTGGTGGAGGCAGCAAAGTCCGCATCAATGTGGAGTCATCGTTGGACAGCAAGGTGGTTTCTTCTGCCAAGAGAGAAGTCTGAGTGCCCAGTGCAGGACACACATCCCTCACCACCCCCACCCTTCCCAGGCTGAGTTGGGGGAGGCCAGAGGGGCCAGAAAAGCAGACTCCAGTCTTTGCCTTCAGTGGGTGATCAGCTGAAGAGGGTCCCCCTGTTTCCTGGTTCAGGGCTTTGAGGCTCTCTTGCCCCTTTCCCTCTCCCCCCACCTCCTTTAGAGTGGGAGGTGGAGAAGCAGTTGTATTGTGTCACTGAGCTCGTTCATATGGTGTCTGTCCATGCAATCAAGAATGGCTTTTTCTTCTGCAAATGTCTCTTGGCAGTATGTTCAGTTTGTCTTGTTGGGGTCCAGACTGACCTCTGGCCTCTGAGGAGGCCCAGGTGATGACAGCTCCCACTTTGGCCCCTTCGCCGTGCGGTCATAATTCATTCTTTGGGGTCACCCGGGGTGCTGGTGTCTGGGACAAACCCAGTGCTGCTCAGATGAACTTGATCTTCTGGTTTACCCCGTGGGCTGACAGTGGCAGTGGGGGTGTGTGTGGGGGGGCTTGGGGCCACCCTCAGAGAGGTTTGGGGCACCTAGCACAGAACTTGACACATCTGATAATTATTGACGGATGGCTGCTTTTACAGATTCCCACTGTGAGGCTGGCACCGTGCTAGGCACACCCCCCCATGTGTCTCATTTAGGACAACTGGGGGTGGTCTGACTCATTCCCATCTCAGATGTGAGAATACTGGCGTCAGAGGGGTGAATGATTTGCCGAGTGGCTTCCTGGGCAGTAAGCAGCAGGGCTGGGCCTGGGCCCCCACATTGGAATGACCGAGACCAGGGCTTGCTCTGGGGCCCCAGGCACTGGCCCCTCACAGCCCTCTGCCAGGGGCCCTCAGCCTTGACTGCAGCTCTCACCACCAGTGCTGCTCGATTCTTTCCTCCATTCCAGTCAGGGCACGTCTGACCCTCAATGGCACCTCTGTTTCCCTGACAAACTGGCAGTACCCCCACCCCAACCCCTGCAGCTAGGAGCTCTTTCTCACAATGTCTTTGCTCTTCTATTAAAGTGACCAGAGGGATAGACACCAGCTCCAGGAAGTCCTCCCTGATTTCTCCAGCTTAAGTACAAAATGATCGCAATCTCTAACGCCCCCTAATGTCCAAACCCTGCTCCTGTTCCCATCCCCAGCGTCTCCACTGTGGGCCTGTGTATGTGCACCTGGCTTGTTGACTCTGGTCTGGGACTGGGTTCTTTGAGTTCCCAGGTTTATAGCCCTGACAGAGGGGCAGGGAATGAGGAAGCAGACAACTCTGGGTGCCTGTGCTGGGTGGGGCTAAGGCATTGAGGATGGGAGGGGAGAGGGAGAACCAGTTTCCCAGTCTTGTTGGGAAGGGCAGGTTGCAGGTGCCTCTCTTCTTCTGAGAATCGGCTCTCTTCGGGGGAGAGCCAAGCTCTTGGAGAGGGAAGCCGCTTGCCCAGCAACCCCAGTTGGAGAAGGGGATGGCGTCTGTTCTTTCTTGGGGAGATTTAATTGAGCATGTGTCTCCTAAGGACACACTTTGAGACTCCCTGGGGCTGGAAGAAGGAGGCGGAATTTATTGAGTGTCTACAATATGCCAGCTCCAGGCAGAGCATCCCGTGGGCGACATCTCATTTGTCCTCACAATAGCATGTGAATTTGGTGCCAGCCATTGGAATCAGCTATCAGATGAGGAACTGGGTCCTGGAGGAGTTAAGTAACTTGACCTAGTTCCTAGGCTAGGAAAGAGTGAAGCTGGGCTGGGGATCCAGGCACCCCTGATTCCTTTCCGTTGACCTCATGAGGTGGCCCGTGGAGGGTGCTGGAAGCCTGCAACACCTTCCTTAAGACGGTGTGCTAATCCAAAACCCATTTCTTAACTTCCATGGGCAGCCTGTTCAAATGTCTAAACACTGTCAGAAAGATCTTCCTCACAGCTAACTTTAGGCTCCTGTGCTGTGGTTTAAGCTCACACTAGAGCCCATGACATCAGCCACCAGGCCCCCAACATCCCCTGGGAAAGCCAGGCTCCTTCCTGAGTGCCCTCGGACCTGGCAGTGGAATCTGGTGGCCTGACTGCTGCTCCAGTTTTCCTGGCCTCCAGACCTCCGTGTAGGGGTCTTGGTTCTGCTAAGCAGCCGGCAAAGGGTTTTCTCAGTCTTCAGTTTGCAAAGATCAAAACCTCTGCAAAAGGTGCAAAGAGGCAAGTTGGGACCCAGCCCAGGGCTGACCTGAACTGGGGAGGCAGGGAAGCTGCTTCTGTCTCCCTGGAGCACCTGTTTCCCCTCTCTTGGGATTCCCAGAAGGGCTGCCAGAGAGGTCTTTGTCTTTGTAATTTGTCAGGTCCTGTCCCTTGCCTGACTCTGGTGTCCGTGGGGATGGCTCACCCCGCTGAGCCCTTAAATAGTCTCTGGGCAGAGCGGCACACCTCCTGCCGCCCCCGCTGAGGCTGGGCTTGGTTCCCTCTACAGAGAGAGGGTGGCTTTGGGACTAGAGATTAGGGCCTTGGGTGTGTCCTCTGCTCAGACCGGGCTTCCTGGAGTGGGTGGGGGCATGCCCGCCACGCTCTCCCTGAGGACCTCGGCTGCTCCATGTTTCTCTCTGGGTCTCAGTTTCCCCAACTGTAAATTGAGGGGTCTGGCTGGCCGAGATGTTTGCTAGATCTCTATGAGATGCTCTGTATCCTGGGGAAACCCTGTGCCTGCTTTATTCACTGCTGAATCCTTGGAGTGGGTGCTTAATACATATTTGCTGAATTAATAAATGAGCTTGCTACTCCTTTGCTTTTTCCTGCTTTAAACATGGCTCTGGCCATTGACTGACCAACTGGTGGTCACTTGTCCCTCCATTGGCAGCTGTCAGCACTGGGGGACAGAAGGAGCTGACAGCTTTTTCTCCTGAGACTTGAAGCTGGGGCAACTCCACTGGATGCCATCCTGGCTTGCCCTTCCATTGCACCTAAGGCCAGCAGATGAAGTATCCTTGAAACAGCTCCTTGAGTGTTTACTGAGAGCTTCCCTGTGCCAGAGATCTATTAAAAATGTATTCAGAGATCTATTAAAAAATGACACTGTCCTCAGGACTGAGTGGGGGAAATAAGAGGAATGCCACCAGCTTTCACTTGTCTGGTCACTGTGGGCACCGTGCTGGCTGCAGGGACTGGAGGGGGAGGCAAGGCCAAGTGTTGGCACATTGCTGAGGCTCCGAAGGATTCTTGGAGGGCCACTTAATAACTGGGAGCCACACTTCCTCATGGGTGAAAGGGAGGGAACGGTGAGTCCCTGCTTGACGGGGGCTGCCATTTTTCCATCTCTTCTCGAATCCTAACCCATTCAATGCCCGTTTTTCAGTTGCTGCCAATGAGGTGCTGAGAGGTTGCTTTCCCAAGGTCACACAGGGAGTGGGTGGCAGATCTAGGATTGAAACCCTGGTCCACCTTATCCAAAGCCTTTGCCGTCCTCGCTGGGTTTCTGGGAAGCCGAGTGGTATAGTGGGGATTTTAGGAAGCCAGGGACTGTGGACCCAAGAGGGCCCGAGGCACTGAGGCTGCTCTGAGAAGGTTTCTGAGTTACATGGTGCTCAGCAGGCGTCTCCAAGTAGGGGTGGCGGCTGCCTTGGCCGACCAGCTCTGCCTTTCAGGAGAGGCCCCTCTGCGCTGGGGGTGCCTTGGGACCTTTGGGAGGAGGATCAGCTGGCCTGGGCTTGGGGCCCTTGCTGTCCACAGAGAGGGGGAAGGGAGGAGCCTGAGTCATGGAGGGACTCTGGGTCAGGAGCCGGGGGCTGGGGCTTAAGCCTTGGCTCTGCAGGTGAACAATCTGGTGACCTTGGACAAATCCTGGAGAACCAGGGACTCAGAAGGACATTGCTGAAGGAAACTTATAAATCATTTCAATGCAAGGTGGAGGAAACTGAGGCTCATGATGAACTGGTGGTAGAGCGGGATGTGTATTACAGTCCAGTTCCACGCATTTCTTGTTTTCCACTGCCCTGGGCCTCTGCATTCTGGGCCTCGGTTTCCCCACATGTGAAATGAGATTGGATTGGAAAGTTCCTCCAACTGCTGGCTCTGGCATTCTGTGCTGGGTGGGTACCCCCACAGGCTCCCTGGGCAGACAGGAGATGGGCTGACCCATTGGGCCATTAGCTGCGCCGGCCTCGCTGCACCAGGAAGTTGGTCCATCTACCGGCCGGGTCTGAGGGTGGAAAGGGAAGACTGAGAAGGGAGAGGCGACATCCTCACCTGGATGGACAGTGCTAAGTCCAGAAGGATTTGCTGTGAGGTAGTTAAAGGCACAGACTCTGGAGCCAGGGGTTTGAATCTTGCCTCTGCCACAACCAAACTTTTGAGTTTGGGCAATGTACTTACCCTCTTTGGGATTTAGTTTTCTCATTGAAAAATGTATGATAGAAAGAGTAGAGGACCAAATGCAATCGTGCATGTTGCCCATTGTGCGAGCCCCAGGCCCAGGGCCTAACCTAAGGGCCTTGAAGACTGTGCACACAGCAGCTTGCATGACCCAGGTCAGTTAAGGTTTGATCTGCTCTCTTTGTAAAATCAGGCCCCTGGTGCTTAATGTATTCTATAGCGTACTTCCTTCCTGAGACTCCCTGAGATACTGTTATCTACAAGATAACCTATAATCCTCCCCTCTTCCCTGTTGACGACAATCGCTCCTCCCCTATGCCACGAGACCCCCACTTCTGCACTTATACTTCCATACCCATTGGAATGTCTTTGTCTGAAGCCCTTATAACTAGCCTGATCAGCCCCCTCAAAGCACAGAGCATCTTCACATTGAGCTCTGAACTGGCCGCCATTCAGAGCAGCTTCACTGACTTCCATTTCCTTGTAAGTACACCCTGAATAAAAGCTCATGTCTCAAACCTGGTGTCTTCTTTAGTTCTTCAGCTGCAAAAGCCCCCTTGGGCTGTGGCACTCATGTTCAATACAGGTTAGCTATTATTATTATTTTTTATCTTTTAACACATCTAGAAGAAAGCACTTAGAGATCATATGCCTGTGTTTGTGGCTAAGACAACATCAAGTGGGGTAGAAAGAGCCAGAGGCTCTTGACTGTATGGTGACCATGGGCAAGCGATTTGCCCTCCCCAAACCTCAGCTGCCTCATTCATAAAGTGGCTAATAGAAGTCCACTCCCATTGTTGCGAGGACTCAATGACCCTGTGCTAAGGACGGGCCTTGCTTGCTTGGAGTATCCATGGATGCAGGTTTCCTTCTCCTTCCTGTGAAATGTTACTTAGGAGGGGACTGCACTTGGGGTATCCTGACAGAGAGCAAAGCAGGGACCTTAGACAAGCTGGCTGTGTCTCCACCCAAGAACTCGGTCCTGCCTCCTTTAGGATGGGGGTGGGCTGAGAGGAAACTGAGTCCCGGAGATAGGTCTCTGACCACCATGGGTCCCCCAGCCTGGCAGGCCTGGGGATTCGTCGTGGGTCAGAGGAAGGCATCCCTGTGCTGGAGCTTCACAGTCCTTGCTCAGGAGGCGAGGGGCCATGCCCTGACCCCGCACGAGAGGCGTCATGGCCACTGGTGTTTGTACTCATTTTTTGGTATTGCAGGATCTGCGGCATTGCTGCTTTAACAGGTGTGGGCCTGAACCTGCTCATCAGCCCCTGGAGGATTTGGAGGATTGATTAGGGCAGAGTCAATCCAGACCTGCAAGTTTCATTAATCACCTTCTTGTCAGTTTTGATCCTCCACCGAGAGAGCGCTCTGGCTATGGGCTGAATCATGCCTTTTCAGAGAGAGTGCTGAGCCATCAGTGTGGGGCAGGAGGGCCGGGCGGGTCAGGGTCTCCACGAGGTCTCTTAGCAGCCCCCAGCAAGCCCTGGCCCTCTCCCTAGTGCTGACACAAGCTGGGAGAAACACAGGCCAGCTTCCCTACCCGCCAGAAACAAAGGGCGAGAAATCCCTGACTCAGATCTCTATTTTCTGGTCTTGCTGCTGAATCAGCGGAGAGATTCCCAGGATAATCTCCAGCCTATGCCACCCAATCTGGCCTGGGGGCACCATGACCCTTGTGGGCTGCCGTGGGCTGGAAAGCTGCTCCTGGGCGGCCACCCCTGGCAACCTAGGTCCACCTGGTGATGGAGCTTGGGAAACCAAGACCAGTGTCCTCAGGTCTCAGCCTGGAACCTTCTCCTTCTGTTCTGGGCTCTGAGAAGCCACTGCAAGGCCTCCACGGGCAGGGTCGGACAGCCCTGGAGGTCCCCTGCAGGGACCCCTGCCCCAGGCCCTTGTATAGCCTCCTATGTGGCCTCTTGGGTCAAACACTAGCAAGCTGACGCAGGTGACATATGACTGGCATTGCAGGACTTTCTTTCCGGACCTGGCTGTGCCTCTAAGGCAGTTTGTATAATGGAGCAATTGAACTTGTGGGTCCTAAACGAAAGCCAGGCTTCTCAGCCTTGGCACTGTCGACCTTTTGGGCCAGGTAACTTTTTATTGCGTGGGGGCTGTCCTCTGCATTGCAGGATGCTTAGTGGCATCCCTGGTCTTTACCCACTAGATACCAGTAGTATTCCCTCAACTGTGACAACCGAAATGTCTCCGGACATTGCCAAATGTTTCTGGGGGACAAAAATCACTCCCAACTGAGAACCTCTGAACTAACGTGGGGGCCACAAGTTGGGATAGCGGTTAAGTCAGGGTGTGTGGGGTGTGGGTAATTGACTGGGAAAGGCCACAAGGAACTTTCTGGAGTTCTGTGATTGTTCTGGGTGGTGGTAAACGTCACACATAGATAAAAACGTACAGGCTGGGCACTTACGATTTGTACATTTGACTGTACAGAAAATAGACCTAAGAAGATGAGCCTTAGTGTCAGACAGAACCAGACTTGGGTTTTGGGCTCAGTTTCCTCAGATGTAAGACAGGGATAATTTAGGACCCACCTCATTGTACTGTTGCAGAGATTCAGTGAGACACCCAGTGCCTGTACATGGTAAGGGCTCTGAGAATATTAGCTATTACTATAATGTGCAACATTGCGTCTCTTTTCTGTGCCTCAGTTTCCCCAGTGGTATTGGATGGTCTCTAAGGTCCCTTCCCACTGTTACTTTTTCTGAGGGTCTTGGAGATTTCTTTTTTTTTTTTCCTCAGCCTAATATACCTTCAAGGCAGTTGATTCTACAGCACTGGGGAAAGTTTGTCATCAGAGTAGCTAGGAGCACTGGAGTAGAGGAAATGCTGAGAAGGATGCAGAACGTCTCAGTCAGAAGTTTTAGAAATAGAAAAAAGGGCAGCTGAGGGCTACGGGGACCTGGCAGAGCACAGGTCCCTTTGCAGCCACCCCTTGCGTTGCAGAGGCTCCCTGACAGGCCTTAGAGGCTCAGTTCTCATTCTTATACTGGGTGGGGCTGAGAGCCTGTGGAAGTGAGCTCCCTAAGTGGAAAGGTGAAATAGAAGTCATTTGTCAAAAGGGTAGTCTCAAGCAGACACAGTTCCCTCTGAATCATCTCTTTTGTTAAGGATTAAAAAAAACAGCCACCCCCAAAAGGCACAACCCACCCTGGAGAGTACGGTAGCTGGGCTTGTGGGAAACAGAAATGCAGTTGGCACCAAGTCCGAGGGTGGGGAGGGGAGGAGAGAAGATGGGGCGGTTGTCCAACCCCCATGGAAGGTGTATAAAAAGTGTCCACTCCGAGGAAGAGCCACAGTCCTCAGCTCAGGCCAAGCCAAGCTCCTGCCCACTCCTACTCTCCATCTAGCTCTCACTATGAGCTGCCGCCTGCAGAGCTCCTCTATCGGCTATGGTGGTGGCTTTGGGGGTGGCTCTTGCCAGCTGGGAGGAGGCCGCAGTGTCTCCACCTGTTCAACCCGGTTTGCCTCTGGGGTATCATCTGGGGGTTATGGGGGTGGCATAAACTGTGGCTTTGGTGGAGGGGCTGGTAGTGGCTTTGCAGGTGGCTTCGGAGGTGGCTTTGGTGGGGGTTTTGGAGGTTGCTTTGGTGACTTTGGTGGTGATGATGGCGGCCTCCTCTCTGGCAACGAGAAGATCACCATGCAAAACCTCAACGACCGCCTGGCCGCCTACCTGGAAAAGGTGCGTGCCCTGGAGGCGGCCAACGCTGACCTGGAGGTGAAGATCCGTGACTGGTACCAGAAGCAGAGCCCAGCCATCCCGGAGCGGGACTACAGCTCCTACTACAAGACTATTGAAGAGCTCCGGGACCAGGTGAGTCCCCGGATGCCGAGGACAGTTTCTCAGTGCAGGGCAGAGCCACAAAGGCCAGGAAGCCAGAATCCTGGGGATCTCATGATGTGGTGTGGATGGCGTGCCACCCTTCCTGGAAGGGGAAATTCTAGTCTTTTGCTACCAAAGTCTCTGCTCCTCATGGGCTTTCTTGGGCCACAACACTCCAAATGCATTTTCTGTCATTATTCCATTTTATTGTTGTTATTACTCATGTCAAAACTTTGGTTTTCCAAACAATTACGTAATTATTAGTGACTTGATCTCTATAATTCTAATCCACTGAGTTATTTGGAAACGATGACAGTTTTAAGAGCCACGAAGGATGACTAAAATCAACAGAGAAAGGAATGCTTATTCATTCATTGGTCTGGGAATCATTGTTTATTTTGTAGGGGCCTCATTCAGACTGTTATTCTCCATTGGCGATGATCAAGCGGGGGTGAGGGAGGTGGAGGCTCAGGCAGTGCTAAGCGTCTCTCCGTCGAGGGCTGCCCATCACACTGAGCTAACAGCTTGTTGGAACAGAAATCCACCTGCCCGGGCTGAGCCCCAGCTATGTGGGGTGGGTTTTGAGCGCTTTGGAATGTAAACGTTTGGAAGAGAAATTCAAATCTAGGGACATATTAGTTGGATTTCCCTCACGCTGAGCTGAGAGATCAGCTCCAGTTATTATTAAATACGGGGAGCCAGGCTGAGTCCCTTCTGACTCTAGTGATAAGATCTCAAGGCAGTGGGCTACGGGAGGTACCAGTCTGGGCTGTCAGACGTGACTAATCAAAGATATTCTCTAGGGGGTCATTCCCCTGAAATGCATATCCTGGACCTTCCTATCATCGTGACCAGGCATAGAATAATGGGGTGACAGAACAAACTGAAGAAACTCTGTCTACCCCCACCCCCTGACCCCACTTTACAGAAGAGGAAAGTGAGGCCCAGAGAGAAGTGCCTTGTCTCGGCTCCCATGGACAGTTAAGAGGCAGAGTCAGGCGAGAGCCAGATCCTGTCCAGGTCTTCTCAGTCCTCCTCCCCAAGCTCAGGGGACCCTCCAGAAGTTACACTCTTCTGTATTTTGCAGATCACAGCTGCTGCCATCGATAACAACCGGGTCATTCTGGATATAGACAACGCCAGGCTGGCTGCCGACGACTTCAGGCTCAAGTGAGTTTATCCCTGTTGTTTGCTTTTCCCAGCAGTCCCTTAGTTTAGACAGATGCTTGTATGAGAAACAGAACTGGGTCATTCCAGGAGCAAAGGTCTGGGAGATGTAGCAGAGCCCAGTACAGGGGGTTGGGGGAGTGTCTAATACCACTCATCTGTCACCTGCTCAAATTTGGGTTCTTTTCTAATCCTTCAGGTATGAGAACGAGCTGGCCCTGCGCCAGGGCGTGGAGGCTGACATCAACGGGCTGCGCCGGGTGCTGGATGAGCTGACCCTGGCCAAGACCGATCTGGAGATGCAGATTGAGAGCCTGAATGAAGAGATGGCTTTCATGAAGAAGAACCATGAGGAGGTGAGGAGAGCCCGGCCTGCTGCCGACGGGCTCGCCTCCAGTGCCAAAGGGGAACCCTGTGCCGCAGCCGGGCTGACTCTCCACTGTGGGGCCCGGAAGTACTTTCCAAAGTGCTCCAGCAGTGTTCAGAGCCAAGGAAAGGAAGGCAGAAGACCCTCACATGTCTCCCTATCCCATCCCTGCAGGAGATGAAGGAATTCAGCAACCAAGTGGCAGGCCAGGTCAAAGTGGAGATGGACGCCACCCCTGGTGTGGACCTGACCCGCGTGCTGGCGGAGATGAGGGAGCAGTACGAGGCCATGGCAGAGAAGAACCGCCGGGATGTTGAGGAATGGTACAACATCAAGGTACCCCAGACCTCTCACCCCATGTAGCTAGGTGGGGCCACGTGGACACAGCCTCTTGGTCAGGGCCTCCTAGATGGGCTCCTCCAGCACCTTCTTCCTGCTTGAATTCCAGAGTGCAGAACTGAACAAGGAGGTGACTTCCAGCACTGCCATAATTCAGAGCAGCAAGACGGAGATCACAGAGCTCAGGCGTACCATCCAGAGCCTGGAGATCGAGCTGCAGTCCCAGCTTAGCATGGTACACCCATTGCCCCTTGCCTGGCGGCCCTCCCCTTGGTGTCTGCCCCGGCCTGGGCCAGTCTCCTCTGATGACCTCTTCTCCATTGCCCCACCAGAAAGCTGGGCTGGAGAGCACAGTGGCAGAGACAGAGTGCCGCTACGCCATGCAGCTGCAGCAGATCCAGGGGCTGGTCAGCAGCATCGAGGCCCAGCTGAGCGAGCTGCGCAGTGAGATGGAGTGCCAGGACCAGGAGTACAAGATGCTGCTGGACATCAAGACACGGCTGGAGAAGGAGATCGCCACCTACCGCAGCCTGCTCGAGGGCCAGGACGCCAGGTAGGTCCTCTCTGGCCTCTCTCTTGGGAAAGTAACTGCAGGGGCCCAGGATGTCAGTGTGGCAGGGCCTTAGAGCTCAACCCCTAAGGCGCAGGTCAGAGGGAGGCTGGGAGTTGGGGGGATCTTGGCGGAGTGCAGATGGCTGGACAAAGACTCAGGGCCAGGGCTCCCCAAGTCTCTGGAGTCAGGCTGGGACAGCATTTCCTCAGCCAGCTGAGGGTCAGCATCTTTAAACTTTCTAATTCAGGCCTCTGAATTGGACTGGCAGGTAGAGGGACCATGGAGAGAACATGTAGTATTAGAAAAAGATTAGCTGGGATTCAGCTGAGCCAAGCCAAGCTTTTAATACAGTAATTGCTGTAGTAATTCTTAGTATAGTAGAGTTATTGACATAGTAATTGGTCTGCAGTATAGTATAGACCAATGGCAGGGGCCAGGCCATCCTTGCGGGCTCAGGGGAAGGGGGAAGGGGCTGAATGAACAAGAACAGAAGAAAGCTCTGAATCTTGGAGCCAATAACACCTCCTCCTGAGGCCTCTCAGATAGGCAGACAGGCAGACAGAACTGGCAGGCATCTGCTGCTGCTGCCCCTGGGGTTGGAGGCACAGTTGAGTGAAAAAGCCCAATGCAGGGCTCCACCTGATGGTCTGAGCCCCTCCAGGAGAAGGCCAGGTAGGCACCTGTCCTCATTTACCTTGTGCTCATTGCTGCCTCTCTCATCTCTCCCAGGATCCCCGGCTTCCCCTCTGTAGGAGGTAAGGGTGCAGCCCTGTGGGGGAGGTGGAGTCAGGCAGCCGGGTCGCTGCGCTGGGATAGGGCGGCAGTGCTGGGCTCCCAAGTATGAGGAGGGAGGGGGCAGGGGTGGAGGTGGTCATTGGCTCCTCCAACTTCCATTCACAATAGCTTCTGCCCTACTGAGCCACTGGGCTGTCCCCAGCCACAGGCCACCTGGCTCATCAGGGGGTCTTGAAACCTTCCAGGGGTTCCTGACCTGACACGAGGCAGGTCTTCCCCTGCCTGAGGTCTTTTGTCTCCTCCTCTGTTTCCCAGGAAACATCAGGGGCACCGCTTCTACTGCCACCACTTCTAACGCTTCTGGGTCCGCTACCATCACTTCTACTGCCACCACTTCGAATGCCTCTGCTTCCAAACCTGCCTCTGGTCTCCGCACTTCGGAAGCCTACAGGTTTTAAGTCTGGCCAGCACCCTACCCTCTGTCTTTGGTACCCAGAGGAGAAGAGGGAGGATGCAGGACCCTGTCCCTCTTCTGAGGGGTGGGCAGCTCAGGGCTCTCTTCTCCTGGGCGGCTTCCTCTCCCCCCAGCCCTGCTACTCTTTGGTTTCTCAACTTCTCTACTAAAAAGAAAAAAAAAAATTCAATAAAATTTCCTGCCTTTTTGCAAATGTAATTTTGATTCTGGTCTTGTTTCTGAGGGTGGCATCTCTTAAGGCCCTGATTTGGGGCTGTGGGTGAGTGGGTGCGGTCAGGCTGAGCAGTTTCCCCAGGAAAAGCCCCCAGCCCAGGGAGGATCCCATCTCAGAAGGACGCAGCACACGGGCATCAGAGCACACACATTCGATAATGACAAACTGTGTTAAGTTCAATAACTTCTGACACCAACTGCCAATGACTGCAGCAACTTCAAACACTTCCAACAGCACGTCAATTCCATTTGGACTCCCGGAGTTAGATCAGACCCCACAGGTTCAGGGCCATCCTCTACAAGATGGCCCTTCAGACACCAGATGCATGTTTGGGGGTTCCTGGGACCACCCGCACTTCTGGACAATTGGTTACAAGTTCAGGGTTTCCCATGACTCCCTCAGTTTCGATAATTTGCTGGAACACCTCAAAGAACTCAGTGAAAGTGCTGTACTTACCATTATAGTTTTATTTAGTAAAAGGATTCGAATAAGAAGCCAAAAGAGGAGACACATAGGGTGAGGTGTGGGAGGGTCTCAAACTCAAGCTTCCGTGTCCTCTCCAAGGGATGTCAGAACGAGATATAGGAGAACATGTCACCCTCCGGCACATCTACATATCGTCAATCGTGGAAGCCACCCGCATCAGCTTCCAGTGTCCCGAGCTTATACGGGGTCTCAACACGCAGGCACGACTGGTGGAATCAATGCCCACGTGGGTGTCCTCCGTCTCCAGCCCCCTCCCCTCCTCAGAGGTCAGGGTGGTCCCACTCAAAGCCCAGCCCCCTCATCACATGGCGAGTCTTTCTGGGGGACCAGCCCCCTCCAGGCCAGCCCCACTCTGTTATCCTTAGCAAGTGGTCCTGGCCCCTGATGAATAACAAAAGACACTCCCCGCACGGGAAGCCCCAAAGATTTAGAGGTTACTGCCCCCCAGAAGCTGGGACAAAGGCCAGACCTCTTTTTGGAGGCCAAATTCCTGACTATACACGAACATACAGAAGACGGGAGTAACTCACAGATAATGGAGCCCAGCAAACATGGACAAAGGCAACAAACGGAGCTGGGCAGGGGTGAGGGAACCCATCGGGAATCCCCTATGGAATGTCCAGTGATGAAGGCAAGGGATGGAGGCAGAGTGGGCTCTTCCTGTGTGTGGCTCGGGGACAGTGATCCCAGCCCCACCCGCTGCCTGCCTGCTCCCTGCAGGGCGAGCTTCCTGTTAGGCAGACGGGCTCCATTTCGGCTGGAGGCATACACCATACTGTCCTCTCCAGCCCACCCCGGGGCCCTGCCCTCCCAGACTGTGTGGGAGAAGCCTTGGTGCCCTGTCAGTGAGTGAGCTCAGCCTCAACTGACCTTCCTCCCCCTTCTTCTCTGTTGGAAATAAAGCGGTACCTGTAAGGGAATAAACGCTCACTCGGTTCTGGAGGAGAAAAGAATTTATTTACAATCTTGCAAGATAGGGCGTCCAGCCAAACACGTGGAAGGCTGGTGCGCCAGAGGAAGAGAACGGCGATCTTTAAATCTCCTACTCCTAATTCGCAAGTCCCTCCCCTGTTTCCCCATTGATTGGGTACTACAGAGGTTACAGCCTATCTGAGAACACTAACTAATTCATCTTTTGAGATTTTAATTTGTACAGCCTATCCCAGAGAGCCAACTAGCTCATTATTGAGATTTTGAACTGATCAGCCTATCCCAGAGAGTTCATTTAGTTTAAAAAAAAATTTTTTTTTTTTGCTGTGAGTTCCCGCCTCTGATTTTACCTCTTATCTCTTTACATTCCAGTAACCATGGTTACTTTTTCATATAAGGGGCTGGCAGATCCTTTCTTCTCTTTATCACAGGGCTTGTTTAAACTGGTTTTGCCTCCATTTCCCTTATTCCATGCTGTTTTTATGTGAAAACTAAACTTATCCCTTTCTTACACTCTCTGCACTCCTTGTTCTCTCCCTGGCTCTCCAGATGCCTCCCCTTGCTCTGCTCACTCCTTACACGGTGCTTGTTCCCCTGGATTCTGGCACAGGGGCTCTCTTTATCCTCCTCCCCCTCCCCCTGTGCAGTCTTGGCCGTATCTGTGGTTGCAATTTACCCATATGTTCTGATGACTCCCTCTCTTTGGCTTCAGACTCCCTACCGCATGCACGGGAATTCTCCACGTCAGATCCACGCGTCCACAGGAGTGCTTGCCATTCTCCCATGTCTGCTCCCTCCAATGCCCCCCACCTCAGAGAACCCGGAAACCCAAGCCAGGAGCCTGGGAGTCACCTTGGACTCTCCTTTCTCCGTCATCCTCTTCACAAATCCTTCCCAAGAATTTTGCTTTATCCCTAACTTCCTCTCCAACTCCCTGGTCCTAACCTGGTGGGCACTTTGCCACAACCTCCGAGCTGGTCTCCCCGCCTCCAGTTTGAGGTATCCCTTCATCAGGCTCCACGCGCCAGCCAGGGCGATTGCTAGAATCTGAGAAGCTTCCTCCCAACTTAGATGTCCCCCAATGGCTCCCACTGGCCACTGAGGAAAGCTCAGACTCCCCATCCCACTGAGAGGGCCCCGTGGCTGAGTCTCTTCCCGCCTCTCCCCAGCCTGGGCTCCTACCACCCCTCCCGGCCTGGCCCATGGACCTGCTGCTCCAAACTGCTCCCGACCAACCGGCCCCGGGACTGGGCACCTCGGAGCCCTTGTCCAGTGAGCAAGCTCAGCCTGATCTGATCTTCCTCCTCCCCTGTCTCTCCTCACCCCCATCTTGTCCTCCAAGACCGAGGGACATCCTTTCCTTTGTGTCCCCTGGACTCTGTACGGATATCGACCATGGCACCCAGCTGTCACGGGGTGCACTCGGGTGTTGACATGTCTGCACACATGTGCCCCAGGTTGACCGTGTGCCCCAAGAGGGGCCGGACATCGGCATCTTCATGTGGGGGCCACAGCACTGCTGGGACACAGGAGGTGCTCAGTGAACTCTTATTAAATGGAGAGATGAATCAGTGGCCTGGAGGATTCTTCTGACACATTTGATTTTCATCATGGGGTTTTAGGCCAGAGGGTGGGTGGGGCTCTGCCACTCTTACCGTCTGCCCCCTTTTCTGCCCCCCTAACTACTCCTCCCTTCTCCTCTCTAGCTCCCCCCACCCCCTGCTTCCTTTATTCTCCTTGCTCATTGTCTTCTCTATCTTCCTGCACCCCAAGTGTGCTTGTGGGCTCCAGGCAGCTGGCTTACTCCATGGGGGTGGCTCAGACATGGCCGGCCCAGCTCTCTAAAAGAGCAGAAAGTGTCTGCCCTCAACTCATTCTAGATTGCTCATCCCATGCCCTGTGCATGTCCCGCGACAGAACACACTGGGGCTCAGTTCAAGTTCACACACCCGGAGCTGTGCTGGGAGCCAAGGAGTCAAAGCAAAAGAGGGTAGGCTCCCACTCCCAAAACATTTTTATTTTTATTTTTTTTTGTGGTTGTTAATCTGTTTAGTCGGAAACTATTAAGTGCCTACTGTGTACCAGGCAGTGTACTGGGTCTTGGAGAGGAAGAAACAAATAAAAGGCAGCTTCTCTTTTTGTGGCGTTCACAGACTGCAGAGGAAGTGGGAGGACAGGCCCACCACAATAAATAATTACAATCTTCAAAAACTCAGCTTGGGGCGTCACCTTTTGCCATAGGTCTTCTCTGACCTTCCTCCATCACTCCCACTGTCCCAATCTGTCCCCAGGGCACCCCGTGCTGATGGCCGTCCCAGCAGTTTTCGGGCAGCAGGGCTCTAAGAGCACAGGCATTGGCCGAGTGCTCTGGTTTGCTTCCTGGCTCTGCACTTTCTTGTGTGTACCTGGGTGATTCTGCCTCCCTGGGCCTCAGCTTCCACATCCACTAAGAACCGCCTGCCTCATAAGGTTATTACAGGTCAAGGGCTTAGACCAGGCCCTGGTGCATAGTAAGTGCTCAATTAGCCATAGTGTGATTGTTACCTTTCCGGTTCTCTATTCCAACCTGCGAGCTCCTTCAGGGCAGGGCTGGTTTCTTAGGTCATCCTCATACCTAGAATGTTATATAAACTCAATAAACAGACCGAGCGGAGGAATCAATGAACGAGGAAAGAAATGAAAGAGGTAAATAAGCACGCTGTACTGAGCACGCATGGAGAAGGGGCAGCTACCCCAGTCTGAGGGAGGGTCTTCAAAGTTGGGCTATCCATGGCTGTCCATGGCACCCTGGGCCTCCTGGACCCTGAGACCCAGGGGAAGGCACTTTAGGGGGCAGCCTCCCCCTTTTCTGAGCTGGTCTTGGGGAACACAGTGGAGTGTGAGGTTAGGCACTCACATGGAGCAGCGAAGTGAGCTGGGCCTGAGGACTCTGGCTTGGGAGCCCCTCACCCTGACCCAGGAGGGGACACTGAGAAGAGGGGCCCATCTGGGGAGCTCCGTGTCCTCGTCAAGAATCTTGGGGAAGCTAGGTCAAGAGAAGGCATGTCTGGCAAAGCTGACCCACAAGCCTTCCTGGCTGGGAGAAGGTGGTCACCCTGGTACTCAGGGGTGGGGAATCCACCCTTTCTGTCTAGGACTCCATTTTGTCCCTTTAGTCACCCGCATGGGGCAACCATTGGAGTGAGGTTGCCCTCTGGGGCAATGCTAGGTAGATGCTGCCCCTCCCCGGGGGTTGACCTAGGCCTGCACCCCCACCCCAGGCTCACCCCACTGCTTCCTGGTGCTTCTGCTGATGAGGCAACAGCCCAGTTCCACGGAGGCCTGTCTGCCTGAACTCTGTGTCAGTGCTTGTGGACATCTTCATGTAGGGGCCAGAGTGCTGCTGGGACACAGTGGGTACTGCCAACATAAAGGGGATACTAATAAAGCGAAAATGATGATGCATCTAACACTTTATACACTACATTTCATCTTCACAGCAGTCCCACAAGTGGGCACGTTGTACCCATTTACATGCAAAAAGGCTGAGACCCAGGCTGATTCAGCGACCCACCCAAGCAAGAGCTGGGAGCCACGTTTCCGAAGCACTTTCTGTTGTCAAGGCTCAAGCATTCAGCTCTGGCAATCTCGGGGAGACCCAATCTCCCTCTCAGGCCCCAACACTCAGGACACAAAGAAATCAACTGGGAAATGTTCCTGCGAGGGCCTGGTGCCTCAGGGCTAGATGGGGCATTGGAGGGAACAGCCTGGCACACAGCAGGTGCTCAGTAAAGGTGGCTGGTGGCTGTGCCGCCTGGGGGACTCCCGGCTGCTTTCGTCACCCTCCTCACCCGAGCAAAAGGCACCTCCCTCTCCCCAAGGCCCCGCCCTCCCCGCTGGGGTTGTGTGCCCGGCCCCGGCCCTGTAGGGGGCAGACTCCCTCCAGAAAGCAGCTGCCTCCTCACCTGCGGGACACAGGGCAGAGGGGCGGGACCCAGACCTGCCCCGCACGGCTCCCTGACCTGTCCCATGCTGGGCAGCTGGGCACTCTGGCGAGCAGGGCACAGCTGGAGGCAGAACTCTAGTCCCCGGGCCCCTTTGCTGCCCTTTGCCCCCTCCATTTTGGGGCAGCAGCTTTGAAGAAGACCCAGAGTGTCAGCTAAGGGTGCTCGGGCCAGGGAACACTTTGTCCTGTTCAAGGAAAGCCTGAGGGAAGAGAAGGAAGAGATGTCACAGAGGATGACAATGGGGAAAGAGGGGCAGTAGATTATGGTAACCGTGGGTCAATGGGATGTGTCGATGGATCGTTCCAGCTTCTCCCACTCCAGCTACTGGGGCCTTTCTTCCCTCTCTGCCTGGGTCAGTGTATCTCCAGGGCTGCCTGGGGACCTGCCCCCTTTAGGATTGTGTTCTTGAGGCTCCTGTGGGTATGTAGGTTGCGTCCCTTTGAGCTGCTCCTGTGGGGGGCTCTGAGAGAGCTGGGCACACTTCAGACTCTCCGTCTGCCTGCAGGAAGTGAACAGGTGGGTGGGTAGGTGGGTGTTGAGGCTCGTACAGGCGTCTGTTGGGGGTGTGTACTCTGGGGGAGTAGGCAACAAGCTGGCATTCAATCTTTTGACCCGTTTTTATGAACAGTCCTAATAACCCTGTGGCTTCTTTCATCCAAGGATCTCAGACGAGTTTGAAAGTAAAATTCATGGTGTAAAGCATGGTAATTACAGTCTGGAGCCCCTAGCCAGGTTTACAGACACGCTGCTGTTAGTGGGAAGACAGACGGACTGCACCCCAGCCCCTGTAAGTGCAGACTACTGAATCAAATCAAACTGGGTGTTTGGGAAGTTTGCTTTATGGTTGTGTTAAGTGGTGCCTGAATCAAAGGGACGCAGGTGACCGGGGACCAGTTCTGTTCTCCCAGTGGGCCGGGCTGGGCATCTCCCACAAACCACAGCTTCTCCAAGCACATCAGGGGGAGAAACGACTGCTCTGGAATTCTCCAGGCCATAAATGCTGGGTAGTTAGGGACTAAGTGGATCTGAGCTGGAGATCCTGGGCTCTTTCAGATGGGAGCTGTTGGCAGGTGCAGCCATGTGGGAAGAGCTGGTCAGAAGGTGAGAAGGCGGTGGGCATGGCATGCAGAAGGCTGAGCTTGGTGCCAGAGGACTGGAGAGGTATGGCTTCAAGCTGGGGTCAGGGTGGCTCCCTGGGCATCCACTGTGGCAAAAGCAGTTTGGAGCAGAATCCTGAAGCCCTGAGCAATTGCCAAACCATATCCCAGGGGGGAGAGGAAATATCTTTGTATTTTGGGGTAGATGAGATTCCCAGGGCAATTCTGGGCCTGGCAAAGTGGGAGTTTCAAGGTCTAATCAGGGCCAGGTACAAGCCCAGTGGGGATCCTGGACCACGCAGGGAGAAGCTGGATGCCCGTGAGCCTTGCCTGCCTCTAGAATCACGAGGAGGCACTGCTCAGGGCCAAGGCACAGGCTCTAGGTCCCCCATGGGGGTCCGCCCAGGAGCTGAGGAAAGACCTCCTTGGTCACTTAGTGTGCGTTCAGATGACCCTTAGTCTGGTGAGACCTGGTGACAGTCGGGATGCAGGTGGAGGTTTGGGGAATAGGCCAAGGTGGTAGGAAATGGAGCAGAGAGAGACTTGCCAAGTCTTGCCTAGGAAGGTCTGAGCCACTCTGCCAAAGGCAGCTATGATCATGATGGGATACCTCCAAGGTGGACAGGACAAAAGGGAGGATAATGTAGCACTGTACCTTGTAGCACGGCTCACTGGGCCGGTGAGGGAGAAAATGGTGGTCACTGAGAATAGGGTGGAAAGGACAGAAAGCCATGGTTTTCCAAGGGAAGCTGGATATACTTATTCCCCAGAGGAGCCAGTCCTGGCACAAAGCCCTGAGGGAGGTGGGAAGGAACAGCTGTGTCTTGTTCAGCGAGGCTCTCAACCAGTGATCTTTCCTTACCCAGGGTTGCCATATAATATACAGGATGCCCAGTTAAATTTGGATTTCAGATAAGCAATGGGTACTTCTTTTAGTTAAACCTGTCCCAAACATTGCATGTTATTTTATTTGCCACATCTGACAACCCTATCCTTACCAGGTCTGTGAACAGCCCTGGTTAAATCTTCCACCATCAAAACTGCATAAGTGCACCCTTTCCTCAGTTCTTTGGAAACCCCCAGAAATGCCATTGATTGTAAGGTTTTTTCCCTCCCATCATGCTTTCTTTGACTTTGTTGAACTTGTTACTGTATGTCTGTACTAGACTGTAGTATGAACTGGCAGCAGATTTGGCATGAGCTATCGATGTGGTTATTTGACACACTATAGGAACAGGAATCCCACTTGCTTTTTTGCTTTGATTAAATTCTGTTATGAGGAAAAAGCAGTTGCAGGGGAGGAAAGGAGGATCAGTTGTGGGTGTCTTCATGTTGTGGGTGAACGCTGAATAGGGTCTGAAGAGGTTAAGACATAGGGTTGGCATTTTCAGGTGACTCTTAGGATGGGAAGTTCTCCAGGACCAGCGTAATGGATCTCAGGGGTGGAACAAGCATTAGGAGAAGCCTAGACTGGTAGGACAATCGAAGATAGACAGCCACTGGGCTTTTTGCATGATCTGAACCCCTTGGTGCCCATTTGTAGGTGACTTGGCTGCCCTATGCCACCAACTGGACTGCTTCCTCCTCTACCTTTGGGGCACGTGGTGGTGGTAATGGTTGGTACATTCCAACCAAAGCTCAGAGAAGCCAGGAAAGAGAGAGCCTGCTTGGAGAAATCCCCCTACCCCTCCACAGGCACATTATGGCATGTGTCATGTCCCTCTGCATCAGAGGGACTGCAGAAGGAGACTTGGGTTTAATTTTGTTAGGTCTTTTTCCCTGGAGAGTCTTGGCTTTCAGATGAAAGCTCTTTCGAGGGTGGAGACTTCTTTTTTACCAAAGAAGGAGCCACAGACTCAGTAGTTTGTCTTGAACTTGGTGGCTTTCTGAGATGGGTTTGGGAAAAGCCACAGTGTTTTCTGTTCTCACAATATCCTCTCTGGACATCTGTCCCCTTCTTCCTCCTCAGAGCTGGAACACGGTGGACAGAGAATACTGTCAGCACTGTAACCCTATAACCAGATCCTGCACCTGTGGGTGGGCTGGGGGCTTTCCAGGATTCCTAAAGTAAGGGCCAGATGCCAGATTGAGTCCTGGTTGAAAGCAGTTCCTGCAGCTCTGGACCCAGGTTCAGCCACTGCCTCTTTGAAAAGCTTCCTTTTCTCAGTCAGCCAGGTCAGGTCTAAGAATCAGCATCCCATTAGGCAAGTGGTCTGTGTTCTAGAAACAGCATCAGACTGGGGCTCGGACTATAAGGGTTCTATAGATGATTCTGTTCCTTTAAATCTGTGGAATGATCTCCTGTTTATCAAGCACATTTTGATTTAGTTCTCACCAACCTGTGATTGGGCATTATGATCTCTCCCCTACTGGGAAAACTGAGGCCCACAGGGACTGGGGAGCTGAAACCCAGGTCTGGCTGAGTCTGGGCCCAGGGCCCTTGCCCTTGCTGTCAGACCCTATTCCCTAAGTCCCTTCCTCTACAGAGCAAAATCTCAGAGGAAGATTGGCCAGAGATGTCGTTTCAGCTGGACCTACTAGGAGGACTGTGTGGGCCCTTTTGGGGGAACGGCCTCAGGAGGTGGGTTCGGCTGTGGCTCTGCTTGCAGGGGGCAAGGCCGGGAGGAGGGCTGCACCCTTGCTCCCTGAGGGTGTGTGGGCACTGGGGGCAAAGTGAATCCTCGGCTGGCCTTGAGGTCCGTGGGTTTTGGAAAGAAGAGAAAACCCACTTGGGTCACGTGCTTGAGCCTCCTCAACTCCTCTTTATTCTGTGGCTGGAGAACAGAGAAGGGACAGGGGACAAGGGGGATGGCAAATGAGACCCAGGCACATCCAGGCAGCTCCTGGCCAGCTCCACAGGCTACGTGTGGGAATCAAATCCTCTAATGTCCGAGATGGAAGGGGTGCCGAGCTCATCTTGTCCGGGCCCATCCTTATTCGGATAGGGGCTCTGAGGCCCAGGTTGGACTGCTTCCTCCTCTGCCTTTGGGGCATGTGGTGGTGGTAATGGTAAGGTACAGAGTTCCCATATACCATCCTATTTTTTTTTTTTTGGGAAAGAGAGAGTATCTTATTCTGGCACAATAAATATCCATAAGTATTTCAGGTAAGTGCCTTGAAGAATAGTTGAGTTAATCAGATTTGTAGGTATGATGGGAAACAGTATATATCACCATAAGGTAATTTGGGAGAATGATGACAAGACTTTAAAGCCAATAGACATGATGTCTTATCCCAGTGAAACAAGTTTCTGAAGCCAATATCTTCACCTGAACATGGGAGAGCACAAGTTCTTAGTAGCTACCAGATTAGAAGCAGTACGTTGAAACTGTATGAGTTCACTGGCTGTTCCTTGCACCTACACCAAGAATCTCAAAGGCACATAAATGGCTGGGGCCATCTCAGTTCCAAAACCTGCAGTGTGAGGATTCTGGGAGGAGACTCTCCATGATCATGGGTGAGGTTGTAGCTATTGGGAACTTTTACAAAAAAATGTGCAACTTGAAACAGTTTGAGACTTTTGCAAAAACAGTTCAGCTCAAAAGAAAAAGGACTCAGTTCTCAAAACAAGGTGTGGTTTGAAGCAACCATTGCTAATCATTACATCATGGCTCCCACTTTGATTGTTAAGCAGGCAGGAATCCCAGTAAGAGGGACAATTCTGCCATCCAGACACAGGAAACATGATACTTGGGCTTCTTCCTTTGGAAAGTAGCAGGAAGAAGATGACAGGAGAAGAAGGAGAATGAATGGTGTTCTTTCTTCTTAACTTGAGAGTTTGATTCCAATGCTGTATCAAACTCCAGAAATATTCCTTTTCCTACATGCAGTGAAAGTTTCTGCAAATTTGGAGAATGCTAAGGCAGAGTGAAGAGTGTATGCCATCCATTTTATTTTTCAAATATGGGTACATTTCTGTAATGTGGACCATTACATCCCTTCACACACCCTTCTTCCTGACATTCAGAGAGACAGTAAAATAACGTCCATCATAGAAGAGAAGGGTTTTTTTCTCATTGGATTTTCCTTTGCATTTCAGCAATTCCTGTTTGACCACCATTGACATCTGGCAGTTGAATGTTGTTTCCAGCTCCGTGAATCTCTTTTTGTTCAATAGGCCAAACAGTAATTACCTCACATGGGTCATGCTGGGTTCCTTAAACCTTCCTTCCCTGGAGGGCAATTTCTCCACATTCCCAATATTCCACCTGCAGTTTTCCCCATCTTCTTCCTCCTTGCACCCCAAAACACAAAGCAGGGCCACAAGAAATTGCTGGACATTGAGGTGGATGAATAAGTAGCAGCCTGCAGAGTCCTTGCCCCTCTAAAGGATACTCTTGCCCACAAAGGGACAGAGTTCACCTTCCTCCACCTCAAGACTCCTGAAGCCTTCTCCATCATACAACAATGCCTGTGTCCAAATGCCCTGGGAAGCCAGGAGGCATGGAGACTTCACTGGGGTTTGGAGTTACTGATGGGGGAAGGTGATATGTGCAGGTGTGAACTGGATGCAGAGTAATGGAGGAAAAGTGATGTAGAGGTCTGGCAAGTCAGGATGATGTCCTCTCCACTCTCCATCTGCAGTTTCAGACAGGAGCAGATGATCCAGATACCAGGAACCAAGCCCTTGTTGAACAAGTCTGCAATGCTCCTCAACAGGCTGAAAGCTTGCAGGGCTTGATCCTCATCTTTGAAGTGTTTTGAGACATATGCCTTCCTGTTGAACTCAAAGAACCTTCAATTTCTCAATAGGTGGCTCCTTGAACAAGAGTTAGATGTCTTTCAGAGCACAAGACCACATGGTGATCAGTAGAGTTGCCTTGGAGAACACTTGTCTCTTTAGCACAATACCCAAGAGGATGCACACTGCTTTCTCTATCTTCCAGTTACCACACATATCATTAATAACTGGCTCCATGGGGACTCTAAGTTAATCAAAGTCATCAATGATGAACAGGAATTTCTGTGGTGGGGCTAGGATGTCTGTAATGGTATCTTGATGTTCAGCCCAAGCCTTGGAAATCAGCTCAGCAAAAGTGCATGTCCCCACCTGGTTGAATTCTTTGTAGCAGAGAGAGAAAGTATATTTGAATGTCTGTCTGAGAGTGTCCTCTATCCAGTCCAGCATCAATTTCTTGGCCAGCATGGTTCAACATAATGCAGGAGACTTTTGCATCACCACCATGTCTGTAAAAATCACTTCAAATATTTTAGAATTACAGAATGCGATCAGCCTCTCATATCCCTGGGTGAAAATAGGGAAATGCTCACTGGCTCCAGGCCAAAATTTTTCTTCCAGTTTGCCAGAACTTCTTCCTCAATATACTTCTGTATTTATGATCTCTACCTTGCAATTCTTTCTCTAAATGAAGTTGGGATTTCTTCATCATTTGAATTTTTTGGCTCTTTGTTCCATGTTGTCTCTGTCAGTTCATCCTTTGTCTTCTTGGAAAGATCCATTTAGCTCATTTTGTCAAAAGCCTTGATAGCCACCATCCGGACAGCCTTGCGCAACCACGGCTCCTCTTCTCAGCTCATCATCCTATTTTAACACCTTGCATCAGTGTGGCACATTTGTTACAATTCATGAAAGAACATGTATTATAATTGTACTATTAACTACAACATATCTTCTTTTGATTGATGCTAGAAAGCATGGTTTCAGAACGGGATCCTATTTGGAAATGAACCTGAGGAATGTGCACGCTGGGCTTACTCACAATTGAACAGCTGGGTGTTTTCCAGCCCGGGGCCTCCATGGGGGTCACCTGTACCAAGCCGAGAGATGCTCAGCTCTGAGAGTCCTGGGTTCCTTCTTTGATACAGGTTGTGCATTTTTTCCTCTTGGGCATCACCATCTGCTATGGTCCAGGCTTCTGGGAGGAAGAGGCAGGGGAATTCCTCCTGTGAGCCCCTCCACACGTCCCTCTGAGAGCTGGTCACGTTGTCTACAACACGGATAAAGACGGATGACTGAGGGCGGCCGAAGGACCTTCTCCTCTGACCAGCTTGTCACCTTGCTCCAGCAGAGGTACGTGCCTCTTCCCGCAGGCCTGGGGACACCTGCATAGACCCTCTGGCCCCTGATGGTCCCCCTGAGTGCACAGGCTGAGCATGACGGGAACATCTGGAGGAGCAGACGTCTGTTTATTTAATTACCCTGGGAGAAACCTAGAAGCAGCTTCAGATATGGACCTGCAGTGGATGGATTAAAAAAGAAAGAAAACATGATAGTTAACTTCAGGTGCCCAGCAGCCAGAGATCCTGAAAAGAAAAGGGCTGTGCAAAGGGCTGGGACAGGGCTGCCACCAGGGCCCATTTTGCAGGATGAGCACCATGTGCCACAGGGAAGTTAAACTGAAGCTTGAGTGTGTTAAGGATTTGCTTGAATCTGTCCAACAGTGACAGCCAGAAACTAGGCACTAATTGCCCTAGAAAACAGAGGGGGCTCTTTTTAGGGGGTCTGGCCAGAGCCCTAGCACCTGTCCTGATAGCCCAGTGGTTTGCAGCTGGGGACGATTTTGCCCCCAGGAGACATTTGGCAATGTCTGGACACATTTTTGATTGTCACAATTGGGGAAGGGGCTGGTACTGGCATCCAAGGGTAGAGGCCAGAGATGCTTCTTAATATTGTACAAGGCACAGGACACCTCCACGACAAAGGATTATCCAACCCCAAATATCTGTAGTGCTGAGGGTGAGAAACCCGGGGACAGCCCGATCCTAGGCCCTGCTCGTGGAGCAGGGAAGATGGGGGCAGCTGTGAGAAAACCTGCCTGGACCCCCGGGAGGAGCTGCACCAGGCAGAACCCCGTGGAGCCCAGTGCCAGCTGCTCTCGGGTGTTGGTAAGGTGTCCACCTCCCTGGGTGAGGTGTGTTCACCACAGCCAGTCCTCCTTGAGTAATGTCAAGAGAAGCTTATAAAGTATTTTAAGAGCTTGCTAAAAGACAACTTCAGAAGCACATAAATACTTCCATAAACGCCAACAGGTTGCCCAGCTTTCGGAAAGCCCAGGTTGTATGATGCAAGGACCGGGTTTACCTTTGGTCCTTAATTCTCAGGTTCTTCTCTTGGCCTTACCTATCTGGCAGTTTTGCTTTTTGCTCTGTTTATTCCTTCTCTGTCCAACAAGTCTGCCACTGACCATCTCTGTAACCTGTCCAGGGACCCGGAGGGTTAGAGTGGGCTGTCCCCGGGTCCCGATTCTATCCTCCTGGGTTCAGAGGGCTGAGGACCACAAGGCAAACGACCCTCTTGCCCCACCCATGGATCCAGAGCACATGGCCAGGAGAGCTCTCCATAATGAGGTGTTCAGCGACTGCCTGAGGGAATGGCTGTGGGACACCCCCCCCCCCATCCTTCCCCTGCCATCATGTTGTGCCTGGTGGACAATAAATTTATTTATTTATTCATTCATTTATTTGAGTAGCTGTAGGTTTGAAGAAAAACCATGCAGAAAGAGCAGTCCCCATATTACTGCCCCCACCAGGCAGGGCTTACCCTTAGCAGCCCGCGAGCACTCACACATATGACCCTTTGCTGGCCACAGCCATAAGCCATCATCAAAGACGGTCCTATTAGACCAGTCAGTATTTCTACAGTACCTGATGTTTCTCAGAACACATTTACTTCTGCTCTCATTTGAGCCACATGTCTGGTGAGGCAGGTAGGGGGATGATCTCTTCTGCTCCAATGAGGACACTGAGGATCCTGGAGGAGAAGTGACGTGCTCGATATCACAAGTCAAGTTCTCAGCAGAGCCAGGATTTGAACCCCAGCATCTTGTCCCTAATTTCTGGGTGCCTGGACTTGACCCTGGTTACATGGGGAAGCAATGGGATAAGGACATGGGATTTGGGGTCCAAGAGCCCTGGATTTAGAATCAGGCTCTGCTCTTCACTGCCCGTTCACCTTGGGCAAGCTTTTGAACCACTCTGAGCCTCAGTTTCCACATTTATAAAAGGGAGACAGTTTCAGCCACCTCCTGGGATTGTTAGGAGATGTAAATGAAATAACTATGAGCTCTGTAATAAATGCTCCATGAATTTGAGTTCCCTTTCCTCTCTTTTCATCACCCCCCTGGCCCAGCCATCCCATGCGTGGCTATGAGGGGTGGGGGTAGTGGGTGGGGATGTCAAATGAACAGACCGGACTCCTCCACAGAAGGCAGAGAGGGCAGGAGCCATATGTCATCCATGAGGCCACTCCCGATTTATGGGATGTGATGCAAAGACTCTTTGAAGAGGCTATAAAATTCACATTCTGTTGGGAAATGACAACAGCCAAGAGTCCTGACTTAGCAAACCAAATTCAACATTTTTTTTACAAGGCAAGAAACTCTGGATGGGTAGCAAAAAATCACCTTTAAATGAGATTAACTTTCTGGAATAGGAGTAGGCTTTCCCAAGAGTGAAAGATGTGTAACATGCCAACACCCCACAGACAGTGTATATAAATGCCCCGGACAGGCCCCGAGAGCCCAGAACCTGAGCTCCTTGCAAAGCCGCAACTTTCCTCTGCTATTGTCATGGCAACCCCGATCTGCATCCCGAGCTGCTCTGCTGGGTCTCTCAAGGGCCTCTGCAGCACAGCAGGTGGCATTTCTCGGTTGTCCTCTGTCCGCTCTGTGGGCTCCTGCAGGGTGCCTAGCCTTGCTTGTGCTGGAGGGTCCATCTCCTCAGTTAGGCTGGGCCTTTCAGGCCTTGGGAGCTGCTTGCCGGGCCCCTACCTGTCTCCCGGGTACCACCCCTCTGGCTTTGTTGGGAACGGGGCCTGGCTCTGCGAGGGCTCCCTCAATGGCAACGAGAAGGAGACCATGCAGTTCCTGAACGACCGCCTGGCCAACTACCTGGAGAAGGTGCGGCAGCTAGAGCGGGAGAACGCAGAGCTGGAGACCAAGATCCGGGAGTGGTATGAGTGTCAGATCCCATACATCTGCCCGGACTACCAGTCCTACTTCAAGACCATCGAGGAGCTCCAGCAGAAGGTGACGGGCCACCCAATCCCTGGGAGGGGGTCTGCTTCATGAGAAGTCCTGCCCAGATGGGACTGCAGTTTTTAGGGAACTCTCCTGGCAAGGAAAGCTCTTCTCTCTAGGGTCTTGATTTCCTGCCATCTCTTGTTTGTAACCAGCCATTCCTCACTTCTCTTCCCAGTGTCATCTGTAGGAAGGGTCCTAATCAACCCCTCCAGGACACAGGCACTGTGCCTGATGCTCTCCTATCCATTGGTTTATTTATTCTTCATTCTGGAGGGATGACTGTTACTAGAACTATTTAACAGAAAAGGAGGTTGAATTTTAGAGTGGTTCAGTGACTTACTCAAGATCCCACAGCCTGTGAGTGTTGGATACAGAATCTGAATCCAGGTCTGCCTGGTTTTGTCCACCTCACCCTGGTGGCTCCCACTGGGCCACTCTGTGGGCTACAGATGCCAGGCCTGAAGCCCACTGACATCCTTGTGATGCCTCTCCCTGGGGCTGATGCTCCCTCCGCACCTTGGCTCAAGGCTCAGGGCTGGAAATGCTGAAGTCTGCCGGTAGCACATGGAAGCAAGGCCTCTGTGAGCCGGGCTGTCCTCTCCCCGTTTCCCTCTCACTGCTCACGGGTGGCCTTTGTTCCCCAGATCCTGCTGACCAAGGCTGAGAATGCCAGGCTGACTCTGCAAATTGACAATGCCAAGCTGGCTGCCGACGACTTCCGGACCAAGTGAGCGGGCCTGATCAGGGAAGCTTTGCTGTGCTGCTCCCTCACCTCTGCTCCTGCCTTGACGAGCTGGCAGGGTGGGAATTAGGCCAGATGGAGCTGTCAGTGGGAAGTCTGACACAGGCCCTGGATCCTTCCTGGGTCCAGGGAAAGAGCCTGCGGTGCTCCCTACCCCAAATTATCCTCTGTGGCTAGACAGTAGGGCAGGGGCCCTGCCTGTTGCCTGGCTGTTGATGGAGCTCTGTGTGTGCAGGTACGAGCACGAGGTGTCCCTGCGGCAGCTGGTGGAGGCCGACATCAACGGGCTGCGCAGGATCCTGGACGAGCTGACCTTGTGCAAAGCCGACCTGGAGATGCAGGTGGAGTCCCTGAAGGAGGAGCTGCTGGGTCTCAAGAAGAACCATGAGGAGGTGAGGCTGGTCCATGTGACTCTCCGAAGTTTCCCATCCAGCATGGGGAAGTCACTGCTGAGCCTTTGGCACAATGACAGTGACAACCACCTCCACAGGACACCAGTTGACATTTATTGGCAGCTTACTGTGTACCAGGAACTATATGGAGTGCTCTGCCTTTCATCCTCATTTCATTTCATACCTTGTTTCATCGTCACAACAACGCCAGGGGGTAGAGACTAGCATATGCTCATTTTACAGATGAGGAAACTGAAGCTCAGAGAGGTTAAGCGTTTGCCTAAGATCACACAGAGACACAGTCCTGCCCATGATGCTAAATCTCCATCTGGGCAACCACACTGTGGTGCCCGGTAACAATTTGATTTGTCTGATGTTTGCATCATCTCATTTAATTCTCCCAAATCCCTAGCAGGTAGGTAAACGCCAATGAGGAGTCTGAAGCTCCAAGAGGTTAAATATCCTGTCTAGTGTTACACAGCCGGCAACTGAGCTCTGTTGAACCCCAAATCTAGCATCCTTTTCACAACCTCGTGCCCCTTCGCCTCCTCTCTGCAGGAAGTCAACGCACTCCGTTGCCAGCTTGGGGACCGACTGAATGTGGAGGTGGATGCCGCCCCACCGGTGGACCTCAACAAGATCCTGGATGATATGCGGTGCCAGTATGAGGCCCTGGTGGAGAACAACCGCAGAGACGTGGAGGCCTGGTTCAACACCCAGGTGGGGCTGGGGCAGCCCAGGAGCACAAGCTCCTGGGGGAGAGGGTGGGGGTGTTCCCTTTAAAGTAGCTTCACTTGGCCTGACCATGCTCTGCTCCTCTTCTGTGTTTCAGACCGAGGAGCTGAACCAGCAGGTGGTGTCCAGCTCGGAGCAGCTGCAGTGCTGCCAGACAGAGATCATCGAGCTGCGACGCAATGTCAATGCCCTGGAGATCGAGCTGCAGGCCCAGCTCAGCATGGTGAGTGGCCTCCACCAGAGACACTGGCCACGGCTCGTGGTGGGCCACCTGATCCAGCGGCCTCACGTGGGGTTACCAAGGGTGTGATCACAAGCTTTGGGCTGAGGGTCTTTGGGGGTGGGGTGCCCTCCTGTTGGCAGCTCTTCCTTTCCCATTGCAGCGGAATTCCTTGGAAAACACGCTGGCTGAGACCGAGGCCCGCTACAGCTCCCAGCTGGCCCAGATGCAGTGCATGATCAGCAATGTGGAGGCCCAGCTGGCCGAGATCCGCTGTGACCTGGAGCGGCAGAACCATGAGTACCAGGTCCTGCTGGACGTCAAGGCCCGTTTAGAGTCTGAGATCTCCACCTACCGCCGCCTGCTGGAGGGAGAAGATTGCAAGTGAGTAGTCTAGACCGAGAAACCTCAGGGCTCTATGGAGGGCGTCAATCCCTGGAGCTGTTATTGCACAGATGAAGGGGTGCACATAGACCCAAAGCCTATGGAGATCCCTTCTGGGCTTTGATGATTCACAGGGGATGAGCCAACTCGACACACACAGTGGTCCTCTGTCCATCTTTAGGCTGGGAGTTTCTGGTCTTCGTGCCAGCAGTCCTAGGCTCCCAGCCTTGGGGATCTCATCCTTGGTTGTTACCTACCTGTCTCCATGGATCCCCCAGATCTGTTTAACGTGACTCTCAGTCCTGTGCCTCGATGTCAAAATCACCCTGCCATGACTTCATTTCCCCAGGCTTCCTCCTCACCCCTGTGCCACAGAATGCAAGTCTGCTGTGAGGGTTCCTTACATCCCGAGTGTGCCCTGCGGCCCGGGTCCCCAGCTCAGCACCCAGATCCGCACCATCACCGAGGAAATCAGGGATGGGAAGGTCATTTCCACCAGGGAGCACTTGCAGCCCTGCCAGCTGTGAGCGGCCCACCTGGCTCAACAGGCCAGGGCCTGGCTCAGGGGAAGGAGGACACCCCTGTGGCCCCTGGCTGCTAAGCGACCCCATCCTTTCCTAGAGGTGCCCCCGCTGTGCAAGTTTTTCTACCAAAATACTTCTCCTGTTGTGTTTCTGGACTTAACCGTGCTTTTACACCATGCAACATGTAAACAGATTTCCCTGGGAATTTATCCAATAAAGTGTGTTCTCTTGGCATAGCAAATTCGCCCCTGGCTCAGTCTGTTTATTCTCATGTGCTTAGTTTTGGGGGTGTTTGTAAGGAGTTGCAGTAAAGTCGGGGTGGGGTTGGCTTCAGGCCTGTCTTCTCTGGCTCTGAGTGGTGGGCTGTGGCGGGGTGATCCAAAATATTTAATAATGGGGGTGTCCCAGGTGCTGGCCAATGGGAACAGACACTGAGCTTATCCAGATGGGCCCTGGTCATAACCCACTGGCCCGGCTGTGGGCACCACCTTGGGATAGCCCGAGAAGAGGCAGAGACTGTCAAGTTGGTCCTTCTTGGTAGCCCTGCCTGGCTCTCGTGGTTCTTTCTCTCTTCTCTGCAGCTTCTCCTCTCTTGCCCATCCCCTATCACCCTGCTGGCCCACCCCCACTGCTGACACTGAGGATGGTTCAGGAAAGGGGGTCCCAGGACCACCAGGCCAGGGAGGGCCAAACCCCAGGCAGCCAGCCTGTACTAACCACGTCGGGGAGGGGAGTCAGAGTGAGACGTGAGCTGAAGGTGGGAGGGGCAGGTGGCTTCACGTCCCCAACCCTGGTTTCAGGGCTGAAGTGAAGGGCGGCAGGGACAGCGAAATGGGGATGGGGTGGAGTCAGAGATGGAGCAGGGGGAGGGGACAGCCAGGGCTCACTGTGGAGTGTCCCGGTTTCTCCTGGCCCAGATGTGCTGGTCTGGGTGGGGCCTGCCGCCAGGTCCCTGGACATCCCTCTGATCACAGAAGCCCCAGCTGTGAGAAGCTGAGAGCCTCATGACTCTTTAGTCCCCTCATTTTTCAGTTGAGAACACAGGCCCAGAGAGGGGTAGCAACTCACCCCAGGCCACCCAGAAGTGAGAGGCCGAGATGGGGCCTTTACCTGGCTACTCTAACTCTTACTGAGGTGCTCTTTCTGGCACACACCTGCTCATCCTTCCCTCTCTCCTCTGCCTCTGGGCTCCCCATGGGAGAGAGCTGGGGTGGCCTATGACTCCATAAATCTATGACTAAACATCCATCCTTGGCCACCTGCTGGACAGGCCAGAGGTGCCACAAATGAATCTCAGACCTTAGGAAAAGATGCCGCATGGGCAGATGACAGAGCATCCTGTGGGGCCTGAGCCCGGCTCTGCAACGTGGGGTGTGTTCCCAGCTGCGTGGCCTCTCTGGTTTTGGCTGGTTCATCTGTGAACTGGAGCATCTGGAGGTGCTGTCCCTGGAAGTGGTGGCTACTGGTGTTGGTGTCAATGGAAATGAAGAGTCCCTGGGCTCTGAGTGGGGTGTGGGAAACCCATCGGGGGGACGAGGCACTTTGCTTTATGTGACAGGCGGCAGTGGGGCCCCTGGAGCTGGAAAGCAAATCTGAGGGCCTCGGCCTCTGAGGACCCACTCAGCTTTCAGCCAGTCCACGTCTGCCCTGGCTCTCCCTTCTGCCCTGCCCTGGCCCCTTTCTGGGCTGCAAGCCCCTGCTCTCGAGCCTGAGGCCCACCTCTCCTGGCTCTGGCCTGGCTTCTCGAGGCTGAGGAGGTGAGAGGTGGCAGCCGAGTGTGCCTAGATCTGCATCCCATTCCCGGTGGTAGTGCCTGGAAACAGCCAGGGCTCAGGGAATGGACTGTAACAGGTACACTTGAGCTGACTGGCCCCGTGTTGGGACAGGCAGACCACACAGGGTTGTGACCTAACACATTGTCATGCTGCCATTCCTTGCACCGAACGGTATTTGCCATTTTATGAGCACTCTAAGTTTACGGAGAACACTCACAGCCTCATCCATGTACACAGCTTGTAGGCGTTGTGTTCATGAAGTTTTGCCTAGTGTTTTGTTAAATTGCCCAGAGCGTCTCTGCATTAGCTAAGGGATGGCTCTATTCTCAACCTTATAGTCACTCTTAACTTAGGGCCAATTTAAAGCACTAACTAGTTTCGATCACTGTACAATTTGATGTGCAAACTAGAATTCAGTGCTGTTGTGGAGTCGGCACAGGCTCGCCCCGAGTCCCACAGCAAGTGGCAGACTTGGGATAGCATCTCAGGTCTTTTGACTTGCATTTCATTGCTTTTTTCATGCCATCAAGAGAGAGATGGTATAAAACACTACATTTTATAAAAGCTCCCAAGAGTGACCATGATACCTTATTTCAAAGTGGTCTGATATTCTTGTGCTTTCTAGATATGATAGGTGGCTGTCATTCTCATTCACACATCCATTGATCAATCAGCAGGTATGAACAGAATCCCCTGTACATGGAAATCCCAGCGCCAGTGTGGGGGCTCCTCTAGGGAGAGGCAGGGCAGGGGGACAGCTGGACACGATGGTCTCTCATGGGCAGAGTTCTCAGGGGCTCAGGGGCCGGGTGGCCCCACCCTCCCCACAGCACCAGGAACAGCTTCCGGGCAGCAGGAGGGGCGTGGGGCAGGCTTTTGGGTTCCAGAGAGAGGGAGAGATCACAGAGAGCTGAGGTGACCAGGGAAGACGTTAGGAGGGATTTGGATCTGATGGGAGACTTGAAGGATGGGTCATCATCGGTGAGACAGGGAAGGAGTGTGAAGGGCATTTTAGGGCATGGCCCAGTGGACCCATCATGTGTTCTGGGGGCAGCGCGGACCCCATATGAGCAGAGTGCGAAGGTCCTGGAGGGAAAGTTGTTAGGATACTTGCTAAGCTATGTTAGTTCTCGATGCTAAGGGTTCCTGGCACCTGCTTTGTTCTATTAAAAAGAGTTCTAAGAAAGAATGGAAATAGACCAGAATAATTTACAGGATTCTTCTTGGCTTTTAAGAAATTTACAGGATACGTCAAAGCTCTAAGAATATTACTTCAATGTTTTATGAAATTATCTAAAAAACATCTTATCAAGAGTATTTTCGCCACACCTTTAGCAGTGAATTGGCTTGTGGGTCCCTTGTCCCTTTGCGCAGAACAGCTTTTGGCCCAGCAAACACTCTGTCCTCTGTCAGAGGAGCCATTAATTTAGGCAGATGCTGCTCAGCTTCACAGAGAAGCCTAATCTCTTTCCACTTTTTGAGCCTCAGTTTCCCCATCTTTAAAAGAAAGAATTAAATGACTGACTTTGTGTCTTTTCCTCCCTCCCTCCTTTTCCTTTTCTTCTTGTCCTCTTCCTCCCTTTCTCCTTTCCCTTCCTCTCCAAATCTTTCTTTGATTACCCACTGCATTAGCACAATTCATCAGGGGCCACCCATTCATTTACTTATTCATCCTTCCACTCATTAATTCATAATGAGCCGTAGTAATCCCAGCATGTGCTTGATGCCCATGGAGGGTTCAAAAGTATGAGGTAAGGTCTTGCCTCAAAGAACTTACTGTCTTGCTGGGGAGATGGGGCCTAAACACAAGAGGATCAGAGAACAGCAGTTAACTGAGGGCTTGGACAGTGCAACAGGGCTGCAGCAGAGGGGCAGGCTCCAGGGGGAGGGCTGGCTGGGGCTGGGCCCCCAGGGGCAGAGGGGGAGCCTGCAGCCCTGGGCTGGAAGGCCTGGGCTTTCATTCCTCTGGGTGTGGACCCTGGTGAGTCATTTGCCACCCTGATCATGGGGTCCTCCTGTGGGAGCCAGCACCTTTCTATCATGTCTGTGCTCACCATGAATGGCTGGACAAGTGCTGCTGACCCTGCTGCTCATTGGCCGTGCCACCCAGGGTAAGCCCCTGGAGCAGTTTAAGTCTCAGTTAATGAGACTCATCCATGAAGTTGTTCTGTGGATTGGATGAGATAATTCATGGGAATAGCTCAGCACAGGGCCTGGTGGCTCCTAAGTGCTCAGGGAAGGATATGTAGGGAGGATGTTCAAAGCTGGTCAGTACTGGAAACTCCCAGGCAGCCCAAGTGTGGGACCCTGCCTGGGAGACGATGTGACCCTGGATTGTGCAAACAGCATGGTGATCCCCAGGCCTTCGTGCTGTAGCTTCTCTGGGCCCTTTGGCTCCAGGGTGGCCCTTATGCCCAGAGCACATTCCTGGGAGGCTGTGGCTTAGCAGGGCTGGGGTGGAGTCCTGTACGCACATGGGTGGGAAACACAAACACCCAGGGAGGCCCAGCCAGGCTCTCAGCTCAGCTGCATCCTTTGCACCGGGGCATGGGTTTCCAGGGAGGAGAGCTGAGGCAGCCAGTGGCGTTGGGCAGGAGCCTGTGTCACCAGGCCTGGGAGTGGGAAGGGCACAGTGACTCATGAGAGCTCCAGATCTGAGAGCCCCAGACAGGCACCAGGACTGAGAGGTGGTGGCCTGTATGCTCTGAGCCAGTCCACACTCCCGGAGACAGCTGCTTAGCATCACCAGTCTCAGTCCAACGAATCGATGTCAGCTTCCCTTTGTGTGGGGCCGGCAACCTAATAGCTGCCGTTATCCAGCAGGTGCTCGTCTAGATGTTTTAAACTCATTCAAGCCTCATTGTCCCCTAGGAAGTAGAAACTATTATCTTTTTCCCATTTTACAGATGAGGAAACAGAGATTCAGAGAAGTTAAGTCACACAGTGGTGGGGCTGGGATTTCAACCCACTGAATTTACCTTGTACCATGATGCTAAGCTGCTTCTCCTGGGACAGTGGAGGGGGTTGGCCAGCCCCTGGTGGTGTCCACCCAAATCCTCTCCTTTCCCTTCTCCATAGAGCCTGAGGGTGTCCTGCAGCCTGGGGTGGAGTTCTGGAGCAGTGATGGGGCAGGGTGATGTAGTGGAGAGGGCAAGGCCAGGTTTGGGTTGCCATCTTGGCTCTGCCACCCACCAGCTGGGGTCACTTAGGCCAGCTCCTCTCCCGTATGAGACCTGGTTTCCTCGGATTCGGGATGAGGATGCTTCCCCAACTCCCAGGGCAACGCCGAGGAGGAAGCAGGACCACACACGGAGCAGCGGGCAGGGCGCCTGGTGCCCACCTGGGGCTCAGCTGGTGGTCGCTCTCCAGACAGGAAGAGAACATGTGTCCCTAACAGAGTAAGCAGGATTGCAAACTGCAGGGACGATCAGAGGGCAGCCCCCCACGGGGCCCCACCTGCCGAGGCCCCAGCCCCTGCCCCACTTCCCCTCCCGCTCAGCTCAGCAGCACCAGCCTCTCCCTCAGCTCGCACTTGCCTGGCAGATTGAATTGCTTGGAAAAATAACCCACCCTTGTCAAGCTTTCTGGGCTTCAGTCCAGTCACCAAACTCCTTTGGCACAGATAAAACCTGAAGGTCAGGCTCTCTGTACCTCCTGAGGTGGCCTGTGAATTGAGCCGCCCCCTCTCTCGCACTGCTCCCTGTGTGCACCAGAAGGAAAGGCCTCTCCATTTTCCAGCCAGGGCCGGGGAGCAAGGCCTCCTAGAGCCGGCTCTTGGTGTCCCCACAGGCGGGTGCCCGGTTAACCCACTTCCAGTCTTTCTGGCTGAAGCTCAGGGAGGGGCTGGGGATGTGTCCAGCAAGGCTCTGCTGTATCTGTAGAGACCAAATGTTCCATTTTGTCCAGGACTGAGGGGTTCCCCAGGACTAAGGACTGTCAGCACAAAACCGGAATGGTCCTGGGCACACTGGGACAGCCTGTCACCCTAATTGTACCCTCTGGGCCATTCCAGAGCCTTCTGTGCCGTGTCTCCTTGGCCCCTGCCTTCCCGCAATGACCAGGCTGGCTCTCCCAGCTCCTGGGAATCGACCCACGGCCTCCTCTAGTCCCTGGGGCCCATAAAAGAAGAAAAAGCTAGAGAAAGTCAAAACACGACTCCCACGCCCGCTTAACGAGGGGGCTGAGGCTTGGGCTCTGATGAAGGGCCCCTTTGAAGAAATGATGGAAAACTGGTCTTCCTGGCGACATGGGGCAGTGGAGATGAGTCTTGACATAGCTACTGACCCAGCGGGGCTCATTTTTTACTAGGCTGGGAAACGTTCACGGGAAGCTAAATAACAGGTTAATGAGGGGTTCTGAGAGAAAGTGGTATTAACTTTAATGGGGAGAAAACACTTAGTGAGGGCCAACACCCACTGGGGCAGAGGTATAAACCCGAGGTGGGGAGCTGCTTCTCGCACTGGGGGTTCCTGGCCTCGGACGTCTTGCACTGGGCTGCTGAGGGCATGGCTTCCAAATGCATCAAGTCCAGCTTCTCCTCGGCATCTCTCAAGAGCCCAGGAGGGGCCCCTGGGGGGTCCACTTGCGTGTCCACAATGTACTCCAGTGGCTCGTGCAAGCTCCCGAGTCCCTCCCGCAGGACCCGCAGCTTCTCTGCATGTTCAACTGGGCTGGGCAGAAGCAGCTGCAGGGCCACCAGCTTCCTCCCTGCTCTCTGCCTCTCTCCTGGGGGCTTTGCCACTGGCTACAGCATGGGTGGGGGCTGGTTTGGGGAGGGCATCCTCACCAGCAACGAGAAGGAGACCATGCAGTTCCTGAACGACCGCCTGGCCAACTACCTGGAGAAGGTGCGGCAGCTGGAGCGGGAGAACACAGAGCTGGAGAGCCGCATCCGTGAGTGGTGCCAGCAGCAGGTGCCCTACATGTGTCCCAACTACCAGTCCTACTTCCAGACCATTGAGGAGCTCCGGAAGAAGGTAAGAGGTCCTGTATGGCTTCAGCTGCCCGGGGACGTGGGGCCACCAGGGCTGGGCTGTGAGGGGAACTCGACTCCTGCATGGCACTTTGGAGGTCACGAAGTATGTTCATGTCTGTGTCCTCATTTGCTCCTGCCAATAATCTTAGGAGGGAGGTTTCATTAGTCCATTATACAGATGAGAACACTGAGACTCAGCCTGGTTAGGTGACTTATTCACGGTGACCCAGATGCAGTTAGCAAAGCCAGATCTCAGATGTAGGTTGTGCGATCTTTGGAAATGCCCACCTCTCTGAGCTTTAATTTCCTCTTGAAAAACAATTCTTTTAAGATGGGGAGATTGGATTTGATGTGTTTGGTGCAGATCAGGTTTCCTGTAAGTAACTCAGGTCAGGAAGGAAAAGCCTGTCAGAGAAGTTTCTTTCTTGCCAGGCCCATTTTCCATATGAAAGTCGCATCTGGCTCCTGAGAGGGCCCCTTTATGACCAGAAAAGCACAGGGCACTCTGATGGAAATGACCTGCCCTGGACCTCCCTCTGGGGGCCCCAGCAGGCTCAGGAGGCAGAAAGGAGCCTTGCCTCACCATGCCAGGCCTTTCCCGCAGCCCCCTTCTCTCTAACCCTAGATCACAGGCCATAGACCTTAGAGGTTTTCTAGTCTGACCCTTTTCTCATTTGACCTGCAGCATGTCCAGCAGTCTTCATGGAGCCTCAGCTGCCACGAGTCTGGGGGTGGGTGAATCCTTCCCTCCAGAGGCAGCCCACACCAGCTTTGGGCCGCTCCAACCAGCAGAACAGCCTTCCTTTCACTGATCTCCCTTCTTTATTTCCCCAGACTCTGTGCACCAAGGCTGAGAATGCCAGGCTGGTGGTGCAGATCGACAATGCCAAGTTGGCTGCCGATGACTTCAGAACTAAGTGAGTTGTCTGAAGGGGAAGATGATCGACATCTTCCCCCCTGCTAGCCCCGTGGTTGGAACTGGTAGGGCTGGACATTGGTGATGTCCGGGGTCAGGGTTTTGGCTGCACTGAGTCACTGACACACTAAGGCAGGACTCAGAGCACCAGGCCAGCTTAGGGTGGGACCTGACTTAGATACAGAGAGGAAATGCAGCTTCTAGAACCCCGTTCTGTGCCTGCAGGTACGAGATGGAGCTGTCCATGCGGCAGCTGGTGGAGGCCGACATCAACGGGCTGCGCAGGATCCTGGACGACCTGACCCTGTGCAAGTCTGACCTGGAGGCCCAGGTGGAGTCCCTGAAGGAGGAGCTGCTGTGCCTCAAGAAGACCCATGAGGAGGTGAGCATGGGGGAGGAGGTGAAGGATGGGGAGGGGACTGAGCATGGGGGAAGAAGCGAGCATGGGGGGGAGGTGAGCCAGGCAGCCAGCTGGGAAGTGAACTCATCCTGGTCTGTGCCACAGGAAGTGAACTCGCTGAGCTGCCAGCTTGGGGACAGGCTCAACGTGGAGGTGGATGCTGCCCCACCTGTTGACCTGAACCGTGTTCTGGATGAGATGAGGTGCCAGTACGAGACCCTGGTGGAGAATAACCGCCGGGATGCTGAAGACTGGTTCAACACCCAGGTGGGCCAGAGCAACAGAGGCCCATAGGGGTCCCACGGAAGTAGCCTCAGGGTTTTGAATTGAGAAACCTGAGTCTGAGGCCCAGCTCTGGTTTGACCTCACTGTGCAAACTTGGGCAGGTTGCTGTTCTCTAAGCAACAACGTCCTCAAGTGTGAAACAAATAGGCGATCTGGAAGGTCCTTCTTGGCTTCTGGAGAATTCTGAAGCCGACCTCCCAATGCTTCTGAGCAGGTCCTGTGTGTGTATGTTTCAGACGGAGGAGCTGAGCCAGCAGGTGGTGTCCAGCTCGGAGCAGCTGCAGTCGTACCAGGCGGAGATCATCGAGCTGAGACGCACGGTCAACGCCCTGGAGATCGAGCTGCAGGCCCAGCACAGCTTGGTGAGCCCCGAGGCTTGAGTGTGGCGGCTGCTGGACCGAGTCCAGCAGCACGCCAGCTCCCAGCCTCCATGCTCTGACCACACAGGCAGGCCCCAGGGGTTCCCTTTCCTGAGCTTCAGGACTTCTTTGTGCTGAGAAGAGGCAATTGAAGGCCCAGCCCCCAGCCACAAATGCCCCAGTGGTAAAAATAGGAGCCTGTGGCAGCCACAGGTTCTGGCTGTAGCTCCTGTATTTGTGTAAGCAGATACACCTTCCGGGTAATTATCAGTTACTTGGAGATGAGTCGCTCATCCTAGTTCAATGTGATCCTCTGAGCCTCAATTCTTAGATTCCGAGGCCTCACTGAGATTCAGATGGCTTAAGTGCTTCTCCTTCATTCCTTCTCTGACCACTAACCTTCCTCTTCCCTACACTACCTGCAACCTTCACAGAGAGATGCTTTGGAATCCACTCTGGCTGAGACGGAGGCCCGCTACAGCTCCCAGCTGGCCCAGCTGCAGGGCCTGATCAGCAACGTGGAGTCCAAGCTTGGGGAGATCCGCTGTGACCTGGAGCGGCAGAACCAGGAGTACCAGGTGCTGCTGGACGTCCGTGCCCGGCTGGAGTGCGAGATCAACACGTACCGGAGCCTGCTGGAGAGCGAGGACTGCAAGTGGGTATCATCTTCCGAATGCAGTCTACAAAGTTCTGGGGAGACAACGTGGTGCTGGGGAAGAGCCCAGGATTTGGGGTCAGGAGTCTCGGTTATTAGTTCTGGTCTTGTTACTGTGGCAAATCCCTATTCTTCTCCGGGTCTCCTTTTCCCCATTGGTAAAATGAAGGGGCAGGACTGGGTGACCTTCAGGACGACCTTGGCTTTGCACATTCTGCTACCTGCTCTGAGGTATTGATGACAGCAATTGAAGGTCTTGAAGGTCTTGAAGACAGTGCTTGGGAGACCAGAGTAATGTGACCACTTTCTTTCTTCTAGGCTCCCCTGTCACCCGTGTGCTCCCGACTACTCACCCTCCAAGTCGTGCCTTCCCTGTCCTCCTGTGGCCTCCTGCAGTCCTGGCACAGCTCGCACAACCTGCAGCCCCCGCGCCATTTGTGTGCCCTGCCCGGGGAGCCGGTTCTGAACATGGCTGACCAGAAGGCCAAGGCCACTGTCTCCAGGGCTTGGACCTGTCCTCTACTCAACCCCAGCCCTTAAAGCCCAATTTCCTCTCCTGGCAGAGCCCAGGGCCTGGCCGTGAGAGTGCTTCCCGCATATGCATGCCTTAAAGTTTCTCAAAAGTCAGTCACTAAGGCTGGCTGCCCCTGAGGGGCAACTTCTTATCATTTCAATGGGTGCTGGGGTCTTGGTTCTCAGGCTGCCTCTTGGGGTCAGGTTTTCCTTCTGGGTGCTTTTCAGTTGGTTCTGAAATGCAATAGAGGGCAATTGGTGGAACAATAAAACTCATTTGCTCTGGCCTCTGATGACTCACTTGCACCATCCTGGTGGGATTGGTTTGTGTTTCTGCTGGATTCAGAGGATTGACTCTAGGGCAGGTGCATGGGGGATATTTGACCAAGTGTGACCCTGAGAATGACAGGATCACTATGCCCCCGTTTGGGGCAGGGATGCATAGAGGTCTTCCCCAGTAACCGCACTTAATGCTCGGCTTTCCTGATGAAGACCTTTCTCCAAGGTGCCAGGGTGTTGACAGAGGTTACCAGACCTCTCCTTCCTGTTTTCTTGGTAAACACCTGGGGTCTCAGGGTTAGGGAAGACCTCTCCTTCCTGTGCTCTTGGTAAAAACCCTGGGGTCCCAGAATAGGATGGATAAAACTGAGATCAGTGCAACTGGAAACATTTGGGACACTTTGCTGGCCTCATGTCTGTAGTCCCCATAAGGCAGTGATATGGTGTCCCATGCCCAGGGTACTTTTAAAGGTTTGTTGTGTCCACCCTCCTCTTCCACTACTACAGACTTTCAAGCAGCCCTTTCAGTTCAGCAAACCCCCTTCACAATCCACTTCCCATCTCAAGCAGGAGACGGGAGCAGGAGCCTGCCATTGCGACTTCCACCCATGATTCAGAGATTCTTATCCTTAAGAGGCTCACACATGTTCTTGTGTGCTCTTGGCACTGGACACAGTACCACTGGGTATCAAAGCATTTTTGCTAGATGTGGGAGCTCCCAGCCTCTTGGCTCAAAGCCTATCACTTGGGTCTGGAATGCTTTCCCCCAACAGACCACACAAATACCAAGTTCTATCAGTCCCACGTGCAAAATGGAGAAGGGTGAAGAGAAAACTTTCTAACATAAAAGAAAGACAGATTATTCCCAGATGGCTATTCATAAGATGCCAAGAGCAATTGCTATGATCTTCAGTGATGTTCAGAGAACTGTAACAACACCTAAGGTGGAGAACAGTTGATTGGGAAAAGATGCTGAGCAATGCAGGCTTGAACCCCCAACCCCTTCAGGTGGGTGACTCACCCTGACTCAACTTTAGATTCAGTTTTAGAATCCTACTCTTTCTAACCCCTATGTAAAGGAAGGTGTTGTAGTTTGAAGCTGTTTGGATACCAGAAAAACATCTTAAATCTGATCCATTCCTGTGGGGGTAAATTCATTGTAAGTGGGAACTTTTGATGAGGCTACTTCAGTTAAGTTATGACCTACCTCATTCAGGATGGGACTTAACCCTATTACTGGAGTCCTTTATAAATGGAGTGAATTCAGAGAGAGAGAGAGAAAGCCACAGAAGCAGGAAGCTGAAATCAATGAAACCTGGAAGGGAAGGGAAAGACCAGCAGATGCCGCCATGTGCCTTGCCATGTGGCAGAGGAGCCAAGGATCGCCAGCAGCCGGTCTTCGGGAAGAAAGCATTGCCTTGATGATGCCTTGATTTGGACATTTTCTTGGTCTCAAAATTATAAGCTAATAAATTCCCGTTGTTCAAGCCAAACCGTATCATGGTATTTTTTTAAAAGCAGCCTGGGAAACTAAAACAGAAGGCCTGGGTCTTTGGTTTCTTGCAGTCCTCTTCCTACTGGCATCCTGCAAACCTCAACCTCAATCTTCTTGGAACACCTTGGGTTGTTTTTCTGGGGCTCAGTCACCTGAGGTAGGGGGTGGTCTCAGGATCAGTCACTTCATTCAATAAACCCTTACCAAGCACCCCCTATATTGGATAGTGTGTTAGGTACCAGGGCAGGGTTGCTGAAGGGAGGCCCAGGAGGGAGCACTGGGATGGGACCAGAAGGACACCCACTCACTAGGTCTCTTCTCCTTTCTGCCTCAGTGGTGAGAGGGGGCCATGCATGATGTTAGTGCAGTGCAATGAGCGTGGGCTTTGGAGTGCCCACCACTCTTACTGCCTGTGGGAGCTTTAGGGGGTCACAGACCCTTTCTGAGACTTGGTTTCTTCATCAGTCACATAGAGAATGTGACACTATTCTCTGGTAGAGCCCTAATGCTTTGCAGAGCATATGCTGGATATTGGAAAAGCAGGCAATATTGTTGATTCTCTGTTCTAGCTAGGTGCCTGGGTTGTTCTGAAGGAAGTTGTCCCCCTTTTCCCAGCCCGGAGTTTTCTTTCTGAGGTTTTCTTCCTGGCAGGAATGCCGAGGGTAGACCAGGCAAACCAAAGCAGATATGCAGTTAAATGATATTTGTCTAATTCTGACTCTGCCCAAGCTCAGTGGGGGAAGCCTGTCAGCAGCATGGGGATGTTCTCTTCAGCACACAGGCCCAAGTTGTCTCTGTTTTACACCAGCCACACTCTTCCTCTTCATGGCATTCTTAGTGGTACAGCCCCTCCTAAGCTGTCCCCAATCCCTCCCAGACAGAGCTCACCAGCTCATGGGTAGCCCCACCTCTAAGCATAACTCACTTTGTTCGTGTATGCTTTTTAATTACAGCGCTGGATCATTTGGTCAGAGGTTTTCAACCTTGGCTGCACGTTGGAATGATCTGGAGAGCTTTAAGAAATACTGATGACTGATTCTTAGCCCCAGAAACTCTGATCTAATTGGTCTGGGATGTGGCCCAGCATTTTAAAAAGCTCTCCAGGCGATTCTAAAATGCAGCCAGGGTTGAGAACTTCTTTATTAGGTGGACGGCCTTTGGCAAGGCAAGTGGGAGGACAGGGAACTCAGGGCAGTTTGACCCAGACTTAGTGCTATCAAATCTGATCCCTATTATATTTTTGACTATTCCTCAGTTTTGCCTATTTTCTCTCCGTCGACTTCAAACGCCTCCACTGAATTTGTAATTTTAGTTATCATATTTTCAATTCCTCTTTCATAACATCCAGCTCTTGTTTCATGGATGTAACTTCTGTACTACTTATCTCTGAGATTATTAAAAAATATATATACACATATGCAGGTATCTATGTATAGATTGTTTTGGATTCTGCATTGTTTCCAATTGTCTCTGTTTCCTCCAATTTCCTTTTCTTTCTTTTTTTTAATGTTTTATTTGTTGGCTTGTTTTGTTTAATCTCTGATTTTAATGTTAGAAGCTTCCCTCAAATACCTGGTGATTCTTCTTTTTTACATTTAATGATAAAACACAAAAATCTGATGGGAAGCACTATCTATACGGACAGGGTAGCAAAATGGCTTTTTGGGTGGTAGAACCACCTAAAATCAGTTTTTGTAAGTCTTGGGTCATTCTGTTTTTCAAAGAAGGAGCCTCCAATTCTCTGCAGGGGAATAGAGCAAGGGGGCAGCCCTGGGCTGGGCCCCCACATGCACCCTATCAGCTCTTGTTATCAGAGGGCACCTTCCCAGGCTTTGCTGCAGAGCCCTGCGGCATCCTGCATCCATTCAGCCCTGAACGCTCACCATTATTTCTTGTTGCTTTCCACTCCTGCTTTCTCCCCATCATTTCCCCTTCTCTCCCTCCTTTTCTTCCAATACACTTGCTTAATGGCTTGTTTTGTCCTCGGAGAGGTTGCCTCCAATGGAAAGGCTTTGGATTCAGACAGACCTGGATTTAGAACTGACTATGCACCTGCTTGCTCTGTGACTACCTCTGCTTTTTCCTATTATGGATTCTTCCTCTGTGAAATCTACCCCTGGTCTGGCCTGTTGATTCAGACCATGGTCTGCTGTGGCTTTGAGCAATGTTGCTCTCCTTGATCACATCGACTCCGGTGTGAAACTCAGTCCTTTCTTAATCATGCAACATGCTGCTCATGCATTTGAACTTCGGCCTTTGCTGAAGATTTCTTGGGGACCTGGGATGAGACTACACCGTTCAACCATGCACAGCTTCCTGCCACCTCCCTGGTGCCTCCTGGTTCCTGTCTCCTGCTCCACCTCAGTTCTTCCCTCTATGCCTGTCCTACGAACTTCAAATCCTTCTCCCTCATCTCCCTCTGATTTCTTTCCAGCTAACATCAAGGCACTTGGGAACCCACCTATTACTCTAAGAATTTATTAATATATTTTTTTTAAGGAAAGACAGTTCCTTCCTCAAGCAGAATTCTGGTGGCAGCTGTTAGGATATATATGCTCTATCCCTCAGTTATTCTCAAAAACATAGGGAAGAAGTTGCATTTCTAGCATCACTATACCTCATTACAAGAATAATTATCTTACAGGTTTTTTGGTGAGCATTAAATGGGCAAATTGATGACAAGCATCCAGCCCGGTGCTTGACCCTTGCAGACATTCAATGAGACCTGGCTATGACCATGAAGGATGTTCCGGTCAGTATCATGCTGTGTACTTGGTATTTCCCACCATTCCTCCTTCCATCTAATGCCACTGTCTTCTCTAAATAATTAATCCAAGCAAAGGTACTGGGGTTTATGGTTATTGCAGGAAAGAATATATTAAACACATATTAAAGCACTGAGCTAGCACGTTGTTCTCTTAAGGGATGTCGAAGGCCTCCATAGTTGGAGACACCTGTTCCATTATCCCAGCTTAGCTCATCCCTGGACCACAAAGTGTCCTTCTCAAGGGAGCTGACTCACATGGCTTACAGTGTGTCTACGGTCCTGAAGCAAACCTTCTCTGTTCACCACTGCATAAAGTAAATGCAGATCCTCTTCCTGCCTGTTCAATCCCAGTCAGCAACAATAATCGAACACCTGTCAACTCAGTGCGAGATGTGCTGGTCATTGCCATGAAGGGTCCAAAGATGGCCAAGGTAGAGCCTTGGCTCACGGAGACGTCCATGACACTGATCTGCTCTCCTAAGTGCGAGGGCCTCACCTCTCCCTTTCTCAAGAGTGTCCAGCTGAAAAAATGTCCCTGGTTCGTAGGCTTTCTGTCTGTGTCTTCAACTCATTCTCTCCTCCCTGATATTCTTTTCTCCCCCTTGGTAGGAAGGTGAGGCTTGGTAGGGAACTTTGGAGGTTCTTTTCCCTTTCTCTCTGGATGGATGCCCTCACTCCTGTCTCCCTGGATTTATATTGCTTCCAGGACCAGTGCAGCTTCTGCCACCCACACATTTCTCTTATTAAAAGGAGCAGTTGCTGCCCTGTAGAACCACGGTCTTTCTCAAGGCCGGAGAAGGTGGGCGCACAGGGGGCAAAGCCAATGGCGGCACAGGGCCAGGCTGCTGTGGCCCCCTGGCCGCCCCACCCTGGTAATGAGGGCCCACGGATGGAGCTGATCCTTTGAAGATGTGTCCAGAAGCTCCATCCCAGTGATCAATGACAGGAGCCCAGAGTCCTGCTTTAGCCAAATGACAAGCCTGGCCTCTTTTATGAGGAAAAGAACTCTTAATTGGAGACCAAATTGCAAATTAATTAGCAGCTTCCTCTGATACTGAGCGTAAACATCAACACCACCCCAACATTACTTTCTAGCATGAGCCCCCTCATTCCTGGGGTATAAAGAAGCCGGTGGAGGATGAGGGCTCTATACCTTGGTGATCCAGGTAGCTGCAGCTAAGGAGAAAGGACCTCCCCAGTATGACATCCAACTGCTGTGTCATCAATAGCTCGCCGGCCTCCATCAAGAGCTGCCCCCGGCCCTCCTCTGTCTGCTCCAGCAGCGTGAGCTGCAGGCCTGAGCTGTGCCTGGGTTATGTCTACCAGCCCATGACATGCTTGCCTTCTGTCTGTATGCCCACCACCTACCGGCCAGCCAGCTCCCTCTCCAAGACCTACCTATCCAGCTCCTGCCAACCTAGCAGCTGCCGGCCAACCAGTGGCATCTCTGGCTCCATGGGTATTGGTGGCTGGTTCTGTGAGGGCTCCTTCAACAGCAATGAGAAGGAGACCATGCAGTTCCTGAATGACCGCCTGGCCAACTACCTGGAGAAGGTGCGGCAGCTGGAGCGGGAAAACGTGGAGCTGGAGACCAAGATCCAAGAGGCCTGCAATTCTCAGGTGCTCACCCTGTGTCCTGACTACGAGTCTTATTTCCGGACCATCGAGGAGCTCCAGCAGAAGGTGAGGCAAGCAGGTGAACAGACTAACTGGGAAGGCATCCAAAATAGCCGGCTTTCCAGATACGTATTGCATTAATTTATTAAGCTATGTTCAGAGAAAAGAGACCTCCCTAGGGCATAGGATGTTCTCATGATTGGAGCGCTGAGCCAGAGCCCTTGATGTGGAAAGAGGTCTGGAAGCTAGTCTCAGTTCCATCACTGATTCACTGTGTGCCTTTGGGAGGGCTCTGCTCTTCTCCAGGCCTTAATTTTCTGTCCATAATAATGGCCCTCCTGTAATGGGGTTGTCAAGAGGACTCAATGAGATGATGCGGGTAAAGTGCCTGGAACTGTCCCTGTAAGTTTTCAGTAAATGACCCTTCTAACTGTTACATGAATGATTTCAGACTTATAGAGACTCTTTCCATTCTGCAGAGCTCACTGCATCCAAAATGGGACATTTGGCTGTATGAAGACCCGATGCTTAAAAAAATAAACCTCAAGTTCTCCAAATTCTAGCAGTTCAGGAAATACCGCAAGAGTTCCAGAGGAGAGGGTCTTCTGCAGGAATGGCTGCAGGGTTGAGTCCCATCCTGGCAACTGTCCACTCCTCTTTCCTCCTTCTCTTCCCAGACTAACCCCCTCACTGTGCATCTTGGTCCACAGGTTCTGTGCACTAAGGCGGAGAATGCCAGGGTGGTCGTGCACATTGATAATGCAAAGCTGGCTGCAGACGACTTCAGGACCAAGTGAGTTCTGCTGGGGGATACGGGAGCCCCCTCTCCCGTCACATGCTTGGGTCAGCTTTCCATTAGTTTTATGGGGGGTTGGAAACATGCTGGTGGTTCAAGGGCTCCTCTGATACACTGTATTCAGCTCCACCCGCTCAATCGCTGACCCTGTCCTTGGGCAGATACGATTGCGAGCTGTCCATGCGGCAGCTGGTGGAGGCCGACATCAACGGGCTGCGCAGGATCCTGGACGAGCTGACCCTGTGCAAGTCTGACCTGGAGGCCCAGGTGGAGTCCCTGAAGGAGGAGCTGCTGTGCCTCAAGAAGACCCATGAGGAGGTGAGCCCTGAAGTCAGTTGGGGTGGCTCCGGGAAGGAGAGTGGGAAGAATGTAGTTTGGGGTTGGATAGCCATGGGTTGAAATTCCCAGGCCTGCCACATATTGTTTCCGTGACTGCCCAATTTATTCAACTTTTCTGAGCTTCCTCATTGTGCAAGAGGGATAACACTACTGTACCGGGTTGTCATGAGAATTAAATGAGGTCATGCTATGGAAACCTGTCACTTGGTAGGTGCTCAGAAATGCTAGCTCCCTTCCCTTCTGCATTTCCTGAACTAATGTGACAGTCAAAGGCTCATGGTGACTGCATTTGTTTTTCTCATGAGAGTCACATACCAGACGTAGAGTGGTACACCAGGGCCAGAGGTGGGTTGTGTTCTAGAACTCACACAGAACAGCCTGGCAGGCTAGACTGCTGGGGGTGACCCTCATCTCTTCTAAGGGAAGTCTGAACTGCAGTGGTTTTCGTCTTCTTTCTGGCCTCCTCCCCGCCCCCCCCGCCAACCTTTGCTGTCTTCTGTTTGTATATAATATACTTGAGCTGGAAGCCACAGGCAAATTTTTTACTTTCTGATTTGTCCTCATCTCACATGGGCCCTTGGAGGGGAAGCCCTCTGCCCTGGGCATCTGTGTGTTGTGAAGCATCCCTGCACTGCAGTGTATTTTCCCTCCTTCCCTGGGTGGACTTTCAACTTCTTTACTTAGGATCTGAATGAACAAGTGCCTCTGAATCCTGGCTGGGTTTCCTTAAGCTTGAGGGTAAAGTAACAATCAGTCACCACGTGCTCACTGAGCATCTTGGGGTGCCCAGCAGGGCTTGGGCAGAAAGCCGGGAACTGCACCAAGAAACCACGCAGGAGGCTTTGTGGCTCATGCTGGCAACCTCAGGGGCAACTTTCTCTCTTTGGCAGCCAGGCCCGGGGAGGTGTCTGCTCTAACTTGGGCCTTGAACTAAGTAACGCCAGGCTTCCACTGCCCTCCTTTCGCAGATGAGGACAGGCTGGGAGGGGGCCGGGAAGACCAAGGGCATGGGCTTCCTATTTTAGCCCAAATGGATCAAACATCCTGATGCTGCTATCGGCTTCTGCCAAAGCCACGGGGGTGCTCCGGTTAGAATGCAGCTCCCGGGTCAGGGGTGTTCTGCAGATATCGTGGACTGGAGTTGAGATCCTTGAGCATTTTTTGTTCCATCTTTTCAAGTCTCCCTGGGGAGTAGAGTCAGGACTGTGGGACTTTCACACTTGCCTGAGGGGCCCTTGTACCTTTTCAGGAAGTTGGTGCCCTCCGATGCCAGCTGGGGGACCGCCTTAACATTGAGGTTGACGCTGCGCCCCCGTCGGACCTGACCAGGACGCTGGAAGAGCTGCGGGGTCAGTACGAGGCAGTGGTGGAGACCAACCGCAGGGACGTGGAGGAATGGTTCAACATGCTGGTGGGTCTCTCGCAGCGGGCTGGCCTCCCCGTGTCCCTGAGTGGGCCTGCTCAGCTTCTCCTGTCCTCCCCATTGCAGATGGAGGAGCTCAACCAGCAGGTGGCCACGAGCTCTGAGCAGCTTCAGAGCTACCAGTCGGACATCATTGATCTGAGACGAACGGTCAACACCCTGGAGATTGAGCTGCAGGCCCAGCACAGCCTGGTGAGTGCTGCTGGGTGGTCATTGCCCCAGCTCTGGATCCGAAGAAGCACTAACTGGAGGTGCAGGGACCCACAAAGAAGGAAGAGGAGGCCCAGATTTCAGCCACCATGAAAGCTCACCTAGCTGACCTTTCCAGAAGGGATGTTCCTCCCAAGATCCAGCTCAGAGACAAAAGGGGCGTGTTTCACATCTGACCTGGGTGAGGTGGATATTGTTACTGCCGAACACAACTTTCCAAGAACGCTTGTCCTCTGCTTGGCCTGCCCTTCTAAGCCCGTGGTTCTTGACCTTACTCAAGGAGACTTTAAAAACCTGGATGCCCAAGTTTCCCTCTAGACAAACTGAATAAAAATCTCTGGAGATTGGGCCCAGGCATGGGTAGTTTTGGAAGCTCCCAGGTGACTCTAATATGCAGCCAGGGTTGAGAATCACTGCTCTAAAGGAGGCTGTAGGGGAGGTATGCTCTGTGAACCTCAGACCCAGAGCCTGAAGCCAGAATAAGACTGCAGAAGGAATTAGGGTTTTAGAGTCAGATGGACTTGGGTTTGAACCCCTTGTTACTGTCACCACTGTGCAATCTTGAACTGGTCATTCAGCCTTTCTGGGCTTCAGTTTCTGTAGTGACCTCGGGAAGGAGTCATTTCCAACACCAAAGAAGGACTTGGCTCTTCTTGCATCTTTCCAAACCAGGGCCAGGGAAAACAGCTCCACTCCTCATGGTTATATCTCTTCTTTGCCTTAGAGGGTCTCCCTGGAATCCAACCTGGCCGAGACTGAGGCCCGCTACAGCGCCCAGCTGGCCCAGGTGCAGGCCCTGATCAACGGTGTGGAGTCCGAGCTGGCTGAGATCCGCTGTGACCTGGAGCGGCAGAATCGGGAGTACCAGGTGCTGCTGGACGTCCGTGCCCGGCTGGAGTGCGAGATCAGCACATACCGGAGCCTGCTGGAGAGCGAAGACTGCAAGTACGTGGGCTCAGCCGAGGCTATATGGAGGATGTGTGCAAGGGTGGGGCGAGGACACAGAAGCTGCTGGCTCTAGCCTTAAGGGAGCCGTGTCATGGTCTAGATGTGATTAGGAAGCTGGCATGTTCTGAAGAAAGTCAGGCAGTGGTGTTCATGCTGCTGCCCTAGAACCTTTCTCTTCTCTTCCAAGTTTGCGCACTCCCTCCGTGGACCTACCATGTGGCAGAACCAGTACCAGGTGCTCTGGGGGATCCTGAGATAAATGATGAGCATTTTGGGCCTCACTGGCTAGGAGGGGGGACAGACCAGCACAGACCAACCACCATGGAAGGACGGCCACTGTGCCAGGCGAGCTAGCACAGGGGGAATTGGACAAGGAGAGGTCAGGGAGGCTTCATGGAGGTTGCAACAGTTGAGTTGAGCCCTGAAGGAAGAGAAGAAATTGGGTGAGTGGGGAGGGAAGAGTGTTCTAGAAATAGGAATCGGTTTATGCACAAGCCCTGAGCAGCATGGGCTGTGGAGGAGCTGGAAGATGGTCCGAGTCTCTGGAAATCACAAAGCAACAGGGCTCAGAGGCAAGCTGGATCCTTCAGGTCACCTTAAAGAAGCTGCTCTTTATCCTAAGCACAAATGGGAGCCACTGAGGTTTTTAGGCGGGGAAAGAGCATGACTAGATTTGTGTTTGTAGATCACTCTGGCCTCTTAAGTTGACAATGATTTGGAGTGGCAAGAGTAGGATTGGGGAAACCAGTTAGGAGGCTGTTGAGGGTAACACAGGCGAGGACGAAGGTGGTTGGGACTTGGTGGGGAAGGAACACAGTGGATGGGTTGAGTTGGCTCCTCTACTAATCTCCTCTGTCTTCTGCAGGTTGCCCTGTAACCCATGCTCCACTCCCTCCTGCCCGCCCTGTGGGTCCTGCACCATCTGTGTGCCTCGTATGCCTTGCCCGCCAGGACGCTACTGAATTCCCTCAGCGCCAGGGGATCTGGGGTGACTAGAGCCTGGCGGTGAGGTGCCTCTACAGGCCGGGCTTGACTGCAGTTAATGGCCACCAACAGAGCAGGGCCAGCCCTGCCAGCAAGGAACATGGGCTCAGGGCAGGACCAGGAGCCAACCGGCTGCAGTGCGCTTTGATGCTGTAGGGGGCGCTCTAGTGCTCATGGCCTAGAAATGGCCTCGCTTCCATTTCTGTGGGCCAATTGTTCTCGCTGGTGATGTTTCTCATTGTCTCTGCTGCTTTTAGTTAATTGGCAAATAAAGGCTCTTTCAGTGACCCCACAAACACATCTTTCTCTATTTGTCACTTAGGCTGCGGTATTCACAAGTCAATTCCACCTAGATGGGCTCAAGAGCAATGGGGCCAAATTCTGTATTTATTTTCAGGTCCCTTCTGCTTCCAAAGAAGTTTGAAAGTCTTTCCCTAAAAGGCCCACATGAAATAAACCAGTTATAACCAGGGAGTTCGTCCAGAGCCAAGTAATAAAACAAGAAAGGGAGGGGAGAGATGATTATGTCAGAAACCTTGGCCAAGATATTATAATCGAGAACAAAACCCACCTCTAAACATCATTACTGTTGGTACAATGGGACCACTCATTCATGTAAAAAATCTTCAGGGCACTTACTAGCTATCAGGATCTGCACTGGGGCTGACTAACCCAGGTGACAGGCCTCCAGAAACCTGGCTAACAATACCCCGTTTCATCCTTGCAGCAATCTCTGAAAAAGGTACCATTATTTTTTCCATTTTTCAAATGAGGAAACTGAGGCCCAAAGAGGTTAAGAAACTTGGACATACAGTCAATAAGTGAAGGAGTCAGGATTCAAATCCAGGTCTCCAGGCTCCAGAGATGTTCCTCCAACTCATATTCAGAGTCCTCATTGTTTGCAAACTACAGCTGGGTGCAGGGGATCCTATAAAATGCAAGCAGTCCTCACCCTCCAGACGCTCATAATCAGGGATCTAAGATCAGCGTGTGTTCCTCCCTTAACAAGAGCCGTATAGTTACAGTAATGTCTGTTACTGCCAATTACCCTGCATTTCTGATGGCCAGGTACTGTGTTGAGCACATTACAGAAATTAATTTACGTAATTCTTGCAACCATCTTAGGAAGGCATCATGTCCATTTTTAGACATCCGGAAACGGAGGTGCAGAGAGTGGTTAAATCAGTTGCCCAAGGTTACATGCAGGGACAAAGACGTGAACCCAGGTCTAGCTGACTCCAAAGAAGTGTTGTTTTTACCACTCTGCTATACTGCCAAATTCCTACCTAGCAAAGGCACGTATTAATAAAGATTGGGAAAAAGGATTAGCTTGAGATGCTCAGAAAAGGCTTCCTGTAGCTGGCCCATTTAAGATATGGGCCTTGAGAGTTGAATAGGATGTCTACACAGCAAAGACAAGTGGGGAGGAGGGTTGTAGGAAAGCAGAGGTCACAACGAGGAGGGCTTGAGCACGGCCTGCTGGCTGGAGCAGCAGTTTCCTGTGAGAGACTGGTGAGAAATGAAGCTCAAAGTGTAGGAAGGTGTCAGACGGTGGGGAGGGTCTCGGGTACCACATGGAGCCTGGATTCCATCCTGAAGGTGGTGGGAGGGCTGCTGGAGGATTTGAGCCCACGAACAGTATGACCAGAGTGGTATTTTAGAAAGTCTAACCAAGGAACATAAACAGGATGGCTGAAAGGCAGGAAGAAAGCTATTGAATGGTCTGCAATAGAAGCTAAGAGGGGTTTGAATGAAGACAATGATCTTGGAAATAGAAAAAAAAAAAACCAGGAGATCGCTTTGGGAGATTGGCCCTGGTGGGCAAAGAGGAGAGAGCTGGGAACGGGAATCCTGAACACCTTTCTGAACCTCACCCTGTAACACGTAGTTCTTCCTTAATGAGCTGAGCTGATGTTTTTATTGGCCTTGCCAAGAAATGATTAAAAATGAATTGGATCCTGAAGCTGCCCGAGGGCTCTTTAGCGTGGGGGCATGATTCCACATGCAGCCTGGTGGACAAGGTCGTTAGTTGACAGAGGAGAATGCAAACACTCTGCTCAGCAACTGGTGGTTCCTAGGGGGTAAAATGTCAGTGAGATGGAATGCCAAGGGGAGGGGCTTCTGGCTAATTGGATTTTCTAATAACTGAGTGCAAACCAGCAATCTTTCCTAATTCCAACCCCTGTGCAAAATTTTTCTAGAATGTTCTCAGACTGGTAAACATAGCAGACTGAACAGAACCAAAGTTTTGGATCTAGAATTCTAAACCTGTTCTGTCCAATGTGTTAGCCACTAACTACATGTGGCTGTATAATTTTTAATTAAATGAAATAAAAAATTTATTTCCTCAGATGCACTAACCACATTCCAGGCTCAGTAACTAGCTGCATGTGGCTAGTGATACCATATTTGACAGGGCAGATAAAGAATATTTCCATCATGGCAGATAGTTCTATCGGACAGTGCTGTCGTAGTCTGTCAGAACCAGAGGCAGCCTTACATATGATCTGGGCCAGACTTCCCCCTCCCCCATTTTACAGACCAGGAGTTTCAGGCCTGGGGAGAAGGAAAGACTTGTTTCCAGTCACACAAGCAACGCATGGGAAACGAGGCCAAGTGCTCTGACTCCAAGCCTAGCAGTTCTCTCCAAGCTATTTATGCTTTTCCCCAGCACCCAAGGTTTATTATGATTTCAGGCTAATAAATATTTCTCCTCTCTCCCTCTTCCATTTCTCTAAGAATAGAGACATTTTCTCTGAGATGCTGAGACTCTCGGGGATAGAGTTCCACTTTAAAAAGTCACTGACAACCACAAGACTCAGAATCTCCTCATCCTTTGGGCAACTGGTGGAGTAAGAGCACAGACCTCAGCCTGTGGCCGAGAGCTGCAGCCAGAGCACTCGCACTGCAGCTGCACATCAGGAATCCAGGCCCCTGGACCCTTTGGGGACTTTTGCAGGCTCCTATTTCCTCTGCATATGTTTCTCAGTCCAACCCAGTCCCTGTTTCCATGCCCATGTGTCACTCCCATTTGTCAGACCCATCTGACCACCTGAATGCCTGTTCAGGCATTTTATATGAAACCAAGCCTGATAGCCCAGGGCCGGAATGCTGGCCCCTGCTGGAAGTGTGCAGCTGCCATTCTCTAAGTCTTGACGGTACTTCTAAGCTGGGGGTGGTGAGAGCTGTCATCCAGCCTGGTCCATGAAAAACACGCCCCACTAGCACCAGGAGCTCCTGGCGTCTGGGCCTGGTGCTCGGCACCCAGGGATTCTCAGAGGAACCCTGGGCTTGTATCAAAGCATCCAGACTTAATTATCTCTGCTTTACAGGGAAACTTAGGCAGGGCTCCAGTAAAGTAATAAAATGTCTGACATGCTTGATGTTTGGGAAAGAGTCTTTACAAGTAGCAGGGTTCCTCCCCGAGTGGGGATTGGGAAAGAAAGGATGTGGGTTTCAAAGACACGACTTTCCCCGAGGCCATTAAAGAGTCTGGGCCTTTTGCCTGTCACTCGCTGCCCTAGAGCGAGGCCTCTGGGAGTCAACCAGGGGTGGGGCGGGGGCGAGGGTCCTGGGGGCAGAACTGCCACTCAGGGAAGTCTGGCCAGAGGGTGACAGCTTCTGGAGAGCAAGACCCAGGAGTCAGGCATAGTGGCTGGGAGACAAGGGAGGTGTGTGGACTCAATCATTTCCTCCTCTCTGTACTGGGGAAATTTTTACACTATCATCAAAGAAGGCTAAGCCTTTTCTAAGCCATGCCCGGGAAAATCAATACTAATGAAACAATTCTCTTTTCGTGTTTTGTAAATTTTAACACACGAATGTAATGATCTCAATTTTGCTAAATGGAATGTTGTTTGTCTTTTTGAGCAATAGGTCGTTTGTCTCCCTGAGCCACAAATAAGCAAACACACACACACAAGTGAGCCTCTTCAGGTAATGGAAAAGCTCAGTGGTTGTGGCTTCGGGATGCCTGGGCTAGAATCTCAGTTCTGCTACTAACATGCGGTACAATTTTGCCAAGTCTATTCCTCTCTTTGTGTCAGTCTCCTGCCCTTTAGAGATGGGGATAGTCCCACCTGCCTCACTGCTGTTGGGATAGGGTGTGTGAAAATACCCATCAAGATTTCTGATGTATTGTGAATGCTCTGTACATGTTGGTTAAAGAAAATCTGCTTTGGCCGTAAGTTCTCCTTCTCTTCTGATTTTCCCCAGTGACAATGACATAATAGGTGAGTCACTTCTCTGAGCCATTCTGAAGTCCAGGTTTCAGAAACAACAACAAAACATGGAGAGCGCAGCTTTGTTCCAAGCTTAAAGGGCATCTGATGGACTTTCAATCTTGGCCTTCATATACTGGTAGAGCTGAAGGTCCAATGTCCAAGGCCCCTTGTCCAATTTAACATGTGTTTGGTTAAGAATCAAGTCCTAATCAAGAATGGAGTCAGCTTTGGTGGGACAGCGTTGTGTCTGAGCAGTCACAGCTGCCCTCTGTTGAGGGTTTACTGTGTATAAGTCTCCACTGAAATACTTGGCATAGTTTATTCCATCTTCGCAACACTCTGAGCTAAGAATTGTTGTCCTCATTTTACAGATGAGGATACTGATACTCAGAGAGATTAACTTGGTCAAGGCCACACACCCAGTATGGGAGCTAAGCCGCCTTCTTCCTAATTCCTAAGCATGTGATCTTAGCTACTGTCTTCCATTGCATGCTAAAGTGTCTCAAGGAAAGTAGGTGATCAATAAGTATTTGCTTATTTGATTTAATAAAGAAAGATTGCACCAATCCAATCCAAGCTGACATTCAAGTGCCCTTGGCCAGAAAAGGACAAATGGAAAGGAATGCTGAGAAGAAGGCAGCTGGCTCGGGTGCTCACCTGTGCCAGTGGGTGGAGGCACAGGCTTCTGGACGACGTGAGTCTGGACCAAGGTGACCTGGAGGCCCAGCAGGAATCCCTGAGGCAGGAGCTGCTGTGCTTGCAAAAGAACCACGAGCAGGTACAAGGAACCAGGAAATGGCAGAGGCCAAATGAAGGAGGCTGACCAGAACGTGCTATGGGTCCTGTCCTTGGGTTTGCCCTTGGGTGCTGCTCCCCACCAGCTGGGCCTTCTCCTTCAGCTGACCTTACCCCTGCTCTGAATTAAAAAACAGTGAACCTGAAACTGTTGAATTGTAATGCACTAGCCCTGATTCTTGATGATGGTCGTATAACTATAGAGATTTTTTCATGTGACTGTGTGACTGTGAAAACCTTGTGACTGACACTCCCTTTATCCAGTATAAGGGCAGATGAGTAATAAAATAAAGACAAAAAGTATAAATAATGGGGGGGGGATAAGGGGTATGGGATGTTTTAGGTGTTCTTTTTTATTTTTATTTTTATTATTTTTTGGGAGTAATGAAAATGTTCTTAAATTGATTGTGGCGATGAATACTCAACTGTATGATGACACCGTGAGTCACTGATCATATATTTTGGATGAGTTATATGGTGTGTGAATATATCTCATTAAAATTGCATTAAAAATAAAGTTTCGGTGGCCAAGAGATTTCAAATAGAGTTGAGAGGTCATTCTGGAGGTTATTCTTATGCATTATATAGACATTCCTTTTTAGTGTCTAGTGTATTAGAATAGCTAGAAGGAAATACCTGAATCTTTGAACTGTAACCCGGTAGACTTGATTTTTGATGATTCTGTAACTATATAGCTTATGTTGTGGGGCTGTGTGATTGTGAAAATCTTGTGACTGACACTCCTTTCATCCAGTGTAAGGGCAGATGAGTAATAAAATAAAGCAAAAATATATAAATAAATGGGAGGGCATAAACAGTAAGGGATGTTTTGGGTGTTGTTTTTTATTTTTATTTTTTATTTATTTTGGAGTAACGAAAATATTGTAAAATTGATTATGGTGATAAATGCACAACTATATGATGATACTCTGAGCCACGGACTGTATACTTTGGATGGATTATATGGTGTGTGAATATGTCTCAATAAAATTGCATTAAAAAAAAAAAAACGCAATGAACCCAGAGTCTTGGAAAGGCAGTGCTGACAAAGGCCACTGAGAAGTCTCTAGTCCAATGTCCCCATTTAGAATGAGGAAACTGAGGCCCAGAGACTAGAGGGGCTGCCTCCATGCTTGGAGGTAGACACTTTGACAGGGAGGTCATGCCTTGGACACACAGGGTGACACCATCAACTCCAACAGACACAGGCAGGAATGTCTGCGTTACACCCGGGAAAGGAGATGCCGGGGAAGTATTTTAGAGGCGATTTCTTGCTGCCTGTGCAGAATGATTCTGAATGAGAGATTCAAGGGCTCATAGACCTGGGAGGGTCCTCAGGACCCGTAAGGGGGTATGTTACAGATGGGGACATGGAGGCTCCCAGAAGGGAAGGCATTGCCCCAGATCACACTGTAATCGGCAGAGCCTGGATTGGAAGCCATGTCTCTTGGATGCTGATTTCTTTCTTCCATGTTGACACATCTCAAAAAATTTTTATTTTTTCTGAGATAATGGTTGAAAAAGAACAGAGATAATTCTCAGCATCACTCTTTCTGATAGGCTAAAGATGGAGATTCTTTTTTTTTTTTAAATTCATTTTATTGAGATATATTCCCATACCATGAAGGCAAACAAAACAAAGTGTACATTCAATTGTTCACAGTACCATTACATAGTTGTGCATTCATCACCAAAATCAATCCCTGACACCTATATTACCACACACACAAAAATAACAAGAATAAAAATTAAAATGAAAAGAGCAATTAAAGTAAAAAAGAACACTGGGTGCCTTTGTTTCTTTGTTTTCCTTCCCCCATTTTTCTACTCATCCATCCATACACTGGACAAAAGGGAGTGTGGTCCATATGGCTTTCCCGATCACATTGTCCCCCCTCATAAGCTACATTTTTATACAATTGTCTTCAAGATTCATGGGTTCTGAGTTGTAGTTTGATAGTTTCAGGTATCTACCACCAGCTACCCCAATTCACTAGAACCTAAAAAGGGTTGTCTATGTTGTGCGTAAGAGTGCCCACCAGAGTGACCTCTCGGCTCCTTTTGGAATCTCTCTGCCACTGAAGCTTATTTCATTTCCTTTCGCATCCCCCTTTTGGTCAGGAAGATGTTCTCCATCCCACGATGCCGGGTCTAGATTCCTAAGATGGAGATTCTTATCAGACCATTTCAGACACAGAGAGAGAGGCCGAGAAGGCGGCCAGTTGTGGAGGCCCCGCAGCCCACTGGGGTGCAGTGTCTCGAGCACTGGCCATGCTGGCGTTTCAGGAGAGAAGGAAACTTGGCCGAGGAAACCCAGAGTCTGCCCTTTCTGTGCCCACAGGGGGTCCATCTCTGAGGAGCTCGCAGTGTCTCTAGCACAGAAGGGTGAGCGGTTGATGTCCAGCACGACCACCCTTGGAGTTCCCAGAGACTGAAGCAAACACCTGAGCAGGGTGGTTTTGTCCTTTCCTCTCTGCCCTGGGAAGGGTTTCTACTTTTAGGCAGTGACCGTGGACCAGGAACTGGGCGAGGGGAAGGAGGAATGTATGTGATTGGACATCTCTGATGTGCCGGACACTTTGTGTTCCTTCATTGAATCCTCACTACACCATAAGGCTTACCTTAACATTTTTTTTTTTTTTAAGAAGAAATGTCACTTTTTAATTTTAATTAAAAAAAATAAATCTGGCTTGTCTCCCCTTCACTCCCTACCAGTCCCAGGGGACTGTACCATAACTGAAGGAGCGCACATGATCCCAGAAAGAGGGAGGCAGTTATGACGGGTGCCTCAGGGTCCCCACTTTATGGCTGAGAAACCAAGGCTCAGGGAATGATGGCACCAAAGAACTCTTTGCAGAAAATTATTTGAAAAATCATGTGTGTGGTGAGATTGCCTGAGTGGGCAGAAAAGCAGTTCCTTTCCAGGAGCACCCTTTTCCCCCTTCCTGGGTATTTCAGGTGCCCTGGGGATCTTTGGGGTAGGGGGAACACCTCCACTACTTTTGGGGCCCCCACCACGGATTCAATGTTGGTGTTGCTTTATTTTCCATAAGCCTTATAATAACCCTGAGAGGGCGATATTACCTTTCCCCTTATTGCAGATGAGGATTGGGGCTCAGAAAATGTTATTAATTTGCCCCCCCCCCCAACCCCATCGCAGAGCTAGTAAGAGGGGAGGGACTGGCTGAAGCCAGACCAGCCTTCCCTTGGCTGCTGGGCTCTGGGACCCCCACCCCGAGGCTGGAATGTCTCCGTGAGGGGCTGTGTTGCAGAACGCCAGACACGCGCCCCCAGGCCTCACACCAAGGGGGTCCCCAACCCCATGACTTGCACCCCTCGAGCCCCATAGAGCAGCCCCTCCTGGAGCTCATCCTGTGTGCCCACCCAAGGCTGCTGGGGCAGCAGCGGATTTGCCCATGAGGTCAGTGTGGCCCCTCCTGTCACCGCGGATGAGAGCGAGGCAGGGACACTGCCCCTCTGCTGCGGTGGTGCCTTCTTGCCCACCTGGCAGATGGGCTGCCTCCAACAGGGGGCACCCTCGGGGCTTGGCTGCTTCTCGCCACTGCTTCCTCCTGTGTTTCCGTTTTCAAGTTTTCTCTCTGGGGTCACTTTTATTTCTTTGGTGTTTGGGAAACCGCATCTGTCTCCTGGTTTCTGGTCAATAAATGAAATGAAGTTGTGTGTTGAATGTGAGTCCTTCTGTTGTCAGGTTATGTCACTGAGTTACAGGGAGCATCTGGTCCAGTGTGTTTTAAACTATGGTGTTGACTCATTAATGGTCTGTGAAGTCGTTTTAGTGGCTCTGACCTGCACTAGAATGTGTGTGTGTGTGTGTGTGTGTGTGTGTGTGTGTGTGTGTGTGTGTGTGTATTAGAGAGAGAATTAAACAACAGTGTTAGATCCCAGAAAAAGAATCTAACATGTAGAAGGAGTTTCTGACCCAGGGGCCCTGCAGCTTATCTCACAGAAACCAGGCGCCCCATAAACTAAAGAATGAAGGCTGTTCAAGGCTGTTCCAGCCACAGTGGTGCCTCAACCCCCAAAAGGTGGGTAAGGCAAGGTCAGATACATCCGTAAGATGAACAATCAGAAAGGCCTGCTCTCCCTAGATAGATAATGTGCCAGTTTGAATGTATTATGTCCCCCCAAACGCCATTATCTTTGATGTAATCTTGTGTGGGCAGATGTATTAGTGCTGATTAGATTGGAATTCTTTGAGTGTTTCCATGGAATGCGCCCCACCCAACTGTAGGTGATAACTCTGATTAGATATTTCCATGGAGTTGTGGCCCCACCCATTCAGGGTGGGCCTTGATCAGTGGAACTATATAAATGAGCTGACGGGCAGAGGGAACTCAGTGCAGCTGTGACTGATGTTTTGAAGAGGAGCTACAGTTAAGAGGGACACTTTGAAGAAAGCACAGGAGCTGCAGATGAGAGAAAGTTTGAAGACGGCTGTTGAAAGCACGCTTGCTCTGGAGAAGCTGAGAGAGGGCAAATACCCCAAGTGCAACTAAGAGTGACATTTTTGAGGAACTTCAGCCTACAGGGGAATGTCCTGAGAGAAAGCCATTTTGAAACCAGAACTTTGGAGCAGACGCCAGCCACGTGCCTTCCCAGCTAACAGAGGTTTCCCGGACACCATTGGCCATCCTCCAGTGAAGGTACCCGATTGCTGATGTGTTACCTTGGACACCTTATGGCTTTAAGACTGTAACTGTGTAACCAAATAAACCCCCTTTTATAAAAGCCAATCCATTTCTGGTGTTTTGCATGCTGGCAGCATTAGCAAACTAGAACAGATAACATAGCTGCATTTCAAAGAAGAATAATGCATCAGAACCCTAGCAACCAATCGGCCCAGAAATTGATAGGCACTCACCCAATCGAGGCACAGGACACACTCAGCAGGCATCCTTCTCCCCCAACACCCTCCCATCCCAACGTGGGTTTTTCCTTTAAAAAAGGCTGCTCTCAGATAGAGAGCTGGAGCCATTTTCTTTCTTTCTTTTCGCTGGCTCCCCCCTACTCGCTTCCTCTAATAAACCTTAAACTCTCTACTTAAACCATGACCTGCTGCATTGTGTGGATTCCTGAACAACTCCGACCTATCAAACAGGAAAGAGAAAAGGAAAGTATTTTTATGTGAGACTTGGTTCTTAGTATATATATATGTGCCCTGGGTTGCCAGATAAGGTGTAAGTCTTACTTGGGTTGTTCAAAATCTTTTGAGCACATGGTCTGGTCCAGAGCTTGTGATTCCAGGTGAGGAACCGGGGATGGGACAGCTAGCTGGCTTGTTTTAGGACACACAGCTAAGTGAACAGTACTGTCTCAGCAGAGCCTATTATTTGGAAACGCCCCCTCCTTCAGTGAGAACAAAGCCCTAATCCTGCCTTGCCAGCCCTGGAAGGAGGCTCTCCTGGTGGGGAGAAGAGGCCAAATAATTCAGTCCTGCCTGCCTGTGTCACCCGGGTCTGCCAATAAGTACCACAGCCAGGACTCGGGAGTCTTCTTTCCCTCTGACATGGGCCAAGGGTGGACAGTAGACCCCAGATTCCTTGCTGTGGGGTTGGGAGTGGGTGGTTCAGGGGAGACTCAGCTTGAGGTTGAGGATTAGCCAAGGGGAGTCAACAGACCATGATCCAGACGATCTTGACTCAGCCCGACCGTGGGACACACAGACCTGCCCCAATCTATTGGTTCTATAAGGAAAACGACCTTGCATGAGAACCTCTCCTTCTAACTCCCCTTTCCCTCTATGTGCTGACCCCAATCTCAGAGTTTTTCATTTGGCAGTTCTAGAGTGGGGTCTGAGAATGTGTATTTCTAGTAAGTTCCTAGGTGATACTGATGCATCGGGAGAACCAAACTCTGAGAACCACCACCACAGGGGCTGACAAAGCTGGCATTGGAAAGTATCCAGAGACTGACTTCTTCAACACAGTGTAAGACCAAACATATATCTATAAAATTTTCCTTATCAAAAGGCAGCTCCTCTGTGCTGGCTCATCCCTGCCTAAACCCTTGCTAAATGGTCTTCTGGGTTGAACATTGGATGGGTCAGCTTCAGCATCTGAGAAGGGGTAGAGGACGACTCCTAGGAGCAACCATCATTATCAGAGAAGAGCTGGTCTCAGTGATGTTCAAACCAAACAGCTGGTCCTTCCTTCTCCAGAGGTTGCCCAGCTGGGATGTTGGCACTCTGAGAGGAGCCAGGCATCTCAGTGAGCAGTGGGATGAGGAGGTGGCTGTGGACAGCACAGCGGCCACACCTGCTTTCTTCCCAAGAGTGGATCTGTTGGATGTGTAACTAAATGTCGTCTCTCTTTGATTTCTCCATAGGATTTATAAAATATATTGCTATGCTAGAAATATACTGTCATGAATTTGGATTTGCCAGTTGGGATCAAGAGATGTGTGGGAGCTGACTCTTCCTGGCTCAGGAGAGCTGATTTTGTGTCTTTCTTCCCAACTCCACATTCAGTGACACCACATTGGTAGCTGGAAAGCAGCCACTGTGGGATCATTTACATCATGGAAATTTGGACACACTACCAATCAGAGTCCCCCACCCCCAGAAAGCTAATTTACCAGTATACCCCTGGTTTATTTATTTACTTTTCCACCTTGTCTAAAAATCCATGATTTTATAATGATCTTTGCTTGGTCCTACTATGTTTCTCATTACCTACTTACTTAATTAAATACATATTGATGGAGCAACTAAAAAGCAACAAGACAAACTCTCTGACCTCAGGGAATTGCTAGGCCAGTGGTGGCCATCACACACCCAGGATTCCCAAGGGTGGAAGGAGCATTCCCACAGAGGTAGCACTGCTTGCTGGGGAGGCCAGAGGGGGCTTTGCAGAGACCGTGACTTATCTGCCAGAACTAGTCTGTCTGTGATGGATACTGGCCACCGAGGTATTTCAGACTCAGGATATTTAATAATAATGTGTATATCATGAGCAAAACAAGGTAGAGTTTCTAGTATTTTCATATTTCCTCCATCAGGATCATTGATCCACACCAAAGATCTATTCCTACTTTGGCTGAATCAGAATTCTGTATTTTGCTTCCTTCTTAGAGAATTGATTATCAGGGATCCTCCAACTCTAGCCATCTGTCTTCTGGAGTCTCTTCCCCTAACTGTCTTTCTCCAAGGCAAGTTGAGTTTCATGGGCCTCCTACTCCAAACAGATGGATTGCCAAGAGGCCTGGAGCAGAAAATGACCCCATCAGAGAAAGCTTTAAGCTCACGGGCACCACCACTGGGCCCTTGGCTCCTATGACCATGTACAGAGACGGAAGCTCACGGTTGCACCAGTTTGTACCCCATCTATGGGACCTGTGTTCTTACCCTCTTGCCGGCACTGTGCACTGACATAAAAAAGCCTGATAAGGAGCAAACAATATCTTATTATGTTAGTTTGTATTTCTTAATAATTAAGTAAGCTTACACTTAAATATTTAAAAACCATTCATATTTTTACTTTGTGAAAGCAGGAACCTTATTAAAGAGACCCAGAGAAGGAAGGGAACCAACTTTCATTAAATACTTCCACTGTGCTAGGCACTATTATGAGCTCTACCTACTCGGAAAATCCTTTAATATTACCAGTAGCCCTGTGTGTAAGTATTCCTGTAAATGCTCACAGAGAAAACAGATATATTTAAAGGTTAAGTAAATTGGTTGAGGTCAGGAAATTCAGAAATACTGACTTTATTGCAAAGGAAAGTTAGTTTCAGCTTTGGTCTGTTCTTGGGCTACCAATAGGGCAATGGGTAGAAAGACTGGTCATCTCTAAAGACCTCGGAGTGAGTGTGGCATCACTGGATAGGCCCAGCACGGAGATCTGTTACATGTCTCCCTCCTTGAAGGAAGGGACTGTGTCTTTTATAGATGTGCTTCCAGTGTCTAGAGTATGCCATGCTCAGTGGGAAAAATAACACTGATAATGAATAAACTGTGGATTATAGGGATGGACCTAAGAAATCAGATGGTACAATTCTATTTAATTTGAACAAAAAGGACGCCCTTTCCATTCATCGAAGTCGCAAGAGCCCGATGCATTGAATAATAAATTGATACACTCAGCATTTTTTTTCAAGTATCTTCCTAGGTTCCATGACCTACAATTTTCTTTGGCATCATTTCTGAACACCTAGGAGACATGGCAGCACTCGACTCCACACACGTGAGTTGTCTTAAATCTTTGTATCCATGGCAATATGTGATGGGCATTCCCACACAGGGCCCAAACCCACAGATGCCCACGTGCATCTCCTTACAGGAGGAGCCTTGTGTAGAAAAGGTAGGCACAATTGGTTAGGCACAATTTCCAGTGTTCTGGCCTGCAACTCCACATCTTTCCCTCCCATTGCTTGTGCTACGTCCATGTGTACCAACACCGTTTGAAAACAGCAACCCAAGACTGCAGCCCCCCCACCTCCACTTCTGCAGTAGATTTCCCACCTCTGGAGACTGGTATTTCCAAACTCAGAATCAGTGCCGAGAACTCTGTGCACACAGGTGACTGAAGGAGGGCTACAGGGTACCCCTCTCATGACCTTGTCTTCACCACTTCTTGTCACTGATCCTGGTCACCGGGGGCCACTGGGACTCCTTTTACAGGGTCGGGAAAGAAGACGGTCTTAGGTAAGACGGCAACGATCCTCCCTTGACCCTTATCTCCTCACTTACTCCGTTCCTTTGAGAAAAATACAAATCGGCAGAACCAAGCAACTTTACAAAGTCACATGAAGCATCAGTGCCATTACAAAACAGAATGTGCAGTAGTAGCTCAAGCCAAGACCACAGATCAGGCTTTAGTAGAGGAGTGTCATCCGGATAAGCAAAGACTCAGCGGTGATTTATAAGGTAACAAGTGTGTGTATTGTCAGATGGAAAGAATCATGGTTTTGAGCCAATGGAATGAATCCTGCCAGAGAATAAGTAAAAATATGGATTCTGTTTAGCAAATCAAAGGAAACAACTTTAAAAGTTTAGTTCTCTGGTTTATAGAGAAGCTTGCTGTTGTGTGATGAGGCAGAGGAAGTAACAAAAGGGTGTTTGAAGATGTAATGCATGCAGATTGTACCCAGAGGCCTATGAGGGAGAGGATGACCTGGCCTGGTGATGTTTTCTAAAATGATGCCTGTAAAGGGTTATTTGTCGGTGAGCTATGGGTTGCCCTCAGGATTTCCTGGGAAATTCAATCTGGACAAAATTTTCAAATTCTGCATTTCTTATTGATAGAGCCTTAACAACCTGTGTTTCACATATGCACATCTGATCCCTACAAAGATGTCTATTCACCCTTTTCTCAAAAAATATTCATATTTTTAAAGATCTAGTTAAAAGTACTTTGGGGGTCTTGTTCCAAATTAGGTTGTTCCCAGTCCTAGGGGCTTATTTATCTTCTGCCACAAGTTTTGAGAAAAAACTTTGGGACTTCAGCAGTCAGCCATCTTGGTTCCCTGGTATCTCCTGGCTAATGGGGTGTGGGATGTAGCACAACCAATATGGGGAAAGAGCTTCTCCTGGGCATCTGTATAGTGTGTGAAAAAAGTCTGCCATATTGCCTTGGTGTCTCAGTATCAGTATTTTCTGAGATACAAAGAGAATAACATCAGTTTTTTTTTTTTTTTTCCTACCTTAATTTCAACTTCCTACCCTGTTTCTAGGCCTTTCAATTCTTCTTAGTTTTAGCAACGTTACAGATTGTTCTCTTGGGGATGGAGAGTGGGAGAGGGTGGGGTGGTGATCATGGTGAAGAAGAATAAGAATAAGTTCTGAGGTCTGGAAGAAACTGCTTTCAAGGGTAGGTTTTGTTCCTGTATTATGGGTTTGATCTTAGAAATACGACTTCACACCTTTATGGAGATAAGAATGCCCACCTCACAGGATGGGGATCAGACAAAACCACTGATAACTACCCTAACACATAAGGTAGATGCTCGATAAATGAGTTTAGAATGAAGGAAGTAAGGCAGTAAACCCACAGAGGCTCTGATAACCAGATGTCCTTTACAGTTTCATGCCCAAGTGGTAGCTTGGGATTTAAAAAGATTTTTGTTCATTTCTGGCTTCTTGAGCTCATCCTTCTTGGTCCAGATCAACTATGATCTTCACTGTTATCTTCATGCCAATGAACTTTCCAGATACACTATTTAAAACATCCATGGCTACCCAGGTTTTGATTGTTTCCTGGTGGAAAGGCATTTTATCATGTTTAACAATCCCCATGCCAAGTGTGGGGCACAGTGCCTAGCACACAGGACATGCCCAGGAGATGTGTGCTGAATGAATGGAATTGCCTAATTTTTATTGCTCCTCAAAGTGAGTCTGAAATGCATACAATGGAAGAAAGTAGAAGTGTAGAACTTCTTGATAACCAAATGCCATATCATTCACCAATATCAAGAATCAATTTCTTCTCTGGTTGAGTCTTACCCCAGGTGAGTGCCACTGCAGTTATAGGGGTTAATCCTTTCTGCTATGCCTATGACCAACAGCAACATTCATGCCCTCAGTGTGGGAACATCAATAAAGAGGCCACTACTTGGTCAAGCATAAGCATCTAATGGCTAAAAAGACTTTTGTTCCATGAAAGGTAAACTTCGCACTTCCCACCAAAAGCCAACCTAATATCAAAGAGCAGAGAGGCACCGCAAATTCATCAAAATTCTTTAATGAGGTGAGGAACTCTTGATGATAAACTCAGTAACAGCAAGAGGATGCTTGTACAATAACACTTAAAGTAGTGAGGTCAAAGCATTGAGCCAACACCCATCTGGGATGAGATATAAAAGGGCTGGGAGGGCAGGAGGTTTCAGACTCAGTGGCTTGGCCTTCCCAGCTGATCTGAAACTCCTGTGCAGCCCCAGCCCCTACACCATGACTTCCACCTACGTCAGCTCATCCCACTCTCTGTGCAGCACCAAGGTTCCTGGAGCATCCAATATCCCCATCTCTTCCATCAATGTTAGAGGCCGTCCGGGGACACAGGCCAAGGGTGCCTCCCTGTGCTTCTCGGCAAACTTGGCACATGCCAACTGAGTTGGTTTGGGGTCAACCTCTCTGGGCCGACCCAGCCTCTGTCTGTTCCCCAGCTGCCACACTGCTTGCCCCTTGCCAGGGACACGCCACATTCTGGGCAGCAACGGAAGCTGCATGACCTATGGCGAAGGCACCCTGAACAGCCATGAGAAGGAGACCATGAAGTTCCTGAACGACCGCCTGGCCAACTACGTGGAGAAGGTGTGGCAGCTGGAGTGGGAGAACGCGGAGCTGGAGACCAAGATCTGGGAGTGGAGCAAGTGTGAGGAGAAGTCCAATGTGTGCCCAGACTACCAGTCCTACTTCTGGACCATTGAGGAGCTCCAGCAGAAGGTGAGGTCTGGAATATCCTGGGATGTGCTGGGTCTGAGGAAGGCAGAAGGGCATGGCAGGGAAAAATCCTGCTTACACTCCAAAAGCTTTTGGGTTCTTGGATTCTCTTGACACATGAATGTAGTCACCATCTATAGAGCTTGAGCCCAGAGTATGATGTTTTGGTATATGAACTCTCTTCTTGGTTTTTCTCAGGTCCTGTGCAGCAAGGCTGAGAATGCCAGGCTGATCATGCAAGTTGACAGTGCCAAGCTGGCTGCTGATGGCTTTCAAATCAAGTAAGTCAGGGCGGAAGAGGACCCAGAGAGACTCCTTCCTCCAATGCCTAAAGAGAAGGAGTGAATTACTGTCCTGTTCTGCCCTCCTAAATCCCCCATTTAAATTTGTTCTAGAACTAAATCTCATAGAAGGCAAAATATAAAAAACATCATTAAACCAACCATGTATAGTATGGTGTTGAGTCCTCCTTTGTTTACTTCCCTAAATGGAAGATAGGCAGCCTGTCTCATTAGCCAGGAACAACATAAGGTAATTTGAAGAGTGAACTGAGCTGAGGACAGCCACTGAATTTGATGTGTAAGTCAGGAAACCTGCTTTACAGACCAGGCAGTGTCCAGATTTCCCTAAGGAGTCCCCATATATCCGCATTTCCACGAACCAAAGGAGAGATGCAGTAGCCCAAAGCAGAGGATCAGGGAGCAAATGCAAGATGAGACCCCAGCTGTTGCTTATCCTAGTTAGCTGATAGCTCATGTAATGGTGTCATGATCTCTGATTGAGAACCTAAGACATACGATCTTAGGCAAGTCAATTAGTTAACCATTGTGAACCTCAGTTGCCCCATGTGCAATGGTAAATATGATAATTGTGAGTACTTCATCAGACCATGCACTCATTGAGATAAGCGGCTGTGGGCAGAGCACAGAAAACAAATGAGGATCCAAGGTGGTGGAGGAGGTGGAAACCAGGGCCAGCTGAGGGGGCTCTTGATGACATTCTTGTTGATTCTGTGTCTCTCATGATGGAAGGCTTGAGAATGAGCACGCCCTGAGCCAGCTAGTGGAGGCAGACATGTGTGGGATGCACAAACTCCTGGACGACCTGAGCCTGGCCAAGGCTGGCCTGGAGGTCCAGGTGGAGTCCCCGAAGGAGGAGCAGCTCTGCCTCAAGAGCAACCACGAGCAGGTCTGGTCCTGTGAGCTTGAGACTCATGTGGGACGGTGTTGGGTGGAAAAGGGAGCCCCCATAGACCCAGCCCTGTGGCTCTTAGATTAGAACCTAGGCCCAGTTGGCGTCAGGAGAAAAGGCTGGTCTGGGTGTGAAGGTTGAGACTGGCTCTGTGGAATGTGGCAAGAGTGGGAGCTGCTTCTGTCCAAAGACTTGTGAATTTAGATCTCTAAATGGGCTCTTGCCATTGGGCCCTGGGTGAGGTCTTTCCATTAGTGGGGTGTCAGGGAAGGGATCCTAGGCCTTTCTCCTCTGTCCAAGGGCCTTTTCTCACTGTGGGGGTTGGTCTCTCTGTCCCTGCAGGAAGTCAGCATTCTGAAGTGCCAGCTGGGGGATAAGCTCCGGATTGAGCTGGACACTGAGCCCGCTGTGGACCTGAGCAAGGTGCTGGGGGAGATGCAGTGCCAGTACGAGGCCATGATAGAGACCAACTGCCAGGACGTGGAGCAGTGGTTCCAAGCTCAGGTGAGGATGGTGCCTCAGGGCAGGGGCCTCCCGGCTTCCATCTGGGCCAGGGAGGTGGTCATGTCTTTACATGCACTTGTGTTTCAGTCCGAAGGCATCGGCCTGCAGGCCATGTCCTGCTCTGAGGAGCTGCAGTGCTGCCAGTCGGAGATCCTGGAGCTGAGATATACAGTGAACGCCCTGGAGGTTGAGCACCAAGCCCCGCACAAGTTGGTATGCATCTCCCCACCTGTCGACATCCTCTCTTCTCCCCCACCCCCACCCCACTGCCAGTGCCATAGGCCATCACTGGGAAGTCTCCCTTGTCAGGTCCTTTAACAGTGACTCAGTGCTCAGTATCTGGGTCCCTCTCTGCCTGATGGAGATGCCTTGTGATCAAGTTCCCTTGACCCAGAGAAAACAGTTCCTACTGAAAGCCAGCCTCACTTCCTTTAGAACAACCTGTTGAAGCTCAAGAACTCGATCAACAAGGCATTACTGGGTATCCACTTTTTTGTCAGATATTGGGGATATGGGGATGAACATGACAGTTCCTGCCGTTAGATTTTTTTGTGAAAACTCATGGTTTTATTGATGGTGATTCATCTAGAGCTCCGGGGATGTCTAGAGCTTTTTGGACATTGTCCTGTGCCTGCTGAGTTTGACCATGATTTTCATTGCTGAATTTGTGGGCACCTGGGTCTCTTACCCCATCATTTCCCATTCCAGAAAGACTGTCTGCAGAGCTCCTTGTGTGAATCTGAGGCCTGCTTTGGCACCGAGCTGGCCCAGATGCAGGGCCTGATCAAAATGTGGAGGAGCAGCTGTTGGAGATCTGGGCTGACCTGGAGTGGCAGAACCAGGAGTACCAAGTGCTGCTGGACATCAGGGCCTGGCTGGAGGCTGAGATTGCCAATACCGGAACCTTCTGGGCAGCAAGTACTGAAAGTATGTGTCATCTAGGCAATTCTTGGCCAGACTTCTACCCAATTCTCATGAGATCCTCAGGGTAACAGAAGTGCCAGTTCTTCTAAGAAGAAGGCTCTCTGTAAGCTCCTGTTCAGTGACCCATTCCTCAACTTTGACCTTGCACTCTGCAGATGACGAGTGTGAGGGGAATCATTGTCCATTTAGAGGAGGCTATCATTTGCCAGGTTTCCACTGGGGATCGTTGGTGTAACCAGTGACGGAAGAGAGCAGAAATGTGACTGTTCTTCAAATATGAGAGTTGACTATAGATTCAGCAAGTTTTTGGACTTGCTTGTCCTTCCTTAAATACTTCCTATAAATTTCTATCCTTTGGGATGGATTCTGACTCTCATCTAGAAAACTCCAATTGTGGAAGGTATTTTAGAGTCATGGATTCTAACCCTAAGAGTAGGGGTTAATGACTGAGGGCTTCAGTTGGGTTCATGTCCTACTGTTGCTGAAGTGGGGAGCTCTTCCTCAAGCTCCATACATATCATTAAGACCTCCGTTCATTCCCACCCGTAACTTTGCTCTCCTTTTCTACCTCTCTGCAGACTCGCCTGCTCCACCACTGCCTCCTGTGTGCCTCCCACCTGTGCCCCTCATCCCTAGTGGGCCTGGTTCAGCCTGTGGAGTCAGCACCTGGAGCTGGTTCTGAATGCCCGTGGGCCAGCAGGGGTGGTTAAGGCTCAGGAACACCCAAAATGAAATGCTTGTCACACATTTAGAAAATCTGGCTTCTAACTATTGCTGACTTTCTGTAGGCCAAGGTCTGTCCAAGGCTACAAGATACCAGGAAAAGTGGAATTTTGATTGGGATCCTTTCTTCCTAGCTCCTGGTTTTCCCCAGATAAGATCATTAGTGGCTGGATCCCAATCACCAGTGGTGGCTCAGAATATCTATATGGAGAGACCTAGGGATGGGAATCAGGTTGAAGAAATATCTTGGGGTAAGGATGGGACATGACTTAAAGGTGCATTTGCACTCCAAGAACAGCAATTTTAACATGAACGTTTTCTAGTCTGTGACCAGAGTAGAGGTACAAACTTCACTGCCTGGGAGTCCCCCAAATTTACCAGGTTGTTTCTAACATCGCTAGGCCTGGATTATGTTCCAGGGAGTGAGTAATGGAATTAGAATCTGCATATCTGACCATTTCCCCTCCTTCTTTTCTCCTTTCCTCCCGCCTCCCTGCCTCAGAAGTTGGTTCTGTTTCCTCTCTATGTTACGTGGGAGCCCCCTTTTTTTCAAATTCTGAATTATCTTTACTTTATCTTTGACAAAGGGGGCTAGGCTTGCCTCTTGACATGTAAAGGGAATTTTCAGATTAAGAAATCTCTCTTCTCTGTTTACAAATCCTGATTCTCAAGACTATTGTCTGACTATGACTCCCCTTCCCATCTAATTTTACAGTAAAGTTTGAAATGACTTCATTTTTTCAGGTACATTCCCCTGAAGTACTGAAATCCATTTATTCATTGAGTAGAGAGCTGCCGAGCATGATGTTTAAGGGTAATGAGAAAAGATCAGTACAATATTTTCAAAATGTTTGCACATGCTTATCTGGCCCAGAAGGCTATCCTTACACCTTTTCTCTTCCTTCTCCCCCCTCCTCACCTGATCCAGCCACATCAGCCTCTCTGTTCCTTGGATGTAGCAGGAGACCTGTCCCTGTCCTTCCTGCCTGGGACACTTGTCCACCCTCCTTGTTTTCAGGTCTCAGCTGAAATGTCATCTGCTCTGAGAGCTCCTCCCGGACCATTAATCTAAAGGACTCACAACCCTGCCACTCTCTGTCCTGTTTGTTTTCATCATAGGATCTCTCAAAAGCTAAAATTGCTTATTTATCCATTATTTTCCCAATTAAAATGCTTGCTCAAGATAAAAGACATTTTCTGTTTTGTTCCCTGGTGCTTTCCCAGAGCATTGCCCTCTGCCTGGCACAGTGTAAAGGCTTAATAAATATCTGTTGAAAGACTGAATGCTTCTAGTCCTGACTTTATGTCCGATTTATCTCCAGAGCTTTAGAATCATCACTCAACAAGTCTAAGGCTCAATGTTTATCTGCTGTAAAATGAGATAATGTTATCTTTCCTATTTACATCCCAGCTCTGTCCAGCTTCTGAGATGAAATGAGGACACTCTGAGGAGAAAGCACTGTGCAACCTAACCCAGAGCCAGTGTTACCAAGTGGTTAGGATGTGGCTGCTGAGCCAGACTGGCCTGGTTCAAAGCCTACCTATGGTCCCCAACTTTTTCCTGTAGGGAGGTAAAATTAAGATCCTCTAGTAGCTAAATTCAACCAGAAACAAAATGGTACACTTAATAATTTGATTTTCAGTCTTTGCATTAACTGAAAGAATGAGAAAATTTGCTTTGAGGGAACGAGCTGTCTTAGCTTGGGTCCCCTTACATCGAGTCCATCCAAGGAGAGGGAGCCCAATGTCGTGGGTGGTCTTGTTTCCTTTCCTCCCCTTTGGGTTCACCAGGGCTAACATGATGGGAGAACACACCTCAGTCCTCTGAGGAGCTCAGGAATTCTAAGGGCCACTACTATTCCTGTAGAATTTCCATGTGGAGTCTCAGAGGGAATGCAGAATACGCTCATTTGTGGACCTGAATTCCAAATGTGGTTACCAGCTGGTTGGAAAAAAAGCTCATATTGGCTTTGCTGCTTGTTACCACTTGTCACTCAAAAAGAGAAAAAGCAACACGGGGAAATGGTGAAGTGACATTGACCACCACTGTTAGAGAAAAGGCTGGCATGCTTTACGTCAGCTTTGCCTTCATGGGGAAGGCACTGCCTGGTTGCATTTGGGGTCTTGAACTTTTAGTGCTGAAGGTGGGCCCTTATAGAAGAACCTCTAGTGACAGCAAGTCACCAATTTGTCTGAAGTTGATTGTACTGCTTGTGTTAGTGGGTGGCAACTTGAGACTTTCTGGAAAAGGCTTGGTTTTTCCCATGATCTGAGTTTGGCAGGCTCCCTCAGCAGGGACAACTTTTTCTGAGAAGAGAATTAAATGAATATGGGACCAGTGGTATCAGTGCCCACCTTCAGGAAAGATCAGTCTCCTGCTTGGGTCCTGCTTCGGTCTCCTGAGCCTGTGCCTGGTGAATTTCCTTCCTCTAGTACTATGAACGGCAATATCCACATCACACTGAGTTTGCTTTTGTTCTATCTCTCTTTGATTTTTAAAGCACACATTTGAATCTAACTGCACAGTTTTTTCAAATGAAGTTTTGTAAAGCAGCGGGTTCCTCCTGTCTGGTGTTAAACGTTGCTTCTTCCCTCTGAGAACAGAGGCTCTCTAGCATTCTTGTAGGGCAAGTATTATACCTGCTTTTAAAGGATAAGGCCATTGAAGCTCACAGGGGCTGACAAACTTGATGTAGGTTATGCATTTTGCAAGAAGGAAGCCTGCATTTGGACAGAGATTGCTCTGGCTGCAAGCAACTCTCATTGTATCACACTATGGGAATATTTCTTCTCTGTTCCTTTGAGTGACTCTGAGCTGCCTTTTAAAGGGCAACTCCACAGTGTGAACCTTGGGTGTCCCTGTTTCTCACATTGAAGGCAACTGACAGTGTGACTTTGGAAAGGGACTGGACCTTGATTTATTCAGCACAAACCTCATAGCTATCATGAAAGTGAAAAGACAACCTACTCAAAGGGAGAAAATATTTGGAAACCCGTATCAGATAAAGGTTTAATATCCAGAATATATAAAGAAATCCTGCAACTCAACAATGAAAAGACAAACAACCCAGTTAAAAAATGGGCAAAAGACTTGAGTAGACATTTCTCCAAAGAGGATATATAAGTGGATAAAAGGCAAATGAAAAGATGCTTAACATCAACAGCTATTAGGGAAACGCAAATCAAAACTGCAGTGAGATACCATTTCACACCCACGTTCTAGGCTACTATAAAAAACAGAAAATTTGTTGGGGAGGATGTGGAGAATAGGAACACTCATTCATTGCTGGTGGGAATGTAAAATGGTGCAGCCAATGTGGAAGAGTTTGGCAGTTCCTTAGAAAGCTAAGTGTAGAATTACCATATGACCCGGCAATCCCAGTACAAGGTATATACCCCGAAGAATTGAAAGCAGGGATTCGAACAGATGTTTGCAAACCAGTATTCATAGCAGTATTACTCACAATTGCCAAAAGATGGAAGCAACCTAAATGTCCATCAACATGAATGGCTAAACAAAATGTGGTATATACATACAATGGAATATTAGTTAGCATTAAAGAGGAATGGTGTTCTGATTCTTGCAACAACATGGATGAACCTTGTGCCAGACACAAAAGGACAAATATTGTATGATCTCACTGACATGGAATAATTAGAATAAACAAACTCATGGAGTCATCAGAATCTAGAATATAGGCTACCAGGGGCTGGGTTAGGAGGAGGGAATGGGGAGTTAATGCTTAAATTGTACAGAATTTCTGTTGGGGTTGATTGTAAAGTTTTGGTAGTGGATGGTGCTGCTGGCAGCACACCATTGTGAATGCAATAAACAAAACTGAATTACATATGTAAATGTGGTTAAAAGGGGAAATTTTAGGTTGTATACATATAACTAGAATAAAAATTAAAGGAGAAGATATAGGATTGCACAACACAATGAACCCTATTGCAAATGATGGACTATAATTAATAGTACAATTATAAATATGTTCTTTCATGAGTTATAATGAATTATAATGTACCTCACTAATGTAAGGTGTTAATAATAGGTTGGTGTATGGGAATGCTATTTTATGTATTTTATGCATGATATTTCCATAAACCTACAACTTCTCTAACAAAAAATATTAATTAAAAAAAGAAAAAACTAGCTAAAATATTATACAAGTTAAACATGCATATTGTAAAAATTTAAAACAGAACAACAGGCTATACCATGCAAATAGTCCTCCTGCACAAGCTGGTTTCTACACGTACACTAGGGAGGTAGGTAATATTTTGATGTGTTAATGGAGGATTTTCACCATATTTCCTTGTATTCTGGGGCCCTGCTAGTAGTTGAAGACCAAGTGGCATTCAGTGATTCTGGCAGAGCAGAAGGCAGAGAAAAGGGTTTTCAGTTTCAAAAGCCCAAGCCCTGAGTGGACAAGATCACAGACTTAGATGAAAAAGGGCAAATATCCTGCCCTCTGATGTAGATGAAGGCACCTTGGCATCAGGAGGTGAAGAGGAGGGGAAGTAAGGAGAATTTAGGTGCTGGTGGGTCCCCGAGAAGGGAACCTCTGCTTGTCCTGCCTGGTCTCCCAGGCCGAGGTGCAGAGCGAAGGGCAGGAGGATTCTAGAAAGCCCATGTAGGTCTGGGGGTGCGAGAGCAGAGGCCATCCCTTCTTTTTCCCAGGTGGAGCCTGGAGAGGCCCCAAAACCCCAGAGGAGAAATGGTGCATGTCGTGCCTGGGCAGAAGGGTCCGAGAAACCTTTACAGAGAGTCCTGAGGCCCAGGGTGGCACAAAAGCAAAAAAAAAATGATCCCATGCAACAGAGAATGACAAGGATGTAACAAAGGATAAATCTCAGCAGTCCCGAGAACCGTAGGGGCCTATGTAGGAGAATGAGGAGGAACTGGCGACACCTGGGTGTGCTGATGTCTGAGAACCAGGCAGGAGAATCCACAGTTCTCACTGGCCACAGTATGGGAGGATTACAACACCAAGAACAAATCTCGTGGGAAAAAGGCCTCTGGAATGGGGGAAACTCCTTGGAAAGGTGGTCCTCAAAATGCTGAGATTAATGTTCTACCCCTTGGTCTAATTGGGGATTGAAATTAAAATTGTAATTTTGTTCAATAAAAAGAAAATAAAGTTACATATTTTTCACACCAGAATTTATGACCTGAGATTCATTCTTGCCATAAATATGCCTACTTATATTTATAAATATTTACTTTTATTTTATAATACTATAGATACAAGTCCCTTTCATAAATATAGCAAGTAGCTTACTGGACAGAAAAAGCCTTGCAGAAGCTCAGAGAAAAAAAGATGGAGAAACCAGCAGCTGAAGCAATGAAACCTGAGAGAGAAGGACCCTAGCAGATGCTAGCTGTGTGACAGAGGAGTCCAGAAGGCATGTGATGACGCCTTGACTTGGACATTCTCATGCTTCAGAACTGTAAACTCGAGCCCCTTGGGGTGAAGAAAAATGGAAGAACAGGATTTGGATACTCCTGAGTGCCCGGTTGGAATATACTGGATTCCACCATAACCCAACACCAACTTCTTCTCGAAGCCCATTGCTCCTCATGGTAAATCTTCAGGTACAGCTCGAGAATGAAAGCAGCGTGTCAGCATCTCCTCAGATAATCTTTTGGAATCAAACTGGGGCAGAAAGTTCTTACAGATAAAAGGAATAAGAGAAGAGGAAACCGAGTTCTTACAGACAATGCATCGGGTTGGTGGACGCCACTATGGAAAAAGTGCTAGTGTCTCCATAAGAAGAGGAAGAGGAAGAGGAAGTGGAGGAGGAGGAAGGAAGAAGAGGAAGTAGAGGAAGAAGAAGAAGAAGAGGAAGAAGAGGAGTAAGAGGAAGAGGAAGTGGAGAAAGAGGAAGAGGAAGAGGAAGAAGGGCAGTCCTGTGAGCAGAACCCAGGCCTTAATCTATGAATTTCCCTCTTGTTGGTCCGGTTTAAGTGACTAGACATGTTCAGAGCCTTCCCCCTAAAATGTTTACCCCTATTGACCCCTGGCCCAGACGATGGCATCTACTCTTTGATCGGCACCTATCCTTACATTTTTGCTGACTTTTCCTTCATTCATCAACCCTCTCTCAACCTTTTTTCCTACTTACTTTCTTTCTCCAAAAGATTAGATTAAACTCATATCTTGCTTTATTAATAAAGCAACCAGGGGAGTCTAAATTGAAGGAACCCTCTATTTTCAGTTATTTAAAACTGAAAACAAACTTGTTAATATGAAAATATCCTGATTTCCATCATTCCTATTTACAATCCACAGAAAGCCTTCCAATCTATAGCCACTGTGGTATATGAAAAGAATTAAATAAAACCCAGACAAACAAACAAAAAACATAGCTTACTGGGTGTTTTATTCTACATGTGTCTTTTTTTTTTTTTTAAACTTAAGCTTATATCTTAGGTGTTGTTCAAGGTATAGATCTACCTCATTATTTGTGATGGCTGTAAGATTCTCACTATATGGATATACAGTAATTCATTTAACCAGTCTTACTAGGCATTTAGTTTCTTCCTAGCCTTTGCTATGACATCCAAGCTATTGCAATGAATATCCATGTATCCTTATATATGTGTCTATGTAAATGTGTTTATAGGATAAATCCCTAGAAGTGGGATTACTGGGTCATAGGGTATGTGCGTTTATAATTTTAATAGCTATTGTTGAACTGCCTAGCAAAGAGGTTGCACAATTTACTTTTCCCCACAAGAGTGTATGGTAATGCCTGTTTTTCTATACCTTGCCAAAATTGTTACTAACCATTTTTTAATTTAAATAGTTAAAAAATGCAATTTTCTTTTTCATAAGTATGTTTATATTATGAATGTTGTGAGCATCTGAACCCATGATGATAAGCGATTAAAAATAATAACAGTTAACACTTATCTAGCACTGACTGTGTACTGTGTCAGACACTACTTTAAATGCTTTACAGATATCCTTTTCTTTAATATTTAAAACAAATCTATGAGCTAGGTGCTATTACCATGGCCATTTTGCATATGTGGAAACCAAGGCACAGAGAGGTCAAGTTACTAGGCCAAGGTGACACAGCTAGTAAGTGGCAGAGCCAAGGTTTGAACCCATGCTGGCTTCAGAGTTAGTAGCCTTAACCCCACTACTATGCTGAATTAAAGGACTTTATATTGAGTCTGAATATGACATAAATAAGGGCAAATGTCCAGCCCTAGAATGTAGATAAAGGCAGCTGGGGATCAGAGGAGGAAGAGGCACAAAAGTGAAGAGAATTCTTTTCAACATTCCCACAGGTGTAGACCTATTTTGGGTGGGACCTTTTGATTACGTTGTTTCAGTTCAGGTGTGCTCTAGGTGGGTCTTAATCCTCTTACTGGATTTCTTATAAGAGGATAAAAGACAGAGAGAAGACAAAGAAAAAACCCTCAGAGAAGCTGAGAGAGAAAAGACCAAAAGCTCAGAAAGAAAGCCACAGATGGAGCAGCCAGAAGTTGAAAGCAACGAAACTCGGGAGAGAAGGACCAGTAGATGCCGCCATGTGTCTTCCCATGTGACAGAGGAGTCTCAGATCACCAGCAGCCTTTCTTCAGGAAGAAGGTATCATCCTGTTGATGCCTTGACTTGTACATTTTTCATGGCCTCAGAACTGTAAACCTGTAAGTTAATAAATTCCCACTGTAAAAGCTGACCCATTTCTGGTGGATTTCATTCTGTCAGCTTTAGCAAACTAAAACACCATGTGATGGAAAAGCCAAGGGACCCTAAAGGTTCTTGGCCAGCCAGAAGATACTGACCCTGGGAAGAAGTAAGCCTTTTAGCCTCTGAAACAGTGAGCCAGTAAATTCCTGTTGTTAAGCCAACGCATTGTATGGTATTTGTTTTAGCAACTGGGAAACAAAAACACTACCTCTCTATTCACCTGAACTTCCATACTTCCCTTCATGCAACTTGGCTCATATGTTGTTCCCAGGGGCCACAAACTCCTTTTTAAGGGGAGTGAGAGGAGGCAGTCTCGGGTGCCAGTGACAGGCTCCTCCCCATCCACACGGATGAGTGCATCTCAGATACCTGCCTTGTGCCTTCTATGTACTGCCATTTCCTTTGAGACAAAAGAAAGTCAGCAGAGCCCACTGCTTTACAAAGTAGTAGGCACATCAGTGTCATTATGCAAAACAGACCATGCAGCACCCAAGTGAGGGGCACAGATCAAGTTTTAGCAGAGAGGGGCATCAGCCAGGGATGTGAAACTTCAGCTGTGACAATTAAGCAACAAATGTTGTGTGTTCTGAGATGGAAGGAACCATGATTTTAGCCAATGGAACAAATCCTTCCAGGAATAGGGTCAAAAGATAGATCCTATTTAGCAAAAAAAGGAAAAAATTTAAGGATCCAATTATCTGAATAGAGGGATGCTGTGTGATGAGGATGAGGCAGAGGAGAGAAACAAAGGGGTGTTTGAAGATGGAACGTATGCTAATTGTACCCAGAGGCCTCTGAAGGACGGCATGGCCTGGAGGTGCCTTCTGAGCATTGCCCAGTAAGAATTCTTCACTGCTGACCTCAGGACAAGTGGTAGAGCCACAGCTGGCCCAGAGGGGTTTTCCTCTTGGGAAGAATTCCAGATATCCTTATTTCTACTAGAGAGAATTTGAGATCCCAGGTTTTGCCAAATCTTACATCTACCTCTTGTCATTTGGGTTTCATAGGGATGCTTTTCTTGAACTTTGTTCGGAGCACAGATCTATTTATATGCTTTTAGGGCTTTGTCCCATTTGATCTTCCTCAGTCCTTAGGTCTCTCGATTCCTTAGAGTCCAAATATCTTCCTTTTCTGGAACACAGGAGGCCTTGGCAACTTCATTTCTTGCCATTCCGTTTCTTATCTTGAACTTTTGTTTAAATATCCTTTGAGTACTGTGTCTGATTTCCACTTTTTGAATAAAAAAAGGTTTTTCTTTGTTAGTAGCTTCTCTCTAGATAATTCCTTAATTGAGACCATGGGTTCCCTGTCTTTTACTAACTCTCATTGACCTCACTTAGGTCTATGTAAAATACCCATGGCTTTCTGTGATATTCTTTTCTCCTGAAGAACAGGGACCATTGCATGCCCAGGGACAGGCACAGAGCCTAAGTTATGGTGGATAGTCAGGAAACATGCTGAGAGAATGAATGCATGAATAAATGAGTAAATAGCTGATTCTGTCTAGTCCACTGAAAATCACTGGAGGAAGACTAAGCCTTTGCCTTTTGGGGTTACCTTTTTTCATACGTCATTGAGAGGTCTTCTTTCCCATGTCTAACTCTTCACACCTTCTCTATGTCCTTGCAGACTCCCCTGCAATCCCTGACCCACACCTGCCTCCTGTGTTCTTCATCCCCTCTGTGTTCCTGCAGCCGGTGGGCCTCCGTCCACTGTGGACCCAGCCCTGGGGGCCGATTTGGAAGGTCTAAGTCCTAGGCAGGAGGTTAAGGCTGGTTGAGCTGGGATCAGGGCTGCCCTGACCTTGCTTAGTCTTCCTTCCAGAAAAAATAAGCCCATTGGGGACATTTCACCAAATCAAAGATGCTTCCAAGTAGTGGCTTAAACTGTATTTCCTTGCAACAGTGTATTTATCTTCCACTAAAGCTATTGTTTTTCCCAATGTGTCTTCTGGGATTTCCATTCTACTCCAGTGCTTCAGAGTCTCCTAAAATGTACTTGAACTCCTGGATAAAATATTTAATAAGCCTTCTTTCTGTGTCAGGCAATATCCTTCTGGTGTTTGGCCGTATGTGTGGTTTGAAAAAGAGGTCTGGCCCAGAAGCCCTTGGGTCATCACTGGCTCTGACATGTCACTACCAGGAACTCTCTGGGGTCCTGGGGTTTTTGCCCCTGACTTTACATGTGTACTTACCTTGCCTATCCCTACAGACCTGGTGAAAGGAATCGATGCTGGTTGCCAACGTTGAATTCCTTCGGAACAGCTCAGAACTAACATGTCCCTACGGTGCCTTTGGCAACTTTGGCCTCTCAGTATTACTTTGTCCAAGAGCAAAATCATGCATTTAGGGTTCCAATCTAGTCAAAGGAAGGTCGTGTTGAGAACTGCCGTGGCCAAGTTGCCAAGTTTTTATCTCATTCAAATCGGCTCCTTCCACGGGGGCAGGGAAGGCCCGCTGCTCTCTTAGCCCCATTTCTCCCAAGCAGTTTTCTCTAGACAGGCACTGCCGCTGCTGCATGTGTGTGTCTACCCTCTGCAGCCCTGGAAGAGCTGGTGGTGAAGATTGCAGCTGCTGTCAGATTATTCTGAATCCCTGCCTCCCTCTTGGACGAGACTGTGACACAGTCCAAGGTGCTGTTCTAACCAGTTTTGTGTTTAGCAAGCATTGAGATGCAAGCACTCAGAGCTCACTTCATCTACGTACCCCCGTTCAAAGACTGATAGGAAGTTTGTCCTTCCTTGTGGCAGCATAGTAGGGTAGAGAGAGAATGTGCTCTGGAGTCAGACAGACTGGGGTTCAAATCCAACTGAATGATGTTGCCCAGGTCACTTCATGCTTTTGAGACCTATTCCTCATTTGTACAAATTAGAATAATTCTATTTCTCTCCCTCCGTTGTCGAGGGATTACCCATAGAATGCTCCTGCATGTACCAGATTCTCATTTGAGATTGGTTTATTGGGGCTTCCTGGAACCAGCAGGGACAGTCTTTTCCTCCTTGGAGGGAAAGTGAAACTAAAGAGGTGGTAGCAAAACCCATTAGCAGCATCAGGGCCATAGATCCCCATACTGGTGGCCTGGAGGATGGACCACACTCCATGTGTGACTGGAGCTCCCAGGTTCTCACTCCAAGTGGCCTAACCGAAACCAGAAACGCCTTCTTGGCTTGTCAGGGCACATGAATGCCCAGTGAGCCCATGCGGGTCGCCTTCTAACAAGTAACCCACAAGAGTCACACATTTTGAAGAGTGGCCATCACCCCTTCAGATGACAGGGCCATGAGATCTGGCTTGTCCCCATCTTGCTTGCCAGGTTGCACCATGCGTGAACTCCAACTGTGGGACCTCAAGGGTGGCAGGAAAGCCTGCAGGCTGTAGAGGCTGACAGGTGGCTAACCAGTCTGGCTTGGGGCACCTGGATGTTGCAGTTTTACTCACACCTGCTGTTGCAGACTGAGGACTCACAGGTCCCTCTGGCACCAAATCCCAAGCAGCCCTCTTGTTAGATGTTGATTTTTGCCACCAACTTTCCACCTGCACATGTTTCTGTCTCTGACCTTCTGCATCATGTTGCACTCACAGATTAGACTGTTATTGGCTGACCTGGGCAGCTCCTTTTTTATTTCCCCCCAGAAATTTCTGCTCCCTTGGCTTAGGGTCTGATACAGTTTTGAACCTAGTGTTGAAACCATTAGCCTTCAGTTTATCAGTCCCTCACTATCAACATGCTGATTTGTAATATTTCTTCTCTCCAGGCATTATGTAATAACACCAGCAGGGCCTCTTCAGGCCCCTCCACTCACCACTTGTTTTTCGACTCTAAATGTCATTCCATAAGAACTAGCAGGGTGGAAAGGATTAATGGTGGCTGCAGCTGTTAACTGGGGGTGGACGCTGACATCCCTGATAGAGCTCTGGGAATGGACACACACTGTCTGTGCTGGTGAAGCCAAGAAAATCCAGAACAGGAGCACTTTTTGTTTCGATCCCTTTTGTCTGTGTACTCCACGAAGTGTGATAAGTAAGGTTGACTGTGTGCACCCCACCCCACCACACCATCCCGTCAGCATCTCCCATCACCTTCCAGAGCACGAATGAGATCAGATTTGTTTCCTCTGTTGTCACTTCTAAATCTGTGGGAGCTCAGCTTGTTACAAATAGAACTATTTCTTATTTTGCTTTTTTCATTTAATTCAGCGTTTCTCAAACATTTTTTCCTCAATCATGCCCTCCCTTTTAATAAATATTAAATACCTCATTTTCTCATTTAATGTTGTTTTAACTTTCAAAAATTTAAATACCAAACTCATATCATGGCTAAAAGACAGATCATGTATAACAGAATATGTTTGCTTTCAAATGACATTCCCACTATTATCTTCCCTGCCACCCGTATTGGAGATTCCAAACATCACCTCCTCTGGGGGTGTGGAGATGTGGGGGTGACATGGGGGGAAGGAGTGACTCTCCCATTAAGAATCACTCTTCCTATTCTGGTATGAGCTCCTGGGCTAAACCAAAACCTGCTTTACCTGCCTGCCAGGTGTCATAAATCTTAGCACCTGAGCAGAGTTTCTGGGTAAGCCCACACCTCCCAGGCAGCCCTCCCCTGGTTCCAGTCCTTCATCCCTGACCCCTAGTGGACAGTCCCACTCAGCTACATTTCACACTCCCGTCTCCAAACTTGAACTCAGCTTCTCCCCGTCCAGCCACTCTTTCTCCTGACTTCCCAGCCTCCCTTCCTAGGGCACATGTTGTCCCAGGAACCCAGGAGTGACCTCAGAACCACTTTTGGTTTCTCTCCTCCTTAGACTCCTGTAGTCAATAAATCATCCAGGCTCCAGGGTCTTTGGGCAGAGTCCTTTTGTGACATCCCTGTCCTCCTTTCCTGCCTTTCCACCGCTGGTGGCTAGTTCTGGTTTCCATCACATCCTGCCAGGGTTACTGTAAGACCTTCCTCCTGCCCCCAGTCTCTTCTGTATCGAGACCACCCTGCACACACCACCAGCCCTACATTCTTCCCTTTAATATTTTTTTTGAGTATATATTATGTGATAGGCACCATATAATTGTGCTAGAGAGTATACACAATGGAGATGCAGAGTTCCCACCCCAGGCTGCATATTGGGCACTAGTTTAATTTTCCTAAACTGCTCTTTGATAAGCTCGCTTCTCTGCTCTTTGGACGAGTGTGCGGCCCAGAGCAGGAACTCAATACCTATTTGCCGAGTAAGTTACATGGGGGTCTGTGGCTGGCTTGGAGGGGCCCTGGCTTGGTGTTGACTGGCCTCCACCATCAGGCCTTTTCTGGGCTGCTGAGTAGGGCACAAAGAACTTGGGCTTGAGGGTCAGGCAGACTTGGGCTGATTTTTCAGTGCTTCCCAGCTTTGTGGAGCTCAGGAAGATGATTAACTGCTCCAAGTTCCATTTTCCTCATTCTACAGCAGTGGAACACCGGTAACGGCTTTGCAGGGTGGGTATAAGAATTAAACGAGATGCTTGTATGTAAAGCGTGTGGTGCAAGGCTTGATGCCACATGGCCACACCAATGGGGCTTAGTGTTATAGGAATGTGTCCACTTTGAGTATATGGGGTTGTTTGTGTGTGTGTTTGAGAGAGAGAGGGAGGGAGGAGGGAGGAGGGAGGGGAGAGAGAGAGAGAGAGAGAGAGAGAGAGAGAGAGAGAGAGAGAGAGAGAGAGAGAGAGAGAGAGAGAGAGAGAGAGAGAATGAAATGAAATACCATATGTTAAATGTCGACCCAGATTCCGACACCTAATAAAGGGTTAAATATTATTTCATTTGACCTTTATCTGTCCTTTACAAACATTGTTCTTCTTAATGACTGGCCTCTTGACCACAGGCTTAACAAATAAAGTTATGGGTTTTCTCCCTCTTTTTACTCCCTTCTCCTTCCAACTTAGATTTTCTCATAATACAAAACCCCAGTGAGAAAGAGTGAACCAGGAAAACAAACAGAACTTGCTTGTTATATTGAGGAAAGTGCATACGCACTGATTTGAAATGAGGTAAGCCAAACATTCTCTTCTCTTAAATTCATCAAGTTCCCTTTGGTTGCATTGTACGTCACTCACATGAGGGGACAGTCGCGGCAAAGCTCTTCTGCTGTCGAGCCGTGCTTTGTTCCCGGCCCACAGCAGGATCTCCGGGCAACTCGTCAGAAACGCCGACTCAGCCCTGGCTCTAGAGCTATTGAATCAGAAATCTGGGGTGAGGCCTGGCAACGGCATTGTTGCCAGCCCTCCAGGTGGTCCTGATGGAAGCTAAAATTTGGGAACCACCTGGGTGGATGTTGAGAAAATACAAGGCAACAACACTATTGGCATAAATTTCAGTTTTACGGGCTTTAAAAAATGCTTTTTATGGCTCTTCAGGTCTATATTTTTGTGCCATTGATATTTGTTTCTTTCGGGGGGCCGCCATCAGGGACAGGCCTCTGTCTGCTGCCCATTCGCATCCCGCACCCCTGTACCTCCCAGTCACTGTGCACATTTCTGCTTCTGAGCATGTGCCGTGCTCCTCTTCCGCTCAAGAAAATCCTCTCTCTTCCTTGCTGCCTAACTAAGTCTCACCTATCTTTCAAGTTCCAGGTACTGTCTCCTCGATGCCTCCCCTACCTCTTAATATCCTGAAACCTCTCTCTCTTCTGAGTTACATGTTCTTTCTTTCCATTTACACTCTGAACTTTTTGAGAGGAGGTGATTTCTCTTGGTCATCTCTGCCCCTGCCTTGGTGTCTTGAGAAGGGCTTTGCTGTAGCTGGAGCTAGTGAATTATATTTGATCATTTGGAGTAGGTCAGTGATGCTGGTGAATCCTGCCTTGGTGGATATTCCCCACATCTGCACATGGAGTTGTTATGGGACAATATAACACCGATTGCATATGTACTGGCTGCAGCAATAGTTACGATGGCTGAGCAGTGGTGGCACCAGCACCTGGGCAAGAAAGTTGGCTGGGCCATTTACTGGCAGCCTCTTAATCCAAACTCATCAGGAATTCTATTCTAGGGCCCCGTTTTAGAGTGTTAGTAGTAAATGAAGAGTATTCAGAGGAATATACCCAGGATGGAGAGGAGCCTTAAAACTGTGCTAAATGAAGAACAGTTGACAGAACCGGGAATGAGAAATCTCACATCTGTCCACTAAAAGCTGAAGGTCTGAAGGGACAATGCAGATTTATCCTCTATGAGACCTCATGGGTAACCAGAAAGTAAATTAAGTACATGACAAACTCTCTTATTATTTGCTAACCTTTCATCAGTGACCAGCACCAGTGTCTGCCTGTCACAGATTAGGTGTGCAATAAATATTTGTTGAATGAATGAATGAATAAACAAATGAAAGAAACAGGCAGAAATAATAGGGAGCTATGTTTTGACTTCACATCATAACTTTCTAACACTCACCTATGTTGTAAGCCCCTCAAGGCAGATGCTCCCTGTTATTTATCTCTGCATCCGAGTTTCCAGCCCAAGGTCTGGGGAACTGGGGTCCACTGAGGCTGAGTGGGTAAATGATGGGACAGGCCATCCTGGAAGATGGTGGACTGGACAACTACTTGGAGGGGAGTTATCAGAGTGGATTGCACGCTAAAGGGTCCTAAACTAGAGGACTATGAGAGCTCCTTCAGCCTGGTGATTCTATGTTTTAGGATCAGCTAAACATGCACTGCTGCTCCAGGAGAACTCCTCCATTTATCTTTGCAATGGGGTCCACGTAGCATCCAAGTTAGCATAGCTAGTCCAGAAGCTGGGTAGCTGCCTATTTCCAGGGCTTATTGACCAACTGGCCACTGGCTTGTTTGTTTTAGGAATAGAGGAGGCCATAAGGTTTCTGTATGCTCTGAATGCATCTTAAGATTAGGAAATTTAAATTTTGTTCTAGAGTCTCCCAAGTAATGGACAGTCAAGGAGGGTGCAATTCAAAGAGATGCAAAGACATTTCCAAAGAAGGAAGATTAGAATTCTTGAGTGTGTATCTTCTGTAAGCAAGTTGAGGAGAAACTCAGTCTGGCAAAAGGGTCAGTGTCTAACAAGGGTAGATGCCCAGCAAGGAGAGGTGGCGCCTGAGAACAGACACCATAAAGTATTAATCACTGCCTGCCTTAATTAGCCTATAGACTCCAATAATTCCCAAATAATTATATTTCTTGGGAATCACAAATTACCCAGTTTCGTTCATGAGTTTTTTTCCCACTTCCATAGCATCTGTTTCACATTTGCACAGAGAAAGTCTTAATTGCCAAAATCAATTTGATATGTATTTGTCTCAATTTATTTCAGTGTGAAATACTGTTTTATTTCTCATTTGATTACTTCTTCTCACATTTGAGGAAAGTCCACTTCAGGGGCAGATCCATATCCTGACTTGACTTTTACCTGAAAACCAAAGGTGGGGTGGTCCTGGCATTCAAGACTTCCCACCACCTGGACCCAATGCAACTTTCCAGTGCTTTCATTGTAAGTGCCAACAAAACTAAACTATTTGCCATTTCTTAAGCATGTCTGCTTCTGTTCCATTTTGTGCATTTTTGTTTTCTGTGATATATATATATATATATATATATATATATATATACATATATATAATAATCAACATAACTTTTAATGAGGAAAATGCCAGTTTTCTTGCACCAAGACCCACTACAGTCCTATATAAGTTCTAGAGGAGAGAAAGGTCTCAACCTTGAGCAAAGCCAACGGTGGGCAAAACAGGAGACCAGCCTTTTAGCACCATGACTTCTAACTACTGTGGTTCCCTCCCCATTGGGTGGTTTTCAGAGGCCAAGGCCACCTCCCTGTGCTTCTCGGCCAACCTGGCACACGCCAACCGAGTCTGTGTGGGGTCAACCCCTCTGGACTGACCCAGTCTTTGTCTGCCTCCAAATTGCCACACTGCTTGCCCCTTGCCAGGGTCCTGCCACATCCTGGGTAGCACCAGAAGCTGCAGGACCTACCGCGAAGGCACCCTGAATGGCCACAAGGAGACCATGAAATTCCTGAATGACTGCCTGGCCAACTACCTGGAGAAGGTGTGGCAGCTGGAGCGGGAGAACGCGGAGCTGGAGACCAAGATCTGAGAGTGGAGCAAATGCAAGGGGGAGTCCAATGTGTGCCCGGACTACCAGTCCTACTTCTGGACCACTGAGGAGCTCCAGCAGAAGGTTTGTGGTGCTTTAGGGTGGGGGCTGGCAGACTGCAGCCCCAGGTGCCAATCCAGCCTACTGCCTGATTTTGTAAATAAAATTTTATTGGCCCACAGCCACACATTCATTAACGTATTGTCTATGGCCTTTTGGTGCTACAATGACAGAATTGAGTAGTAAAAGAAACCATATGGCCTGTAAAGCCTGAAATATATACTATCTGACCCTTTACAGAAAACGCTTGCTGACCCTCAAGCTACACACTCTGAGCTCGGAGTGGCTATAGCTGATACGTCTTTTGATTGTGGAAGGAGAATCTCTTGGGTGAAGGGCACAGGGAATGTGTAAAGGATGAGAAATAGGATTTGACTGTGCAGGATTCTTAGTTTACACCTCTTTGTTGCTGTCCTTACTCTTCCTGAATTTTGTGCTAGTTATCAAAGCTGCTAATTTCTTCAAAGCAACCAGATTTTTGTGTAATACACAAGGTTGGAGAAGTCTCCGCTGCATGCATTTTCTAATCTCTTTGATGTGCTGGCATGTATATGTTTGTGCCTGTTTGGATGTATTATGTCTCCCAAAATGCCATGTTCTTTATTGCAATCTTGTGGGGACAGATGTATTGATTAAGTCAGAATCTTTGGATTAGGTTGTTTCCATGGAGATGTGACCCCCCCCAACTGTGGGTAATGCCTTTGATTAGATTATTTCCATGGAGGTGTGGCCCTGCCCATTCAGGGTGGGTCTTGATTGATTTACTGGAGTACTTTGAAAAAAAAGCCATGCAGGCTCAGAAGCTTGCTGCAGCCGAGAGAGGCATTTTGGAGATGGCCATTGAAAGTAGACTTTTGCTAGTCTGGAGTTTGCCTGGGAGAAAATAAGAGAACACCCCCAGACACCTAGAGAGAAACGTCCTGGGAGAAGGCCATTTTGAAACCAGAACCCCAGAGCAGAGGCCAGCCATGTGCCTGTGCATTCCCAGCTGACAGAGGTGTTCTGGACGCCGTTGGTGTTCTTCAGTGAAGATACCCTATTGTGGATGCCTTTGTTTGGACACTTTTATGGCCTTTGGACTATAACTTTGTACCAAATAAACTCCCTTTATAGAAGCCAATCCATTTTTGGTGTTTTGCGTATTGACAGCATTAGCAAACAGGAGCCATTCAATAGCATTGCCCTCGTGTGTATCTGCTGTCTCCTTTGATTACCAATTGAAGGCTTCTTAAGAGCCTACATCTTAATGTTCAAGACAAGAAGACAAGGGATATCAAAATAGGGGCTGGAAATCTGGCTCCTTCAGTGAAGACTCTTGGGGAGGTTGGCCAGTCAGAGCAGAAACTTCTTACTAAGAATGAATCCTTCCACGTCTAAAGCTTTCATAAGCAGTCCATTGTCCTGTGGCCTAGATTTCAGATCTTTTTGCTTATATCAGGCTAAGCATCATATCTGGAAAAATAAAATCAAGTCTTTGTTATATGTTCAGTTTGCTGTGACCTGCCATGTCCTTGTTCCTTTGGATGCACACCTCCACCCTTTGCCAAGTACCCTTTTGCACACCCCTCTCATGCCATCTCTTACATGTTAGGGAGCTTGTGTTGTCCAAGGGGATGTTGTAGTTTGAACCCCAGCCAATGGAACATCCTCTCACCTGAGGCTGGAGGATGGCCCTGGTAAGAGTTGATCACTGGACCTACTTTCTTTTCCCAGATCCTGTGTGTCAAATCTGAGAACAGCAGGCTGGTTGTACAGATAGACAATGCCAAGTTGGCTGCAGATGACCTCAGGACCAAGTGAGTTGGGGCAGAACGGGGAGGGGAAGGAGCCAGATGCCCACCTCAGCTTCCTCTCTCTTGCAAGGTAGTTGGCATCAGGGATGTAATCAACCAAGACCCTGATCCAATGGTTATGGCAGGAAAAAACCAAGAACACTAAGCCCAAGATCTTGAAAATACAACCCCCTCCAATTGTTTAGCTTTAATAGTTTACAACCCACTTTAGAACACATCAATTATCCATTTGATCCCATTCTAGGAACAATCTCACGAGGCAGGCAAGGCAGTGATGGCACCCCTATTGCACGGAAGGACATTGGGATCAGGGTGCTTAAATGATGTGCCAGAAGCCATGGGACTTGGCCCTAGGTTTCCTACCTTGAGACCATGTCCTACTAAACTCTGCTGCCTCAGTGAGGAATGTTCCCCCCACTGCTGCTCCACTAATTCCTGATAGCTAATAGTTCATGACAGAAGAAATCATGCTCCACTGCCCACAGATGAGGGAGGCAATGGCCAAAGGGTTTATACCGCTTGAGAAGCATCTGCACCGGGAATAGGAAGGGGTATTGTGTTTTATCATCTTTCTTCAGGGCACTATGGAAGACTCATTTTTCTAGAGCCAAAGAAAACCATTTCTTTTTCCCACTCTGGCAATGTGGCTTCCAATCTGAGAGAGAATCCAGGGTCCACTTCCTTGGGGGCCGTGGCAGAGGAGGTCTGCAGGGATTGCACTAGATTGCAATGGTCCAGCTGCTCAGCTGCATCCCTTTGAGCCATATGACTATGAGAGCAGGTGCCAGCTGGCTTGTCCGGCGCAGCATCCTCAGCACTGGTCACTCGGCCTGGTTCTACCTTAGGAGCTTGGGTTGAGCAAGTGGGGAAAATCCTGTTGTTTTCTGGACTGTGAGTGCACCACACAGGAAAAGTCAACTCAAGCTAGATTGCCAAAGGGAAGGCCAGTGGGATTTCCAGCTGTGAGTTGTGTCCTGAGACCCTTCCTGCTCATTTGCCCTGACTTGGCCACCCTGTGTTCTGTCCTGTTAAAGGTATGAGATGGAGCACTCACCCTGCCAGCGGGAGGAGGCCGGCATCTGCAGCCTGTGCAGGGCCTCGGATGACCTCACACTTGCCAAGTGTGACCTGAGACCCAGCTGGAATCCCTGAGGAGGAGTTGCTCTGCCTGAAGAAGAACCATGAGCAGGTGTGTGGCCCCTTGGGTGACATGCTGAGACTCTCTGGGATGAAATGAGGCTCCCTCCTGCAGGTCTGGACCTCATGATTAAGCCTCATGAGCTGTTAAGATGAGCTCCTGCTTTCAGTGAGGAGGGTGCTCTTCACCTACAACGTCTGACCACTGCTGGTTGCTGTTGAAGGTGCCTCAGACTCAGAGGAGCACTAGGGAATTGCTGGGGAGGATGGGGAGTGGGAGCTGGGTGGAGGGAAGTGGGGGTCCCATGAGATGGTAGTCCTCCCCCTATGACAGGAAGTCCTCACCCTGAGGTGTCAGCTGGGGGACAAGCTCTGGATTGAGCTGGACACTGAGTCCACTGTGGAGCTGAGCAGGCTGCCGGTGTAGATGTGATGCCAGTACAAGGCCATGGTGGGGACCAACTGCCAGGACGAGGAGCAGTGGTTCCAACCCCAGGTGAGGACGGTGCCACAGGGCTGGGGGACACCGGGCTTCCATTCTGGGTCAATGAGCTGACCGTGTTTTTGATCCACCATGTGTCAGTCCAAAGGCATCAGCCTGCAGGCTGTGTCTTGCTTCGAGGAGCTGCAGTGCTGCTAGTTGGAGATCCTGGAGCTGAGTTGAACGGCAAACGCCCTGGAGGTTGAGCTTCAGGCTCAGCACAACCTGGTGGGTGTCCTTTGCATGCGTGGAAAACTCAGCTTGGCTCCCACTTCCCACCAACAGTTCCCTGTGTGTAATACATGGCTCATTTAAACACAGACAGGGACACGGCTTAAACATTGACTTGTTCTCTTTGGAAGAACTTTCTGGTAGGTATGGATGCTGAGTGAATGAATGCTAACCCAGATGAGGGAGGGTCTGTGGACTATCTTAAAGGCATATGTTGATGAGCAATAGCACATTGTTAGTTTTTCAAGCTGAAGACTGCCAAAGGGAATTGCATTCTTCTCTGGGCCTGGCAATGTCTTGGGGTGTCATGGTATTACTCACTTTAGGGGTTCAGGGCAGGAATCCATCATTTTTTAAGCCCACTTCTCCCTTTCTTTGATGTTGCAGAAAGACTGCAGAGCTCTCTGTGTGAATCTGAGGCCCTCTATGGCACAGAGCTGGCCCAGATGCAGGATCTGATCAAAAACGTGGAGGAGCAGCTGTCAGAGATCCAAACTGACCTGGAGCAGCAGAGCCAGGAGTACCAGTGCTGCTGGACATCAGGGCCCGGCTGGAGGGTGAGATCACCATGTACTGGAACCTTCTGGAGAGCAAGGACTGCAAGTACATACCCTGAGATTGTGTCAAAGCCAGGTGTAAAAGCAGATTCCTTATTGGGTCTGATCTAAGAGGACCCTGGAGGCCAGCTGGGGTGGCACGGCAGACCTCATCTTTGGAGACAAACTTGCTGCCTGGGAGGCCTGGTGAGCTTACGTCTGCCTGGGCGTACCAGACTGAGTGCAGGATCTTTTCCACTCAGGCTGTCCCCTTTGCTGACTACATCTTATTCCCAGCTGCTAGTCACACCCACAGGGGGCTAAAATACTGAGAATAATGGTACATGCCTTTAAAATACAAGGAACAGTATTGGGGGCTTTGTTGAAATTAAGAGGGTGGCTGACATCTGGCCTGCTCCCACCCCACCAGCCTCTCTGCCTTTTCTCTCTGCAAGTCCCTTTCCCATGGACGGTGACACTGGTCCTGCACACAGGTGGCCCAAGTTCTGCTCCCAGCTCCACTGTGGACCCAGCGGAAGTCACTGCCCCTTTCTGAGGTCCACAATTCCCCTTTGCCTCTGAAATCCTAAAGTGTCTCTACATTTTTGTCTTTTATGTACTTCGCATACAAATTCTTCAAACATTTTCCTTTTCCTCTCTGCAGACTCCCTTGTAACCTGTGTGTGACCTCAGCCTCCAGCATTCCTGGCTCAGCCTGTGCAGTCTGCACCCCATTCTCCCTGCATTCCTGGCCCCCTTCGGGCATCCTGCGGGCCCTGCCCATCCACGCCGTGCTGACTGGGAAAGGCCTGCAGCTCCTTTGGCTCCACTCTCCAGACCTGCTACCTGAGGCCCAACTCACCTCCAGCCTGGCAGGTGACTGAGTGAGGAGACAGTGCCTTTCTGTCGATGGGATTTCGAGTCCAGAGGCTCAGCCCCTGGCCCTGGATGGGTGCTCCTCTCTTCAGGGCATCTTGGGCCTCCGTTTCCTCCCTTGTGTCACTTCCTGGCCTCTCTGAGACATGACAAGCAAGCTCGTTTTCATTTTGCTAATAAACATTACTTCTGCAGCTCAGTGAGCCCAGTGCCTGCTGGCTTCAGTCACTCATCCCGTGCTGAGCGTGTTGCTGCCTGCTCCTTGGGCCGGCGGTGCTATGGAAGCAGGGATTGTGGTCTAGGATGTTGAGGCTCGCTCACCAGAGGGGTTCTGGGATTTGGCAAAGCCACTGAGGACCAGGGTGAAATATGGGGCTGCAGCAAAATGGCACAGATGAGAGACAGCTGGCTTTTGACCCAAGCATGCCTGTTTGGAGCCAGATTCATAGAGCATTTTAAATGTTGACACTAAGTAAAATTCCCCTTTTTATCTGGATGAAGCCATATGGTCCTGGCGAAAAGGGAATCTCCAGGCAGAGTTTCATTAGCCCCTTCTGGAACACCCCACTTAAATTGAACTTCATGACCTCATGTCCCTTACAAGCAAGGCACTGTGTTGGCGGCTTTACAGACATTGTGACAATCCCATAACAAAGCTGCAAAGCAGGGGTGGCTGTTATAATTTTCAGTTGGTGGTGGCTGAGTCAAAACTTGAAGCCCAGTCTCTGAACTAGGTCCAAAACCCATATACTTTGGAAGCTTCAAAGGAGAAAAAAAAAATTGGGAAGGGTTGGGGTTGTAGATCTAAAAGTGTGATCTCTGGACCAGGGGCAGCAGTGTCACCTGGGGACTTGTGAAAAATGCAAATTCTCAGGCCCCTTCCCAGATTTTCTGAATCAGAAATTCCAAAGGTGGGGTCCAGAAGTCTGTGTTTTATGGAGTCTTCCAGGTGATTCTGAAGTAAGCTCAAGTTTGAGAACCACTGGGTTAGGGGGTTTATTTGGGGACTCAGTCCTTGAGTGGCCAAGTACTCTACAGGAGGGGCTAGCCTTGCTCTCTTGATAATTCCTATGGGCAGAGAATCTCTCAGACATCAATATTGGGCTTTTTTCCTGCACATCACGGAACTCTGAAAATGTTAAGTGACAATAATTGCTGAACTTGTTAGACAATTAGACTAGAAAGGTCCAAAGCAAGCTGACCCATCCACAGGTTCCACTGGCAAGTCCTTCTGGCAACTGCCCGGCTTGGAACTTCTAGGCAATAGACAGATGAACCAGGAGCTCCACATTTAGGCAGCCAGGGCCGAGAAAAGGCACTTCTCCAGAACTCAGCATCACAGCTGGCCAAAGATGGGAAGCCTACTGTCCTCATCATTGGAGACATTCAAGCAGGGGGTTTACAACCACCTGGGGGGGGGGGGTGTTGAGGAAGAAACTCATGCATCTGATGTGGATGGATGCAATGGCCTTAGAGGGTCTTCTAGCTCCCAAACTCTATGGCTCTCTGTTTTCTAGGCCTTATTTGTCAGTAAAACTACAAATGTTAAAGCGAAGCCAGCAAATCTGCTCTAAGAGCTAGAGCTCGCCTTCCCTTACTGCACTATAAACTCTGAATCGGAGTAGTTTGCTGAAAAATTTACAAGTATATCTGATGGTTGTTTAATCTATATCCACCTGGATCAGGGCCTGTGGCTGCAGGAGTGACCACAGCCCCAAACCCCAAGGCTGGGGGGAGTGTAAGTGAGAACCTGGTTGCTCTCTCAGCCTCCAGGCCCTTTCAAGCCCAGTCCCTGTTGGCCACTGTCCACGTAGACAGGATCGCTTTGCTTGGGAAGCATCAGGACTTCATGGAAGGAAGCTCTGGAAGGGTAAGTGCTGCCATCTGCCCTCCTCCCCCGGCTCCCTTGCCTGCCTCTGCTTTCTTCCCAAGTGGCGGAGGTGATCAGACACAGGTGACATATCCCTGAGGCACTTACCCGAGAGTAGGTCTCACCAAGAAAGCACAAACTTGATTAAACTTAATTTACTAACTGGCCCAAGCACCCTCATTTCCTCCTTTGTACTTTAATAGCTCCTTTCATCCAACAAGTTCAAAGCTGTCTAACAAAATAAACCCACTTATTCTTGCACCATGACAGAGTAGGTATGCACTGTTCTTCCCATTTAAGGGAGAAGGAGAGAAGGTGAGTCATTCAGTGGTTGAAGGACTCTTCTGGTGACATGAAATGAATCAGTGGGGCCCCAGGGTGATTGACCTGTTTCTTAAGTTCACAACTAATGCCTTGATTTAGTGTCACTTATAATTAAAAAATTAGCTTTCATGAGACACTGTGTGTGTGAATGCACGCGCGCACGTGCTTGTGTGTGTGTGTGTGTGTGTGTGTGTGTGAAGTAGTTTGGGGTCCTGGAAAGAAAGGCTGGGTAGAAGGAATCATTACACTTGGAAAGTGTGAAGAACTTCCCTGGAAATCAAACAGCCTATCATCACCACCATTGTCACCATCACTACCACCATTATCATTGTCACCATCATCACTGCCTTCATCACTATCACCGGTCACTGAAGTTTACATTACTATGAGCCAAGCACTGATCTAAGTTATGGTTTGTATATGTAAACTCATTTAATCATTACTGCAATCCTGTGAAGTCAGTGCTATTGCTATCCCATTTTGCAAATGAGGAACTAAAGCACAGCGAGGTTGAGTAACATGCCCAAGGTTTCACAGCTGGTAGTGGAGCCAGGATTCAAGTCCAGGAAGTCTGCCCCCAGCATCGTGCTCTTAACCACTGTGCTTCACAGAGGCCAAGTCTCAGACTTTGTCAGCTTGAAGGCAGAACCATAATTGCCCCATTGTTTTGATTCCTTTTCCTTGAAGGAAATGAGAGTGTTGATGCTAGAGGAACAATTTTGGGGGAATTTATGCCGCAAAGGGTGGTGCAAGGCATGAAGGTTTTACAGTATCACAAAGAAGTTTGACGCTTGAGGACCCAAGTAATTCTGAGTGGGAATTAACAAAGGTGGCCAAGCCACTCCCACCCCCGCCCCCACCATTACTAAAACTACTTTGTATATTGAGAAATAAGAGAAGACAAAGCCAGAATCCCTTATCCATGTTCCCTTTACAAGGCATTTTCATGTGTGTTGTCAAATTGAGCCCTCAAACCACCCTAAGAGATAGGCCTTTTGCTGCGGGGGACGTTTTTGGCCGGGAGGTAAAATGACCTCTCCAAGGTGTCACGTATGGTGAGGGGCAGAGCTGTGCACACAAGCACAAGTCTTTTCATTCCTGGCCCCTCAGTCTTTCCCCATGGAGCTGCTAAGGGCTTTGTTGAAGGCACAGCTGGATAAAACTTCACCTTCAGACCCACTCTCAGAGGCTGGGGTGAAATGGCTGGGATGGATTTTAAGGGAAAAGGCATTTCAGGTTCTGAGGATCTCCCCAAGGATAATCCTCCTGGTGCTTCCTCCCATCCTGCAGTGTCCTCCCCACCCCGACCACAGCATTTTGGGCTGTGCTTTTGGCCTTTGGCTGTTTCCTGGGCCTCCCCTGGGGCCAGGCTGTCCCTTTATGCTGTTCACTGTACCCAAATCTCCCTCAGCCCCCTCTCTCCCTCCTCCTCCCGGGTTCTCAGACAATCTATACATTTATGCATGGACCTCCGAGGCCCTCTGCAAATGCCTCCAACCCCAGTTCCTCTCTCTGATTGTGAGGATGCGAATGTGTCTGCAGTGGATCCGCAGCTGCCTCGGATTTTCTCCACTGAGCTCATTCCCTCTTCTATTTCCCTTTCCTTTGGGGGATTTACCCTGGCCTCTTTTCATTCTTCTGCACCATACCACATCCCCGAATCCTCCTCACCCTGCACCTGCCCAAAGCGTCTTTCACTTGATTTGAAACTCATCCGGACACCCAGGGATCCCATGGGAAAGCTGCAATGCCCAAGTAAGGCACGGGGATCACCGATCACTACCCATGCTGTGGTCTCCAAGGTTACAGGAAGACAATCCTCTATCAGAACTATGATTCTTCTGTTTCAATTTAGTCCCACGCCCAGCACCAGCCAGGCACAGAGAAGCAGCTCAATAAACATTTTGAATTAAATTGAACTAAATAGAGAAAGTGGGTTTGCTAGTCCATTGGCTGCTCCATTTCTCCCCGAATGAATAAAATTTGCAAATATACCAATTAGGAAAGGAAGAGAGTACAGGAAGTCCACTCCTCGCCTGTGTGAGGTCATGGGGACCTTACAACTCTGGAGTCCCAACTTCCCCACTAATTCAAGTAGCAAATCCACTCAAGCCTATGACATTTTGAAGACATGATAAGAAAGAGACTAGATCTACAAGGGATGGCAACATTATGTCTACTTACCAGCCAGTCTGTCTGCTGTCTCTATTCTGAACTCCTGTGCCATTTCAGATTCTGCGGGGTAGCCGGCAGGTTACAGGGGTTCTTTCCCGCATCCAGCTTCTGTGCGGCTTCCGATTGACCACCACCTGCAAGCCAGTGCAGATCTGTCTATCCCTGTTTGCTTTTTTCTTTCTCCTCTCCACACTCTTTATTTACTCAGGAACAGACAGTGTTGTTCCTTTTTGGCTTTCCTCTGCCTGGGTGTAGACAACAGTGCATTTTTCAGCCACACACACACAAAAAAACAAAACCTCAGACTGGATCGTGGTGGTGATGCTCTGGTCTGGACAGCTTGGGACAATGTCACTTCTTTCAGAGGACTTGGAAGCTGTGGTCCCAGTGTCTCCGGACCTTTTATGAGTCATCTCCATTTATATCTCCCAGGACATTCAGCAGGGTGGGCCATTCTTCTGTCCATTAACTCAGATTGTCTTGGCTACTTCTCAGCTTTGCATTCTCCAGGTTTACTCATTCAAAAATGGGCTAGCTTTATCCGGTTAGCATGGTCCTGCACGGTTCTGAGGGTGCATTCCAGGTTTTCTCCTTTTATTTCCTTTGTGTTCTTATCTCTTATTAAACATACCACTTCTTTCTTCCATCTCTATTTCTCTGATCTCTCTGCATTGCACACCAATTCTATTTTTGCCTTTTTGTTTACCCAATCCTTAACTCTTCTCATACTTAGAACCTAAGCATCCTCCTTTGACTAAAGGCTCCACGAGGCCGCGCTGGTCAATCATTAGATAAGACCAAAGAGCTTGTGGCATGCTGACGATATTCAGTCTGAGCTCAGGGTGAAAGCTCCCTGGGTGGGGAGGAAGGAAGGGTTGTTTCCAGAAACAGCTCTGAGCTGGAAAGCCAGTGCTTTGGAGCAAGCTGACAAGAGTTGCACTGTTCTCATCGAGTGAGCTCTCATGATTTGAAAGCACAGCTCTTTCCATTTGCCCCAAGCCCAGGAGATGTGAGATGGAAGCTGACCGCTGCCTCCTCACCTCACATCTGTCTTCTGGAAAGTCTCAGTGATGCCTGCCTCAGGACCCACCTGTCTCTACTGCTTTAATTGTCTTGGAGGAAAACAAAAAAATTTAGGTTATATTATAAGTCTGGGGCTTCTTTGTAGTGCTGTGGGACCTCTCATCTGAATGGCATTATAATAAGCAGCGATAATGGCCTTGGAAAGAAGGACCTTTTATCTGAGACTCAAGTAGAGCACCATGTGAATACTATCATGAAAGCTCAATGGGAGAAGGACTCCAACAAATTGTCAATAAAACTTTAGACTGGGCTGGCAGCCAAAGCCACAGCAGAGGCTGGGGTACAGCCACCTGAGATGCAGGTGGTATCCAGTGGTCTATAATTATGCAACTTATATATATTCGGAACTTTGGGCATCCCTTCTTCAGGCCTTCACCTCTCAAATCAATCCCAAATGACTTCCAGCTTGACTTAGGAAATCTCCGGCTTATGCTGTGTCTTAGCATTTTCTTTCCTGGTGCCCAAGTCTGTGGATTCAATTATACAGACCAAAGAGTCCTTTACACCTTTCGTTCTTCAAGCAGCCCCACTGTAACCCAGCAGGGCTGGGGAATGAGGAGCCCAGGACAGGATGTGTTGCATCTTCCTGGTGTTTTCATTTTATTTAGGGAATTGAGGAAAACATTGGGAAGCTTAACTGGAAATTTTAAAACACGATTTTTTATGTTAAAGCCAACATGGATATATTGTGGAATATAGGTAATTTCACATGAAGTTTTAAGACAAATTTCAAGAGATTTCATGCTTGTGGAGGCCCCTCTGGGCTAAATCTCCAGACTTTCTCAACATACCCACTTGCTCTGTTTTGATGCTACGGACAGCTCAGTAGAAAAGCTCTACAAACACTTCCTCACTCCTTTCTCTCACAGCTGCCTCCAGATACTTTTCCTAGATAGTTTCAAAGCATTGGTATGCATCTTTCAGCAAGTATTTTTCAGCCCTCTTTCAAAATTATCCCTTTCTCTGGCGGGGATAATTGTTCTCAAATGAATTATCAAGCCTCTACCTTTCAAACTCTCCCCTCCACCATTCTTTTTGATGATACAGGAGGTATCACATGGTCCCTTAAAACACAACCAGCTATCCCAAACTTCTCAGCCTTGGCCCAAATCAAACCATAACATTTACTTCAAGGCTTCCAAGGTTTGTGGTGCTGCATCATTTAAAGATGCTTCTCTTAATGCAGATAGAAAGAGAGTCTACTGCTGCCACTCAGTGCAACTTCTTCCTTAAACTAATCCCAGCCTCATTTTAGAAATACCAAGTGGGCCAGGAGATGAGTCTGATTATGGGCCTGCAGAATGGACCAACACCCAATTAACAAGGACACATACTTGGGCTGATGGTGTGGTGTCTTTGAAGGTCTACTACAAAACTCTGATTTCATGGGTTGGCTGTCTAGAGAAGAGTCCTGACTTAGCAAGAAGCCCAAGTAAAGAATTTTATGGGACAAGGGACTCTCCTGAGCAAGGCAAATAACAGACTGAAGGGAAAGGCATTTGGAAACAAGTAAAGAAGTAAAAAGAAGAAAGACATTACATAACTGTGTCCACACCCTCTGTGGAGAGGGTACAAAGGCTCCCGGAGGAAGGAGATGCACAAACTCTCAGGAGAACCAGGACTCTGCCTCACATCGGGCACCGCAAACCCTCCCGGCACCATGCTGTACAACTGCTCTCTGCCCAACCTGGGCTGTCACACCCGGCCCTGCGTGGCCCCCAGCTGCCACACCTGCCCCCTGCCCGGGGCCTGCAACATCCCTGCCAACGTGGGCAACTGCGGCTGGCTCTGCGAGGGCTCCTTCAATGGCAACGAGAAGGAGACCATGCAGTTCCTGAACGACCGCCTGGCCAGCTACCTGGAGAAGGTGCGCCAGCTGGAGAGGGAGAACGCGGAGCTGGAGAGCCACATCCGCGAGTGGTGCCAGCAGCAGGTGCCCTATGCGTGCCCAGACTACCAGTCCTACTTCCGGACCATTGAGGAGCTCCAGCAGAAGGTGAGGGGCCTTCCTGTCATCTCTAAATAAGAAAGTGGCTATGATTCTCAATCTGTGGCAGAGAAGCTATGTTTCCTGCTTCTATGCCATCATATTTCTTGCTTACCCCTTTCTACCCTCAGAATGGCTTTTAAAGCCATTCCAAGGAAGTTGATGTTTCACGTTTGTTTTCAATCCTCTCTAAGCAATCTGTCATTCCCCAGATCTTGTGCTCCAAGTCTGAGAATGCCAGGCTGGTGGTGCAGATTGACAATGCCAAGCTGGCCACGGATGACTTCAGAACCAAGTGAGTTGCTCAGAATTAGTGCCGAGGTCCACACATTTGCATTTAATGCCTCAAGAAAAGGGGCTTCCATAGCTTACCCAGCAACAGATGAATCCATCAGTTGTGAAGGATTCTCTAGAGGTTTGGGGAAAACATGCAAAAGAATCACAATAATAGATGAGCACTCAAATCCATCTGTTTAATTTTGGATCAATATTAGGTCTTAACCAAGCCTCCAGAGCTCTGTCTCCTGGGTCTACTCACTGGGGAAAGTGGGAAGACAGGGTGGATGGGGTTATTATCAAAGATCAACACTGGGGGTCTTGATGGTCTGCCAGTTACCGCTCTGACCTTGTCCTTCCACAGGTATGAGTCAGAGCTGTCCCTGCGGCAGCTGGTGGAGGCCGACATCAACAGCCTGCGCAGGATCCTGGACGAGCTGACCCTGTGCAAGTCTGACCTGGAGGCCCGGGTGGAGTCCCTGAAGGAGGAGCTGCTGTGCCTCAAGCAGAACCATGAGCAGGTGAGGCCAGAAATTAAAATCAAGACATCTGGATCAGCCTCATGCTGAGGGTTGCTTTAGTGATTTGGAGTGGCTGAATCAGGAATACCAGGCTGAGGGTAGATTTACAAATTCCTTAAAAAACACCAAAGCATCATGATGAAAGAAACATTTGAGGGTGATGAAATCTCTCCACGATCCCAGATAGGATGCATCTTATGCTCACAACTGGTGCGTCACTTGAGCTTCCCAGTGTGTCTCCATCTGCTTGTGATTGGTCCCTGAGCTGTAGAATGAATCCAGGTGTTGCTTTATCAGTGCTGAGCAAACTCAGCTGCTCCCCAAAACCCACAGCATCAACCCTGAGGAATCTGAATCTCCATCCTTTCAAGGTTTTGTGAAAAATTATTTGAGGCCCCTCCTTCTCCCCCTTCCTGAGACAAGATGATCTTATTTCTTACTTGATGGGAATAATTGTTTGCTATGCAATCTGAAATTATACAATCAACTCTTTGCATCCTGAGATCTTCTGCAACCAATCTAAAGCCAGGCATTAGTTCATTCTTCAGTGGTGTTCAATCAAGTCCTTGAGAATTCTTTTTGGAATCCAAGTGCATTTGCACAGTAATAGTGAGGAGGGGGTTGTGCTATGTGGAGATCAGAACATTTTGCTTGAGGAGATAAACTACTAGGGCTTCAACAGGCAATGCCATTTCTCAAGTCCATTCTTCACTGAAGATAGCCATTTCTATGTTTTCTGCATCTACAGGAAGTCAACACCCTGCGTAGCCAGATCGGAGACCGCCTCAATGTGGAGGTGGATGCGGCGCCCACCGTGGACCTGAACCGTGTGCTGAACGAGACCAGGTGTCAGTACGAGGCCCTGGTGGAGACCAACCGCAGGGACGTGGAGGAATGGTTCGCCACGCAGGTGGGTGCCTAGGCCCGTGGCCACGCAGGACTGAGTTTCCGCAGGGCCTTGGAGGCGGCATCCCATGCCGTCTTCTTCCCTTTGGACATTTCAGACCGAGGAGCTGAACAAGCAGGTGGTGTCCAGCTCGGAGCAGCTGCAGTCCTACCAGGCAGAGATCATCGAGCTGAGACGCACGGTCAACGCCCTGGAGATCGAGCTGCAGGCCCAGCACAACCTTGTGTGTATTAATAGTCCAGAACTGCCGGGGAGAAAGGCCGGGTCTGGGAATCAGAGTCCCAGGGCTCCCCTTCAGACCAGACACTCTCCTTAACCTTGGAGTGTGGCTTCTTTGGAACAATGTAGAGAAAGGTATAGAGGAGCAGCTCCCTGATATTCTTCATGTTCTTGTCCACAGAGAGACTCCCTGGAAAACACGCTGAATGAGACCGAGGCCCGCTACAGCTCCCAGCTGGCCCAGCTGCAGGGCCTGATCAGCAGCGTGGAGTCCCAGCTTGCGGAGATCCGCTGTGACCTGGAGCGGCAGAACCAGGAGTATCAGGTGCTGCTGGACGTCCGTGCCCGGCTGGAGTGCGAGATCAGCACATACCGGAGCCTGCTGGAGAGCGAGGACTGCAAGTGAGTACCCAGCTGGAGGTGTTTGATAAAGACATATACACAGGAGCATACTGCTAGTTGGATTCCATGCAAAGATTGCATACCTTGGAATGGAAATTGCCTTCACACCAGACATGCTCAAACTGAACCCAGACCACAAAATATGGCCATAATTAAAAACATAAAATTGTTTATGGCAGAAATTGTTTGATGTACAAACTGAAATTGTACAGCCAATGCTTGCATTCTAATAGAATATTGATATGTGATCAATGGTATTTTTACATTTTATGACACTGCATGGCATGGAGAGTGCATTTCCATGCACTGACTTATCTGACCTTATCATAACTGGCAGGCAGGCTGGATCAGTACTTTTCCCAGTCTATGAGTAAAGAAGCTGGAGCTTGGAGAAGTTTGCCCAAGTTCATCAGCTAGGAGTAGAAAGAGTTGGGACTAGAAGCCAGGTTTTTGGAGTTTTCTGTCTAGTGTTTTCTGTAGACAATGGGGAGGCCAGTGGCAAGATGAGCCTGTGGCTTTCTCTGTTACAGACCAAGAAAAGCCCTGATAGGCATTTCGCTGATACAAGATTATGAGCCTCCCTTAACTCACCTTCAATGTCATTCTTTGTCTCCAGGCTGCCCTGCAACCCCTGCGCCACAACCAACGCATGTGGCAAGCCCATCGGGCCCTGCGTCTCCAATCCCTGTGTCCCCTGTGCTCCCTGTGGCCCTCCTGCCACCTGCGTGCCCTGTGCCCCCCGGCCCCGCTGTGGACCCTGCAATTCCTTCGTGCGCTAGAGCCCAGGGACTGCCAGAGGAGCAAGGAGGCAGGGCCCGGGGCTCTGGAGCTCTGGTCTGGTCCTGGTTTGTTCAACACAAAGGGCCTGAAAACACAGCTTGCATGGCTGGAGCCACCCCGGGAAGGTGGCCAAGAAACTCACCAGCCACCTCAACCTGCTCCAGACCATTCCTTGACCACTGTTTCCTTTGTCAGGGTCTGTCTCCTCCTTTGCTTGCTCAGAAAATCCTCTGTAGCAGCAGTGGCCCTCCCTTGTAAACTCCTAATAAACTTGATTTCCCTGGCACAGCAGAAGCCTTTGTCACTGGTATTTGTTTGTTTCAACACACTCATCACTTGAGTACTCTATAAAAAATAAAAAGCCACTTAAAAGTCAGGCCATATAATGGGCTGAGTCTCAGATGCAAGAGCCATTCCACGCCTGGTGGGCGATGCCTGGCCTGCCCCCCTGGGCCCATGGCCGAGGATGTCCAGCTCCTGGCTACTTGTCAGGAAGCTGAACCCCTTGGTCAAGATCCCCAGCAGGCAGAACAGTAGGAGATAGTGCAGGCCGTGGCTGCCACCTCCCCTTGACCATTGCTGGATATTTCTCACTCTCTCCTCTTGACCTTGACATCTCCCAGGCAGCTGGTATCGAAATCTGAACTGAAGGGGCATGAGCTGGGGGCTGGAAAAAGGTCCTGAAAAACACGTCCTTTTTCAGCAGAAGTTTAGGATCCAGTATTGTAATATTCTGGCTTACTGGTAGCCCAGGCAGCCTCAGGAACACCCCACATGGGCATCCTCTGGCTTGTGGGGCCGTGCCCAGGACTTGCTCCTTTCCCGTGTGGTGGGATCACTGTCCCCCTGGGTGTCCAGATAGTCTCTTCCCCTCCCTGGCTCTAGGTGTTAGATACCCCATTAGCTCTTCTTGTGACACGTGGATCCTTCCCAATTCAGTTCAGTCAGCAGCTGTGGAATACGTACTCTGTGTAGACTCCAGAAGGAGGGATGAAGGAGACGAATAAAGACACAGTCCTTGGCTGCAGGTTATTTACAATTTGTTAAAGTTGATAGAAGAGTCCCCCAATGGTACTGCTTTCTGGCACGGCCTTGTGGCAGTGTCAGCAGTCAGGCTGGTGCTGGAAGCAAGTCTCTGAGCACTGAAACGAGTAAGTGCTCAGGGCTGACGGCAACAACGTTGATCAAGGAAGAAATCTTTATTTAACTCTAATGAGGACCCGCTGGAGTGATGAGCACTGACTTTGCTGAAATCTCAGAGGATCGCTTTGAGAGAAAGAGATCAGAGACCAGTCAGATCTCCTTTTCCCACTAATGGACCCAGCACACGGGGCTTTTTGGAGTAGATATCGGACCCTGCTTTGGCGAAACCGTCCTGTGTACTGAAATAATCAAATAAATTGAGATGATAATTTCTTTGGAAAAAAAACCTATTCTTTCTATGATAATTTCTCACTTGATCCTTATTTTTAAAACTCAAGTTTTCAGCATGGATTCAGATTTGCGAACCCTGTTGCTTTGCTTGTGAGAAGCTTCTGCCCTGGAATTCCTTCTCTGCTGTGATTTGCCACTGTGCCTCATTTCCTGCAAATCTGAGGTCAAGCTCAATCCAGAGGCCCTCTGTCACTTTGCTTGTTCTTTTACTCCATATCCTGCTTACATGTATTATTATATAATAATGCAAAGTAATACTAATAGCTCCTGTGGTAGGCAGACGAATGCCCCCCACCCCAAGATGTTCATGTCCTAACTTCCGGAAACTGAGAATACATTAGGTTACATGGCAAAGGGAAATTAAGGTTGCAAATGGAATTAAAGTTGCCAATCAGCTGACCTGAAAATAGGGAGATGGTTCTGAATTATCTGGTGGGGAGAGAGGCAATGTAAGCATTCTAAAAAGTGGAAGAGGGAGGCAGGAGAAGAAAGTCAGAGGGAGATGTGACCCTGGACAAAGTCAGAGTGATGTGATAGGAGAGGACTTGGCCATTCATTGCTGGCTTCGAAGATGGAGGAAGAGGGACATAAGCCAAGGAACGCAGCCTGTAGGAGCTGGGATGGGCACGGAAGTGAATTCTCCTCTGTAGCCTCCAGAGAAGAGTCAGCCCTGACAACATCTTGATTTTAACCCAGTGAAACTAATACCCTGAATTTAGACTCATGTTAGACATCTGACGTCAGAACTCTAAGATAATATGTTTATGTTGTTTTAAGACACTGAGTCTGTGGTAATTCGTGACACAGCAATAGAAAACTAATACAGCGCCCATCTAGTGACTATCTACCATGGGTCAGGTGAAATACTGGGACCTTAATCTAATCAACCTTCATCACAAATTAAACCCATTTTACAGATTAGGAATTGAGACCTCAGAAACACTCGAGATCACAGTTGGTCATTAGCAATGATGGGAATTGACTCAGGTTCTATCTACAGTTGCACATAAGACACCACTATAAAGTATAGAGAATGATTTAAAAACCAGAGCAGAACTAATGCATCCAGGTCAATGACATTCTTCAAAGTTGTCCCCTACACACAGATTCCAGCTAATTTTCTTTGGGAATTGGCTTTAGAGTCAATTATGAGCCTCAAGCACACAGAGTATTTTATTATCTCACTTGATTGTCCACCTCAGTCACAGGGCTTCTCTTATGAACAGCTTCCAAAAATCAAACCCATCCTCAGAGGGCAAAGGTTTGCTACCAATAAACCAGGTAATTAAAAGGGTAAGGACATTGCCAATGCAGAAAGCTCTAAACATGATCTGAGCAGAGGCCACATCACTGGATGTTTGCTTTCTTAAAAACAAAAGTCTCAGTTATTGTAGCCTCTCTTTAATTTTGTAAATGAATGTGTTCTATGTTCCCTTAAACAAGTCCATGTGGCTTTTTAATTGTTGCAAGGTGCTTGCCATCATCAAACTCACACCCAAACAGTGATTCTCAACCTTGGTTGGGCCTTGGAATTACCTGGGACTCTAGAAAAGTGTGGAGGCTCAAGTCTGTCCTCAGGCTCTGATTTAATTTGTCTGGGATTCAGGCTGGCCACTGGGATGGGGGGAGGTTAAAAGCTCCCCAGGTGATTCTAATGAGCCACATGGTGAACCAGTTACCAGAACTTGGGTTCTAGCCCTAACTTACTCTTACCAGCTCTGTGTCCTTAGACAAGCCACTTGGCTTCTTTGAGCTTCAGTTTCCTACAAAGTTAAAAAGGAGACAGCAATCTCTTCTCTCCCTACTCTATACACTTGCCAAGAGGCTCTTTGTGTTTACAGAAACACTACTTTGTAAACCAGGTATTTTAATTAGGATTATTAATAATTATGATCACTGCCTGTCCAACATGTTAGTAGCTTCTTAATGGCAAAGGGCAGAATTTGTATCCTGTCGTGTAGTTTTTCACATGGCAGCCTCTTTCCTTTTTAAATCCCCCATTGAACCACACACCAGAAGTGTCTGCTCTACTCAGTATTATTTGAAACTCTTTGGCCTCAGGCCCGTCTTCTGACAGGGGCTCAGATCCCTTCTCAGTTGGCTGCCTTTATCCAGCTTGTCCAACGCTCTTTGGTGGCCTGTTTCCTGGGCTGTCCAGGTCTGAACTCTTAGCAGACTATGGACGCCACCCTCAGACGTTTGCTTTTCTCCCCAGCTCGCCACCTGAATACTGTTGCTAGTTCCTCTCTTTTCTGTTTCCCCTGCCACGTTTATATTTGCTAAGGGGTTGAGCTAAGGCATACTTCTTTCGCTTCTCATATCTGGGGTCAAGGTCACTGTTGGAGCCCTGTGAGGTCTGAGGGTGTGGTCAGCATCTACAGGAAGAAGAGCAGGGCTGTCCAGGAGTGCCTGGAAGCTTCCTTTTGAGAAACCCATCCCATTACTTCCAGGAGTCACGCCTCATGACGAGCTTGTGGAATTTGTCACACCTTAACCCCCAGTTTACTGAGGAGCAAAGCAATGTGTCTTCTTGTCCATGGGCTCAGAGCTGGCCTCAGAATTCATGATCTCCTTTCCACATTTTCCCTCAGTCCTTGTGTTTTGTCTGCCCTCGCCTGGGTCAGCATCTCATCTCTCTAACTCTGAGTGAGGTGTCATGGGCCAGGCGGACTTGAGTCTACTTACCTGTGTGAACTTTGGCAGGTTAAATTTCCTCCCAAGTTCTCAGTTTTTTCAACTGTGATACACGGCGATGATGATGGAATCTGAACACCAGGCTTGGGGTGGGGATGCAGACGACCAGACTGGAAAGTAACCTACGGATGTTTGTTTCCTTCCTGCCTCACTGTCTGGGCCCCAGTTTTCTCATCCGTAAAGTCAGGTCCTTCCAGTGTCAGAATTCTTCAATTCTAGGAAAAGGAACTTACTGCTGAGGTAAACTTTTACGGGATTGGTCGGGTAGGTTTCCTCCAAGGTTCTAAGTCACTTCAGATCGTGCTGTTGTGCTTTCTCACTTACTTAGATGCTAAGAAAAGGTAAAACAATATCCAAACTGGACATATCAATCAATTATGCAAAATTATGGCCATTTCCCTGTGGAGAGAAGAAAATGAGTGTGAGTTGGTCTTAATTCAGGGAGGGATTATCGAAGAGTAGCTAGGTGAGAGAACTGCTTGGGCAGAAAGACCTTTGAAGGGGTCCAAGTTCCCCAGAGGGGACTAGAAGGAAACGCTATAAAGGGAGAGGCAACTAGCAGAAATGAATATGATTTCCTTTTTCTCAAAAAATCAGAGACACTTCTGCACTAAATGTAAGATTTCTGACCGTGCTTAAGGTTCAGACTCAAGAGTCAGACACCCGAGTTATTCAAATCCCAGCCCTGCCACTTATTGGCTGTCTTGGGAAAATTCTGAGCCTCTCCCAGCCTGTTTCTTCACTTGTAAAATGGGAATACAGGGCCAGCCTGATAGGGTTGTTGGGAGGATCAAATGAGAAAACGTGCAGAAGTGCTTACCACATTGTTTGGCATGTAAGTATTCATGAAATGGTGGTAGCTTCATCATCATAACGTCCCCACTGCTATCATCTTGTTATGAATGCTTGCACAGAGCTGTAAGGCTGGAGGATTCCCAGAGAATGAGTAGAGCCCATTTTCCAATGCCAATGCCAGAAATGAGGCTTCAGTGGCAATGCAACCCCAAATGAGGTCACCAAACCACAAGATCAGGAACTTCGCAGAAAGGATGGGGGCATTGGCCCATCTACCAATGTTCTATTCCAGCTGCTGAGTTAATGTTAAAACTTGCATTTTGTTGATTAATTCCTGGCTGTAGTTCCATGCCTCTAGTGCTTATAAGGTGAGTGAGCAAGGTTTGACCAGCACTGAGTTAGCAGGAGTGATGTGCCCAGATGATAATGAAAAAATCTGTGCAGATATAATATCTTACTTTTCACAGAAAAATTTATGAGGTGGGCAGCATTATTATTAATTTCATTTAAGAAATGAGGAAAGCAAAACTCAAAAAAGGGAACTGACTTCTCTGGAAGTGAACTCAGGTCATTTAACTCCCAATGTGTGCTTTTCTGCCCCTCCCGTGCTGCCTTTGAAATCTGGACACATTCTCCTTAAGGGGTTTATGTTGTGTTCCATAAAGAATCTTTGGGATGTCTTTCTGAACCATGACTTCATTTCTGTGCAGAACAAAGGACAGATAGAGTGGCAGGGGAAAGGAGAGGTGGGGAAGCCTATTTTGTTAAGGAGATTAATTGTTGGGCAATGGGGAGATGCCCTAGGATTTGGAAGAGTCAAAGGGTAACCTGATCCTAAGAGTTATGGGAAGGAGCACACTTACCAGAGATGGTATCCAATTCTTAGGGATGATGGTCAGGCTGCATTCTATAGGCATCGCAACTTGTTATGGGAGATTCTCAGGCTGGCATAGACACACCTCTAGGGTTGCTTAATGCTCTCAGAAAGAGGAGTAAGTCTAGGAATAAGGTGACAGAAGTTTCCAGAGACTTTGAGATAAGGTCACCATGGATACAAAGATACCTGCTAGCACCTCATCCTGGTTTTCCTTTGTGAGTGTGATATAATACGCTTCATATATATACTCCAACACTGTCCCCTGAACTCTCATTCTTGTGGACTATTCCCAATGTAATTTCCCTTCCAGATATTGCTTTTCTTTCTCATCTTTAGGAAGACTGTTGCTTCAGTGCAGGTTGGCCAACTTTTCCTATCAAGGGCTAGATAGTAAATACTTAAGATTTTGCAGACCATATGGTTTCTATCACAGCTACCCAACTCTGCCACTGGAGCACAAAAGTAGCCACAGACAATATCTAATGACTGGGGATGTCTGTGTTCCAAAAACCTTTATTTACAAAATCAGGCAGCAGGCTGACCCTGTCTGTGGGCCACGGTTTGCCACAGCTTTAGCTCCATCACCACCGAGTCAGCGTTTTCCATTTTACTTTCTCATTTCTCAACCATGAATGCTCAATTATTTACAATCCCTTCATGTATCGGCAAATTCTCTAAGTCCCACCCAATACTCCCACTGAGAAATGCTCAGAATCTTCACAGCTAATACAGGACAAGTTTCTCCAAAAGGACAAGTTGAGCTCAACATTGAAATGTGGGTAGACTTGGGAGGAAAAGGCCACTTAGAAGAGTGTTCACCTCAAGCCTTCCTTCCAGGGAATCTAGTGGCCATCCCTTCTGGGTGAGGAGTACCTGATTCCCAAAGAGCTACACCCCATGTTCCTTGCTGTCCTCCTCTCTGAGTAATGGGGAGAGCCATTTGTGGCTGTGTTGGTTCTTCCTCGTTTGAAGGCATCTGATGAACCTCTGATTTCACCAACCACCAGCATCCAGGAGGAGCCTGATGTGACACAAGCTGAATGGAATACTTTTATGGGATGAGGGGGGACTCTTTGGAGGCATCTAACTAGCATATTTTGGAGAAAAATTAGCTGAAGCATTGAGGTAAGGAAATTATGCTGTATGCCAAGCCCCCACCCACCATTAAGGGTATAAAAGGACTGTGGAGGAAGGAGAGGCTCAAACTTCATCCACATCACCTCCAGTAGCTCATCTGCTCACCTGCTCTCCCATCACCTCTTTCAGCACCATGCCATACAACTGCTGCCTGCCCAACCTGAGCTGCCACACCAGCTGCTCCCACCGGCCCTGCGTGGCCCCCAGCTGCCACACCTGCCCCCTGCCCGGGGCCTGCAACATCCCTGCCAATGTGGACGGCTGTGACTGGCTCTGCGAGGGCTCCTTCAATGGCAACGAGAAGGAGACCATGCAGTTCCTGAACGACCGCCTGGCCAGCTACCTGGAGAAGGTGCGCCAGCTGGAGCGGGAGAACGCGGAGCTGGAGAGCCGCATCCAAGAGTGGTGCCAGCAACAGGTGCCCTTCGCCTGCCCGGACTACCAGTCCTACTTCCGGACCATTGAGGAGCTCCAGCAGAAGGTGAGGGGGGTAGGCTGCATGGGAACGCAACAGCTGCTGGCTCTTTGAACAATATGGGATTCTAAAGTTCAAGTGATCCTAATGGTAGAATTTTGTTTTTAGATTCTGAGTTCCAAGTCTGAGAACGCCAGGCTGGTGGTGCAGATCGACAATGCCAAGCTGGCTTCTGATGACTTCAGAACCAAGTACGTTGAGACTTCTGGATCAGGTCACCTCTAAGACCCCACTAGCTCTTTCATGGCCCTATGAACTTATTGTTGCCTGGAAGGGAAGAGAAAGCTGTTTCCCCCTTTTTATTTCTCCACTCAATTCCGATGATGTAAAATCAATTTCAAACAGGGATTCACGCTCACATACTGCCAGTTCTTCTTCCGATATTGATTTTTCCGGAAGGGCTTCCGACTCAAATTCATAGATTGAAATCAACTGTTCTTGGGAATGGATAGATTTGGTGGTATATTAGCTGGCAAAACTAAGAGGAGAGTGTGAGGCTCCACCTCCCAAATCCCTGTGGAAGACTTCTGGTTTTGGCGTGAGTTGGGAGGCCTCTCCAGCTCAACTCTTCAGAGCTTGAAGGAAACATGGAAGAGAGAGAACAGGCTAGAAGCCAAGCCAATCCCACCCAAACAAGACATGGGGCAGGAAGATGGGCTACTTTCCTGGATCTCCTCCCACTCTGATCTGTGCTCACAGGTATGAGACGGAGCTGTCCCTGCGGCAGCTGGTGGAGGCCGACATCAACAGCCTGCGCAGGATCCTGGACGAGCTGACCCTGTGCAAGTCTGACCTGGAGGCCCAGGTGGAGTCCCTGAAGGAGGAGCTGCTGTGCCTCAAGCAGAACCATGAGCAGGTGAGTGGGGGGTAAAAAAGGCAGACTTCAGAGCTAAGCCTTTAGCATTGGGAACCAGGAAGCAATTCCTGTCAGTCTCCCAAGCCTGGGACCCTTCTCTGAAGAACTCAAGCTTATCTCAGAGAAGGATGATGCTATATCCATATCAAGGAGTCCAGAGAGTTGCTAATTCTCACGCAGCTGGGTGAGAGCTAGACAGGTGTTGGGGAGATGCTCAGGGACAACATTATTGAGCCTTACTCTCTGCTAGTCACCGTTTAGTCCTGAACTTGGTGGTGGAATTGGAGGAGGGAGATGAAAAAGATATGATCCTTCTATTTAAGGAGTTCTCAGTGTCATGTGGAGAGATGAGCCATCCAGGTCAACATTTTGATATAATACAAGGTAGAGGCAAATAAGAACCTGTGGGACGTATGAGCAGCATGCTCTAGGAACAATCCAGCCTGCCTGAAATGAGACAGGAACTCTTCTAAAAGCAGGTCTTGATAAAGGAGGAATACTTCAATACTTGGGTGTTCGAGTCTGAGGGAGGAGGCTGAACCAAGGCACAGAAGTGGTGGAGCAGGGTGTATTTGAGTGTGGCCAAAGAAGCAGTATGGCTGGGTGTGCAGTACCTACACGAAAAGGGATGGTTGGGAGTTAGTCCTATAGAAAATGTGAGGTTGTTCCAAGTTTTTGAGAAAGGAATTGATGTGGTCCCTATTTGAATTTATTCCTACACACTGTATGCATCAGTCTTTGGGAACCATCAGTGTATTTTCTTTCATGCACTCCTGGCTGGGTTGTGCTCACTTTCCTGTGGTAGGAAGATAATGGATCCATGTCTGTAGGTTCACTCCTTCCCTTTCCTCTGTCAGGAAGTCAACTCCCTGCGTAGCCAGATCGGAGACCGCCTCAATGTGGAGGTGGATGCGGCGCCCACCGTGGACCTGAACCGTGTGCTGAACGAGACCAGGTGTCAGTACGAGGCCCTGGTGGAGACCAACCGCAGGGACGTGGAGGAATGGTTCGCCACGCAGGTGGGTGCCTAGGCCCGTGGCCACGCAGGACCAACGTCCCGCAGGGCCCTGGAGGCAGCATCTCATGCCATCTTCTTCCCTTTGGACCTTTCAGAGCCAGGAGCTGAACAAGCAGGTGGTGTCCAGCTCAGAGCAGCTGCAGTCCTGCCAGGCGGAGATCATTGAGCTGAGACGCACGGTCAATGCCCTGGAGATCGAGCTGCAGGCCCAGCACAACCTGGTGTGTATTAATAGTCCAGACCTGCCGGGGAGAAAGGCCAGGTCGGGGAATCGGAGTTCCAGGGCTCCCCTTCAGACCAGACATGCTCCTTAACCTTGTAGCTGTGGCTTCTTTGGAACAATGTAGAGAAAGGTATAGAGGAGTAGCTTCCTGATGTTCTTCATGTTCTTGTCCACAGAGAAACTCCCTGGAAAACACGCTGAATGAGTCTGAGGCCCGCTACAGCTCCCAGCTGGCCCAGCTGCAGTGCATGATCAGCAACGTGGAGTCCCAGCTTGCGGAGATCCGCTGTGACCTGGAGCGGCAGAACCAGGAGTACCAGGTGCTGCTGGACGTCCGTGCCCGGCTGGAGTGCGAGATCAACACGTACCGGGGCCTGCTGGAGAGCGAGGACTGCAAGTGAGTATGATGCTAAAGATTTCTGGAAAATATGTATGGTGGGACTATAAGATATTGTGGGGACACACATGTGAGCCCATATTTTCAATTCACCAAACAATACAGATTAATTGTCTACTATGTGCCCAGTGATCTGTGATGGTTACACCAATGTGAAAGGCAAAAAAAGTGAAGGGAACCCAGCCTCTGCCTTTGGTGTTGGAGAGATCGACACAACAATAACTATTGGGCTAGGCAGATGGTTTTAACTTCCACAAGAGCTGAAGAGGATGAGATAATATTTTTCAAAGGGACGATTTAAGAAGACACCTCTTCCATCTTGGACATGGCATTCTGGAGAGAGAAAGATTTGGTAACAATCCAGTTCGATTCCAACTAGCTCCAAACAATGAGAAATCATAGGCTGCTTCTAGGCTTATAGGACTCTCTCCACTCCCATCCCCAATCCATTCTAAACCTCTGTGTCGCCCTCCACCCCCAGGCTCCCCTGCAACCCATGCGCTACCACCAACGCCTGTGGCAACTCCTGCGGGAACTGCGGCTGCTCTCAAACACGTTGCTGATAATTTAGAAGCTTGAAACCTCTTTGAAGATGTCAATGAAGCCATTTAGATCAAGAGTAGGAAAAGTCCCCAGATCCTGCCTTTGCCAGAGCTCAGTTGCCATTTAGAAACCCTGCGATGCCAACTGGATTTTTGTAGGCACTGAAATGTATTCCAGACCCAACAACAAAGACACACATCATTAACTTCCAGTGTCTGGAAAACACCTTCGTGCTGAAGGTTGAGCTTCTTTATTTCTGGAGATGTTCAACTCCCTATAACTGAGCTCCAGGTATCATTTCAATGTGTTTCCTGCTTTTCTTGCTTCTTTGGTATTCTCTGGAATGCAAGGAGGCTCCTTCATTTATTTCCCAATAAACTTTATTTCCCTGGCATAGTAAATGTGTTTCTCATTCATATTCATGCATTGTGAAGTATTCATCATGGATATTTCATAAACATCATCTTTCATTAGAAGGACAAAGTGGGTTAAACAACTGGTTCCAGCCTTTATGCTCCAGGGGAGTGATGTTTTCCTGTGATGTTCCTGCCAGGGGGCCCCCCTGAAAACCTGGCCTGCAATATCCCTGCCCATTTGCCTTGGCTACAGAGAATCCTCCCCAAACCTCCCTGTTATCTCCCACTGTCAACCCTGTGACTGGACTTCTCTGTTCCCCTTTTTCCTAAACTGCCTAAAGACTAGCTTCTGTTTCTACCTCTCTGTAGAAGCTGCTCAAAGAGCAGTGATTCTCTCCTCTCAAGCACTCTGCTGCACCTGCTTCACCACTATGGTGACCTGCTTCTCCCTCAAAACCTACCTTCATTGATTTCAAAACCTCACATACTCTGGGTCTTCTTCCTGTATCTCTGACTATCTGTTCTCTGTCTTCTGATTACCTAATCTTCCCCTTTCTGTCCCCAATACAGTAATACCTAGATCCTCAGCCCTCAGTTTTTCTCACTCATGGAGAATGAATGCTAATGACTCCCAAATCCTGATCTCACATCAGCTCAAGTTCCAGGTGTTTGGTTGCTCATAGGACAGTTTCCTTTGGTATTATGACCCTCACATCGCATTTAATTGGACTAAAACTTACCTTTGCCAAACTGGTTCATCTTGTTACCCACTTGTTACACCTAACACTTTGTCTTCTAAGAAGACTCTTAAATGCAGGCAGCCCTCTCTGCTCAACCCCCTCCCCCACTTCAAGTTTATTCATTTCCTCTAGGTCTTTGCTCATGGTCTTCTGTAAGCTCTTCACTCTTTCATTTTCTACAGTTCCAAGAAAGGCTGACACTTATTAAGTCTCTCCCAACAAACATTAACTCAACCCCACCCCCCTCAAAATGCCTCATCACTGAATTCTTAAAGCTCTAAAGTCTACAGGCCATGGTATCCATTATCCATTCAATTTTACTCTAACTGATCGACACAACCTCAATAAACCCTCTCCTACTGTGTGTGGCAGGTACTCTGAGGGGGTACTGAGAACAGGTATGAGGGGCTGATGGCATCTGGGTCAAGAACCCCAGTACTGGTCCACAGCATGTTTATAGCCTAGAGAGAACAAGACAAAGAGACAACCATCATACGACAAACATGAATGTGGCTCCAGAAGGTGTAAATGAAGAATTGTGAATTTCAGAGGTGTAAGAGAATACCTCTGGATGGGAGAGGTAGCACTGCATTAGGCCTTTGAAAACCCAAATATTTTATTCATGTAAATATTGTCTGCCGGTCTTCCTGGCTACAGGTCCTTCAACAGAGATAATATCTTCACCTAATTAAAGACTGATGTAAACTGTAGAATACTATAAGTGAATAGATAAGAAGCAATAACATAATGAGGACTCATGAGAATGTTATTAAAACTTTATGTACTTCCCAAAGTTCCAACTTGAGTCAACTATTACTGTACAATATTAGCATAATTCTGAAATAAATTTTGGTAGGATACGTTTGGACAAATGGATGTGTGTAAGTCTGATGAGGGAAAGGTTTCCAGGTGCAAACTTTGCCTGGTAAGGAAATGAGGAATCAGGAGGTGTGTTTGGGGCCTGACTGTCATAGTCCTAGCCAGGAGCAGAGGATATATATGGTAGTGGAAGATGAAACTGCCAAGGTAGTTAGGTGAGAGCCTATCTGGCAGTGCCTTGATTATCTGTGAGATGTTCTTGTAAGGAAGGTTGCTACCTGATGGATCCTAGAAGTTGGTGGATTGGGTGAGCTAGAAGGGAGGTCAATTACAGGTGGGTGAGGGTAAACAAAGACTGACCTGGTGGAAGTCGGGGAGTGGGTGGGGCAGAGGAGGGGGTATTTTAGAGGTACGGCCTGGGGTGTGGAAGCTGATTGGATATAGAGGGACAATGGACAATGGAGAGAGAAGGAAGGAAATTAACATTGGTTGAACACCTGCTATGAGCCAAGATAAATCTGAATTTTTTGAGTCTGAGAAAATGAAACAACAGTGGGTCACTAGTGGAGAGAACTAGAGAGGAACGACTAGATTTGGGAGAGATTGTTGGAGAGTTACCTAAATAAAGATGAAAGAGTCATGGGAGTTGTTAAGACTGTCGTGGGGAAGGGGGTAGGGTAGAGAAGAACCTTGGGAACCAGTGATAGAAACAATGGAGAGGATCTGGGGTTGAGGCCTGGGTTACCTTGGGAACCAGTGATAGAAACAATGGAGAGGATCTGGGGTTGAGGCCTGGGTTAGCCACGTCTCCGAGGAGAGGAATGGTATCTGGTTATAAGCAATCAGAGAGGGAAATGGAGAAGCAGCTGAGGTTTCACAGAAATGAAATGAAGTCAGCGTTTCAATGAGGGGCTGATGGCATCCGGGTCAAGAAAGATGAGAATTCAGACAAATCCACTGTATATAGAAACAGGCAGATCATTGGCGATCTTACAGATAAGAAGCCATATTTCAGTGGCTCTTTCGCCTGATAGCAAACAACACAAAACTTCAATAACTACAACATTCGTATGAAAGATGAAACTTAATTTGCTTTATCGTCTATGTACTCCTAAAATATTTTAGCATCTGCTCTTTCCTTTGTGCTTCAGAGCAGTCCCATTTATAGGTTTTCAGTCCTTCTCTGAGGGGTCCCTGAATTCAGCCTTCCCAGCAAGAATAGCACCATAGAGCTACATTGTCCTGGGTTGTGTCATGTTCCTCTCCTCTATTTTAGACTGGGTAGAAGGACAAACAGAGCACTGCCGAACTTTGCCTTGTCTTGGTCCCTTAAGACTCCCAAGCACCATCCTGCCGGGAGTCCAGGAGACTGAGTGTTAAGAGAAACAATGGCAGCTCTGGAGAGCATTTGTGGCACTAGCCCCTGAATCCCGTTTTTGAGGGGTGTGTGTATCTTTGTTACTGACATAGCTCATTCTTCAGCTCCTCTCCTGCTTGCCTCTCCAGTTCCAAGCCCTGTTTGACCATCTTTTCTAAGCCAAACCCATTGGTTTAACTCCTGGATGACAACCACAATTTCTCCCCTCAAGGTCATGAGGCTGGGGAATTGATAAACTGGCATCAGCTGCCCTAATGGGACAGCCTTTATGTACTGTCCTTATAGGCAGCTCCGACTGGGGCTGGCTTGGTTCAGTGGGATCGTGTTGATCTTGGCTAGTTTTTTTCTGCTTTTCTAATTCTCCTCTGGGTCAGGCTTCCTTCCTTGGCATGAGTCAGCCCTCTTGGTCTGTGTGTGCCTGGTGATATTTCTCTTGCCCTCCCCTTGCCATTTGTACACATTGAAGTATAATTAATCTGTACATGGCTCAATAAGTTACTTTGCATTTCCAAAAAACAATAGATTTTGGAAGAATTTTACATTCTGCATGGTGAGAATTTCAAGTGTCAGTAAACTGTCCAAGAGAGAAGATGGTTTGGGGGAAGGAGCAGGGAGGCCTTCTAAGGCCTTCAAAGCCCTGCCCCAGGGAGGAGGCCCCCGAAGAGGACCTGCCCGACTCCACTCCAGCTAAGCATCACTGGTGCATTGGGTGTGAGCTCTCCCTTGGACACCGCCTTGGCTTCTGTAATAAATAGTGTCCTTAAATCTCACCTGCGATTTGTTCATATCTTGAGACCAGAAGCTTTAACCTCAGCATCTGCCACAATTACTTGGAGCAGCAGTAAAACCTTTCTGTCCGTTACTATTTGATTTGCTCATCATGTTCATTGAAGGGTCATTGACCAGAGATGGTATCACTGCTTATTTATGTAAAGGTTAGAAGAATTCACAGCACATGGTGAGTGGAATAAATGAAAAGCAACTGTGTCTCTGGCACAGACCCCTAGGAAGCACTGGCCGGACCTCCTCAGTCCTGGGCCCGGCACCCCCAGGTCTCAGGCCTCACCATGCCGCTTGCCTGTGCCACTGTGGAGAAAAAGGCCAGCCCTGTAGGGACAGCAAGGGGGCCTGCGGCTGGAGCTGTGGCCCTGGGCATGGGACCCTTGGCAGCGCCGGTCAGGGAGCACGTACGGCCGAGCGTGGCCAACGGGGGCGTGAAGCTGGTGGTGTCCAGCACACCTCTGGTGGACCTCCCGAAGCAATGACTGGTCGGTACCTGAAGCATAACTCAGCTCACGTCCCTAGCTCCTCAGAAGTTCATCTCCGATATTGCCAACAATGCCCTTTTGCTCTAGCACTGCAAAAAGAAGGGCACAGCCTCTGGCAGCTCTCCATCAAGAGCAAGGACCGCAGGTACACTTTGTCTACCGAGGAACTGACCCCGTCCCCAGCGGTTTTGGTGTCGGTGTGAAGCCGCACGGCTTTACCTGAGCTGCCCAACCTAAAGTGCCTGTCCCCATATCCCCACACCAGGCTGTTTTCATTATAAACTTATTGTGACAAGAAAAAGAAAACAAAGCAGTTGCCTTCCTGAGAATTCCTGGGAAGCTAACTGAAACTTGGCTCTTGTTTCTGGATGGACCCGGGTCCTCTGAAACATCATGTAGCAGCCTGCAGCTATGATACGTGTTTTCTAAACTCTGCCCTTCACTTCTGAAGATACGAGGAAACCTCCCTCTGGGTTACTTCACTCTGACAGAGGAGGAAGCAGTGATGATCATGGAGGTATTCATCAGTCTACAACACAGTGTTCCTTTCCTATTTTTTATAAGTGCCACTATCTCAATTTTTCTCCTTTGGACCTGGGCCCTAGAAGAAGGGGAGGACAGAAGGCAATTAGACAAAAGCAAATGAATCTAGCTGTTTGCTCTATGTCATCCAAAAGGGCTTTTATCAGTTTGGTACTGATTTTAAACCAACACTTCACTCCCACATCTTGCTGATGGTGGGGTCATTTAAAGGTAGAGATTCAGGCAGACATAGGAAAGAGTAGTGGATGTTGAATGTGGGGAGGGGGGCAGGGTGGGGAGAACATCAGTGCCTTTTAAACATTTGCTCTGGGAGACTGCACATTTATTCCACAGCTGCTGTCCTTTATCAAGGTATCTTTGAAGCCCTTCCTTGAAATGGCTTTTAGAAGCACCCAAGAAAATGTGCATTACTATTTCAGAGTCACCACTTGTTTCTGACCCATTAAAGATGCTACTCAGCTTGGTGGTTTGTACCACACACAGGCTTGGTTCCAAATGAAACCTGGCTGTTTCCAAAATTAGACACACCCTCAGAAGATGAAGATTTTCCTTTAGGGAGGATAACTGGAAGGATGGGTCACAGACTGCGAAGGCAAGCATGAGACAGGGATGATCTGAGCAATGGTGGTATTGGAGGAACTAGCTTGTAGCTTCCAAAAGGCATTTTCACTGATAGATTTAAACATAAAACAATCCTTGTAGTTCATAGCTACAACTGGAACAGCATGATGACAGAACATCTGTTTGCCAAATGTACTAATTGTCATGAGATGCTGCTGAGCATGTGATGGCTTGGTGGCTTCGTAGTGTCACGACCTTTGGAGAACTATATTCATGGGTCTCTGTATCAGATCAATCGAGGGCTTGCTTTTTCAAGTTTCTAGTGGGTGTTATGCTTTCTTGCTTGGTAAACTTCCATGCATTAGTAAAGAAGTGATCTTTGGTTCTTTGATAGAGACTGGGCTTGTTATTTTGTGGCCCATTCTAATTTAGGAGGGGTTATTGTCTAATATCGATTGAGCTCCGTCAGTCCATTTCTCCACTGTAGCTTCTCAGCAATGAGAAAATTAGAAGACAGAGACAGTGTAGTGTGATGGAGAGGTTGTGGCCATTGGAGTTAATAGAGCTGGGCTTGGATCCTGGCTCCACCATGTAGGAGCTCTGTGACTTTGGGCAGCCTCTCATCCATAAACTCTTCCAGGGTGTCATGAGGACTGAAGGAGATAATGCGCACGAGGTGCTTTGCACAGCGGGGTCTCAGTCGGCAGGTGTCACAGACAGGATGGGGCCCTTCTTCACGAAAGCACATGGGGCAGTGTTCCGTGCCCAGTAGGTGCCTCCAAATGTCAGTCTTCTAATGCTCCATGAACATTGAATAACAGTAGAAACGGGGCCTTGGGAGGCTTCCTGCAACCCTACGGATGAAAGGCCAGAGGGACATTGAACTGGGTGACCCTGGAAGTCCTTTCTGACTCCAGCTTCCAGGTGGCCTTCCTTAGATAATTGTTCCCAGAGTCCTTTCTGAGGGTGAGCTTGATGAGGACCAGACCTTGCTTTGTTAAGGAAAAAGAGGCACAGGCGGGTTCCTTCTCTGGGGACAGGGTACAACTGTCACTCCTTAACTTGACACCGGTGAATAAGCTCTGCTGTCGGCGAGGTAATGGGTTGGTCGCTTTGAAGCTTAACCACGAAGCTCTTACTTAACCAACCGGCATGATGGGAGAGGAGTCCTGACTTCACAAGAAGCCAGAGTAAAACATTTTATGAGGTGAAGGACTCTTGTGAGGTAGCTAAATTGCAGATGAAATACTGCTACAGAGGGGGATGAGTGGGGAATGCTGTGGGTTGCCACACCCACTGTTGACGGAATATAAGGCCCTGGAGAGGACCAGGGCTTACACCAGAGCAAAGGAATCGGGCTTCGAAAGTGACCTCCAGCGCTCAGCCCCCTCCCAGCACCATGCCGTACAACTGCTGCCTGCCCAACCTGAGCTGCTACACCAGCTGCTCCCACCGGCCCTGCGTGGCCCCCAGCTGCCACACCTGCCCCCTGCCCGGGGCCTGCAACATCCCTGCCAATGTGGACAACTGCGGCTGGCTCTGCGAGGGCTCCTTCAATGGCAACGAGAAGGAGACCATGCAGTTCCTGAACGACCGCCTGGCCAGCTACCTGGAGAAGGTGCGCCAGCTGGAGCGGGAGAACGGGGAGCTGGAGAGCCGCATCCAAGAATGGTGCCAGCAGCAGGTGCCCTACGCGTGCCCGGACTACCAGTCCTACTTCCGGACCATCGAGGAGCTCCAGCAGAAGGTGAGGCGGTGGGCCTCACTGCAAACTTGACGAACTCTTCATGTGTTTTGTAACAAACTGACTTCTGACTGGGATCTAAAGCTGTCCTCAGTGGATGTTGACTGACCCGGAACTCACTTGCTTGTTATGATTTTGGAATCATCCTCTGCTGGGAGGATATGGTCTGTGTTTAGCATAAGGCATCAGGGCAAAACCAGTCATGGCAATCTTACATTGCTTCCAAAGGACTTCTTACCTAAAATTAGAATATCTGCTTCTTTAATTCTGTTAATGATATTCTGATCTTGTTTTCAGGGCGTTATAGCATATCTTTTGGAATAATATGCAACTTTTGAGCTAGGGATTTCCTGAGTGAATCCTCAAAATTTTAAACCCTTTCAAGGCCACAGAAGAAGACAATATTTATGGCCAAGCTGGTGAGCTTTTTGCTCCAGAAGCCTTGCTTATTATCAGAGACACATGTACTGTCCACTGAAGCAGGCATGTAAACAAGTGACAACAGAGGGCCATAAGTGCAGAAGGAGAAATAGGTGTAATTAGTCACCACAGAGGTGGGACTTAACCTGGCAGAGGTTAGGGTGGGCTTCCCAGAGGCAGTGATATCTGAGTAGGGTTTTGAAGGATGAGCAGGAGTTTATAGCCAACAGCCAAAGCCCATGATTCTTGGAGGGAATTGATACTCTGTTGTTCTGTAGTTTTGACAAAGCAAATGCCAGAAATGGGCTGTGCAATTTCAATATCATTCATGCATCCATCTTCAGTGAGTCCTTAGGCAGGGTAGTGGGTCAGGGAGAAAGCACTGGGTGAGATAGTCTCTTTCCTTCAGGAACTCACAGTCTAAGAAGGGAGACAGATGTGGGGAACAATGACCATAGGGAATGTGATAAGAAGTTATCACTAGCTATGTGCAAAGGACTGTGGGAGCCCATGGAGGAAGTGACCCCTGGAAGATGGGGGAAGATGGGAAATGTGGTTTATACAAGCAGTCTTGCTAGGTGGGTAAGGGCATTCCAGGTAGGAAGGAAGGCAATGTGTGGGGACGGTGGGGCGAGGCCATGGGGCTGGAATGAAGGTGGTGATAGGGTAAGGTAACCAACTTGTCACATTTGCCTGGCACTTTCCTGGTTTTAGCATCCTAGGAAGCCCCTCAGGCCTAAGCAACTGGGATGGTCACCCTATGTGAGGCCTGGCTCCCTAGGATACAAGTTCCTGTGGGAACCAGAGGCAGATCAGAGGAGAAGAATTCGTGATGGAAGACACACTTCCCCTTGACCGTTCTGGTTTGAAATGATCAGTTCTATAAATTAGTCCTCATTTAACCCTAAACCTCAGACTCTGAAAGGACTCAAAACTATTTGCAAGAAATGTGTGTGAAATAAAGTAGCTTTCAAATTTAAGGGACGAGACATTCCTTCTTTGTATGGCTCATTTTATAATCAATACTGTCTGCAGATCCTGGCTAGCAAGGCTGAGAACACCAGGCTGGTGGTGCAGATCGACAATGCTAAGCTGGCCACAGACGACTTCAGAACCAAGTAAGACTTTTCTAATGATCAGAGCGGTCTCAGAATAAGGCAAAGTGAGGGACTCTCTGTTCGTGCAGTGTGCAAGCAGAAACTTGGATGCTTTTAGGGGGATTCCTTTTTTTCCTTTAATAGCTCAGTTGCAGGTTTAGAGAAAAATTATGCAGATAGTACAGAGTTCCCATTTACACCCATCGCCTCCTTGCACACACAGTTTTCCCTATTATTCACATTTTGTATCAGTGTGGTATCTTTGTTACAATTGATGAAGCATTATTTTTAAAATTCTACTATAGCCCATAGTTTACATTAGGGTTCACTCTTTGTGTGTACAGTTCTATGGTTTTCTTTTTTGAACATTTTTATTCCAGTAATATATATACAACCTAAAATTTTCCGTTTTATCCACTTTCAATTATATAATTCAGCAGTGTTAATTACATTCACAATGTTGGGCCACCATCACCATCATCCTTTACCAAAACTTTCCAATCACCCCCAGCAGTAAGTCCCTACTAAGCGTTAACTCCCTATTCCCCACCCTTGCCCCTGGTAAACTGTATTCTAGTTTCTGACTTTTTGAGTTTGCATATTCTAATTATTTAATATAAGTGAGATCCTATAACATTTGTCCTTTTCTGTCTGGCTTGTTTCACTCAACACGATGTCTTCAAGGCTCATTCATGTTGTTGCATGTGTCACAACTTCATTCCTTTTTATGGCTGAACAATGTTCTGTTGTATGTCTATACCACATTTTGTTTATCCATTCATCTGTTGATGGACACTTGGGTTGCTTCCACCTTTTGCCAACTTGAATAATGCCGCTATGCACGCTGGGAGGATCCCAAAAGGGAGGATTCGTAACTGGGTTGAGTTAGGTAAAATGCCAAAGTCCCATCAGGGCTAAGATTCTGTGTTTTAAGTTTTGTTCTAAGGAGCATAAGAAACCACCTTTTCTCTCTCTCTCTCTTTTCTTTTCTTTTTCAATCCCGTCTCTGGATCAAGTTTAAAAGTGAATTTCACACTGGTCTGCTAGTATGGGTTAGTCACTATCAGCCCGTCAGAAAGAAGTTATTAAACCATGAAAATAGGAAGCCAAATCTGTTTCTTTCAGAGAACCAAATTTTCTTGGTATCATCATTACAGTCATAAGAATCCTTTACGCTTTTCATGCGGCCTTAGAGTTAACCATGTAATTTCACGGTCATTTCTTCATCTTCATGCCAATCCTATGAAGTTTTAGTTTGATCCCCAATGAGGAAAGCCAATAAGGAAAGCAAGGCTCAGGGAGATTAAGGAATTTATCTACATCATTTAATGACAAGGCCAAGATTAACTGACTTTTTTCCAGTGCTATTCTCACAACACTAGATTCTTTTTTAGTGGGGCTGGGAAGGATAACCAGACAATCTAGAAAAGGCTAATGAAGTTCACTAACTTACTTAAGAAGGTGAAGATGGTAAGGCTTAGCTGATAGCAACCTGTGAATGGGATTCTTAGAACAAATGCAGTTAATTTTGGCCTAAAATTATACATAGACATTCACCAGTACCTTCTCTATGGGCTTTAGGGAGGAGATAATTCTTCACCAAAGAGGTACTTTTTCCCTTTAAAATTTAAAATAAAATACAACACATTTCAAAATATAATGAATTTGGCTAGATCAGCCAAGAAAAGCCTAGGAAATGAAATCTTCCTCTCTGACCTCTGGTCTTTGGCTGTGTGTGCAGGTACGAGAGCGAGCTGTCCCTGCGGCATCTGGTGGAGGCCGACATCAACAGCCTGCGCAGGATCCTGGACGAGCTGACCCTGTGCAAGTCTGACCTGGAGGCCCAGGTGGAGTCCCTGAAGGAGGAGCTGCTGTGCCTCAAGCAGAACCATGAGCAGGTAAGGGTCTCAGCCCCTAAGACCCCAATATGGAGAGCTCTGGGACACTCCTGGGCAGGGAAAGGTAGATCTTGATTTGCTGAGCAGCCCAGAGCTGACACAGCTGGTTGTTCAGAACATACCTGTGGATTGTTGGGAATGAGTCATGAGCTTACCTCTTTTGCAAAAGGGAGCGTGGTCAGTTGATGTATTTCCATTTGGGACCAGATGTGTGGCCAAAAGACCACACAAAGAACTTTAAAATATTTTGTACAGTTTAATAAGATCTATTATCTTCTGAATAGCTGCCAAATTAATGATCCTAAGTGGGAGAAGATAGCAAACTTCCTTGTACTATGTCACTTAGATAACTAGAACCCAAACTGGACTGATGGATGTGATGAATGGATGGGTGGGAAAATGGGAAAAATGGAGGAACTAAATAATGGTTGATTCAGAACTGATGGTTGAATGCAATAGTAGCAAATCAGATACATGTCTCAAACATTAGGTGTTTAGATGAAGAGAAAAACTACATCTAATAGGCAGTGCGTGAAGGCAGAAGACGTGGAATGAATGGAAGGAGTGAAACCTGGTTTCTTCATATATAAATAGCAACAATTATAAACCAGTTATCATGTCAGGCTTATCAGTGAGCAATAGCTAAATCAGAAAGAAGTGATAGAATCCTGGAATGGGAAGAAATATTAGCGGTCCTTTTTATTTTATTTTATTTTTTTAAAATTCAATTTTTTTGAGGTATATTCGCATACCATGCAGTCATACAAAGTGTACATTCAGTTGTTCACAGTACCGTTATATATTTGTGCATTCATCATCAAAATTAATTTTGGTAATTTTTCATTACAACACACACAAAAATAATAAGAATAAAAATTAAAGTGAAAAAGAACAATTAAAGTAAAAAAGAACACTAGGTGCCTTTTTTTTTTTGCCCCCATTTGTTTACTCATCCATCCATACACTGGACAAAGGGAAGTGTGGTCCATATGACTTTCCCAGTCACACTGTCACCCCTCATAAACTACAGTTTTACACAGTTGTCTTCAAGATCCAAGGGTTCTGGGTGTAGTTTGATAATTTTGGGTATTTACTGCTAGCTCTTCCAATTCATTAGAACCTAAACAGGTTGTCTATATTGAGCGTAAGAGTGACCAGAGTGACCTCTCGGCTCCTTTTGGAATCTCTCTGCCACTGAAGCTTGTTTATTTCCTTTCACATTCCCCTTTTGGTCAAGAAGATGTCCTCCATCCCATGATACCAGGTCTAGATTCCTCCCTGGGAGTCATATTCCATGTTGCCAGGGAGATTCACTCCCCTGGGTGTCAGATCCCACGTAGGGGGGAGGGCAATGAGTTCACCTATTAGCAGTCTTTTAATCGAACAGCCTCATTATACAGATGAGAAAAAGAGACACAAAGAGAAGGTCTGAATCACCAGAAGTAACTCAGCTGAGGTTTACATTGACTAGACTTCAATTCATGATTCCTAAATTCCAATGCAATACTTTATCTACCATGATTCACTCCCTCAAAGAGTTCACCTATACACTTCTTCCTGTGGGTTCACTCCTTCCCTTTCCTCCACCAGGAGGTCAACTCCCTACGTAGCCAGATTGGAGACCGCCTCAACGTGGAGGTGGACGCAGCGCCCACCGTGGACCTGAACCGTGTGCTGAACGAGACCAGGTGTCAGTACGAGGCCCTGGTGGAGACCAACCGCAGGGACGTGGAGGAATGGTTCGCCACGCAGGTGGGTGCCTAGGCCCGTGGCCACGCAGGACCAACGTCCCGCAGGGCCCTGGAGGCAGCATCTCATGCTGTCTTCTTCCCTTTGGACCTTCCAGAGCCAGGAGCTGAACAAGCAGGTGGTGTCCAGCTCGGAGCAGCTGCAGTCCTGCCAGGCGGAGATCATCGAGCTGAGACGCACAGTCAATGCCCTGGAGATCGAGCTGCAGGCCCAGCACAACCTGGTGTGTATTGTCCAGACCTGTTGGGGAGAAAGGCCGGGTCAAGGAATCAGAGTCCCAGGACTCCGCTTCAGATCAGACACTCTCCTTAACCTTGTAGCTGTGGCTTCTTTGGAATAATGTAGAGAAAGGTATAAAGGAGCAGCTCCCTGATATTCTTCATGTTCTTGTCCACAGAGAGACTCCCTGGAAAACACGCTGAATGAGACGGAGGCCCGCTACAGCTCCCAGCTGGCCCAGCTGCAGTGCATGATCAGCAACGTGGAGTCCCAGCTTGCGGAGATCCGCTGTGACCTGGAGCGGCAGAACCAGGAGTACCAGGTGCTGCTGGACGTCCGTGCCCGGCTGGAGTGCGAGATCAGCACATACCGGAGCCTGCTGGAGAGCGAGGACTGCAAGTGGGTACCCAGCAAGTAGTGCCCTCCCCTGCCCCCACCATGAGAGACACACAGTCCTTCTAGAGCATCAAAGGGGACTTTGCAGATCTGGTTTCAGATGCTAAGGTGTCTTTGAGACCAGATGGTTATGACATGGCCCTGGGGAATACAAGGCACCTGTGGCTCTCGTCCCCAGGGCTAAAGGTATTTTCTGCTTTAAAGGACACTTATGAGACTTAACTCTTTCTCCACCAATGAGTCTCTGGATGTTGATGGGAAAATAGTCTTAGACTTTCAGAGTTGGCTTTCATGGCCAAAGAGAAAAGAAAACCTTACTGATCATTGCTTATATTTGAATATTGCCTTACAATTTAACCGCAATGTTCAAATCCATTGTTTCCTTGATCCTTGCTGGAATCATCCAAGTCAGGCAGTGTGGGCATCATTGTCACCATCTTACAGATGGACAGACTGATATCAAAAGAGAAGATGCGTCCAAAACCAATAGGGTGCAGGGCTTGGAGGCTTATACAGTATTTGTAAGAGCACAGTCTGGTGGATTCCTTACCATTCGGTGTGGTAGGCATTATCAATCCCATCTTATGCTGAATGGATCCAGGCTCCGAGGGCTAAGGGCCCTCCCCACGATTCTAGGGTTACAGAGGAAGGGCTGAGACCTTTGGTCTTTGCTTTTTTCTGCCACTTTCTCTAAGCTTTGTAGAAAGAGAAAGAGATCTGAGCAGGGCTTGGTGTCCTAAAATGTCAGGGGATGGGTTGTGATTGCTCCTGTGTGTCCTTTTCTGATATCCCGCTCACGCTGATGATCGAATGATTCTGTGCCCAGGCTTCCCTGCAACCCTTGCGCCACGACCAACGCATGTGGCAAGACCATCGGGCCCTGTGTCTCCAATCCATGCGCACCGTGTGGCCCATGCTCCCGCTATGGGCCCTGTAGCACCTTTGGGTGCTAGATACCCTGGGGCCAGCAGGAGGATTGTGTGAGGCCCGAAGAACCATTGGTGAATCAGCTCTGCTTCTCTGACAGTCAACAGCTATGGGGACCCCGCCCCAAAGCATTTCTATAAACCTCCATCCTGGAGGGGGACCGAACGCCCAGGGATGTGTCCTGGCTCTGAGCACAGGCCCCTGATCCTCTTCTTTCTGGGTCTCTCATGGTGGTTCTGTGTCCTGGTGGCTTTATAGGTTTGTGCTCGAGACGTTTTTTTCTGTTCTCTCTGTGGCTTCCACCTTCCCTGCAGTTCCCCAAATCCCTTTGTAAATCTCCTAATAAACTTCCCTTGTGCAAAGCAGAGGTGATTCTCATTTGTATTCATTCTTTTGCCAGTGTTCTCTCTGCATGTGCTTCTCATAAAGCCACTTGAAAGTAGAGGAGGACTTTGTAGTATAACCCTCTCCTTAAAGGTTGTTATCACCGTTAATTAACATTCATTAAGCCCAGTGAGTCCAGGCCTCCAATCAGAGAACCAGTGAGGCCATTAGGTGAAGAGGCCTCATCTGAATACGATAAAGATATTCATTATGGGACCTTGCTCAGTAAAATGCAACGGAGAAACATTTCTAGAAAGTGCCACCTTTTCTCTTTCAAGTCCCTACAAGAGGAGGGACAGGAGCTAACCCTTACCAAACACCTACCAAGTCCCAGGAACTGTGCTAGTGATGTTTCCCTTTCACAGAGAGAGCAAGTAGCAGCAAGGGGTCTGAACCGAGAGCTCACCCTCTGAATGGCGGTTACACACTGAGGTGCAACTGCAAGGCCAAAACTGATTTCAAACAAGCACCCAGAGCTGATACACCCAAATGAGGGTGTTTCCCTTCAAAACTGTCAACTGGAAGGCATGACGTGACCAAAATAGCCTGGAAAATCTCTCCTTTGGGAAATACCAAAGAACTGAAGGACACATAATAGTTAAAAGACCAGCTCTTATATTTGAGTAATATTCTTACATTTTAAAGGCGTTTCTCTTCTTTCAATTTTTTCCCTTTAATGCAATTTTATTGAGATAAATTCACACAGCATACAATCCATTGAAAGTATACAATTGGTGGCTCACAGTGTCATCACATAGTTGTGTGTTCATCACAAGAACGTTAAGAATTTCAAATGTTCTTATTTGAACTTTTAACCACTGGGAGTATAGTTGGATTTTTGGAGACCCCCAAATTTTTAGAGCCAAAGTAGGATATTACATCTCAGGTCTCTGCCAGTGTCGAAAGTGGCAACCAAGCTGGTGCCTTCTTTCTTCTGGTGCCTGCTGACAGCCAAGGTTCCTAATAGCCCCCCTCACCACGGATCCTGTGGGCTGGGCCAGGCCCTGTCCCAGGCTTGGGCCAAACTCCAAAGTCAGGACTTCTCTCCTTGAGATGAAGTGGACACCCTGTCCATCTGCTGAGATGATGCTGGCTCCAATGTTAGCCTTAAATTCTTGTGCTCATATTCCAGTTCTTGTAATGCTTACTCCTTTATCATTGATGTTGTTGGAACTCCCTTAACTAGAGCTCAGTTCTGGAGCTCACACTCCACTCTGTGCTCAGAATATCCTTGGTTCCAGTTGGTGCACCCCAGCCTCTCTTCTTTCAGGATAAGTTCATTCCCAGAAACCACCTCATCCTTCGTACCAATACACCCTTGCCCAGTCTATCCCATCAGTTCTCTGCACATGTGGGGCCCGCTGTCCTTGCAGGTGACTTTATTTCAGACAGGGGCCTCTTCATTATTCGGTTCTCCGCCTTGTGATAGAGATTTCAAATTGCACATCACAGTGTGCACATTGTGTTCCTATCGGTCAAGGTGTAAAGTTGCATATAAAACCAGTTCCTGCGTTTGATGGTTCTGTGCCAGTGGGAAAACTGGGTCCAGGGAGGCTGACCTGAGTCTGCCTCTGTCAGTGCTTTCGTCTTGCTCTGCTCTCATGGTGAAGAGAAAGGATTGTCAGTGGATCCCTTTTTCTTAAGGCAAAGCCAAATTGGTTTCTGAGCCCTCTGGGAAGGGTTCTGTATTTCCACTCAGCTCTTATACTCAGAAAGAAACGAGGGATCTTAAAGCCACCCAGTGACATGTTTATGATAGTCTATGATTCTCTACCTGACAGAACAATGCAATGCTGCTATTTATTATTTTAAATTGCTAATTATGATGTCTTTTAAAAGTATAATAGGTCAAAAAATTAAAAGAGATTATCAGAGGAAAAATGTGTTAGACATTGCTAAGCAGGCACAGATGAGTTTATTCTCAGAGGATCAGCTAGCAGGGGAGAGAGACTAGAGCTGAACAGGGGGGAGACAAAGAGCTGGAGGGTTTTTAAGGGATGGGGTGTATTCAGTTTGCTAGTGCTGCCAGAATGCAAAATACCAGAATTGGATTGGCTTTTATAAAGGGGGTTTATTTGGTTACAAATTACAGTTCTATGGCCATAAAAGCATCCAAACTAAGGCATCAACAAGAGGATACCTTCACTGAAAAACGGCTGATGGCATCCAGAATGCCTCTGTCAGCTGGGAAGGCATGTGGCTGGTGTCTGCCGGTCCTGGGTTGTATTTCAGATCTTCTCTCTCAGCTCCTGTGCATCTTTGCTTCTTTCTCTCAGGGCATTTCTCTCTAAGCATCTGGGGGTCCTCTCTTAGCTTCTCTGGTGCAAACTCTGGGCTTCATCTCTTAGCTCAGCCTCTCCAAACATCCTTCTGTCCACATCTCCAAGTATCTCTAAGCATCAGCAAGCATCTGGATCTGTGTCGGCTCTTAGTTCTCTCTTAAATCCTCCAGTGAACTAATCAAGACCCACCTGAATGGGCAGGGCCACACCTTCACGAAAATAATTCAATCAGAGTTATCACCCACAGTTGGGCGAGCCACATCTCCATGGAAACAATCAAAAGTTTCTACCCTAATCAAAAGACTAATAAATCTGCCCCCACAAGATTGCATTAAAGAATACGGCTTTTCTGGGGGACATAATACATCCAAACAGGCACAGGGTGTGACCGTGGAAACCAGGAGACCTTATGGGGCTTGATGGCTGGGATGGGGAGTGATTCCTGAGTTTCCAGTTAAGGCCTTTGGGTGTGGAATGTTTTCTGTTGAGTGATCAGGCCACCTGGAACTTGCAAGGGCAGGGGGAGAGGGAGAGGGCCATAAGGAGCTCCCTGGTGTGGCTCCTGTCTGGCACCTGAGCAGAGGGAAGGTTTTGGTGAGAGAGAGGTCAGGGGCCTGGGGTCAGGGAGAAGCCTGTGTGAATTCAGCCAAGCTAAATGGAAGTTAAGGCTGTCTTGCTCAAGACTTATTCATCCACAACCAAGATTCCAGAGATGTTAAACTCAGGCCATATTTCCATTCTCTCTCTCTCTCTGCCCCTTTTATTGTTTGTTTTTAGACATAAAATGTTATGGATTGAGATAAAAGCCCACTTTTATCCATCCTCCTCTCCCTCTTCCATTAGAGGTAAACACCGTTCTAAACTTGGTGGTATATTATTCTCCAATTAGAACATTAAAAAAAGTTATACACAGATGTATCCATGTACAATGTTTTTGTGGGGTTTTTCCTCATGCCTGTGTTTCGACTTAGCCGTGTTAAGTTAGAAAATGTACATGGTATAAATCTTGCCATGAATGTTCCCCATTCAGCATGAAGTTTCTGAGATTGGTCCATGTTAATACATGTTGCTCTGGTTCATTTATTTTAACTCTTGTTAAATGAAAGCAAACCATGTTTTTATTGATCTATTCCTCTACTGAGGAGCAGTTAGGACTTTTTTTCCTTTTTTGCTATAACCAACAGTGTTGCAGTGAAAATCCTTGCCAATGTCTACTTCTGCATGTGTGCCAAGTGAGTCTTTTTGAGCAGCGGTTCTCAGAGTGTGTTTCCCTGGGCTGCAGCATCTGGAGCTTGTCAGAAATGCAAGTTCTACGGCCCCACTGCAGAGCCACTAACTCAGGAGCTCTGGATGGGAGCCCGCTGTCTGTTCTGACAGTGCTGCTGGGGACACTGACCCACCCCTCAGTTGCGAGCACTATTGCTTGGCTTTTGTCCTGGTCTCAGCTTCAAGTCTCTCAAGCACCGAGGACTTGTCCCCTGTCCCTCATTTCTTTAGCCTAATTTGTCTTTTTCCAATTTAGACTGTTCCAGAAACTCTCTGCGTGGGCTTGGGCAAGTCATTTTCCCCTTTGCATCAAAGTTCCCCACTTGCAAAATGAGACAAGTGGGTGCGATGGCCACTCGGGTCCAGGGCAGCTCCAGCGTTCTAAGAATCGGGGCTTTATCCGACAGATACTGTTTCCAGGATAGAAATTTCATCATCCTTTATATGCCTGTTGGAAATTCATTCTGTGGGTGTGACTCAGTGTGAGTCCTAACATCTGGTCCTCTTTGACTGAGGGCTGGCGGTCAGTTGGCAGGACCTTTCTCCAAGGGCTGATCCTCCCTGGCTCACGGTCAGTCAGTTCATCAGCTCTGGCCTTGGTTTCCCTTCACCTTCAGCACTGGCAAAGTTAGCAGTTGTCACAGGCTTGTGAAAGCCAATCTGAACACCAAGCTCAAGGCTAATTGAGTGATTATATTACATTAGGAGCCTTATCTGATTCTTCTATGACTCCTTGGTTCTTTAGAAGACTTGCAAGAATTTCCTTTTGGAATTTTTAATGTAGATTTTATTTTTTTTTCCCTGTGGAGAAGTAATACATATGTTTTCAAAAAAAAATTTGGAATGAACAAACAAAGTATAATGAAGAAAAAATCATTAATAATCCTGCCAGTTAAAAGGTTCTGCTGTCATCATTGCAGTGTGGCTCTTTTATTCTCTCCATTGTCCTCATTGTTAAGACCACGTATTTTTTTTTTCTTTTTTTTTTTTTATTAAATTCAGTTTTATTGAAATACATTCACACACCATACAATCATCCATGATATACAATCCACTGTCCACAGTATGATAACATAGTTATGCGTTCATCACCACAATCTCTCTCTGAACATTTTCCTTACATCAGAAAGAACCAGAACAAGAATAAAAAATAAAAGTGCAAAAAGAACACCCAAATCATCCCCCCATCCCACCCCATTTGTCCTTTAGTTTTTATCCCCATTCCTCCACTCATCCATACACTAGATAAAGGGGGTGTGATCCACAAGGTCTTCACAATCACACTGTCACCCCTTGTAATCTATATTATTATATAATTGTCTTCAGGAGTCCAGACTGCTGGGTTGGAGTTTGGTAGTTTCAGGTATTTACTTCTAGCTATTCCAATACATTAAAGCCTAAGAGGTGTTATCTATATAGTGCATAAGAATGTCCACCAGAGTGCCCTCTCGACTCCATTTGGAATCTCTCAGCCACTGAAGCTATTTTGTCTCATTTTGCATCCCCCTTTTGGTCAAGAAGACTCTCAGTCCCACAATGCCGGGTCCACATTCATCCCCGGGAGTCATACTCTGCGTTGCCAGGGAGATTTACACCCCTGGGAGTCGGGTCCCACGTAGTGGGGAGGGCAGCGAGTTCACCTGTCCAGTTGGCTCAGTTAGAGAGAGAGAGGGCCACATCTGAGCATAAAGAGGTACTCGGGGGGAGACTCTTAGGCACAATTACATGCAAGTCTAGACTCTCCTTTGAGGTAACCAGCTTCATAAGGGCAAGTCCCATGATCGAGGGCTCAGCACATCAAACCGCCAGTCCCAATGTTTGTGACAACATCAACACCAGTCCAGGTGAGGATGTCCAACACATCCGCACCTTCCCCCAGATCCTCGGGGCTGGGGAGGGGGAGGCTGTAAATATATTTTTTATTATCTGCCCAAATTACTCTAGGATGTGTCACTATTTCACTCCAGCCTATACTAACCTACCATATCTCACTTCCTATTCAAAGTTCCATGCAATTGTGGTGTTTGAACAAATCGACTGTAGAGTTGTACCGTTTAGAAAATTTAGATCCTGTATCAAATAGATATCTATTCCCTTGAAGACCACGTATTTTTAATTTTGTTATGATTATATTTATCTACCTTATCTTGGTAAGTATATTGCTATTGAGTAGGGGCAGCCATTGTTTTAACAGATCTTGTTTTAAATTGCTCCAAAATGATAGGATATAATTCTACATTTGATGGGATATAATTATACCTAAATTGTTCCGAACCGATGAGATATAATTGTATCAACTTAGGAATAACAGTGGAAATCAGGGAGGCAGCAGGAATCCCGGATTGCTTAATTTTATCATTACTTCCACAATCATCCTTCATTCTTCAACAGAGCATATATTTGAGTAAGAAGATTTTGTTTCTTTTTTTTCCCCCTCTTACGGCCTTTGATTTCTGGCCCTGGATAATGGCAGATCAGTTGGTTATGAAATTACTCAACATTTGTGCTGCATGATGATGGGATGTGGAATGCAGTGGGGCTCAGCAGATCCAGGTTCTAACTATGTGGTCCTAAGCTAGCCAGTTCCCCCTTCCGAGTCTCAGTTTCCCCATTTGTAAAATGAGAGGGTTGAAGGAGATAATCAAAATCTCTAACATCACTCTTGTTCCAAGATTTTCCCTCTCTCTTCTGACCATGCTGGCTTTTAGGATCTACATTAGGAGATGGAAGGGAGGCAAGTAAGAGCAAAAGGCAAGGCAGTCTGGTTTTTGATCCGTAGCTGTAGCCGAGAGGCTCAGATTCTGCTGGGGACACCCTCCTCTGAGCTCTGCTTTGTCCTCTGCTAGAGAAGACAGTAAGGAGTTCCTCATCTCCCTGGACACTGTATCCAGGCACACAACTGAATTGTGTCCTCATTGTCTCTCTTTAAGACGTGAAATAAGGCTCATTATATGCCTTCTGAAAAAACAGAAGTAGTGTCATATGCGTAGGTGGTTCAGGTTGCTGATGCTTCTTGGATGTTTTTTCCTTGATCACCAATTATCGTGAATCATCAACATCAAACAAGTCTGGCACCGCTGAACTGCTTAAAGCATACCCAAATATTGTATGAAAGTCTGTATTGGTAAGACCAGAGCTTCCAAGCTTTCCTGTGGGGTGTGCAAACTGATTGTGGCAGGACTTCTCTAGATAATCAACATCTCAGCTCTGCATGCTTAATGCCTCAGTTTTCCAAAGTTCAATGTGGGCAAGAACGCAGTCACTGTCTCCACCGGGCCCACCTGGGTGACCCTGGAAGGGTTCTGTCAACTTCCAAGACGTTCTCCGTGGCCCTGTTCTGATGCAGCAGTTAGAAGCTCTCTACTCCCTGGCCTGTGGTGGTGCCGCCAACTCATTCTCTTCATTTTCTCTTATCATTTCTCTCTGACTCTTTTTTCCTTCTATTCTCTAATTGGGGAACCGCCCTCCCCTCCCAATTCTGCCCTGAACCCTTTTGTGCTGTTCTTCCCGTATGCTCTGCCTTGGCTCACTTCTCTAATTCTCATATCTGTGCTAAAAACATAGCTCCCTGTCCTAAATTCCAGTCCTGCAACTCCAAGGCCTGCTGAACATTTCCTTGTGTAGATTCCACCATTCCTTCAAACTCAGTTTATCAAGGATGAAACCTTTGAACCTTCAATGGCTCCCCATTGCCCTTAGGATGAAAGTTAAACTCTTCGATAAGGTTTACTTGGTCCCTATGGCCTGTCACCTGCTTTCCCCTCCACTCCCATCTGTCACTCTCTGCTTCACACAATCCTTCCTGAGCTTCTTTCAGCTCCTCTAATGCAGAACCTTATTAAGGTCAATGAGTTAGAGGAGGGCCCATAATACCAATACCCTGAGTCCTCAGAGTAGTTCTCCAGGACAGCCTTGCCACTTTTAGCCCAAGTAAGGAATGGTGTATTATTCCTGTATAAGCTGCTGTGTGAAAAATGGGAAGTCTGCCCAAATGCAATGTGCTCTCTCTCACTTCTGGCCTTCACACATGCCTTGATTCCACAGAAGGCCAACTTCCTTAGCTCTGCCATTAAGGACCTCTACCACATGGCCACACCTGCTCCTAACAGCTTTATTTTTCACCACTCCCTTCATAATTCTCTCCTCCCAGTCCCCTAGATTTGCCTGGGTCCTTCAAGTGTGTCTTGGGCTTTTTGGCTTTCCCCTGTGTGCACACCTTTCTCTCCATCTGCTGGGCCTGCTTTCCGCCTCTCTCCTTCCCAGAAGCTTCCCCATCTTAGCGTAAATACATCTGTGATGGTTAAGTTCATTTGTCAACTTGGACAGGTGATGGTACCCAGCTGTCTGGTCAAGCAAGCACTGGCCTAACCGTTGCTGCAATGACGTTTGTGGCTGGTTAATAAACCGACAGGCTGGTTTATTAAATCATCAGTCAATTGGCTGTGGCTGTGACTGATGACATCAACAAAGGGCATGTCTTCCACAATGAGAGAATGCCGTGATTTAATCCAATCAATCAATTGAAGACTTTTAAGCGAGACACATAGAGGACCTTCCCTTCTTCTTCAGCTGCCCAGAGAAGCATTTCCTGAGGAGTTCGTTGAAGTTGCCAGTTCGTTTTCCGAGGAGTTCATTGAACATCTTCTTTGGAGTTGCCAGTTTGCTGCCTGCCCTATGGAATTTGGAATTCGTGCATACCCACAGTAGCTGTGAAATTCCAAGTCTGGAAGTGCTCTCTCTCTTTCCCAAGTATTTAAACTGTTCACGCTCACTTATCATCTCCTGCCTTGGATTATTATTTCATGTTCATTCCTTCATTCTTTCAACACGCCTCTATTGAGTGTCTGCTGGGTACTATGTGCCTTGAGCTGGTGATTCAAAGATGAATTAGACACTGCAGCTCCTTTCAGGGAATTCACAGGTCGGTGGGGAGGGAGTGAGAAAATCGTGACAATGTCATGCTCAAGGTAAAATGAGAGCTCAGAGAGGAGGAGGAAATGAAGACCTGTCATAAAAAGTCAGGGAAGGAGGTGAGCATCTACGTTTAAGCAGCATGATAGAGTAGAAACAGTAGAGGAATAGAGGTCTGTGTTGGAATTCTGGCTTCACCACTTACTAACTCCTACCCTCTAAGCCTCGATTTTCCCACCTGTAAAGTGGGGATAACATCATCCACCTTGAAGGGTCACGGGGAGGAGGGAATGGGATCACATTGGTGAAAAGTGCCTACACCATGTGGGCCCTTGGCAGGTGCTCAGCAAGTGGGTCCCTTCCACTCTCAGATTTCTAACCACAGCACTTGTCCTTTCCATTCCTCACACTGTCTAGTACACTGCCCTTTACAAACTGTGAGCCCAGTGAATATCTGCTATTTAGTTGACTGAAATTCAAAGGGAAAAAGTAAAGTCTTCAAGGCTCACCATACCAGGAAACAGGGCAACCCAGAACCTTGCTCTTTCGGCTGTTCCAGACTGATTGATTCCTCTTTTCCAGAACCGTGAATTTGGCATTTGCAAATCTGACTTGGCAAAATACATGTGGGCAGCACCAGGCTCTTCATGCCAGCAAGAAGAGCCAGAGTCTCACCAAGGAAGTGGGCACCTAAGCCAGGGAACATAGCAGTAACACTGTCCCTCGACCTGCCACGCCCCGCTAATGAAGCCAGGGCTTTCACGAGGGCAGCTCTTTGAAGCCACACTCTGAAGTTCCTGCCTCAGTGACGCGGAACATGGAAGAGGAGTCCTGACTTAGCAAGAAGCCCAAGTAAAGTCTTTTATGAGGTGAGGGACTCTTCTGAGGAAACGCATTACAAACCACGGGAGGGCTTTGACAGTCACTAAATGATTAAGAAGCTTTTAAAGGGCCACCTTCTGTGTCCACACCCTCTGTGCAGGGTTATAAAAGCTCTCCAGTGGAAGGAGACCCTCAAACTCCCAGAGGAAGGAGAACCAGGACTCTGCCTCTCGCCAGCAGCGCAAACCCTCCCAGCACCATGCCGTACAACTGCTGCCTGCCCAACCTGGGCTGCTACACCCGGCCCTGCGTGGCCCCCAGCTGCCACACCTGCCCCCTGCCCGGGGCCTGCAACATCCCCGCCAATGTGAGCAACTGTGGCTGGCTCTGCGAGGGCTCCTTCAATGGCAACGAGAAGGAGACCATGCAGTTCCTGAACGACCGCCTGGCCAGCTACCTGGAGAAGGTGCGGCAGCTGGAGCGGGAGAACGGGGAGCTGGAGAGCCGCATCCAAGAGTGGTGCCAGCAGCAGGTGCCCTTCGCCTGCCCGGACTACCAGTCCTACTTCCGGACCATCGAGGAGCTCCAGCAGAAGGTGAGGGGGTGGGCCACTCGTATCCTCCATAGCAGGAAGCTGTGGGGAAAAAAACTGAGATCTGATTAAGCAACAGCTTGAGCTCTCTGCCTGATGGAAACACAAGGGCTGACGCCTGGCCTTCTCATTTTGTTCCTTGAGGGGCCATCAAATTTTAGGCCCAGGTCTGTTAGGTCTGAAAATTTGCATAGTGTCAGGGTTCTCTGGCCGTAATAGCACTTTGCATAAATGGGCTGTAATTAAAAGCTGCTTCTGTGCATTTGCAAACCTCCTGAATTATTACCCTGAGGTGAGAGAAGAGGGCTGTACCCAGGAAGGAAGCGAAAGCCCTGGAAACGATTGCACCGAAGTCTCCCTCCTTATCTGGGCATTTGGCTTCTCTGATGATGGCCGCACAGTTAATTAGGCTGGGTGCCCAATTAACACGATTTCATCAGCCTAGATGCCTCTGGGCTTCCCTGGCACATGGTGTTCAGTAAGGGCAAGGAATGGTCGGCTCAAAGCACAAGGAGGGTAAACTCTCCCTCGGAGGAGATGGGCCGAGCCCTGCAGGGTGGCCGGGAGAACGGGGCTGCTCCCGGGTCCAATCCTTACAATTACTCGTTTACGACTTTCCCTTCTCCACTTGGTTGGATGCTTCTTGAGGGCAGGACCCAGTTCTTATTCCGTTTTGTATCCTCAGCTCCTTGCACCATGCCTGGCACGTAGTAGGCATTTTTAATAAATGTTTTTATCATCCACTGCTCAGCATAGCTTCATTAAGAAAGAAAAGGGAGGATTATTTGCTGCTGATTTTCATGTGTATTTCTGTGATATAGTTCTTTTTAAAAACCAGATTCTCAAATATTTATTGAGCATATATTATAAACAAATAACATTTAATAACCTCCCATAAGATAAACTGTGATTTTTCAGTCCGATTATTCTATTTTAAGCAGATCAGTAGGGATTGCTGTGGGCTAAAAGTGACAAAGCCCTTGCTCATTCTGGAAGGTTTTGGGTCTTCCAGATCTTGACCGGCAAGGCTGAGAACAGCAGGCTGGTGGTGCAGATTGACAATGCCAAGCTGGCCACGGACGACTTCAGAACCAAGTGAGTGGGCAGGTTGAGACGAGAGCTCATCTTTCTTCTCTTGCTTCTTTCTCCATCCCCGTAGCCTGTTGTCAGGACTGACAGACATTGACAGAGCCTTTTCCCAGGTGTTTTCCCCAAGTTCCACAGAGTCATTGCACCCCAGGGCTCAGAGATCCCTTCTGCAGGCTGCAGACTCCTCCTCCTGCTTCTCCGTGAAGCAAAATCCCCGGTCACACCGAGAGTTGGGTGGACCTCACAGTTCCCTGATGCTCTGCTGTGCACAGAATTCAATCATGAGAATGTGAGAATATTAATTTGGAAACCTCATGATTTACGGGCGTTTTCAATCCACTGGCTCTGTATTTATTTTGCATGGTTAGTGCATTTTTCTCCAGGAGCTACTCTTTGGTGTTCCAAACCCCAACAAACAAAATGGTTTTAAGAACCCATGAGCCCTGACTCCCAGTTGTCTCACAAACCAAAGAAAACTAGAGCCAGTGCCAGGCCTGCTCCTGCCCAGGCTGCCCCTGATCCCCCTGTGATCCCAGGTACGAGAGCGAGCTGTCCCTGCGGCAGCTGGTGGAGGCCGACATCAACAGCCTGCGCAGAATCCTGGACGAGCTGACCCTGTGCAAGGCTGACCTGGAGGCCCAGGTGGAGTCCCTGAAGGAGGAGCTGCTGTGCCTCAAGCAGAACCATGAGCAGGTGAAGCTCCCTGAGAGAGACAGGATCCAACTTGCCAAGGCCTGTTTGCTGCTCACCCCAGGGTGCAGGAGAGGCTATTGACTAAGGCTTGGTTAGCGGAGGAAGCTATTTTCCAAACAAAAAAGGGATTTGTAAAGAATGAGTCATCTAAAAATTCGTGATACGAGATTAGGATTTTGCTGCCAGAGGCAGGAGTGTGATTGAAGGAAGTTGGCAAGTCCAGTAATGCAGAAAGTTCAGCAGCAAGGCGGCCGCAGCCTCTTCTGTGCCCAGGTAAGAGTCAGGGGAGAGGGGGGTGGTCTGCTAAATTTTCTAGCCCAATTCTCCATTTAGTAACAAGAGAAGGCAGGATGGCTGTGGGTCACACAGCTGAGAGGGCTGTGCTGGAAACAAGGCAACTCCCCTTGTTTTATTCCAGGGAGTCTTTCTACTATTCAGTGCTGCTTGGAAGAAACACTGAGCAAAATGCTCACCAACATTGTTTGAGCAGTTGCATGACAGAGAAGACAGATATTTTGTGCAAAGAATAAATCCCAGAAACATGTAAAGGGTAATGGCTAATAGTAATTGAGTGCTTATTATGTGCTAAGTGCTTTAGAACCCAAGGGGTAGGTACTAGTCCAGTTATCGTTTTATAGATGAAGAAATTGAGGCTTCTACAAGCTATATAGTAAGTGGTAAAGATGAGACCCAATTCAAATGTCTGACATCCGTCCAAACCCAAGTGCCGAGCTATACTAGCTCCCTAAAGAGATTAGCAGTGAAATGAACAGATACTCATTTCCTTCACTGAAATCTACACTAGCCAAATTTATGCAATCCAGGATGGCAGATTTTAGTAGATGGCAGAATGTGAGTATTCTTTTTTTCCTTTTTAGTCAGAATCTATCCTTTTTTATTACATATGGTTAAAAAGCAAACGTTAGAGACTATGGGATATCCTAGCAGAAACAATCGAACTGCTGAGAGTTAGGAGACCAGAGTTCAAATCCTTTGAGGGCAAATCATTGCAGCTCTCTAAATGAGGAGTGACGCACTGCATACGAAGGATGGAAAAAGTTGTGGATTTGAAAGCACTGTGTCAAGTAGAATACACAGATTATTCTCTGAATGTAGAACCCAGTTAATGAGAGGATCGGAGGGAAAAGGGATGGTTGAAAGCTTAAGAGTTATCAGAAGTTGAATTGCATTTTCTTAGAGAAGGGCATCAGGATCCTTTGGGATATTTTCTATTTTGCCTTTGCTCCCCCAGGAGGTCAACACCCTGCGTAGCCAGATTGGAGACCGCCTCAATGTGGAGGTGGACGCGGCGCCCACCGTGGACCTGAACCGTGTGCTGAACGAGACCAGGTGTCAGTACGAGGCCCTGGTGGAGACCAACCGCAGGGACGTGGAGGAATGGTTCGCCACGCAGGTGGGTGCCTAGGCCCGTGGCCATGTAGGACCAACGTCCTGCAGGGCCCTGGAGGCAGCATCCCATGCCGTCTTCTTCCCTTTGGACATTTCAGAGCCAGGAGCTGAACAAGCAGGTGGTGTCCAGCTCGGAGCAGCTGCAGTCCTACCAGGCAGAGATCATCGAGCTGAGACGCACGGTCAATGCCCTGGAGATCGAGCTGCAGGCCCAGCACAACCTGGTGTGTATTGTCCAGACCTGCTGGGGAGAAAGGCCAGGTCAAGGAATCAGAGTCCCAGGGCTCCCCTTCAGACCAGACATTCTCCTTAACCTTGGAGTGTGGCTTCTTTGGAACAATGTAGAGAAAGGTATAGAGGAGCAGCTCCCTGATGTTCTTCATGTTCTCGTCCACAGAGAAACTCCCTGGAAAACACGCTGAATGAGTCTGAGGCCCGCTACAGCTCCCAGCTGGCCCAGCTGCAGGGCCTGATCAGCAACGTGGAGTCCCAGCTTGCAGAGATCCGCTGTGACCTGGAGCGGCAGAACCAGGAGTACCAGGTGCTACTGGACGTCCGTGCCCGGCTGGAGTGTGAGATCAACACATACCGGAGCCTGCTGGAGAGCGAGGACTGCAAGTGAGTATGAGCTTTGTAATTTCTTCCTTTGGCAGCATGAGGAGGCTATGAGAATGAATGATCTTGATTGAAATGAATATAAAACGTCAAGTTTTTGGTTCAAGTCAGGCCAAGAAAATATTCTTTACCCAAATTTTTTAGTACCTTTCTATCTCTTTGGCTCATTTTATTCTAACTTGCCCCAATGATTTTCTGTCTCCAGGCTCCCCTGCAATCCCTGTGCCACAACCAATGCATGTGGGCCCTGCACGTCCTACCCCTGTGCCCCACGTGCCCGATGTGGGCCTTGTAACACCTTTGTGTGCTAACGGTGGGAAGAGAAAGGTTTGAGTCGCATCTCAACTCTACTCCATCCACTTGTCTCCACCAGTGACCACACTACAGACAAAGGCAGGAGCCTCTTCTCCCAGCACAAGCTTGCAGCATTCGCCTTTAGCCTTCCACCGAATTCCCTGTCTCAATCCTTTAGCACAGGAGCCCACTCGGTCTCTCTTCTGAGCCATGTAGAGAAACTTACAACAGGTTCAAATAATATCAATTATCATAATGATGCATTCACATAACAAGTGATGCTTTCACAAATACTTACCTAAATATGAATTGAAAATAGTTCCATTAAGTGTGATAGAGCTGATGGGCACATTATGAAGCAGAACCTAATTAGAATAAATCTTCCCTATCACTCTTTTGGTCTTTGGAGATGCGATGGAGATCCTGTGTTAACTTCCTAATAAATTATTATTCTGGTACAAAAATGGTGACTGTCCTTTTCATTCATGAATTCCAAAATTGGTTGTCTTGTATGAACACAAATAAGAAGTGTGCTTCCATCAGATGAAGGGGTCATTCACCCCAATATATGGTCTGTGACTTCCTTCAAAGGAAAGACTCCCCCAGACACTATCTGTTGATCTGGATTTTGAGTTTGGGAGGAAGGAGGTGGGAAAGGAAATGGGCAGTCCACGTGAAAGTGTCTTCAGAGATACAGGGATTCATTTTGAAACACAAAGTGTCAAGTGATGGCCACTTTTGTCTAGCACGGGACTCTGTAAGGCTCCAGAGGGAATATGTGGGCAAATCACAGGAACACGACAGCATCAGAAGGACGCGAGTCTTGAGAGGAAGCCTGTGCAACTCGGCAACATGAATATTGCACTCTAGAAAGTACTGGGAAAAGAGGCTCAGCCAAGCATTATCTTCTTCCATTTTGATCTGTGTATATCTGAAAGTTTCTTTCTGAGGCATCAAAATTAAACAATGATTATTCTGATGCCTAAAAATTTCATACTGATTATTAAAATATATAGAAATATATTTTACTCAGAACCAGATCTCCAAATTGATGTTTAAAAAAAGGACTCATTTTAAATCACCTCTCACCAAAATATTATTAATGTTGATATTTTCTCTCATATCACTTATTTTCTTAAAATACATTTTTATTGAGATATATTCACATACCATGCAGTTATACAAAGCGTACGTTCAATTGTTCACAGTACCATTATACAGTTGTGCGTTATCACCAAAATTAATTTTTGACATTTTCATTACCACACACACAAAAATAATAAGAATAAAAATTAAAGTGAAAAAGAACAACTGAAGTAAAAAAGAACACTGGGTGCCTTTTTTTATCCCCCCATTTTTCTACTCATCCATCCATACACTGGAAAAAGGGGAGTGTGATCCATATGGTTTTCCCAATCACAATGTCACCCCTCATAAGCTACATTTTTATATAATCGCCTTCAGGATTCATGGGTTCTGGGTTGTAGTTTGATAATTTCAGGTATTTACTGCTAGTTATTCCAATTCATTAGAACCTAAACAGGGTTGTCTATATTGTGCGTAAGAGTGCCCACCAGAGTGACCTCTCGGCTCCTTTTGGAATCTCTCTGCCACTGAAGCTTATTTCATTTCCTTTCACTTCCCCCTTTTGGTCAAGAAGATGTTCTCCATCCCATGATGTCAGGTCTGGATCCCTCCCTGGGAGTCATATTCCACATTGCCAGGGTGATTCACTCCCCTGGGTGTCTGATCCCATGCAGTGGGGAGGGTCTCTCATATCATTTAATCATAATATTTTGTGAGGGCAAATGTTTATGTCCATTTAATGATAAAAATAAATGAAATTAAATGGTTTTATCACAGATTACTTGTTCTTTTAAAATTTTCTATTAGTGGTATATAAAATAAAATTATAATTTTAATAAATTTATAAAACACATATTTTATATACTATATTAATACATGCCTATTTTGCAACTGTTGTATATGTGCATGTTATAACAGTCACACAAAAGGTAAACATGTTGGAGTTGTATGCTCAAAATTTTTCTGATAGGTATTCAGATGAAATATTGTGAAGCCCAGTGGATTATGAGCCCCTGTTCCTCCGTAACCCCTGGCACTCCGCGTGGATTGGGATATGCCGTTTCAACCTGACTTAACAACCATCGGTGAACATTCTCAGGAACTCCGCGTGTGTGATCAAAGTGTTGAAAGTAAGACAGCTTTGCTTGGGTCAAAAAGATCCTTCCCTTTCACAATAAGGGAAGAGCACACGGTTTATAAACATATACTTTTTTTCCCCAACACGTACGTTTACCCAAGATGTCCATATTCGTCTACACTGTGTGAAGCCGTGTCCGCAGCACTGCGTGGATGCTGTGATCTCCTCCTCCAAGGTGGAGGTGGGTTATTGGGACAGATCACATGGCCACAGGACTCCCTCCTGGAGGCCTGAATTCACAGACAGCCCTGTGCCTCCGTCCTCTCCCCACTCCTCCTCTTTTCCTCCCAAGATACCTACCTACCTGGGCCATGGGCAAATCTGTCACCAGCACGAGGGCAGTTGCAACCACAAGCTCCCCCAAGGGTGCGAGTAGCCCCTAAATATTCAGTGTAGAGACAAAGTAGGACCTGGACTTACAGAGTGCTGAGACCGTCTGCTGGAGGGAGGGCACTTCACTCCCGGGGATCCTCCTGGCCGCAGGTTCCTTTTGTCCTTTGTGAAAAGGAGAAAAACAAACCATTCCGAGTCCATCCTGTGCTCTCATCTGACTCTGTTCCTTACTGGCTGTGGCGCCGGATGAGCCCCTTGCCTTCCCTGAGCCTCGCGTCTCCTCATGCCTCTGAGATGCAATTTAGAAAATATGAACTCTAAGGGCATGTGCAAAACCACGTGTGAAGTGCTATGTGGAGGGTAGCTGTTATTCTTGAACACATCTGCTTGTATTGCATTGGACTGTTTTCTAGCTCACCAGGCTATGTCTCACAGCATGGCTCACTGGTTAAAGAATGTGACTCTGGAGCCAGAGGAGCTGGGTCCCAGTTCTGTTTAATACCAGTGTGAGCTGGCAGATAGCATAAACACTAGGCTCTCTAAGATGTTTTTATAGGATTTTTGTAAGGGTTAAATGGGCAAATACATACGAAGGGCATAAAAGTGTGCCAAGCAAAAATAATCAGGGCTGTCAGAAATTACGGAGTGGCTTTCCCTAGGGTATGGATGGAAGAGGTCGTCTTAGGTGGTGATCAGAAGGAGGCACTAGGGAGGCTTCCAGGTCCTGGGCAAATCTGTTTTTGACATGGGTGCTAGTTTGACAGTGTATTCAGTGTGTGAAAACTCACCGTGCTGTATGGTAACGGTATTTCAGCTTCTGTCTGTGTACTACAATTCTAAAACCGTACTTTCAAGAAGTGTGACTGGGTGTTAGTAAAAATTCTTGGGAGGTCTTCAGAGCTCCAAAAGCTGTAAAAGTGGTGGGGTCCAAGCCTGTGTCTCTAAGGAGAAAAGGGAAATCCTAGGGTAAAATTGAGAAAATTGCAATAAGGTAATATATCTATATAGCTTAGTATATATATATATATATATATACCTTATTAAACCAGATCATACCATATCTTAATCTATATCTATATCTGTATCTGTGTCTGTATCTATATTTATAATAATCTCATTTATCTATATCTATATAATCTACTGTATATCTATCTCCATCTATATCATCTTTATCTACCTACCTACCTATAGATCTATAGCTTATATATACTATGTGTGTGTGTGTATGTGTGTGACATACTGAAAGGTTATAAGTGGAAAGTAGGAAAGGCCAGGAAGGGTGGAGGGATCTAGTGGCCATGAGGGATCATGGGATCCACTGGGCTGTGTGGTGGGGGAGGGACATTGGGTTGGCCTTCCTTTTTTTTCCCCTCTCCTGAGCTCAAGAACCCTTTGTGACTATTCTATAACTCAGGGATATGGGCCTGGAACTCTCTGTGGAGTGCACATTCTCTGTGCTCAGCTGCCCGAGGCAGCAGTGTGCTAGATGATGGGGAACTTTGGCGGGTGTACGCTGCATTAATTGAGCCCTGGGGCCTTGGTTCCATCTGCTTTTATTTGTATGCCGTTGGGATCTTCTTTCAGCCATGTTACCGCATTTAATGGTGTCTGGATTTTCCAACGTTTGAAATAAAACATGGACATCAATGTGGTAAGGGAGCCCAAGGCCCAGGCCACAAAAGAGATTGATTCTTTTTTTTTTTTTTTTTTTAAATCTTCATTTTATTGAGATATATTCACATACGAGTCTTGTTTTTCCTTTTCCTAGTTCATCTTTTCTAAATCAATTATTGGAACAGAATGACATCAGGAAAGGGAACTCGCAGTAGAGATTAAAACATCGTTAACCTGTGGGAGCAGATAGAGCAAGGCAAGGGTTGGAGTGGGCACCAGGACTTCTATCCATAGAATTCACAGACCATACACCTAGGTGTGGGAGAGGGTTCCAGGGTAAAATCCCCAAAATGTTTATTCAGGGCTGTGGATGGACTTATTAACAGCTCAGGACACCTGAGGAGTCAGGTCCTCAATACTTGTTCACTTGCTACCTACTCATCTCAGGTATCTCAGGGCTAAGTTTTCCCCAGCATCAGGGCTGGCCTGGAGAGCAATACAGAGCTTCCAAAAGGCTGATCACATCTTCTGGATCTGTCCTCAGGGAGCAGAATCCTATAGAAGAAGATGTTCCTGAGGATCTGAGAGTCTGTGTCCCTTCTCACTAGAGGACCACAAGCCCAAAACACTTTTTTGAGTTTGACAGAGAAGGAACAGTAGAAAATATTTTTTTATGGCCAACTGATTTATTTAGTTTAGTATAATTCAGTTCAGTTTAGTTGTAGGTTTGCAGAAAAATCATGTAAAAAATACAGCATCCCCATATACCACCCCCTTTGACAATTTGTATTAGTGTGGTACCTTTGTTACAGTTGATGAAAGCATATTAAAATTGTACTATTAACTGTACTCCATAGTTTACATTAGGGTCCTATTATTAACACCTTGCATTAGTATGGTTTCATTATAATTCATGAAAGAACATTTTTATAATTGTACTATTAACTATGGACCATCATTACAGTATTGTTCACTGTGTTGTACAGTCCTGTTTTATCTTTTTATTTTTTACTCTAGTAACATATACAACCTAGAATTTCCCCTTTTAACCACATTTGCATATATAATTCAGTATAGTTAATTACACTCACAATATTGTGCTACCATCACTATCATTGTCCTTCAGTGTTCCAAGCAAGTGGAATTTGTCCCCTTATAAGTTGATTCTGAGGGGAGAGTTTTCAGGGGATGTCTTACATTGCCATGTTGATGATGTCATTCCATGGCCAGTTGATTTTTTAAAAAATTAAATTGAGTTTTATTGAGATATATTCACATACCATACAATCATCCATGGTGTACAATCAACTGTTCATAGTACCATCATACAGTTATGCATTCATCACCACAATCTATCTCTGAACATTTTCCTTACATCAGAAAGAACCAGAACAAGAATAAAAAATAAAAGTGAAAAAAAAACACCCAAATCATCCCCCCATCCCACCCCATTTGTCCTTTAGTTTTTATCCCCATTCCTCCACTCATCCATACACTAGATAAAGGGGGTGTGATCCACAAGGTCTTCACAATCACACTGTCACCCCTTGTAATCTACATTATTATATAATTGTCTTCAGGAGTCCAGACTGCTGGGTTGGAGTTTGGTAGTTTCAGGTATTTACTTCTAGCTATTCCAATACATTAAAGCCTAAGACATGTTATCTATATAGTGCATAAGAATGTCCACCAGAGTGCCCTCTCGACTCCATCTGGAATCTCTCAGCCACTGAAACTATTTTGTCTCATTTTGCATCCCCCTTTTGGTCAAGAAGATACTCTCAGTCCCACGATGCCGGGTCCACATTCATCCCCGGGAGTCATACTCTGCATTGCCAGGGAGATTTACACCCCTGGGAGTCAGGTCCCACGTAGGGGGGAGGGCAGTGAGTTCACCCACCGAGTTGGCTTAGAGTGCTAGGTCCTGAGTTCAGAATTTTGTTTCCTTTTTGAGATGAAGAAAATATAAAAAGCACCTAAAGGTCAAGGAAAATGTTCTTCCTGTGATGAGGAACAATCTTTGCTTTAGTGTAGATGACCACTCCTTTCAAATGTCTGTACGATAAGAAGGATGTTTTGTTCCTTTTCTCAGCCCCATATCTTCATTTTCTCCGCTTGCTCGTTCTTCCCTCATTGGCTTCTTGGATAACCCCCACAGTCCAACAGATTCACTCCACTGCCCAAGGGCTGACCCATCCCTGGCCCAAGGGCCGGTTCGCCACGGCACACCTCACTCTGCCATCTTTGTCCCTTCTCCATAAAATATTTTTTAATCAAATTAAGAACATGGAAACAGTAGAGATCTCAATTAAATTAACATAGAAAGTCACACGAGGTATTCACAACAAATGCCTGGCTGCTTGTTTAGAATGAGGAGAGCAAGAAATGGGTCCCAAGTTCTGTCTCTCTTTTTCTTTCAGCAGTAATGCAGAGTTGGTGAAGTAAGGTAAAGGTAAGGTCCTGCTGTTCAACCCTGGAATCTCCTAGGTTAAAACGTAATTTCGTTTTTCCATGAGGTACCAATTGCTGAGGACGTCAGTTCCTACAGTCAATGCTTCTCAGACAACAGAGCTCCCAAAGGAGAGGTTATAGCAAGAAAGCAAGAGAATTAGAACCTGGGAAACTTCTAATCCATGCTCTAGCCACAACATGTGGAGTAAACCACCACGGAGCTGAGCAATATGTCTTACCTACTAGGTGACAGTGTGAAACCTACTGAAAGAATTGTGGGTCATTTGGGAGGCACAATTTTTGGATCCTGAATTTGGACAAGTTGTTAACTTCCCTACTTTTCAGACTCCTCCTTTGGGAGAGCACCTGGCCTGCCAACCTCACGAGGTTGTTGCAATGATCACCTGAGAAAATGTGCAAGGGAGCACCTCGTAAATGACACGGCACTGTACACACAGAAGCCTTATTGTCATTAACCTTGAATACCAATTCTTGGGGCTTTCAGGGTCTACTTTTGAGGTTGCCTATTCTCAATAAAACATTCTGCTCAGCCTCCTACAAATCCCTTTTTTCCTATTTTCAACAGATGTAATCCAGACTCCTGTTTTCCCAGTTTGGGGAGCTCACCTGAAGGGCCCTAAGGTGGTATCAGACCACCTTTCTCTTTGGAAAAGGTGATTAATCTCTTCCTGTAGTCCAGGTATCCATCTTCCAAGCTTGCCTAATTGGATTTTCAGGCCCCAGTGCAGCATGGGGCTGACAAGAAGGAGGAATCATAAGGAATGGAGTGTGATAGGAAGCCTTGGGGTGAGGGATGGAAGGAGGAAGCTTATCCCCAGTCTCCATCTGGATGCTCTTTCTTCTTTAACCCATCTTTTACAGGCACCCACACAGGCTCCCTTTTGAGGGTAGTTTTACTTGGAGGTGGCTCTGAGAAGGAGACAAAATATGGCTTGGTGAGATGTTCACAGGATAAATTATCAGGAGGTCCAAGAGATAAACTAGACAGAGGATCCAGAAAACATCCAGAACATGCCTGGGTAAGAAGATGGAGGAATCAGTGCCGTGGGGACGGCTGCCCACTCGGCATTGCCCCACCCTGGGAAGTCCCATAGCTGCTTAGATACAGGAATTTGGCTTCCTCACTGTGTCAGGAATGTTACCAGAATTCTTCCCGGAGATTTCTTCTCTTCACCCAGGTCCTTGACTGTTTCTAGAAGCCTAAATTATGTGGTTTGGGGCACACCAAAGGTGGGGCCCACTCTTTGAGGTGCTTGAATCCAAACTACTGTTTCACACGAGCGAGATCCAGTCCTGACCTGTTCCCCAGTCTGCTGTTTATTTCTCCTCTACCTGTGTTTCAAGGTGGATGGCTCTGTGGCCATGTCTGCAAAGCTACTTGGAGAAAACCCTCCAGCATGCCAGGGAGAAGTGATCCCCAAAAATTTAGCTTGTGGCCTAGTTAGCTCTTTCCCTGCACTTTCACCTGTGGGTGAAGAAGGTTGGATGGCCTGCAAAATGTCCTCCTCTATTTCTGCTCACTGACTTGCAGAGGTGCCTCAGATTGTGGAGGGTAGCAAGTAGGACAAGAGAGAGACCCTAGGAGACCCTTAGTGGGAGAAGATGAAATAGAGGATGTGGAAATGGGGAGCACCTACCCAAGGGAGAAGAACCCCTGCTCAGCACAGATGATTAGCAGAGGATCCTGGTACAAGAGGCCCCAGCTCTGGCCATAGGCTCCACCATGATAAACTCCAAAAAGGTGTCAGAGCATAAACATTTTCAGGGTTTTTTGATACATATTGGGACAATTCTCTACTGTGTCTACCTTGGAAATCGTAAACTTCAATGTCCTACTCTATTACCAGAGATTCTCCCAGCTTTCTCAAGAGTTTGCTGCTGTTACTCCTGCTCTTTCCCTTTAGAAAGACTCCAGTGTTTTGCTATTTCAAGGATATGTAACAGGAATAATTAAAAGTTAGAATATAAATCAGAAAAAAAGCAAATCAGAACCTCTTCAAACTCATAAGTTTTTGAAAATAAATGATCAAAAATTCTTCAAAATTATAAAAGTTGCAAACTGACTCACATGGTAGAAAATTAACTGAGTAAAAAAAAAATACAGTCACTGGAAAGAATTATCTATTTGTCCTCTGACAAATTTACTTGTGGCCTGTTTTTCTTTCTTTTAAGTCATATTACCAGAAGACTTAATATTTGCCTTTTCTGCTCCTCTTCACCCAAGCTGCAGAGCACTGCAGGAGGAAATCACAGCCCAGCACTACAAATTCATGGTCTCTGCTGTCAATTACGTCCTCTGACCGGCTGGGTCCTGTGCTGTTAAGGACTTCACTTACTTGACCTCATTAATCCACAAACCACTATGAGAGGTGTTCTAGTTTGCTAATGCTGCCAGAATGCAAAACACCAGAAATGGATTGGCTTTTATAAAAAGGGGTTTATTTGATTACAAAGTTACAGTCTCAAGGCCATAAAGTGTCCATCAACAAAGGGTACCTTCAGTGGCTGATGGCCGATGGTGTCTGGAAAATCTCCATTAGCTGGGAAGGCGTGTGGTTGGCATCTGCTCCAAAGTTCTGTTTCAAAATGGCTTTCTCCCAGGATGTTTTTCTCTAGGCTGCAGTACCTCAAAAATCTCACTCTTAGTTGCTTTTGGGGTGTTTGTCCTCTCTTAGCTTCTCCGGAGCAAGAGTGTGCTTTCATCAGCAGTCTTCAAACTGCCTCTCATCTGCAGCTACTCTTTCAGCTTCTGTGCATTCTTCAAAGTGTCCCTCTTGGCTGTAGTAAGCCTGCTCCTTCTGTCTGAGCTTATATAGTGCTCCAGTAAACTAATCAAGGCCCATGCTGAATGGGCGGGGCCACATCTCCATGGAAATTATCCAATCAGAGTTACCACCCACAGTTGGGTGGGGTGCATTTCCATGGAAACAACCTAACTCAAACATTCCAACTTAACCCCATTAACATGTCTGTCCCCACAAGATTGCATCAAAGAACATGGCTTTTTCTGGGGGACATAGTACATACTAACCAGTACAAGAGGTAAGAACTATTATTATGCCCATTTAACAGATGAGGAAATTGAGGACTTAGAAACCTGCCCAAGGTCCTCCAGCTATTAGACCATGAAGGACTCAGGGAAGGAGCCATGCCTTTGGCGTCTCGCTGGCACTTGTTGCATGGTAGTTGTTCCATAAATGTTGAATGAAGTAGAAAATCTTTGCCTGAAAGGTCACAGCTCTAAGGCACATTCTGTGCTCCTTTAGAAGTTTTCACGTTGTCCAGAAAATTTCAGACTCAAGGAATTCCACGTAAAGAACAATTGAAAGCAAACAGGGAGAAGACTAGGAGGGAAATAGAAAATGAGCTACTTGAGAGATGGTTTCAGTGAGTGGTGGGCTTTGAAGGGGATCTGAGGATGAGAGGGGCTGGACCGGTGGGAGAGTGGAGGGTATGAGAAATGCTGCGGAGGGCAGTCACTAATAATCAGAGTAATCTTTGCTAGAAACCAACGCACCTATTTAAAGCACTCACAATGACTGCCCTGGCTATGCGACCTTGGGAAATTAACTTAAACTCATATGCATCTGCTTCCTCAGCTGTAAAATGGAGATAGCACTGAGTAATTGAGCAAATCACTGAAGCTCACCTAGTTAATGAAAGGAGGCACCTGCTCTCAGTTCCAAGTGCATGCTACCTGTGGAGCAGGTGTCTCGGGGAGCCCAGAACAACAACACCACTGCTGAGTGTACTTGTTGTTCCTTCTCAAAGCATCATCATACACATGATCATATTGGAGGCTTGTTCTATTACTAGATGTGGACAAGGTTCAATATCTGCATTTAAAAAAACCCCAGCTTTTTGGAGGTATAACTGACATACAATAAACTACATATGCTTAAAGAGCACAATTTGGTGAGTTTTGACATATGCATGCTCCTGTGTAATCCTCACCACAGTCAAGATAATGAACACATCCATCACCCCTAAAAGTTTCTTGTGCCCCTTGGTAATCCCTCTTCTCCACCCCATGCCCCTCTCTCCATTTTATAAAGGAGGAAATGGAGTGTACTGAGGAGTCGGAGCAAGGAAACAGACCACTTACCTCATCCCTTCTTTCTCTACAACATCAGCTCATGAGAAGGCCAACAGGGCAGCAGAGCAAAACAAGGGGCAATGGCAGCAATTTGGGGCTTTGAAGGCTTGGTTAAAGGAAGAATCAACATTTATTTGATACCTACTGTGTGCTTGGTGTTTAAAACTATGATGTCAGCGAACTGCGGCCACTCTGTAGATGGGGAAACAGAATAGAAGGATTATGAAACCTGGAAAAAACTTGCATGTCAGTGGTGGAACCAGGATTCTCAGCACTGCAGCCCCCAACCCGGGTTCTTCTCACCCGCTCCAGATTGCCTCCCTAGCTTGGACCTGGCTCAGATGGCTTAACCTCCGAAGCCTTCCAACTCACTGGCATTCTGCCTTTATTTATATCATTGTTACTTTCACTGGGACCCACCCTTCCCCACCCCATGGTGCCAGGCCTCCCAGAGATGTGCATTTTCAGTCCATCTGGACCCCAAGGCTTCCTTCTCTTGGAAAGGAATGCCAGGTAACACCTTGGAGATGGTAGAGAGTTTGGATTTTGGTAGTAGATGGATGGGGTGGGGAAGAGGCTTTTTGTTAGGCCAGGTAATTAGTTTCTGTGGCTAGTCCAGAAGATAATTTTCCTTTGGTGGTTTTCCTTTAGAATCCCTGGTATAGCCAGGGGAAAGCAGTAGGGGCTGATTCCACTCCTCCCCTCTTCCCTTCTCCTTTTCCTCTTATCTTGAAATTCTCCAATGCAGGATGCTGTGCAGCAGTGGCTTTCAAACATTTTTTAAAGCAACAGGATTCTTTTTCCAAGTTATAACCTAATGGAAACAAAGAATATAAAAAAGCAAATATTTATTAGTATATATATAATTTTAAGATAAATCTATTTTACTTATAAATTCAATTCACGGAAACAATGTAGTTGTTTGAACTTATATGCTTCGGCTAATATTTATGAAACATATACTCTGGTTCAGGTCTTGTTTTCATCACCAGGGTTAGCTCGATGGAAAAGGCAGAGCAGATGGGGCACCGCTGGTGTTTATAGACCTGTGGAGCAGACAGGCTGTAAATACAAGAGTCTGAATAAGTAAACAGAAACATCAGGAGGAGAATTTAAATAGTGATGTGCTAAGAAGGAAATAGATCATGGTGATTGATATGGGTCTGGACATATTGGTGTGACCAGGGCGGGTCTCTCTGGGAGATTTGAGCGGAGACATGAAAAATGAGAACAAGCAGACATGCAAAGACAGAGGACCAGCAGGTCAAAGGGAGGAGATGGGGCAGAGGCCTTTGAAGGAAGAAGAAAGACCAGCTGGTGCCTCTGGAGTGATGTGCAAGGGGGGAGTGATAGAGCCGGGGGGAGGCAGCAGTCAGTGAATTTGATTGTAAGTGAAGAGGGAAGCCCTAGGAGAATTAAAAAGGGTGGATTTCATTGACACCTTTTTACAAAGGAGAGCTTTGGTGGTTGAGCAGGAAATAGATTCTTTGAGCACTACGCTGAAAACTGGGGTGAGTGGATGACAGTTGCATTCAAATGCATTTTGGGGGTTTGTTTCAAAGAGTCCCCGGCATCTAATAAATCCTCCCATTCCTCATCAAAATCAGGAAAGTCAGCCAAGAAGTGCCAAAAGGTATAAAGATGCTAAAACTATAATAAGCTGTGATCATGATGTGACCTGTCCCTTGTTGCAAAACTCCCACTTATACCTTGACAAGGGCAGGCACCAGGCAGGCAGCCCCGGCTTTGCCAAGCTCTTATCGTGCCCATGGCAGGTGCGTGAGGGTAGGGTTCGCTCACGTGATGGACAAGCAGGGGCCTGAGATTGAAAGACCAGGGACAATTACAGCCTCCCCAAACAAGAACATATTTACAAGAAATTCAAGCCCGTGCTCAGCGGTGGCCAGCAAATGCAAAATCAATCCAAAATGACTATGTATGGCAGTCCAAATGAAGCTGATGGCAGCACTAATCAGTTAAAGCTTGGGTTGTGACACACTGGAGTGTGTGTGTGTGTGTGTGTGTGTGTATGGTGTGCTTAAATTAAGTTTAAAAAATAGTTAAAAGATGGAGAAAGAAGGACTGTAAATCAAGCCCCAGAAAACTTTTGGGTTTGAACCCTACTGCTTTAGTTTTCGATCTGAATCAAAACCTCTATCTGATTCTCAGTCCTCAGTATGGGATTTGGGCTCTCCAAGCCTCAGCTTCCTATTTGGCAAAATGGGGAGAACAATAACCACTTTGTAGCTTTTTAAAATGAAGATGGAATGAGATTACGTTGGTAAAGGCTTTTAACCCAATACCCAGTACTTAGAAGGTGGTTAAAGTAGTTTCTGTTCACTTCCTTAGGGGTCCTGAAGAATCATTCTTGTGTGCTGACCCTTTCCTACTGCTAAGGACTGAAAATCCACAGGATTGAGATGCAACGGTTTTGCTGATCAAGCCCTTTAGCACCCAGGATTAGAACTCTGTTTCAAGGTCCGTCAAAGTGAGGGCTGGAAAAGACTGGTGGGATGGCGGCAGGAAAACCGAAGAATCTGAGCTCAGGGTCTACAAATCAGAGATAAATGGATCCAAACTGGTGTGTGTGTGTGTGTGTATGTGTGTTTTGTGTTTTGTTAGGAGAAAGATGAATAGTTGAGATGATTAAACTAGTGGTCTAGTGGTATTTTCTCTGATTATAGCAATCAGAATTTTCCAACAGGAAGATAAAAGTAAAGCACAGATTTGGCAGTGTCAAAGTCAGAGATAATTTTAGTCATCTATGGGAATTGTTTTTCATGTAGGCCTGTTTTCTTCTCAGCAAAGCAACAATTGTTGTCATTCAAGATCTGGATAAAATTCAACATATTTGTGCTTCATTTTAATAATAGTCTCATAGCTGCACATGCTTTGTCTTTGGTTGTCTGTGGAGTCTGGCTGAATGCTGACAGCATAGAAAAATGGGAGAGAAAGTTGACTATTGGCAACCAGGACACTGGGGAGCAGAGCTGTGTGTGGTCCACTGGCCAAAAAGCAGGCAGGGAGCAGGGTCACGTAGGGAAGTGCTGTGTGTGGGAACGTACAAGCACTTACCGGCACAGGGAAGGAAACTACTCTGGGAAGGGTGTCCTCGGGGGCTGGGGAGAAGACCCTGCTGGGAGAGTTTCGAGTTTGTTCTTGATAAATGCTGAATTACGTTGGTTCTTCAAGGCAGCATGTTGTGATCTGAAATGCAGAGACAGAGACACAGGGGGGCTGGTGGGAGGGGAGATGTTCCATGGGTGGGAGCCAGGGTGGGGAAGCATCCAGAATCTTACAGCTGAGATTTGAAGAGGCTCCGTGCTATCTGCATTGGCAACCAGGGTTTACATTTGGATGCCGAGGATTTTAGAAAAGCAAATGTCTGCCTTATTGCTATGCCTTTAACCAAGGGTTTGCATTTCTGCTCTGAGGTTGGTAATAAAATAAAAAGAAAGGGAGAGAGAGAAGGAGAGGAAGAGGGAGAGGGAGAGGGAGAAGTGGGGGAGGGAAGGTCAGAAGGAAGGAAGGAAGGAAGGAAAAAAAGAGAGAGTGAGAAAAGGGAAAAGGGCCGGGCAATATGACCCCAACTATTTTAATTGTCTTAGACTCTCTCATTTCACTTGATCACCTGGTCTTTGTTGGCTCTATTGTCTTCCCATTGTCTCCCATTTCTAGTCCCGATTTTGCCCCTTGGATTTAATGGTAGATCCAATTTTTCTGTTCTACCCTTTGGTGTCCTCAGAATGTGATTTGTCCCTGTTCTCAGGGTTTCCCAGCTCTTGGCTGCCCCAGCCAGGTCTGAGTTAGACAAAGGCTCCCTCTGGGTTGACACAGCCCCAGGTACCAGGTATCAGCTGGTTTCCACCTCTCTGCAACCCCACAGCTGGGCACTCTTGTGCTGGGGAAATCTTACAACTGTACGTGTCTCCTTGAAACAACCATGTGGCCTGCTTCATGGACAATCCTCCCAGGTGACTGTCCCTGCTCCGTTGGCCCTCAAGTCGGAGAGTTTAAACAACTTGGAAGAGTTTTCACATTTCTGCACTGCTGCATCTGGTGTCTTTACGGCAGACACATAGAGGCACATAAGAGATGCTCAGCAAATAATGAATAACTTGCTGACTGAAATTAATAACCCATTTAGGGCAGATGAAGAAATGGAGCACAGAGATAAGCAATGTCATGCAGCAAGAAATGTTTTTATTTGTCAGCAGGAGAAGCACTTAGATGACTGAGGAGAGGAGGAAACAAGTAGGCACACGATTGACTTTTTCTAAGAAGAAGAGAGTAACACTCCCCTCTCCTAACCTTGGCACTGTGTTCTTTAAAGGTTGTGTGTTATTCCTATATTAATAACCATGACACTCACAGGATGGCACATGAAATTTTATTGTGAAAGAGCTTTGGGTGACAAATACAGGGGTGCAGATTGCAGCTTTGAATTAAGACCAATACAAAGTAGAGATTAAGGAAAGAAAGAAAGTGGTTTCACCACACAAAGATTGAACTCATGCCAATGGCTTCTCCAGTTCTTCTCGGAGGTGCTTAAATGCACACCCAGAAAGCTGTCGGAGCTGCCACGTGCTCAGTGCCGTCCAGTGGCTGAGCGAAGACGTGAAAGCTTCAGTCTGGCCACTACTGCCCTTCTCCCTCCAGAGGACCGGCACCTCTTGCTAAATATAAGGCTCCAGTGGCTTTTGAACCAAAGCTGATCAAAGGTCACAAAGTAAGGTATACATTCTAGAAAGTTTTGGATTCTAACTGAGAGTGAGGGTGTGTCAAAAGAAGCATTTTCTTTTCTTTTCTCAAGTGAATATTACATTAAACTGTGACTGATGACAACTGAAGAGCTGGTGAAAAAATAACACCCTTGTTTGAACCAAGGACTTCTTGCAAACTCACGCTAATTGCATATCCAGTTAAATCAGTCGATTGAAAAAGATTAGTTAATGTTTATGCCCAGATTTTTAAATCTTGGGCCAGTGTATACATTTAAAAAGGTGTAAAATGCTAGAGGACACATACAAAATTCACGATTGTGTTTGTCTCTGGGAAGAAGGGATTGGAATGAAAATGAAAATGAGTGTCAAACAAGACCTCAGTGTTATTTTTCTTGCTACATTTATTTGATTTTAAATAAATGTAGGGCAAATATGAAGAAAACATTCACAGCTACTAATCCTGGGTAGGGAAGCCCAGGTTTTCAAATACATTTTTTTCTTTTTAAAAAAACCCTAGCCATTTAAAAAAAGCGCAGTTTTTTGTTATTAAAAGAAACACAAAATAATTGGGTAGAAGAAAATAAACTGATCTCTTTATTTCTGCTAATTATGGCTATGGTAACCCCATACCTTGGACTTAATGGCATTGCTGTGTGCTTGTGGGAAACTTATGCTTAGAAAAGGCTGAGTAACCAGGATGCCACCCAAACCGTACCCACAAAGTGATGGCAAATGACATTTGTCCCCATCCCTGAAAGAGGTCAAGGTATTTGTGATTTTCGTACTTCCTATGAAAAGGAGAAAGGAGGACAAGTGGCTCAAGCCACTTAAAAATCTAACTGCTTTATTTTAAGAAGTCTGGGTTTCTTCTGAAAGCACCATGCAAAATTTGTACCTGTGTATTTTTCCTTCTATGACTGGGAGGCACCGTGTCCAAAGAGGATTATGGAAATGCTCTCAACTAGAGCAGCATCGACTGAATAAGTGAACGGTCACAAGGGTGACTGCATTGCGTTGGTGAGTTTCTCTGATACAACAGTCTAGTTGAGTCACTGTCCCAGGAAATTTTCCTACTCAGAATGGAGTTTCTTTTTTCAGATATCAACCTTGATTTTTATTGAGAACATCCTCTATTGAGAACATCTTCCAGGGGCATCCCTCTGTCAGAAAATGTTACTGATAGGAGTAATGAGTGCTGTGGGGGGTGGACTCCAGGGTGGCAGGGGATGGGGTTTGTGGTGTCGCCCACGCAGCAAACAGAAAATACAGGCCCGGAATGGGAGCCTGGGAAGGGAGGTGAGGGGATTCACGGGACCACCCTGCCTGGCCTCGCACCTTCCTGATTTTAATTAACCCTGAGGTACTGAATTAAGTTTGCCTTAGGGCTGGCTGAGAGTGTCTCGGCCTTCCTTCAAGTAATTCCTCTAGTTTCTTGCTGATGGGCAATTTCACTAATAGAGAGAAAAAGAATGAGAGGAGAGCAAGAAACAGACGGAGCATGCAATGAAATGTATGGTTTGGTTGAAGGGTTATTAGCAAATCTTGGGAAATGGCTGATAGCAGATCCCTACTGTTTTTGTTGAGGGATGAGGCAGAGAACAATGACTGAAGGTCATTAGCAACTCAAGGGTTAGGAAAAAGATTACCTGGGAGAGAAGAGCCCTGTGGAACAGTATCTCTCCCCCAGGCTCTTCTTACCACTTGTCTTTGATAATCCTCCCAAATCATGTTGTGTTGATACTGGACAAAACTTGGATTTGCCATGTGCTCAGTGACTGATTGGAGATGCTGGGGTTTCAAAGAGGGAAAGAGCTTTAATTGTGGTGCGCAGCACAAGGAGAACAGGATTAAAACCTCAGAAATGCAGAATCTTGGCCAGCAGCCAGACTCCAGATAATGAGCAAGGCGGTTAATCCTGGGCTGACACTGTCACTTTAAGAATTACTAGGGGGTTATATGTGCAGGGGTTCCAGGCTGCAGGGTTGTAAAATAAGATAAGAGCTAGTCATGAGTTCCAATGTAAGATGTCCTTATCCAAGCATTTAGGTGTCTGGGTTACAGGTATTTAATGCTTCAAAGTCACACAGACACTAAGACAAGATGTGTTTGCTGAGTTTGCTGGCAGAGCCAGTTACGAGTTTTTAAGAAGTTAACATTTCTCGAGAAACTGACATTGACAGATAAGGTCCAACTGTCTACTTAATAAGGTGTTATTATTGAAATATCCAGGCATCTGGCTTGCAGACCAGTGCCTTACAATCGCTACAGGCTTTTTCTTCTGCCTACTTCAAGAGTTAACAGACAACAGTTCAGTCACAGTTTTTTTTATTTTATTTTAAGAGTTTGTCTTCTGGCTGCACCAAAGGTTAGATCTGGATTACAGTTCATTTTGGGTTTAACTATTCTACTATATATATGTATATATCAAGGTTATATGAAAGCTAGTTTTATAAAATAATTCAGTTGCTAATAAAAGATAATACTTGATTGTGGGTTTGCTGGTTTCATTGTGACTTCTGAGCACAGGTCATAAAAGAAGCTTCTGCCTGGTTTTCTTGGGTTGCTGCTCTTGGAACTGAGACACTGGGCCACAGGGAAATCCAAGCAGCCACACGGAGAGGACACATGCAGGTATTCTGGTTGACAGGCCCAGCTGAAGTCCCAGGAGAAAATGAACTGTTAGTGGTCAAGTCACCCCCGGCCTTTTAGTCTTCCCAGTTGAGGCTCCAGACATCACAGAGCAGAGATAAGACAACCTTGCTGTGCCTTTCAGAATTCCTGACCCACAGAATCCATGTGCATTACAAAACAGTTGTTGATTTATGTCCCTATAGGTGGCTTGTTATACAGCAGTAGGGACTACAATAGGGACTTTTCTTCACCTGTGGTGGGAACCAAAAGAAAACAACAGGCAGCCACAGCTTGACTTCCTAGCATCGTGAATTCTATGGGAATCTAAATGAGGCTGACTTTCTTTTGTCAACTGGATTTCCGAAGACCCCACTAGCCCAGGTGTCAGAATGAGATAAGTTAGCAGTCACCACCAGTAATCAATGTTTTTGCTGCCAATGTTTCACACAAGTTATTTCTGGGTGTCCCCAGGAGCATTTCACGCAAGTACCCACAGATAATTGATATGGATCTATTGCCTGCTGTCTCTCTTCTCTGGTTACACATTTGCCCTCAGTAAGATCTCCTGTGCCTCTTAAAGGTCTCTCCTCCTGCCACTGTGGCCAGGGGCCCAGATGAGAATGCCGAGGTGCTCCTAAAGGTGTTTTGGGATGCTTTTGTGGCTGGTGGGCAGCTCTGCAGATCCCAGGCACCTCCATGATGGTATCCACTGGGACAGGTGCCAAAGTGGCAGGAGCTGATGATGCCTGGGCCATGCTATTGGAAAGGGTTCCTGATGCTGATGCTGCTGCTGATGATGGGAGATATAAAAGTCATTTCTGTGTTTTGTTATGTACCCCTGTATCTGAGAGTAACTTCCAAACTTTGGAGTAACTTCCAAAACTGGTGTTAAAGGAAAATTTTTAGGCAATTTATAAGTTGTACACAGATGTCTTCTTAATAATTTTTAAAATTATGAAATATGCCTACAAAGGTGCACAAATCACATAGATACAGTTTAATAAATAATTATAAAGCCTTTTAACCACCACCTAGGTGGCAAGCAATAGAAAGTTCCCACGCTATGGACCCTTTCTTCTTGTGACTCCTTCCCTTTCCCTCCAGGTAATGAATTTTATGATGATTATTTCTGTATTTTTCTTATTGCATACCACCTTAATATGGTTCAGTTTCGCCTCTTTACAAGCTTTATATAAATGAAATCACAGTATAAGCATTCCTATTTATCTTTCTTCTTTCACTCAATATTGTTTATTAGATTTATCTTTATTGATGAGTATAGCTGTATTTCATTCATTTTCATTGCTGTACAGTATGTACTGTGTGGATATACAGTTGTTGATCTCTTCTGTTATTGAGGGCTATTTGAGTTATTCCCAGTTTCAACTCTTACAAACAAGATGTTTATGAACATTCTTGTATATATGCTCTGGAGCACACACACGTTCAGGAGAATCTCTAGAAGTGGAATTTCTGGGTCTAGAGCAGGAACATCTTCCCCTTTCTAGATAATGACAGTTTCCCAAGATGGTTGCTCCAATTCCCCCTCTGATCAGCAGTATATGAAGTTTCCTTTACTTCACATGCTCTCAACACTTGGTATTTGTCAGACTTTTAATTTTTATTGTGATTTAAATATGTATTTTCCCGATGCCTGATACTGAACACCTTTTCAAATATTTATTGGCCATTTGGACATACTCTTTTATATACTGCCTGTTCAGATATCTTCCCCATTTTTCTACTGAATTGTGTTCTGACTGATTTGTAACTCTTGCCCTTTGTATTAAATGTATGGCAAATGTCTTCTCCGATTCGGTGGCTGGCGTTTTCCTCTCAGTGGTGTCTTTTGATGAATAGAAGTTCTTAATTTTAATGTGGTCCAATTTGCCTACTTTTTCCATTATTTCTGTACCTTCCTTAAGCAATTCTTCCTAACTCCAGGGTAGTGAAAGTAATTTCTTATTCTGTCTTCTGAAAACTTGATAGATTTTGCACTTCACAGTTAGGTCTTTAATTAACCTAGAACAAAAATTTTTGTATGGTGTGAGGTAGGGCTCCAAATTCCTTTTTATTTTTTTTTTTATTACTGAGTCATCCCAACACCACTTATTGAAAAGTCCCTATTTTCCCACTGATCTGAAACACCATTATATAACAAGTTTCCAAATATGAGTGGCTTCTGTTTCTGGCTCTGTTCAATTGATCTAGCTGTCTCTCTGGTTGCCCTTTGTATTAAATGCCCTTTGCATTAAGTACCATATTTCTAAATTATTATAGTTTTAAAAATTGGTTTGGTGAGTTCTTCCACCTGTTCACTTTTTTCAAGAATGTCTTGGCTACTCTTGGCCTTTTCATTCCCATATATAGTTTAAAAGAAGATTATTCCTATATTTTATCTATATGCCATAGTTTTGACATGTAGTATTTTTTAATCTTTCAGTTCAAAACATATTCTAACTTTCATTATGACTTTTCTTTGACCTATGGTTATTTAGATGTATTTTTATTTTCAAACTTTTGTTTTCTGATTTTCTTTTAGTAACTGATTTCTAACTTAATTGCTTTGTGGTCAGGAGATAAGTTCTGTCTGATTTCAATCCTTTGAAATTTGTTGACTCTTCCTTAATGACCTAGCATATATTCAATTTTTGTAAATATTGTGTATGTTTGAAAATATTGTATATTCTAGTTTTTAGTTCTGCTCTTCTATTTCTATTGATTCGATATTTTTGTTAACTGTGTGGTTCAAATCTTCTGTACCCTCCCTGCTTTTTCTGTTCATTTTATTAATCACTGATAAAACTATCACCATCAGTATGAATGTATCTATTTCTTTATTCTTCCAGTAATTCTGTCAATTTTTCTTTATGTATTTGGGGTACACACAAATTTAGCATTTCCTGGAATCTAACTATTGGAACTATTTGTATTATGAAGTGACTTTCGTTTTTTTAATAAAGGTTTTTTTTTTTTTTTTTTTTTTTCCCTGCCTGAAAGTTCTTTTCATCTTGGTTTTCATATAGCACTGCAGCTTTAGTGAGAGTTTACAGGTGGTGAAAACTCCATTTTTGTTTGTCTTAACATGCCTTTATTTCAACCTCATTTTTGAAAGGTATTTTCACTGGATGTAGATTCTAGGCTGGCAGTTATTTTCTCAGCTTATCAAGGATTTCCATTGTCTTCTGGCTGCTGTTGTTGTTAATTTAACTGTAGTTCCTTGAAAAGTTTGCTCCCCTCTTTGCTGTTTACTTGAAGATTTTTCCCTTGATCTTTAGTGTTCTGCAGTTTCACTATGATGTGTAGAGGGGTGGATTTCTTTTAATTTCCTCTTCTTGGAATTTATTGGGCTTTTAAGATCTGTATGTTGGTGTCATTTAATGGTTCTGGAGAACACTCAACCGGTATCTTTTAAGAAATTCCCCAGTCCCATTCTCTTCCTCTTTTCCTCCAGGAACTCCAGTTACATGACTTTTAGAATTTATCACTCCAACCTCCATTTCTCTTAATCTTTCTTTCGTATTTTATGTCTCTTCATCTTTCTATGTCTCATTCTGGATACTTTCTTTTTGTTGTCTTCCAGTTAATGAATTCTTTCTGTTGTGATGCCTATTTTGTTGTTAGAAATAAAAATATTTTTGTTAAAACTGTTGAGTTTTAATTTCAATTACTATATTATTCAAGTCTAGAAGTTCTATTTGGTACTTTTGAAAAATCTATGGATCGGTTTTTTAATAGAAATTAATTTCTTGTTCCAAATAGTTTTTCTTTTATTCCTTTAAAGATAATAAGCACACTTGTATTTTCATTTGTACTTGATGATCCCAGTATCTGAAGTTTTTGCATGTCTGTTTATGCTCTGTTGTTTCTACTGGTTCTCACTAATGATGCCTTGTTTCCTTATGTGCTTAGTTTTCTGTGACTGTGAGTTTTTCATTGTGTCAGTCAAGATATGTAACAAAGAACTCCAAATTCCCAAATCTTATCACAACAAAAATTTATTTCTTGCTCATACTATATATTCAGCACAGGTCACTGGGGGGATTCTAATCATCATACTCAAGATGACTATTCATGAACTCATATTGCTGATAGCTCCAACTTGAGATATACTTCTACAATCTCCTTGGCAAGGTGAAGAAAGTGGCAAATTCTGCATTGGTTCACAAAGCTCTGCCTGTAGGTGACACACATCACTTCCATTTACATGTTATTGACCAAAGCAAGTTGTTAGTTTGGAGCCGTTCAAGAATCCACACAACTCAGAGAGTCAAAGTTTAAGTATAAAGTTTAAGATTTATTAGAGAAAGAAAGCAAGTAGGGGCCAGCAGAAAAGAAGAAAAAGATAATGGCTCCTGCTGTTTATCGGAGAGCAGCATTTTTTAAATAAAAAGGAACCCATGTTGGGTAGAGTGTCTGCTGTGATGTTCTGTGCCGCGATTGGGTGAGTGCCTATCTAGTTTTGGGCTGATTGGTTGTTAGAATTCTGAGACAATATTCTTTTCAGGAAAGCAGCTGCGTTATCTAGCTAGGGAGAGCAGGCCTTTTTGGTTGTTCTCTTATGGGCATATCTGCACCTTGCCTTACCCGCCTTTGAGATGCTACTGTGGCTGGAACAGCCTTGAACAGCTTTGAACAGCCTTCATTCTTTAGTTTATGGGGCACCTGTTTTCAGTGAGATAAGCTGTGGTGCCCCTGGGTTAGAAACTCCTTCTACATGTTAATTTCTTCTTCTGGGATCTAACACAAGTCATTTGGTTATGGCTATCTTTAAAGGCAGTGGAGAAGGTATTCCTGCCATGTTTCTGGATAGAAGAGAGCAAAAAATATTTGGTGAATAGCACTAATGACAACCACACTCATTGTCCTTGGAATATTATTTGTGGGACTTCTTTGAGGACTAGGATGTTGGTGTTTCCCTACAGAAAGGATTTTCATTTGCTTCTGCCAGTGCCTTGGGACACCATCAGTCTGAGACCTCTTTAAATTCATGGTCTCAAGGATTTGACTCACCCAGGTAATGAGCAAAGCAACTTTTCTTACAGTGTTCTGGGGGTAGGTGTGGGTAGGTTGAGTTTATTTCTGGGACTGTCTTATACCGAGGGTGTGACCCCTTGAGTGTCCCAGATTTATGGAAGGAAGGGTTTCCTATAAGAGTCTTGAGTAGGCCCTGGGTTTCTTCTTCTGTGTGAGGTCATAAAAACTTCAATTCAATGTGCCACATTCAACAAATGTCTTTGGGCAGAAACAGTTTCAGTGCTCAGCTCCTCTCTCTAAAGGTACCCACCTTTACTTAGTTCTTTGATAATCACTTGGTAATGCATACTATCTTGTCAGCTCCTTGATGCTTTTAAGAAGATTCAAACATTTTAAAAAAATCCAGCATATTTACTTTTTTTCATCATTATCCAAATAATCGCTGTACTATCCAATACGGAAGACACTAGCTAATAGGGTAATTTCAATTTAAATGTAATAACATTAAAGAAAATAAAAAAATTAATTTCCCCAGTCATGTTAGCCACATTTCAAGTGCTCCATGGCCATATTTGGCTATTGGCTACTATATTGGACAGTGCAGATAGAGAATGTTTTTATTCTCTTGGACAGCACTGCTTCAGACCCAAGACTGAGTGAAGCGGGAACTGGTGAGGGAGGAAAGTAGCAGAAAACCCACCTTCTTGTAGTTGACGCTGTGGACTGCACGGGGTGGGGCGGGGGAGGAGTGGTTTGTCCAAAATTTATGATTTACTTAAACAGATATTTATTGCGTGCCCACCATACAATAGTCTCTGGGAGTGAATTGGTGAATGAAACAGCCGTGGTGTCTGTGGTTGTGAAACCTGCAATCGCTTGAAGATATTCCTACTCCAGGATGTAGCTTAAGGCGAAGTGATGATTTTCTGAGATTCCCTCCAGAAAGCCAGGGAAGAAGGAGGGTGGGCTTCAGAGCAGACAAATGTGGGTTCACATGCAGGGGATACAATTTTCTAGTTAAGCAGTTAACCTCCCCGAATCTTAGTTTCCTGATGTCCAAAATAAGGATAATAATACTTATTGTGTTTAATTATCTTGAGTATTCACCGAGAAAACATGTATGAGTGCTTGGTACCATGCCGGGCACATGGGAGGAACTGATACTGTTCCCCTTTTCCCAAGAGACGGTAAATTGGACACATGATTTAAATCAGTGCCATGTAAATATAATAACTTTGTCACATCAAATCAAGATTTTGTCGAGTGGCTTCTGGTGAAGCCAGTAAACTGTGATGGCAACTGAAAGAAACACCGGAAGCTGCATGTGTAATGTCACTTGCTGAACACTAGAGGGGGGTAGAACAGACTGCAGGCCTAGCACTTAACGCAGTAAACGTCCATTTAATAGGCACTCAAATATCCCTAATGGGAAAAATTGGAAGTTATTGGAATGCAGTATCTGCCACACACCAAAATAAATTCCTGAAGGATAACAGCATTAAATGTAAAAAATTCAACCATGAAAAACTAGAAGAAAATAAAGGGCATAGTTATCTGATTTGGGGACGGGAAAAAACTTCCAAGGCATGAAAGCAGCAACAGAAAGGAAACGGTCTGTAGATTTGTCTACAGCAACAGAAAGGAAATGGTTTGTAGATTTGTCTATATAAGAAGAAAATTCCGTGCATAAAAATGCCATAGATAAAATTAAAAGGAAATAATACTCTGGGACAAATTTTGTGATGTGTATGAGTAACAGAAAGGAAAGTTAATATACTTAATATAAAATAAGCTCTTATGAATAACCTAGGAAAGTTGAGAAGCTTTATAGAAAGAATTGGCATGAGCAGATAATTCCCAAAAGAAGAAATGAAAATGGCCCATAAAATAAATGCACTAATAATTAAATAGCTACAAATAAGTACCATAGTGAGATTTCATGACTGGCCTATCAAACTGACCAAGAGATTTGAAAAACAAGCACATTGGTATTGGTGAAGGCACTGTGAAAAAGGTAAAATGGGTAAAATTTTTATAGAGAATGATTTTTCAATATCTATTAATAGCCTTAAAACTATTTATATGTGGAAGGATCAGTAATTAAATGTCTAGAAATTTATTTTAGGGAGATAATAAGAAAGAAGCATAGATTCCCATTTCAGGAAGTTCATCCCAGGTTTGGCTTTCATATTGGGAAACTGAAAACAACTTAAATATCCCCAAATACGGAAGGTTTACATCAACTTGAAACTATAAATTTTCAAATGTTCATAATATTTAATAATTAATATATTCATGAGCATTTTCTCAGTGTCTGAATCAATTTATGCAGTATGAGTTCAGTTTTGTAAAAGCATGTGTCAGGATGAGAACTTGAAAGAATTCACTGGTGTTATTTTTCTTCTTCAATGTCTTTCACCCTGTTCTCTCCTCACGACTTGGGCAGCAGTGGGAACGTTCTGTAGTTGTTGCTCCTGGGCTTATGCCATTCAAAATAGACTTTTGTGGAGCAGGAGAATGGACAGCCAGGAGGAGAGGCCTGAGAGCCTTCAAGTGAGGGAGATGGGAGAATGCAGAATTCGCTGACTGGAGAGGTTCCACATATATTTTGGTGGATGCTGCCCTCTTTAATGCCATGATTCTACCCAAACTCCCCAAAACTCAGACACTATCTCCAGGTGAAGGATGGGAACAGAGGAATCCTGAATGATTTCTGAATTTACACAGAACTGACTTTTCTTCCCGTGTAAGCTACAATGGGAGTTTGAAATAGGTTTAAACGGTCTTGGAGAAAAATAAAGAAATACATATTTTTGGCGTACTTCAGAACATGGATTGAGAAATTCATGTCTATTATATATAAAAAATCTAAAATAAATATATAACATATATCTATAGGTAACATATGTAACAAATATATAGCATATATAGTATATATCTCTATATAACACATATAACAATAAATATCGATATGTATATACAAGTATTTAGGCAAAGATACTACAGGGAAAATTCGAATAGTAGTAATTATCTTTATTCTGGCATAATGGATAATTTTTACTTTCTTCTCTTTAATTTTTTTTGTATTTTTCAGAAATTCCACAGTAAGCAAGTATGGCATTTATAATGTAAAGAATTTTATTGTTATTATTTAAATAGTGTCAAATGGCAAATGATAATCTGGAGAAATATTTATAACTCATAATAGAGATACAGCTTTCATTTTTTTCTATTTTATGAAGAATTCCTATCGATTAAAAAAAAAAAAAGACCAACCCAGGAGAAAAATAGACAATGCATATGAAAAGATAGTTCACAGAAAAGAGATCATGAATAATATTTACGCATATGAAATGTTGCTTGATTTCACAATATTAGAAATGCAATATTTTAAGGTTTTACCTTTCTCCTGTTAGACTGGAAAAGTCACAAACTTTGTGTTGGTGAAAAAGTACTCTCACCCATTGCTGATGGGAGTGTAAATTGGTATAGTCTTTATGGAGGACAATTTGGAAACATCCATCAAAATTACAAATGCAAATACTCCTTAATTCACGAATTCCTCTTATGAGAATTTATGATAGGAGTATACCAACATATGCATGAAATGATGTAAGTACTTGGTTATTCACTGCAACATGGTTGTAATGGCCAAATTTTGGAAACAATTGAAATGTTTTTCAATAGGGGATTGATTAATAAATTATTGATACAATGGGATACAACATAGAATGTCCTTATGTACTGATACGGAATGATCTCTAAAATATATTCTTAAGAGAAAAAACTACAGAGTTAAGAACAGAATATATATTATGCTGCCATTTGTAAAATTAACAAAAATATATCTATATCTATATATCTATCATTTATATCTATCTATATTTATCGACTATGTATCTATTTCTATCATCTCTAATTATCTTTCTCCAATCTATCTCTATATATCTATCCACTATTTATCATCTATATTTATTTGTCTCTCTTTATATATCATATCCATATGTATGTATGTATGTATGTATGTATCTATCTATCTATCTATCTAACTACCTTCTACCAGTCTATCTATAGCCACCCATCTATTTACAGGCATACCTTGCTTTACTGTGCTTCGTAGATGCTGTGTTTTGAAAGTTTGTGGCAACCCTGCATTGAGCAACTCTGCTGGTGCTATTTTTCCAACAGCATGTGCTCACTTCATGTATCTGTGTCACATTTGGTAATTCTTGCTGCAGCAGTTTGAGAGCTTTGACTCCAATTTTGGAAGATGTTCTGTGTGTAAAATGCTATCAAACATTCTCACATGATACAGAGAAATCTTTTGTGAAAGGGAGAATCAATTGATGCAGCAAATCCATTGTTGTCTTATTTTAAGAAATTGCCATAGTCACCCCAGCCTTCAGCAACCACCACCCTGATCAGTCAGCAGCCATCAGCATCAAGGCAAGACCCTCCACCAGCAAAAAGGTTATGACTCACTGAAGGCTCAGATGATAGCATTTTTGGCAATAAAGTATTTTTAAATTAAGGTGTGTACCTTGTTTTTTTAGATATAATGCTATTGTACACATAGTAGACTACAGTATAGTGTAAACATAATTTTTATATGCAGTGGGAAACCAAAAAGTTCATGTGACCCACTTTATTGTGATATTCACTTAATCATGGTGGTCGGGAACTGAACCTGCAGTATCTCCAAGATATACTTGTATCTGTCTATCTGTCTATCTATCTATCCATCTATCTACCTTCTATTATTAGCTATATTTAGTTATCACCTATCATCTATCTTTATTTTCTTGTATATGTATAATATATAATAGTTAATGTTTATTGAGCTAGATGTGGCCAATCACTGTTATAAGTGCTTTACATATGTATATTAACTCATTTTAACTTCACAACAGCCCTACAAGGTCTGTACTATTACTATGATGATTTCCATTTTATAGATAAAGAAATTGGGGCACAGAGAGGTTAAGCAGTAGTTTGGCTCCAAAACACAGGCCTCTGGATTCTAAACCACACTGCCAGCCTTAAAAAACTGCTAGCTCTAACTTCAGTTAGACATGTGAATGAAGAGGATCTGGTTAGGACTAAGGCAAATCAGGCCAAAGGGTAAAGGATGATATTGACCATGTTTTAAAACTTCAACATCTGTGTGAGATCAAGGGAAGAGATGTTTATTTGGTGCAGGGTCTATATTTTCTGTGGCATATTATATAATTTAACTTGTATGGTCAGTTTATTCAAACATCATAATTACATGGAATTTTGAATAGGAAGTGAGACCTGGTAGGTTTATACAGGTTAGTGTGAAATTGTGATACATCCCAAAGTAATTTGGGCAGAAAATAAAAGTGTATTTACAGAGCCCCCCTGAGGAACTGGGAAAAATGTAAAAATATTAAACTTCTGCAGTTGGGGAATTCCTGATATTCTCGCAAGCATTGGGGACTACCAATTTAGTAGGCCAAACCCTTGATCTTGGGGCTTGCCCTTATGAAGCTTGTTACTACAAAGGAGAGGCTAAGTCTACTTATAATTGTGCCTAAGAGTCTCCCCAGAGAACCTCTTTTGTTGCTCGGATGTGGCCTCTATCTCTACGCCAACTCGGCAGGTAAATTCACTACCCTCCCCCACTATGTGGGACATGAGTCCCAGGAGTGTAAATCTCCCTGACAATGCGGGACATGACTCCAGGGGATGAGCCTGGATCCAGCATTGTGGGATTGAGAAAATCTTCTTGACCAAAAGGGGGAAGTGAAATGAAACAAAATAAAGTTTCAGTGGCTGAGAGATCTCAAATGGAGTTGAGAGGTCATTCTGGAGGACATTCCTATGTGCTATATAGGTATCCCTTTGTAGTTTTTAGTGTATTGGAATAGCTAGAAGGAAATACCTGAAACTGTCAAAGTGCAACCCAGCAGCCTTGATTCTTGAAGATGATTGCATAGCTATGTAGCTTACATGTTGTGACTGTGTGATTGTGAAAACCTTGTAGCTCACACTCCCTTTATCCAGTGTATGGACAGATGAGTAGAAAAATGGGAACAAAAATGAAAAATAGGGTGGGATGAGGGGGTGGGATATTTTAGGTGTTCTTTTTTACTTTTACTTTTATTTTTATTCTTATTTTAATTTTTGGAGGGAGTAATGAAAATGTTCAAAAATCAATTGGGGTGATGAATGCACAACTATATGATGGTACTGTGAACAGTTGATTGTACACTGGATGATTGTATGGTATGTGAATATATCTCAATAAAACTGAATTAAAAAAAAACTGCTAGCATCAGATACCTACAGGTAGGGGGTGGAAGGGAGACTTTTCATCACATACCCTTTTGTACCTTTTGCATTTTAAACCACATGAATTCATTACCTATCAAGAAAAATTATAAAGATGCCTATCGTGGGCATCACTGTATCACTGTATTATAACCACCCAGAGTTGTGGTGTGGTGGAAGCAACACTGGGCTAGGAAACAGAGCATCTGGGTTACAGGTCAGATCTAACATTAACATGTCCTGTCTGGGCCTTGCTATCATCTTCTGTAGAATAGAAGGGCTTGAGGGTGCTGGTTATGGTGACATTAGATTATATCAGAGCTTCCTGAGCTGTTTCATAATCTGAGCCACTTGGGAAACTTTTTGAAAAATATGGATTCTCAAGCTCCCATGAGCACCTATTCTGTTTTAACAGGATTGGGATGCAGTTTGGAAATCTGTATTTTTAAAAGCCCCCACTCCAGGTGATTCTGATGTAAAACCAGATATAGACACCCTTGGACTAGGCGATCTTTTGAGGTTCCTCCCCAGCTGGAAAACTCCATGTGCTGTGAAGGACTCAGAGTCTCATCAGATCCAAGAATCTCTGCCCTCCCCTCCTCCCAGCTCCTGCTTCTCAGCCCTTCTTAGAGGCTGCTGCCCTTCCAGGAAAGGGAAATTAAAAGGGAGGGGCTGTGTCCCTGGATGCTCCATTTGAGGCTGAGCCTGTAGGCTCCAGGGCCACCATTATCATTCCCAGAGGATGACAAGGTACCAAAGCCCCCCATGGGGAAAGGAATTCTGACCCATCTCAGAATTTACACATGCACTTGAATTGTCTGTGGATACAAGTTTCTTTCCAAAGGTATTTTATTCCCTGGGATGGTACTGGGAATTATGTATGCTAAACTCATTCTGCCAGATGGTCTCTAAGATTGGATCTCTTAAAAAATGCACAACATTCGTGTTTTAACTCAGTGTTTTGGAAATTCAATGATCTGCCTCTCTCCTTCTTCCTTTCCTCCTTCTCCTCCCTTCCTGCCTTCCTTCCTTCCCTCCTCCCCTCTTCCCCTCCTCTCCTCCTTCCCTCCTTCCCTCCTTCCTTCTCCTTTCCTCCTCCTTCTCCTCTTCCATCTACTCCTCCTCCTCCTTGCTTTCTTCCATCAGGGAAAGGCCTGGGTCTGGGACATCGTTGGTTCTGACCACTGCTCCCCAGCCCCTTTAGAGGGAAGTGTGAGTGTTCAATTCACCATGGAGCCGAGAGAATGCAACTCCCCAGCCTCCTCTGGTTTTATGACGAGTCTCTCTCCATTTCACAGGGCAGTTATTACTCATGATTGATGCTCACTGACCAAGCCCAAACAAATGTGCGGCACACTCCTCATACCACACACGGGCACAAATATTTGCCTTACTCACAGGGGCTGGGATGAGGATGCCGTTTCCATTGGGAGGAGCCACATGACTAGACCTTCTCCAGCAGCCTCTGTCTGGAGCAGAAGGAACAGAGCATCAGGACTCGTATACGTGAAAAAGGGGGTCAGCAGTCAATTTGCCCCCAGAAAAGATGTAGGGGAGATGCCATCATCCCGGAATCAGCGTTTGGTCCAGCAGCTGGCTTCTCTTCCTTCATCCTACCTGGGCTAATGATGGCAGGCTGGTGTTTGCAGTGATGACAGGTCTTTAGGAAGAAGTATTTTTACCCTCTGGACAAATAGCAGTTGGGACGAGTGGGGCTTTTTTATGAGTTGAGGTACTCTGGACTAGAAAATAAACAACCAGTTAATAAGACGCTCGTATGGAAACTGGCATAAATAATAACAAAGAAAACATCCTGTCCTTTTGTGCCAACACCCTAAGGTGAGGGGATATAAAAGCTGCTGCCCAGCTGGCGACCGTCAGACTTGGGGAACTCTGGCCGCGATACTGAGCTGCGACCTGACCACCCAGGACCATGGGGTGCTGCCCGGGGGACTGCTTCACCTGCTGCCCTCAGGATCAAGACTGCTGTGAGGTGTGCTGCTGCCAGCCCGCTTGCTGCGACTGCTGCGGCTGCTGCGGCTCTGGCTGCGGCTCCGGCTGCGGCTCCGGTTGCGGAGGCTCTGGCTGCTGTGGGTCTTGCTGTGGATCTGGCTGCGGGGGCTGCGGGGGCTGTGGGGGCTGCGGGGGCTGCGGAGGTGGCTGCTGTGGCAGCTGCTGCGGATCCAGTTGCTGTGGCCCCAGTGGGTGCTGCGGCCCTGTCTGCTGCCAACCCCCGCCTGTGTGCGAAACGAAATGAAGACTTTGGTGACCACCACTGAAGCCGTCCCAGTGAAAGCCTCCATCCACCTGCTCCTTATGGAGACCCCTTGACTCCAGGAACTTCCAGGACTTTCCATGCCTCCAAAACAGTATCCTGCCTCCCATGTGCTATTTGCAGAAGAGGACTTGTTCTCTAATGCCTGTTCTGGTGTTTCAAGGCACTGAGAACAAGGATCCTGCTGGTGAGAAACTAAAACTGGGTCCCACCCAAGCCAATTCCTGGAAGCTCAAAGGGTGAATACCCATGGCTTCATTTTCATGAACGTGAATGTCTTGTCACTAGAAGGCATTATTAATTCAAGATATCTTTGGGACACTGACACTTCTCCCCAGCTTTCTGCTGCTTTTGAGATGCAAACAGTCTTCTTTGTTAACCTCTTAATAAATTCAAACGTGGCACAACTGAAGTAGTTCTCTGCCTTTTCCTTCACCTTCATCTGTGGACTGGGTAGGAAAATTTACATTGGCATCCAACTAGGGTTTTTGAAATATGGTTTGTGAATCACCAGTACCAGAATCACCTGGGGGTGAATTAAAGCTGGAGATTTAGGGGCTCTTCCTGAGACACATGGAATCAGAATCTATAGGGGAGTGGCCTGGGAACCTGTGTTTTTAATAAGAGCACCAGATAAATCTTATATTCTGAAGTTTGAGTACCACAGAATAGACTAAAGCTTCCAATGATGCATGAGATTCACTTGGGAGGTTTTAAAAATCCAGATCCTTTCACTTCATCACTGGAGAGTGTATCTATTGGCTCTAGAGTGGGAGCCCTGGCACCTGCATGTTTCAGAGCTCACGGGTAAATGCTGATATGAGCCAGGTTTAATCCCAAGGGAGGGGCGTAGTGTCTTTTGCATTACAGTCCCCCTAAGGCACTTCTGCAGAAGGGCTTCAGGTTTGGTCAGAAACTTCTGGAAAAGCCAGGGTAGGAGGCTTTGGAAAACAAGCTTGGTTCTGATTGGAAGGGGTTCCCATGACAAAGCTTTGTGAACACTCAGGTTCTAAGGCAGTCTAGTTGCTTTGTCCAGTTTCACATTTCAGTGAGATTTTCTGGGATTTTTTGTTTAATTTTTGTTTGTTTGTTTTTTGGCACAGTAACCACCTACGTTCCATCTTCCTGAATTCCAGGAATGAGAGGTGGGAAGGTACATCTGCTAAGTGAGGCCTGACCCAGGTGTTTGGGAATCCAAGCGGAAGGCTCAAATTCAAAAGAGCAAGATGATTAAACATCCTGCTGAAAATGATCTTTCCTTTTCCTCTTTTTTAGTATTAGAGAAGTTGTAGGTTTACTGAAAAATCATGCTTAAAATACAGGGTTCCCATATAACACCCTATTATTAAAACCTTGCATATGTGTAGTACATTTCTTACAATTAATGAAAGAGGTTGACTATTTGTCTTGTATAGTTGTATGGATTTTTAAAAAACTTTTATTCTAGTAACACATATAGAATCTAAAAATTTCCCCTTTAACCGCATTCAAATATATAAATCAGCGCTGTTAATTATGTTCACAATGTTGTGCTACCACCACCGCCATCTCTTATCAAAACCTTTCCATCATCCCAAATAGAAATGTCGTACAATTTAAGCATTCACTCCCCATTCTCTACCACTTTCTGGCCCCTAGTAACCTGTATTCTAGATTCCAACTCTATGGATTTTCTTCTTCAAATTATTTCACTTTAGTGAGATCATATAATATTTGTCCTTTTGAGCCTGGTTTATTTCACTCAACATGATGTCTTCAAGGTTCATCCATGTTGTCACATGTATCAGAACTTCATTCCTTTTTATGGCTGAATAATATTCCGTTGTGTGTATATACCACATTTTGTTTATCCATTCATTGGTTAATGGACACTTGGGTTGCTTCCATCAATTGTGAATAATGTTGCTGTGAACATCAGTGTGCAAATATCTGTTCAAGTACTACTTTCATTTCAGGTATATACCTGGCATATGTCAGAGTGCCAGGTGCTATGGTACTTCTTTATTTACCTTGCTGAGGAATTGCCAAACTGTCTTCCGCAGTGGCTGCACCATTTTACATTCCCACCCAACAGTGAATGAGTGTTTCTCCTTCTCTACAACCTCTCCAACACTTGTAATTTTCTGCTTTTTTTTTTTATTTTTAAATAATAGCCATTCTAGTGGATGTAAAATGGTATCATGTTGTGGTTTTGATTTGCATTTCCCTAATGGCTAATGATTTTGTACATCTGTATATCTTCTTTGGAGAAATGGCTTTCATGTCTTTTCCCCATTTTTAAATTGGGTTTTTGTCTTTTTTTTTTAGTTGTAGGGTTTCTTTATATTTTCTGGACATTAAACACTTATCAGATATCTGGTTTCAAAATATTTTCTCCCGTTGTGTAAGTTATCATTTTGCTTTCATGATAAAGTCCTTTGATGTACAAGAGTTGTTAACTTTCATCAGGTCACATTTATCTATTTTTCTTTATTGGTTTTGCTTTGGATGTAAAGTCTAAGAAACCACTGCCTAACACCAGGTCCTGAAGATGCTTGCCTATGTTTTCTTTGAGGAGTTAGATAGTTCTGGTTATGATCTTTTATACATTTTGAATCCATTTTTTTTTTTTTTTGCATATGGTGTGAGGTGTGGGTCCACCTTCATTCTTTTGCAAATGGACATCCAGTTTTCTCACCACCATTTGTTTTTGAAGCTATTTTTTCCCAACTGAGTGGAATTGGCACCCTTGTCAAAACTCAGTTGGCCATAAATGTGACAGTTGATTTCTGAACACTCAATTCAATTCCATTGGTTTACATGCGTCCTTGTGCTATGCTCTTTTGATTACTGTGGCTTTGTAATAAGTTTTAAGATTGGGGAGCATGAGTCTTCCAAATTTATTCTTTTCTTTCAAGATGGCTTTGGCTATTTGGAGCCTCTTACCCTTCCATATAAATTTGATGATTGACTTTTCCATTTCTGCAAAGAATGCTGTTGGAACTTTGATTGGAATCGCATTGAATCTTTAAATCACTTTGGGCAGAATTGACATCTTAACAATACTTAGTTTTTCAATCCATGAACATGGAGATCCTTGCATTTATTTAGGTCTTTTTTATTTCTTGTTGCAGTGTTTTGTAGTTTTTGTGTACAAGTCCTTTACATCCTTGGTTAGATTTATTCCTAGGTATTTGATTCTTTTAGATGCTATTGTAAATGGAAATTTTTCCCGATCTCTTCAGATTGTTCGTTGTAGGTATATAGAAACACTACTGATTTTTCAGTGTTGATTTTGTACTCCATTACTTTGCTGAATTAATTTATTAGCTCTAGTAGCTTTGTTATGGATTTTTTCCCAGCATTTTCTGTATATAAGAGCATACCATTTGCAAATAGAGAATTGTTTTTACTTCTTTCTTTCCAATTTGGAGAGATTTTATTTCTTTTTCTTGCCTAATTGCTCTGGCTAGAACTTCCAGTACAATGTTGAATAACAGTGGCGACAGTAGGCATCCTTGTTTTACTCCTGATCTTAGAGGGAAGCTCTCAGCCTTTCACCAAGGCCCTTCATGGTTGGGTGCTTGGTGACACCGCAAGTCCCATCACTCTCTCTTCCTGTCCCCTTATGCTTTTCATCTGGCTATGTTGAACAATTTGCTGCTCTCCAAATGTCCTGGGTCTTTGGTTTCCACAGATAATTCTTTTCCTGCTTTTCCATCCCTTTTCATCCTTCACCCTTGAGGATCAACTTGGCCATCATATTATTTGAGAAGGCTTCCCCAACTTTCCCAAAACCATGCCAGAGTTTCTCCTGGGAGCCCCCACAGCCCCCTGTACATCCATCTATCACACTACTTGTAACACTGTATTGTAAATGCTCATGTCTGTGTCTGTTTTCAAAACCGTGAGCCCCTTGCAGGAAGAATTGTACTCTTTTTGTATTTGCATGTACAACCCAGTGTTGGGTGAGTTGAAAAGATCAGTAAAAGAGAAATTAACTGAGTGAATGATTGCTTAAATTAATGTATTAAGGGAAGGATGAATGGATGAGACAACACATGAACTTTTCCAAGGGAAAGCATGGCTTTTGCACTGATGTTGAAAGCATATGGTAGAGGCAGCTTAAGCCCTCACTGAGCAAGGACATCTGTCCCTGGTGTTGAGGAAGCAAAGCCTAAAGTTTGTTTCTCACCTCAATTCTGTCTCAAGCATCAGCAAAGGTGATTCCCTTACTCACAAGTTCCCTTGAGAGCCAAACTTGGGTAGCCTCTGTAACCTCTTGTTTTCCCTCTTCACTCTTTGGGTCTTGGAGGCTTCTTTCTCTTAGAAGCTGTTAAAATCATCAAAAGCAACAAGGATCCTGGAGATCTACTGGAAGCTTGGGGTGGGTGTGGGTGGAGGGAAATGAGGGAGGAGAAGCAGAGAGGCCAAGTCAAGGAATTTCCAGGGATAGTAGAGCAAATATTCTAGGGAAGGGGTGCTCTTGGAACAGGATAAAGTACAGCTTCATGGGCTGAGCCTGGGACATGTCGCGTTGATGAAGACTCACAAGAAAAGTCAGCCTGGACATGTGAGTGAGAAGGAAGGACAGTCCTGATCAGGGGGAGGCTGTGTGTGATCTACAGAAAGTTACCTAAATGCTCTGAGCATCCTAACCCCATTCCAGTTTCTTCAGCACTAATGGGGAGAAGAATCCCAGGCTCATGGGAATGCTGTTGGTTTTAAATGCAATCATTGCTGTAAAGCACAGCCATTCAAAATCCAGTGCAGATGCCACCTCCCTCCCAAAGCACATCACTATCCCCTCTACTATTTCTGTGCATCTATTGTTGAGTGGATTATTGTCATGACATGAGTTTGTTTGCAAGTCTGTCTGCCTACTACATAGTAGTGAGAATGGGCAAGTGGGTCTTCTTCATGTGAGCATCCTCTGTGCCCAGCCCTGGGCCTACTACAGAGGATTAGAAGATGGATAAATTACAAGTTTATTTTTTCTTTCCCTGTTTATGATGCTCAGAAACAGGTCATCCAGCTTGGAGGTGATAATGCTTATTCCATGAAGACCTGTAGCTCCAAGTTTTCCAAATTTAGCAGGCCAATAAATAAACAGCTTCTTTATGGGTAGATAAACAACTTCGAGATCAACAAACCATGGCATAATAAGATGTTCCTCTGCAAACTGGCGCAAACAACAATGAGGAAAAGACGCAGGGACCCAAGACAGCACGCACCAGTGAGGGAGTATAAAAGCAAGGGCCTCGGAGAGTTGTCACAGTCAGGCAGCTCCCTCTCAGCACTCACAAGGAAGCAGAGGCATCTCTACCATGCCTGGCAACTGCTGTTCTAGGAAATGCCCCTCCGTGCCAGCCATCTCTCTCTGCTCCACCGAGGTGAGCACTGGAGGGCCTGTCTCTTTGCCCAGTTCCTGCCGGAGCCAGACATGGCAACTAGTCACTTGTCAAGATAGCTGTCAATCATCTAGCTGTGGCTCACAATGCTGTCAACCCTCCTGTTCCATGAGCAGCTGTGCCCAACCTGTGTGCTGTAAGGCCCTGATCTGTGAACCCTCCTGTTCCGTGAGTAGCTGTGCCCAACCTGTGTGTTGTGAGGCTACCATCTGTGAGCCCTCCTGTTCCGTGAGTAGCTGTGCCCAACCTGTGTGTTGTGAGGCCCTGATCTGTGAACCCTCCTGTTCCGTGAGTAACTGTGCCCAACCTGTGTGTTGTGGGGCTACCATCTGTGAGCCCTCCTGTTCCGTGAGTAGCTGTGCCCAACCCGTGTGTTGTGGGGCTACCATCTGTGAGCCCTCCTGTTCCGTGAGTAGCTGTGCCCAACCCGTGTGTTGTGAGGCCACCATCTGTGAGCCCTCCTGTTCCGTGAGTAGCTGTGCTCAACCAGTGTGCTGTGATGCCACTTCCTGCCAACCGGTTCTCTGTGTGCCCACTTCCTGCCAGCCGGTTGTCTGTGAAGCCAGCTGCTGCCCAGCTGTCTGCACTGTGCCTAGTTCCTGCCAACCAGTGGTCTGTGAACCAGCTTGCTGTCAGCCAGTGTGCCCAACGCCTAGCTGCTGTCCATCCGTCTGCTCTATGACCAATAGCTCCCAGGCTGTCTGCTGTGACCCCAATCCTTGTGAGCCTTCTTGCTCAGAGCCTAGCATCTGCCAGCCAGCTACCTGCATGGCTCTCATCTGTGAGCCCATTTGCCTCCGCCCTGTCTGCTGTGTTGCAAGCCCTTGTGAGACACCTTGCAGCTCCAGCACTTGCCAAGAACCCTCTTGTGTTTCCAGTATCTGCCAACCCATCTGCTCTGAGCCCAGCCCCTGCTCACAAAATGTCTGTGCACCCAGTCCATGCCAACCCACCTGCTATGTAGTCAAGCGCTGTCAGTCCATCTGCTGTGAGCCTGTTTCCTGCACATCTACTTCCTGCCTACCTCTCTGCTCCCGTCCAGGATCTTCAGCATCTGTCATCTGCAAACCAACTTGCTCTCGGCCCACTTTCTACATCCCTAGTTCCCGCAAACAGCCTTGCAGTACTTCAATTTCCTACCGTCCGATTTGCCGCCCAATCTGCTCTGGACCCATCACCTACAGGCAGCCGTACCTGACATCCATCTCCTACCGCCCTGCTTGCTACCGCCCCTGTTACTCCATCCTGCGCCGTCCAGCCTACGTCACGTCTGTCTCCTACCGCCCTTTCTGCTCCCATATGCCTTGTGCTGAGACTGACTCCTGTAAACGGGTTTGCAAGAAATCCACTTCCAGCCAACCAGATTGTGCTGACTCAACTGCCTGCAAGTCGGCGGTCTCAGAGATGAGTCCCTGCCAGCCCGCTGCTGCCAAACCTACCAGCCCAACCACCTGTGAGGCTGTGGCCAGCCAGCCCACTGCCAGCAAGCCTACTGCCAGCAAGCCTGCTGACTGCTGAACTGACCTCAGCCTTGCAGAACAAGTAACCAGCTAGAGAGAAAACTTGACCTTGCTCTCAGAAGTTCATTCATCATGACTTAGCTAGAATCTATTTTTTTTTCTGCACAATCACTCATCATCTGCTTATGTTGCATTGAACTCATCAGAAATGTCAGTAGCCTGCTTGTCTAAATGAAGGCCTCTTGGGCATTGAGAGGAGGGTGTCCTGGGTTTCTGTCTACTGCTGCTATCAAGTTGAGAAGAGCTACTTCACCACATCGCCTCAAGTCTCTTTCCTGGCATAAAATCTTTTCTGTCCTCATGCGTGTGCTTCCTTACTATGTGTGCTCATGTTCCTTGATGATTTCTTAAATGAGACAAAGATATTTAACTGTCCAATAAACATGGCAAAGTTGAAGTGACACATCACTCTCATTGCTCTCCTGTTATTGCCATATTCTCATCAGCTGAATTTGCTTTTCTTTAAGAGCAGCTTCATTCATCCATCCACCCATTCATCTATCTAGCCAAAAAGCATCAATAGATAGCTCTTAGGTTGCAGGGACTGTTAGGCTCTAGGATTGAAAAGATAAAAGTTTCAGTCCTTGAGAAGAACATGCCACTTTGGTAGGGGAACAAACAGATAATTATTACATTCCACTGTGATAAGTACTGGGACAGAGGTAGGCACAGGGCACCATGAACTCAGAAGGGCATGGGGGGAACCAGAGAATTCTTGGGGAATGTGATGCATCAGCTGAGTTGTTCAGGACAAGTAGGAATTGACTAGTTAAAAACAAGGAAGGAATTGATTTTCAGGTAGAGGAATCATGTACAAATGAATGGGACTTGTGAGCAAACTGTTCATTAGATGAGGCTTGGGCATAGGTGCCTGTGGAGTGGTGAGCCATGAGGTTAGATAAGAGGACAGTGACCTGCTCATGATGGACCTTGCCTGTGGGGCAGGGGCATTTGGGTTTGGTGTGGGGCTCAGACGAAGGGACTGAGAGGCTGGGTTTTGGAAATTCCTCTGGCACTGTGTGGAGGACTGAATGGAGGGCACAGTCCCGGGATAGATTGGGTAGGAAGCCAATGGCTAGAGGTCCACAGTGGGATGGAAACAACAAATGGGAGTTATACTTACAATTAGGAAGGTCCAAGTAACCTGGTCTTTTCTGGGAGAGTTTATGTTCTCCCAGTTCCTATGAGACACCCTTTTTGTATAAACTCCATTCACATCCTCTTAAACTCTCCAAGGGCAGAGTATCTTCAAAGAAGTCATCACCTACACTTAGCTCACAGAATGGAAGGTTATCCCTTATCCTCAAGATGCATTTGTTGCTATCACAAGAATAGGACAGGGTAGGCTGGGGCTTTCTACCTTAGTACTAACATTTTGGACTGGAAAATTCTTTGTTGTGCAGGGGCTTCCCTAGTTTTGTAGGAAGTTTAACAGCATTCATGGTTTCAACCAGGTGCTAACTGCACACCCTGAGTTGTGACAACCCAAAATACCTCCAGACATTACCAAACATTCTCTGGGGGACAAAAACCACCTGCCTTTGAGAACCAGTAGGTTAGAAAATGGTAGACGAAGAAAGTCAAAAGTGAAACCTATTGTATGCATTGGAATTGGAGTAAATGTCTCCTCAGGTCATTGGGACTTATCACTGTCTCCTCCAGAGTCAAGAGAGGAGATGGCCGGGGTTTTAAATCTCTGTGGCAAGCATTGGACTCAGTGTTTCATATAAATCACAGCCATCCTGAGAAGTAATATTTCCTCTCTCCTATTTTATAGATGAAGACTCTGAAGAAGAAACAATTCAAATTCCCAACAACAGAGGCAAGTGAATTGTGGAATATGCACACAATAGAATACTATATAGCAATGAAAATGAATGAGCAAAAACCAGCATAACAACATGGGTGAAATTTAGAAACATAATAAGCCCCAGAAGATCACACATATACCTAAAGCTCAAAAGCAGCACAGACACATATGTGTATACATCCAAATATATATTTGTATACATTATGTATGTATATATGTAGGTATGTGAATGTGTGTGTGTACGTGTGTGTGCACACGTGGGCATGTAGGGAATGATAAACACAAAATCAAAACTCAGCATAGTCACAGCTGGTAAGCAACATACAAAGGACTAAAACCCAGTCCTGTCCAAAACCTGTGATTTTTACACATCACCATATTTTTTTATGTGGTCGTGACAACCTTGGTGATACCCTAGATGTCTTTAGTGCCATGAGCCACAGCAGAGTGGACCTTCTGTCTATTGATGGGTTTCATTAAGAAGAAAGGAAACAAGAGCAGAATCACTTAAAGAAAAATGAATGTAAAAATGGATTGCTTTAAAATAAAAAGTGGGTAAAAGGTATTGGTACTTTTTCCAGACTGAAGTCAACTTGGCTTCTCCAATGTATTCATGTTTTGATTTCAATTGACCTATTTTGTAGGAGAAAAATGATTTCTTCTTGGGAGATAAAGAGCATTTGGATATAGATATTCAGGAGTAAAATTTGTGCCAGAATCTCTGTAGTTGGCAAGATGCCGGAATGAAGAGAGATAAGATGGAAGGCAAAAGAAGTACTGATGTGAAGAGCAATCCCAGAGGAAAGGCATTTTAACAAAAAGGAGAGGGTTTTCCAGGCATTGCTCAGATCATAAAAGTTTCTCTTGCTTTTAAAATGAGGGTAATGCAGGTGCCAAGGAGAAAGCATTTCATAGCTGGTACTTTGCAAAGTATTTCCTGAATTCTCAGCATTTGCATTAATTTATGGGGCAGAAATTAAGAACAAAAATATTCTGAGCAATAGCAAAGAAGTTGATGAAATCTCGGTGCTTTGAAGACTTGGTTAATTAGTGAGCTTGTCCAACGGAGAGAGTTGGTGGCAGACCCGTAAAATTAGAATCAGCCCTGTCTGGCTCCCAAAGCCATCCTCTTTCCACTCCATCATGCATGTCCGGCATGACCCAGGCCAGGGAGTGGACCTATGTGGGAAGCTGAAGCTGATTGGTGGTGCAGGGCCAGCACACCCCGGAGGAAGAGGAACAGGAGCAGGAAAGCTGGAAGGGGTTGATTTCACCCTAAAACCACTTTGTAATGATGCCCTTATATTGGTTTTGGTTGCTGCATTTTTGTATGTATAGAAATCATATACTATTGACTCCATTACATGAGTTCAATCCTTCTCGATGAAATATTTCATAGTGTTTTAAATTCCCAAATTAGAACATTATCTTTGGGTGCATTCATAAGTGGAGATAAGTTCTCATGCCAGCTTGATTCAGCTGATGGTTGTAGTCACTGCAGTGGGGAGACGGTCTCCAATTTGGGGCCTGGACAGCCCACCTGCAAGCCAGCATGCTGCTGTCTTCAGTGGGTATACTGGAGTCACACACACCCCCTGCCCAAGTTAGAAGATCTAGTAGATGGTTAAGATTACAGGTTTGGGGGTGAGACAGATCTAGGTTTGCATCTTGCTTCTGCCCTCTTAGTTGTGTAATTTTGGGAATGTGACAAACTCTCTTGAGTTAGTTTCGCCATCTCTAACATAGTGATGACAATTACGCTTAGTACCACAGGTTATTGGGAGGATTAAGTGAAAAATGCAGCCAAAGCCTTAGTATGTACCAAGTAAGGAATAAAGTAAGGAAAACCATCACTATTTTTAGTAGTAGTAGTAAAGTTTCAGGAAAGTCAAACAGGAAGTTTCTAGGAAAAGATGGAGACACGTAAGCGCCCTTAGGACCAACTGCCTGTCTTTGGTTTCCCATCTCTGACACTCGCTCTCCCCCAGCTGGGTCAGAGCTTCATTTCCTGATTGAATGGTGCAGAACTGCATCCCTGGAGGAACAGCAAGGATGCTTTGGCTTCGCTGAGGCCTCCTGATGAGAGGTTAGTGTGGAAAAGGCCTGCTTCAGGGAGGCTGGGGAGCAACCTGTAAAAGAGACAGCTCATCCCAGAGCAGAGCAGCATCTACAAATCCAAATCCAGCAAAGAAAACTCCCAACCACAGCAGACAAGTTTTTTTAAGTGGGGATAACATCTCCGAAGCTCCTGAAGCCTGCTAATCAGGTGTTTATATTTTAATGTGTATAAACATAACAAGGAAGGATGCTATATGTTGTGCCAACACCCTTAGTAAAGCACTATAAAAGCCCCTATGTATTAGATGTCTTTCAAACTCAGGTGTACTGAGTTTTCAACTTGCCAGCAAGGTTAGCACCAGCACCGTGGCAGGCAGCTGTTGTCCTGGAAATGTCACGGCCATGCCAGCTGTGTCCACCATCTCCATATGCCCAAATGGTAGCAGCTTCCAAAATGCTATCTTTGCCCAGTTCCTGCCAGAGAAGAACATGGCAACTGGTCACTTGTCAAGAAAACTGCCAGCTGACCAGCAGTTTCCCAAGTGGCTGTGAGCCTGCTTCTTGCCTATCTACCTGTCGTCCAGCAAGTTCTTTTGTGGGTTTTGTCTGCAAACCCATTTGCTCCCTCACAGCTTGCTATGAATCTGGCACTGATCAGTCTTCTTGTCTGGTTGGCTCATGCCAGCCATCCTGCTCAGAGTCCATCAGTTGTCAGGCAAAGGGCTGTGATGCCAGCCCCTGCCGGGCAAGCTCCTGCCAGGAAGCTGTCTGTGTATCCAGATCATGCCAGGAAGCTTGTGGAACATCAGCCTGCAGTGACACTAGATCCTGCCAACCATCCTGTTCCGAGGTAACTTCCTGTCCTGAAACTTCTTGCCAACCAACCATCTGTGTGTCTAGCCCATGCCAACCAATTTGCTGTTCAGCAGGTTCATGTCCACCCATTAATTGTGAAGGCCAGCCCTGCCAATCAACTTATTACCAACCCATCTGCTACATTTTCAAGCCTTGCCAATCAGTTCCTTGCATGCCTGTTGCCTGCCAGCCATCAACTTTTGCGTTTAATTCTTGCAATTCTACTTACTATGTGCCCTCTCCTTGCCAGCCACCTCACTGCCAACCAGCCTCTTCCATATCCTTCATCTGCCAGCCAGTGGCTTTCTGCCAGCCCCCTTGTTCTGTAAAGAACTCTTGCAAATCAGCTTCCTGTGGCACAGTGCTTTCTAGCCAACCAACTTGTGGTGAGTCCACTTCCTCCAACCCAAGTGGCTGCAAATCACCATCCTGCCAACCAGCTTGCTGTGTGACAGGCTTAGACAAATCATCCAGTGGTGGCTCTAAGTGCTTCCAACCAACTTCCTCAAGTTTCTGCAAAGAAAGCAACAATTTACCTACTTCCTGCCAGCCTGGCCACGAATCCAGCTTCTGTAAGACAACACTTCGTTGACGGAGCGTTCTTCATACCTGCTCTGAGGATCTACCACTGTCTGCAAGTGCAAAGCCACCCCATAGATGCTTGTTTCCTGCCAAGCATAAAAGCCACCTGCTTTCTTAACCTTCCTCAGAGTCCTTCCCCACATTCCAGGTGCAGACGAAGGCGCTCGTCCAGACATTAAGAGATGTTTTCTTTTTAACCAAGGACGGAGGCCCTTCTGCAATAATGGTCCACACTATAGCTGGCATTTCCTTATGTTGTCAATTCATTTCATTTTGGCAAAGCCTTCTGTCCAGTTTTTCTTTGTGTTGATGCTGCCTGGTCTTTAAGAAGACTCCTTTGCTGCCAACTGCTAATAAAAAAGTGACTATTAAGCACAATAAATATGACTCAGAGCTCTTCATTCCTTTCAACACACCCCTATGTGGATTTCCTTCAGGTCACATTTGAACACGATGACTCTGAGCTCTCCAAGTCAGTGGCCAACCCCTTTCCCCTGCCCCAAGGCTATCTTGAGATATCATTCAGTTGTCTTCAGTATGCATTGGCTTCCACCACGGATCATCAGGGAGTAAACCCATTCGTCTGCTAGGGTGTCTAGAATTATACTCAAGCTAGAAGGACTGAGAACAAACAGTTCAGTGGCTTCCAGCCTCCCTGTCTCCCTAAGACTCCAGATTTTCTCCTCCATGTCATGCCAGGGAACTTTTGGCATTGCAACCTCATTAAATACAGGCCACTGTCAAGTCCAAGTTTCAGTCAACTAAACAAATCATTTTAGCCACTTTCAGCTGTATGATTAAACACAATAAATCTAGAATCTCTATTACATGCAGCCATATCAATAAATTTGGCCCAATCTTGGTCTTTTAAATCCATTTTCAAAATGTTCTGCATGTTTCTGCTGATGTATATGAATTGGTAAACTCTTGCAATTCCTTTGGTGTGTAAGCTATTTTCTCCTGGGTCATAGTATGTCCCTGACCCCTGTAGCATGTTGAGATTTGACCCCAGTTATGAGTCTAGTGGCAAAAGTGGGTGATTGTGGTGGATTCTGAAGAGAATTGGCATCCTCTTCCAAGGCATCTGCCCCAGGTGAGGTGACCACAAGATTTTCAAGAAGAGGAAGACTCGTCTTCTCAGACACTGGAAGGCAAGCTATTTCCACTGGTAAGCGAGACTCTGAGTGACTTGGGTGTCTTACAGATTGTTAGTTTAATCTGGACCCAACTACTCCAAGTTTCAGGATCCCATTCTTTCCCAATCGATGCCCTGACTTTCACATGAGAACCTTGACAGCACAATTAAATTTTGTATTTGATTTTTGGCAATATCAGCCCTGTGACCACAAGAAATAAGTGACTCTTTGAGGGCTTCCATGAAAGTTCTATGTTATTTAGACTCTGACTTTGCTGGGAATTAAAGAACCTGAGCTTAAGATTTTCTTTCTGTAAGGCCTCAAGTGCACCCAAAAGAATCCACCACAGTCCTTGTTGTCATTATTACAGCTATAATGGTTAAGAGCAGCAGCCATCTGATTGCTGCTCAAGGCACTTTTTTGGTTGGCACTTCATCACTATTAAATTCAGGTGATAGCTTGATTAATTGTGATGCTGTTGCATGTTAGGGATTACTACCATCCTATTTTCCAATGGAAAGAAGCTCAGCACCACACTCAATCCCAAGGGTATGACCAAACCAATCCCCAAATCCAATCTCTGGGGGTCTATTTTCCAGGACCACTTCCAGAACCAATACTTTATTAGTCAGGGTCCAACCAGGAAGCACAAAATACACAGTAATTTGTACAGGGGATGTTTAACATAAATAATTATTAACTCCAACAGGAGATTGAGGTAATGGGGGATTGCTTAGTAAGAACTAAAGAGAACTTTAAATAATATAGGACCAACAAGTATTAGGATCAGTCACTACACCTAGGTTTGAGAAAGGAAGAGAATCCCCACCCCTCAGGACTGAGATTCAGACTTTGTTATAGAGGGCAAAGGTGTGGATCACTGGATGGTGGAGAAGTTTGCTGAGATGTCATGCTGGTGAGTCTTGCTGGAAATTTGCCTCTGGGATGCTGGGGAAAGCTGCCCATGGGGAAGGGCCGTGTACTGCTGGCTGCTGCATGCTGCAGGAGCTAGGTTCTGCAGAAGCCACATGCACTGCAAAAGCTGAGCACAACAGAATTCATGTGTGCTACATGTGCCTGGTGAGAAGAGCACACTCAAACCAGGAATCAACAAAGCTTAACATTGTGTCAGCTGGCAAAGGGGAAACATTCATAGGGTCCATCTCTATTATCTTAGAGCAGGCAATAAAGGGTGTATCTGGAGCAGAGAGACAATGAATTGATAATGGTACACAAATCTTCATAGTTCTGCTTACTTTTCTGCCAGTAATGTGTACTTTGTAGCTATAGGACCATGAGGGTGGCAGTTTATGACAGAAGGCCTTGGTCAAGAGAGAGTGGGGTGGCAGTGAGAGCAAAATTTAGTGTTTGAACAAGGAGGGGGCTAGATGAAGGATTGCTACCAGTAGTTGAATTAACTCATGTTGGAATTATAAAATTCTGCCTCCCTGTTCCCAGGATATAGATGGGATTATCATTTAGACAATCTAGTATCTAGCTCTGTTGTAGTCTTCTGATGGGTATTTTCCTCTTAATTCCAACTGTATATGGGCATGATCTTCAGTAATTTCTCTACCCCCTCTTACACCACATTTAGATTTAGCTGTATAGATTCTACTCAGGTGGATTTATTTGTTCCATAATTTACAATTTTTTAAGAAACAGATGCCCATAAGACATTTCTAACAAAATATGAGTCAAGAGCAACTAAATTTTGATTTTTGCATGTTGGGCATCAGCATCTAATCAGCCCAGCCACTACATCCTCTTTGATGCTTCCTGCCACAGTTTAGATGATTGAGACTTTGCCTTGTCCCCTGCACCCAAGGCAAGGGTGACTTGCTCCCAGATGAGACTATTAGCCCTCCTCCTCAGCCCAGGGGAAGTGACCCTATGATCTGTTCATAAACTTATCCGATGCTCACCGGCTGAGCATCAACTCCTCCAGCCCTCCCAGTTACTGTGATCTGTCCAGCAGTAGTATGTCCTACTGGCATATGTACAGCATTCTGAGAAAAGCCTTCTGGATGAAGGAAAACCAGCCCAAAGAGTTCAGAAACAATGAGGCATACTGTGAATGTATAGGCTGAGCTGAGACCTCAGCAGAAGGGAGGGGCATGGTGTCAGGTGTGGAGAGTGGGCGTCTATGTAAAGACGGCACCCCTGGTCACTGGTAGGTTTTCCCACAGTGGTACCGTTATATACTAAAACCTCTCCTTTTGCATTAATGGGTATAATCTTTTCTGTGTGTTTCTGATGTTTTACCTTGTGCCAGGGAAGAAGTTTTTGAAAAAGTGTTATGGGTCTTATTAAATTATTTATTTGGTGCCTTATATGGGACTCATTCAATCCAGTCCCCCCCAACCCTTCTGTCAATCAGTAATTAGAAAGTCTATTTGCAAAAGCATCAAAAATAATCTGTGTATTATCCATTAGCATTTGAGACAAAGCATATAATTTAGAATGGCCAACCAGGATTGAGATGGCTGAGAATGATCATTCCACAAGGATTCTTTTCCTTGACAGCAATTTCTCTTCAGGGGAATAGGATATACAGGTGGCCTAGATGCCTGCTTGATTCAGTTAACTTGCCTCTGAGAAAAACATTAATTAAGGGGTGCAGGGAATGTTTTGCCCTCTAATTAGAAACCTTACATAATAATCTTGCTGCTCACTAAGGGTCAAGCATATGGGTGCCTGCCTTATGACCTTCTAGAAAATGCAACTTAAGCAGGGGTTCTCTGGTGCTAATGAGGAAAGGTGACTCAAAAGAGGAAGCTCAATTCCCACCCTGGCCACTTTTTTTATGGTATGACCTTATGTAAAATGAAGAAGTTAGACTACTTTTGCCTCTGCAGACTCATTTACTTACGTCATCCTGTGAGTCCATTAGTGTGCTCTGTTAAGTTCTAGTTATTCTTAAATCAATTCAGACTAAAGCCTATCAATTGCATCTCTGCAGACAGGCGCTGATAGAAAAGAAAGTACCTTGAGACATGAAAGGACCTTTACAGAAAATGAACCCTTAATCTAAGAAACCTATGAAAGGATGCTTGAAATTAATTTTTTTCAGAGAAATCCAAATTAAAATAACAATTAGATATCACTTTACAGCTATTAGACTGGCAAAACATATAATGCTATATCAAAGGTTGTACTTTTTCTGTGCAGGTATAGTGAGCAAATATTTTAGTGTTTGTGGGACAAATGGTTTCTGTTGCAAATACTGAATTCTGCCATTGTGTGATGAAAGTATCCATAGACAATGCATAAATGGTTGAGTATAAATGTGTTCTAATAAAACTTTATTTATAAAAATAGACCGCAGGCTTTGTAGTTTCCTTATGGACCACCGTTTGCTGACCTCTGTCCTACATGATGCCAAGCGTTGGTGGGAGTGTGTAGTACCGGAATGCTGTATTGCTGGTGGGATTGTCAGCTTCTGGAGCTATTTACTATTTATGTAAATTTCTAAGTGCGTGCCCTATGATCCAGCAATCCTTCTTCTGCTCCATTTATTCCCCCCAAATCAACACACAGGTCCATGTGAGAATGTTCCCTGTGGCATTTCTGTGATGGTAAGGATTTTAAAGGAAATCTGGTGTTCATTACTGGGAGAGTGAGAGTGCATGTGCTGAGTCCTTCTGTGGAGTATCATGCAGGGATTAGATGCAGTAGATTAGATATACACATAGAAATGTAGAGGGATCTTAAAAACATTCTGCTTAGTGTCTCAATATGGCATTTCAGTGTGGCTTGGGCTCCTTACAGCATGATGACTGGTTTTGGAGGAGGAGCTTCTGGAGAGTGGACATTCCAAGAGACCAAGGTGGTGCTCTAGGGTATTTCCTGATCTAGCCCTAGAAGGCACACAGCATCGCTTTCACCACATTATATTGCTTAGTTAGAGAACTAGGAAATGCCCAGGTCTTTCAGGGATTACCAGACACTGAATCTGAGTTGACACTAATTCCCGATTACCTAAAATGCTCTGTGGCCTACCAATCGAATAGGGGCATAGGCATTCAGGTGACATATGGATTCTCAGCTCAAGTCCACTCACAGTTGGCCCAGGTGGTCTAGACCTGTCCTGTGGCTTTTTCCGCAGTCCCAGAACACACATTTGGAATAGACATACTTACCGACAGACAGAATCTGTCAGGTAAGAAGTGTGAAGTGGAAGCTCGTATGGCCTCGTCTCCATGCCAAAATGGGAACCCAGCAGCAATCCCACAGAGACTAAAGCCACCAACAAGAACTTGAATAACGAGATGATGTCTCTAATTCCAACTGTTGGCCCAGATATAGCATCTTTACTGGAGCAAATCAACATGGCCTCTGGCACTTGATAATATCTTCTTTTTTTCCATACCAACTTGCAAGGGCTGCTAGAAGCACTTTGTTGTAAGTTCGCAGGGCCAAGAGCTTAACTTCACAGCCATTCCTCAAGGATATATCAGCGCTCCTGCTCTCTGCCACAAGAGTCCACAGAGATATTAGTCATCTTGACATTCCACACGCCACATTGTTCTCTACATTCACAACAAAACGCCAGTTTCACTTAAGAATGTCTCTGTGAGGCAATAAAAATTATTAATTTTAGTAAATCTTGACCCTTGGGTACATATCTTTAATATTCTTTGTGACAAAAAGGGAAATTGTATAAAATATTCTGCTGCTGACTGATGTATATGATGCCTTGAGGAAAAGTAGCTGTGTGATAGAGTTGCATTCTGAACTAACCACGTTTTTCACTGAATGTTTTTTACTTGAAAATAAAGACTGAAAACTGTGGTTATTCAGACTTGGATATTTGCAGACATTTTCTTAAAATTGAACCAAGTAAGCCCTCACTTCAAGGAAAATAATTGCCAGTTGTGGTTTTCTTTTTTCTTTTCTTTTCTTTATTTTTTTTGCCGGTGATAAAGATCCAGATTTCAAATAAAAAACAGAACCTTGGCAAACGTCTGTCCACATGGTGAGTTTGACAGGTTCCCAATACTTAAAGATTTTATTGATAAGAATGGTGGAGATATTAATATGATTTTGATAGTATGTAATAAATGTGCAAACACTTGGAAGATCTGCATAACTCAATGAAACAAATGTTTTCCAAATGACCAATGCATTATGACACAAAATCATGCCTAGGTAAAGGTTCACTCACATTGCAAGATAGACTGATGTATCTTAATTTATCAAAATATATAAAGCTTACTGATATGGTTTAAGATATCCATTGCAACTAACCTTTAAGAAATGACCACTTGTTATGTGTTGGTGTTGTATCAAAGAAGAATTTTTAACAGTAACCAAAAATGTTATTAAAATACTCCTCCCTTTTCAACTATATATTTATGTAATGCTGGATTTTCTCCATACACTTCAACCAAAATAACATATCACTATGGAACACAGATGCAGATATGAGATTTCAGCTGCCTTCCATTTAAACCAGACACTAAAGAAATTGGCAAAAATGTAAAACAATGCCACAGTTTTCTCATGGTTGTTATTTGAAAAATAGTTAATTTTCCATAAATGATGTTATTCATTTTTATCTTCTTATTTTGGAATTATTTTTGAGTTGCAAAGATAGTACAGCAAATTCCTGTCTATCCTTGGCTTAGACTCCCCAATGTTAAAAGTTTATATAACCATCGTACATTTATCAAAACTAAGAAACTGGTACAATACTGTTAACTACAGACCTTATCCAGTTTTCCATAGTTTTTTCCATGGATATTGGTCTACAGTTTTTTTGTAAGGTCTTTGTCTGGATTTGGTATTAGGTTAACTTTGATCTCAAAGAATAAGTTGGAAAGTGTTCCCTCTATTTTCTGTAAGAGATTTGGTAGTATTAGTAAAATATTTTCCTTAAAGATTTGGTAAACCTCACCAGTGGGTCTAGATTTTTCTTTTTTGGAAGGTTTTTAAACTTCCTATTCAATTTCTTTGATAGTTATAGGAATTTTCAGCTTATCTGTTTCTTCTTTTTTTCTTATTAGAGAAGTTCTAGGTTTACAGAAAAATCATGCAGAAAATAGAGTTCCCATATTTGCCCCCTACACATAGTTTTCTCTATTATTAACTCTTTGCATTAGTGTAATACCTTTGTTACAATTGATGAGACACTATTATTATAGTTATACTATTAATTATCATCCATAGTTATCCCTACCTTGGCCCATAGTATAATGTATTTTATTTTATGACTCTATGAATTTACTTATTCTAATTATTTTGTATCAGAAAGGTCATATACTTGACCTTTTGTGATTGCCTTTTTTCACTCAATGTGACTTCTTCAAGGTTGGTTCATCCACGTTGTCACATAAATTAGAACTCCATTCTTTTTATGGCTGAATAGTACTCCTTTGTATGTGTATACCATATTTTGTTTATCCATTCATCTGTTGATGGACACTTGGGTTGCTTCCATCTTTTGGCATTTGTTAATAATGCTGTCATGAACATCGGTGTGAAAATATCTGTTGAGTTCCTGCTTTCAGTTCTTTTGGTCATACGGCATTTCTATACTAAACTTTCTTAGGAACGGCTAAACTGTTTTCCATAGCAGCTACACCATTTTACATTCCCATTAATAGTGAACAAGTGTCGTATTTCTCCATATGCTCTCTTATATTTGTTATTTTCCATTTTTAAAAAAGTAGTAGCCATTGTAGTGGGTGTGAAATGGTATCTCATTGTGTTTTGATTTGCATTTCCCTAATGGCTAATGATGTTAAGCATCTTTTCACTTGCTTATTGGCCATTTGTGCATCTTCTTTGGAGAAATGGCTATTCACATCTTTTTCCCAGTTTTAGTTGGGTTTTTGTCTTTTGGTTGTTATTGGATATTTGGATATTTGGATATGTGGTTTCCAAATACTTTCCCCCATTCTATAGGTTGTCTTTTTGCTTTTATGATGAAGTACTTAGATGCACAAAATTTTTAATTTTGTTGAAGCCTCTTTTATCTATTTTTTCTTTTGTACCCCATGCTTTTGGTGCAAAGTCTTAAGAAAACATTGCCTAACACAAGTTCATGAGGATGTTTCTTATGTCTTCTTCTCAATAGTACCAATCCTGAAGAAACAATATATAAAAACCTCAGAAGCTAAAGTATTCCCAGATTTTGGGAAACTTGTCACTGCTCAGAAGACTACCTTCCACACCTGGCACCATGATCCACTCCAGCTGCTCCCCTTGCTGCCAGCCAACTTTCTAGAGGACTACCTACTTCCAACCTACTTGCCCTGGGTCCAGATGTTGTGGCCAAACCAGCAGCGGGTCCACTTGCTGCCAGCCTTGCTGCCACTCAACCTGCTGTCATCTGCTACTGCTCCAGCTGCTGCCAGCCCTGCTTCAGACCCAGCAGCTGCTGCTCACCTTGTTGCAGATATACCTGATGTGTGCTCTTATGATTCTAGCCTTCTTGTCCCCCATCTGTTGCCAGACCACCTGCTATAGGACAGCATGTTATTACACCCTTTGTTGTGTGTCTGACGAAGTGGGTTTATAGTGGTATCTCATTGTGGTTTTAATTTTTATTTCCATGAAATGAAGCTAAGCACTTTTTCATGTATTTATCGACCATTCAGTTATTTTCTTTTGTGAAGTGCATGTATTTTGTTCATTGTCCATTATCTGCCTGTTATTACTCTTCTTATTTATTTATGCTGTTTTATTATTGATTTGACTCTGGATACAAGTTTGTGCCAATTTGAATGTATTGTGTCCCCCAAATGCCGTTATCTTTGATGTAATCCTGTGTGGGCAGACATTATCAGTTTTGAGTAGATTTCTTTGAGTGTTTCTTTGGAAATGTGCCCCACCCAACTGTAGGTGATAACTCTGATGAGATAATTTCCATGGAGGCATGGTCCCACCCATTTAGGGTGGGCCTTGATCAGTGGAACCATATAAATGAGCTGATGGGCAGAGGCAACGCATTGCAGCTGTGAGTGATGTTTTGAAGAGGAGCTACAGACAAGAGGGACACTTTGAAGAAAGCACAGGAGCTGCAGATGAGAGAAAGCTTGAAGACAGCCGTTGAAAGCAGACTCTTGCTTCAGAGAAGCTGAGAGAGGACAAACATCCCAAGTGCAACTAAGAGTGACATTTTTGAGGAACTGTAGCCTAGTGAGGAATGTCCTGGGAGAAAGCCATTTTGAAACCAGAACTTGGAGCAGACACCAGCCACGTGCCTTCCCAGCGAATGGAGGTTTTCCGGACACCATTGGCCATCCTCCAGTGAAGGTACCCAATTGTTGATGTGTTACCTTGGGCACTTTATGGCCTTAAGACTGTAACTGTGTAACCAAATAAACCCCTTTTATAGAAGCCAATCCATCTCTGGTGTTTTGCATTCTGGCAGCATTAGCAAACTAGAACAAAGTTCTTTGTAAGATACATATGTTGAAAATAAACTAAACTGTGATTTGCCTAGGGATTAATTTTAATGTAATTCAATTCATAATTTTTCCTTGTTGCTAATGCTTTTTACATACAGATTAAGAAATTTTTCGTTGCTTCAAAGTTGAAGATACTTTATGTTTTCCTCTAAAAAGCTTTATTTAAATCTATAGTCTATTAGGAATTATTTTTTGCATAAGGTATGAGATGAGTGTCATAATTCATTTTTTTCTGGATGGTTATCCAGCACCATTTAATAAAAAGACAGTCATTTCCTCATGTCCCCGCATTGTGATTTTGTCATACATCAAGTGTACTCATAGGAGTAGATTTGTTTCTGGACTTTCTATTCTGTTCAATTGGTCTACTTGTCTATCCTTGCATAAATACCACATGTTCTAGTTTGCTAATGCTGCAGAATGCAAAACACCGGAGATGGATTGGCTTTTATAAAATGGGGGTTTATTTCGCTGCACAGTTACAGTCTTAAGGCCCCAAAGCGTCCAAGGTAACACCTCAGCAATCGGGTACCTTCACTGGAGGATGGCCAATGGCGTCCGGAAAGCCTCTGTTAGCTGGGAAGGCAGCCGGCATCTGCTCCAAAGTTCTGGTTTCAAAATGGCTCTCTCCCAGGACATTCCTCTCTAGCAAGCTTGCTCCTCTTCAAAACATCACTCCCAGCTGCACTCCATGAGTTCCGTGTCTCTGAGTCAGCTCATTTATATAGCTCCACTGATCAAGGCCCACCCTGAATGGGCAGGGCCACACCTCCATGGGAACATCTCATCAAAATCATCACCCACAGCTGGGTGGGGCACATTCCAAGCAAATCTAACCAGCACCAAAAACGTCTGCCCTGCAAGACTACAAAGATAATGGCATTTGGGGGACACAATACATTCAAACTGGCACACCACACTATCATAATTATTTCAGCTTTATAGTCAGTCTTGATGTCTAGTGTTGTAAGTCCTCTCACACTGTTCTTTTTCAAAATTGTCTTGTCTATTACTGAATCTCCGGATTTCCATAGAAAATTTCAAATCATCTTGTCAATTCCCACAAAATTTGGGGAATTTTGTTTGGGATTGAATTGAAACCATAGATCAGTTTCAGAATAATTGACTTATTTAAAATATTGCATTTTCCAATCCAGTAACATGTTATAACTCTCTGTTTGTTAGGTCTTTAATTTTCTTCAGTAATATTTTGTTGTTTTCGAATTAGATGTTTTGGACATCTTTCATCAGATTTATTCTGAGGTATGTGAATTTTTCCGAAATTGTGGTAAAGGACTTCATATTTTAATTTGATTTCTCATTGTGCTGGCATATATAAATATGAACATTTTTCTATGTTCACTTTGTATCTTGTGGTCTTGCAAAATTAGCTTATTGATGCTAATAGTATTTTATGATTTATTTGGATTTTCTATGTACACCTTCATGTTGTTTGTTTGTTTTAAGTCTGTTTGCATTTTATTTATTTTCCCTGACTTATTGTATTGGCTAAGGCTGCCAGTGCAATCTTGACTAGAAATTGTGATAGAGGAGCATCTTCCCACTGTAGTGTGAGGAAATACAGAGAGATTCAGAAATTACCATGTATAATCAGAGTGTTTTCATGGTACAATCTTCTGATGGCTCTTGTTTCACATTTTCAGTGCTATAAAGACATCTCAAATCTTTATCTCACTCCAGATCCTAACATAAACTAAAGTAGAATATTTAGTCCACAGAGATAGGGTTGAACTAATTAGATGTTACACAGGATTTCTAACAATCCTAAAACCAGGAGAAAGATTTAAAAGCATCTCCTTGAATGGTTAATATCATATCAAATTTCTATTTTGTGAGTATCTAGTTATAATTTTTTATGTCTCAAAATATTCAGTTATAAAGAATTTCTAAAAGCCCTTCTTTTTATTCCTTAAGATGGTTTATTAATGCATGCATTTTTTTGGGGGGGGGTATCTTTTGTAAATGTTGCAGAGCAAATCCCTGAATTCCTCAGTGAGGGAAGGTAATAAATATTCTGTTTCACCCGGGTAAAATAGCAGTTTTAATTTTTATTCAGTACAGGAAAAGGAAGTTAATAACATGAACTTAGACAATCTTCTTGTACTCTGAACAGAAACTCTAGGAAGGAGTTTGAGGAGAGAGTCATGCATACTCAAGCTATGATGTCAGGTAGTCACCTGATATGCCAGAAGGTTACTGGCTGAGAGACATACATAAAAGATTGTAATATCTATATAATAATCAGATTGTAAAGGAGTAGAGAGAAGAAAATAGGCTAGACAGCAAATACAATTAAATTTCAAACATTTTGACAAAATTGAAATTATCAATAAGTAATAAAAATGAACCAAATAAAAGCAGTAAATCCAATTACTCATTTATTTTGTATATATATTATATATATACACATAACCTGTTATTTTCTCAGATGCTGTTACAGGCATTCAGAATATAAGCAATAATCAAGATAGACAATTTCTCTGTTCTTTTGGAGCTACTGAGAGGAGATAGAGGGGATAAACTAAAGAAATGCAGTAAGAAATGACAGGGAATTATAAATGCAATGGTAAAACTAAAACATGCTGATGTGAGAGAGAGTCTGGGAACCCACCTTAGATTGTGTGGTCAGGAAGAGCCTCAGTGAGGAGGTGGCATTAAGACTGGCCTGGAAGAAAATATAAAGATAAAGCAGGGTGAAGGAGATGGGAAGTGTTTCTCACCCCAGTCACTCCTGATCCCTCTTACTCTGCCCTCTATTTTTTTTTCCACTGCACTGTATTATCTATATATCATACTGTATTATCTACTTATTTATTGTGTGCATTATTATATTGTCCACCTCCTTCCATTCCATAAGGGCAGTGGTTTTGTCTAAATTTTGTCTTGAACAGAACCTGCCAGAAAGTGGATGCTCAATAAATATGTATTAACTGAATAATTGAATGAGGAACCTAATACAGAAAGATCTGGAAGTCAATTAAGAGGTTTAAGGAAAGAGGAAAACATATGATGTCATTAATTTGGAGAGTGGGAGATCTAGAATATTAGAAATATATAGAGGAATGCCAGCCAATTTTGATGGTCTGTTTAAAATTTGTGGCCATAAATGTAAATATAAACCTCCCAGTTGTTCATCTGCTCTCTCAACAACTTTCAGCTACTGCGGTATAAGCATCAAGTAATTAAATGGTTGGGTTTTTAACTAAGTTGGCATTTTCCCATGGAGGGAGAGAGAGGCAAAGTAATTGAGGTGGTTTTAAGGGAGTGATTTGAATGATAGACCTTGGAATCTAAGTGGAGTAAAGAGAGAAGTAAGGACAAGAGGAAGGTGATGGGCAGTTAAAATAAGGTCTCATGGATGAGACAGAAGGAATGCTGGACTGGGAGTACGGAGTAAGTGAGATGCTTGAAATAGAAATGTTGGAGGTGGTGGTGTTATAGATGATGAGGTTCAGGAAATTATCCTCATAGTGAGTAATGGGGATGGTATAAAGGGAAAAGCTATTGGCCCATGAAGAGCTCAAGGAACTGAAAGGTCAAAATGTTAGATGAATGATCTTCATGAAATTGAATTCATGAAAAATAAAGACAGTTCTAGAGAAGTAGAGAAAGACAGTGATCCAAGAGTGAGTCACAAATGAATGGGTACAAGTGCCCGGAAACTTGTAGAAACAACCAAAGGGAAAGGCAGTGGTCTGTAATCTGATGTTGTGAACTTCAAAGCAACTAAACCTTTTGAAGGAGGACAGGGGAGAAGGACCTTGTAGAGGCAATGAGGAATGCAGAGGATATTGAGAGATAGGCTATCTGCTCTGACTAGTCACATGGTCAAAATTCAGTGCAATGTTCAGAGCCTGGATGACCATTAACTTTATAAAATCTGCATGGTTTAAGGAATATCAAGACTCAGCCAGTCAAACTTTGATTTGAGTCTGTGCTTGACCATCTCCAGAGAATGGGACATTTGCACCTCCCAAGAAAACACCGCTTCTCTGGACAGCTCTGAGAGTGAGTTTTCACTTATTTTTGCCCAAATCAGTATCTGTAGTTCCATGATTGGCCGTGTTTCTCTATCCCAGAAGGCCACACAGGATATGCCTCATCAATCTTTTGCAGATGGATATTCCCATATTTGGCGTCACTGGGGCATTCAACCCCCCACCCCCAAATCTTCCTTTCTCTGGGATAACCATCACCCCAGATACCTCCATTCATTGTTACATAATTTCAACTCCAGTTCCATTTCCATGATGGTTGCTCTCCTTAAATCACTTCCCAATTATTCAATATTCCTTCAAAGGGGCCTTGCTCAGAGACCAACTCAAGATCTAGCTGTTTTCTAACCAGCCCAGGATACAGGTTAGTCTCTGTTTTTTGAGGATAGCCTATATTTCTTCCAGGTCATATATCCATGTTGATATAATTACGTCCTATTCTTTAAATTAGATAACTCAGCCCTAACCAAGAAAGTAGCTGGGATTTGAATAACTTAAGTCCCAAAGGTTTTATTTAGTGAGATGGTGTCTGTCCTCCTGTACTCTGTCACTCCTCAGATGGCCTCCTGTTCCCTCTGTTGGCATCCTCTGCACCTGCCTTTGCATGTCTGTTGATAAGTTCATGTTTCTGCTCCAGCTCTACTGATGTCTTGATTGTCAGAGCATAGAAGAGGAGTTGGGGTGGGTGAGTTGGTAGGAGGTGGGAAATCTTCTTCCTCCATCTGTGTTTTATTTTCAAAATAGGCCACAGAAAGCTAGCCAACACCTTCAGTTCCTACATGAACTTCAGATATGTGGCTCTTTAATTTGAGTCCAAGTGATCGTAGTGCCTCTTTCCTAGGAGCCTCCAGACGCTCTGATCATCTGCAGAAAAGACTGGCCAGGGCTCTACTTCAACTGTCTGCTAACTGCCCCTTGATTACATCTCTGATCCAGGGTCCCAGCCCGAATTTAGGGGTCAAGTACTCATTATTACTGGATAAAGTAAGATGCCACATTGGCAATTACATGTGTCTTGGTAATTGTCACTGAATTCAGTCCATATTTCTGTACGTTTCCCATAAATATTATGAGAGTGCTTTTCAAATGCCTTGTTGAAATCCAGATTCATTTTCAACTGAATTTTAGCACAATTAAAAGTTAAGTTAGTCTGACAGGACTCACTCTAAGTGGTCTTACGTTCTATTTCTTTCTAGGGCTTCACAAAGATTCCTTTGAACAGTCTATTATAGAATCTTTCCCTGAGGCAAAATTAAGCCTATAGGTCTAGGGTTTGCAGAATCTTGAAAATTGGAATTGCGTTTGCTTGTCTTAACCTAATGGGCACCTCTTGCTCTCCAAGATTCAACGTGTGGTTTACTTCCAGTCTCTAAGTGCTCTGGGATATAATGTGCACAGCATGTAGTGACTGAGAATCTAGGCATTTAAAAAATTTATTTGTTTATTTTTAGCTTCTTATTGTCCTTATTATCGTTTGGTCATCTCCTCAATTTGATTATTATTCCCCATCGTTTGAAAAGACAGACCCGCAGGAGAGTATTACTAGCATAACCTTCACATTCTTTGTGCTAAATTTCACAGGGAGATCTCATATCTTATCTCATTCCCAGGTTTCAGCAGGAACTAAGGAAGCAGAACCTGTTTTTACAAGCCTGGATTTTCCTTGACAGATACTGACATGTTGACAACTCATGGATCATGAGTTGGGTGAAGGGTGGATACAAATGCATCATGCAAAAAATAGCAACATCACATTGAAGAGTTTACTTCATATCAAGCTTTGAAATTATTTTAATCTCTCTCTGTCTCTCTTTTACTACTGCAGTTTTAACCTTTTTGGTTCAGAAGGGGAAATTCCTATCTTATTCTTTATTATTATTGTTATTAAAAAGTTACCCAGAACACAATATATGAACAAAAAATGGAAAGCCTTGATCCCCCAACCCGTACCCCAATCCCACTCTCCTGGGGTTAACTATTGGTTATTATCATGCCTCAATTTTGTGTTTCTCTTTCCCTTCACAGATGTTTGGTTATTTTCGCTATTTGAAAGATGGAAGAAGAATAAAAGGAGCATTGATTTTTATGTCTCCACATCAGCCTGTGATTATCAGCGCAAAGTAATAGACCTCTGTCTTGTTTGAGGGCATCCTCACTCTGCTTACAACACTTTTATAAAAATAACGTACCTTCCCACTATTGTCTTTTCTTTCTTTCCTTCTTTTCTCCCTCCCCTCCCTTCCCCACCCCTTCCCTCCCCTCCCTTTCCCGTCTCTTTTTCTTTCCCTAGCTTCATTGCATCTCGAGCTTCTTCATTCTTCTCAAGCTTCTACCATCTCAGGTTAAAACTACCAAATTGCAGATATTCAATTGATTTTTAACTACAAAAATGGCAATTCAAAAATCAATTGAATATATTTCAACACAGTGTTAAAAGAAAGTCCAAAAAGAAAGAATTCTAGAATATTTAGCCCTTTAAACTATGTGAATGTATAATGATAGAAAATTAAACATTAAAAAAATTAAAATAAATAAAGTAAATGACAATTTCATGTGATTCAAACTGACATATTCTCTACTTGGCCTTTTAGCTTCCCATCCATTTTCTTCTAAATAAAATAATTTCAATCGTATACAGGAAACCATTTTTAAAGGCATTAAGACAACTTAAGCCATCTTTTCTAACAGTGTTTTTGGGAATGGAATTTTGCCTATCATTTTTCTGATTGTTTTGATATGTATTTAGCTCTTAGGGTACATGTCAGACACATCCTGAGAAATTCCATTCCTGAAGAGCAAAAAGTCTCTATTAGTTGCCTTATCTTGGTGATCCCAAATGTGGGATTAGCATAGTGGGCTTTGATGAAGAAGGGTAAGGAGACAAAGAACCTGAGTGGTGATAGAGGCAACCTCATAAAGGTCAACTTTGAAACTGTAGATCCGTAGGGAGTCATCCTGGTGTCTCTGAATTTGGAAAATAGGATGGAATGCTATTAGAGACATACAAATGTTTCAAAAGATATGTGTAAAAAGTCTATAAACTTGTTACACAGCACATGGAACTTGGCTATTTGTATCGTGTATGACATTTGGCAGTACTCTCATTGATCTTCTTAGTTTGCCCATATAAGTGGGTTCATTTCATAAAATTAGCCTTATAACTTCAGGAAGTAAGTTCCCTCTTATAACCCACTTTATCAGAAACTTCTTAGCAATGCCTTGCATCTACTTGGAGCTTGAGAAATGTTTGACAATAGTGATTTTAGGATAAATAGTTCAGAGCTGTTGCAAACAAAATCAAAAGAACGCTCTTTAGATGGGCTCCTTACATATGCTCCAAGGCAGCCCCCCATGGGATCCATAATCTTAGCACAATGTCTTAAAATTGGGCCTCTTGCCTCAGTAGTATGAGAATGTCTTGTGAACATAGTTGTAACAAACCAAAAGCGGATTGAAATTGAAAGAAATTTAGCACTTGTTTGAATGTTCACACAAGTCTAGTTTGAATGTTCAATGCAATTTACTTGCTCGCTTACTTGTAAGCTGCTAGTATTGTTACCAGACCAAGGCGGTGGATTCTTTTGCTTGATGCTCTCAAATGACCAATTTCTGAGACTCCGGGGTTTCAAAGACAGACAAAGTTTAATGCTAGGCGTGAAGCAGGAGAGCAGATGGCCTGTTGGCCTAAAAATCTGTATCCCCAAACTGCTGTGATTCTGATGGTTTTATAGCATCAAAAGATGGGCAGGTTTTAGGATAATGAGCACAATGGCTCAGATAATGTAATTAGAGGTGGTCTAATTATTGAGCATGTGCAGATTGATTACATGCATAGTCACAGAACATATGTAAGAAAATGGCAGCCTTAATATGATGATGGGCATGAATTTTAGTATTATAATGAGGTACAGGTCACTTATAGGTTAAAGTCTAAGCCACTGTACATGTCAGGCAGGCCCATTTTGGTTAGATCCAGCTTCAGTTATCAAGATAACTTTGGACTTGGGGTGGGTCAGTTCTGGGCTCACCCAAGATCCTTTATTAATAAACATTAGGGGCTGTCTTTAGTGATCATAAGACTCTAAAGTTGAAAAACAGGACAAAATGGGTACAAGTGAAGGTTAATCACAGGTTTTTACAATCACAAGAGCACATGATAAAGGCTATACAGTCATCATCAGAGATCAAAGCAGTTGGATTACAGTTCAGAGAATTCAGGTGTTTGTTTCCCTCCGTCTACTCAAATATCCCGGAGAGTAAAAAAGGAATATCCATATAATGATTCTGTAATCAAAATTGCCCCTTAAATCCTAACTTCTGGGTTATAAAAGGATATGTAAGATGAATATACTTTATTAGGAAATAAATTGATAAATAGCTTAGCTACAGAGAAGACAATTAAAAATGACCATAGTGTGTAGAAAACAAGTTCTAGATACAATGAAGTCATGTGAAGGGAATACATTATGGAGGATGGAAAATTCACCAATTATGAAGACAATCAACAGGGGTTGAGGTTGAGGTTGAGGTTGAGGTTGCAGATGGTGAATCTAACTCATATCTGATTTCTAATGGTACTCATTAGCGAAACCCAAACTCTCTAGAGTGATAGTGTAACAAAAGCAATGAAGACTAGGGTGAATTTCCTCGAATTAAATCCTGTTCTTTCTCTGGTAACATATTCTTTCATCAGAGGAATAAGAAGCCTGTTTTAAATGTATCTCAAACTATCAGTAAAGGGGTTAACCCCACTGATCTAAACTACTAGGAAAGAGGGGGAAGGAAGAAGAGTGGGTAGAGTGGGTCACTCAAGGCAAGGATGTGAGACTGTCACCAATGAACCAGGTGTACCTCTCTTAGGACAGAGCTGTATGAAGGAAGTTAGAGCAAAGGCAAAGAGGAGAAAGTAGTGATTCAGGCAGCAAACAGAATGAAGATTCAATGACTTCAAATATAGGAAGCCCTATAAATGCTATTACAAGCAACAACAACAATAAACTCTCTATTTTGTAATAGTTAATGGTGCAGTAGCTGAGAGTTAGATTGTTTAACATTTTCCTGGATGTTGTAAATTATTTTAAGGGTCAGTAAGCAAAAATAGAAGTTGTAATTCATAGCCTGGTACAAATATTACTGGGACAATCACTGCTTCCTGAGAGTCTGTTCCTTATTTCAATTAGCTCAGCTTGTTTGTAAATTTTCTCTGACAAGGATATTGATCCAGGCTCCCCATGTCTTCGATTTCCCAAGATTCTTCAAGTATTGCCAACAAGGGTTTAATGTTCTCACTTGGAAGTCTAAAGGTGAATACATATTTAAAATATTAATAGAAGGCTTAATTCTCTCTGTTGAACATAAAGAGACTTCCTCCTCCCTCCTGTCTCTCTTTTCATTTACTTTCGAAAACTTATAATTCTAAGTTTTTCTTTGCCCTGTTTAAAATGTACATACATTTAAGATGTAAGAGGTTGACTATACCTCTTGCAAATTTTACCACACAAGAAAGTCTCCTCAGGGGAGGAATTGATTTCTTAGTGTTATAATCGAGGAAGATACTGTCCCTGTCTCTCAGTTTTCTGGGAAGAGATTAGCATATCTTCTAGGGGTCCCCCTAGACCCAAATTATAAATCTACCTCTGAAATATCTTGAGAATGTGTATGTAAAGGGTTGTATCCTCTTAACCTCATAAAGTCAGAAGCTCTCTGACTTTACTTCTATTAGCAGATTGTCTGTGATGCATCACATTCTGGTTTAATGCTTATTCAAAAATAAAATCATTTTTCTTTCTCTTCTGTCTTTATGGGAGAGGTTTTCTAGGTTAGGAGAAAAATTTTTTTAAAAAATTTATATTTTCTCCAACAGAAGGCATTTCAGTATTTGAAAAGTAATTTGTCCAAGGTTGGGAAACTAGATCTTTTAGAGAAGCTTCTCTCCCAACCTGTTTATACCCACTTGGGGCCATTGTTCTGTTTTCAAATTTTTTTTTCCCTGCACAATTCTGTTCAAACATCATTACTGGAATATATAAGTATGGTAAAAATTGAGAAGTCTTTCCTTCTTACACCATAATTAAAATTATACCGACAGATCTTAAGGAAATCTTAATTCCTCTTATAATTGCCTGTTTGGGGTAGGGGGAAAATGCTTTCCCCTGGGATTTGTTTTGGGTCTTATGGAATCATTTCTTTGTATATTAAGTACTTGTGCTTGCATATTTATTACTACTGGGCACTAATAGGAAATTCTCTGAGAGAAATGGGTTAACTTTGCTGGGAACCCAGTTTATTGAAACTTGTCTCTCTCCAACTTATTTTTCCAGGCAGGACTCTGAAGGAAGCAGAAGGGCTTGGTTCCTATCACACCCGACTTGGAGGAGGAATGCTTTTGTTTAGAGAGAGAATTTGGAGGCTTTCAGACCAGAAAGGTTACAACCTCTGTGAGTGAGGGGGTGATAAGGGATCCCTGAAGCCTGCATATTTTCCTTATCTAGTTTACACTATCTATCCAATTTAGGCATTTTTGATTTATGATGTGTGCCTGGAGGATGGATCTGGTAATGGTTCATTTTGGTGATGTTGTAAATCAAATTATCAAAGAAGAAGGTCCCCGGAGAGGTAATACAGGATGGTATTTTCCTAGAAAATCCCTCTAATTTAGAGGAATTTAGAGGTTTTCATGGTGTCAGGAGGGGGTGGGATTGGGAAGAGATGGTTTGGCCAGTCTTGAGATAGAACAGGACCTGCCTTCTCTGGCCTTTTAGTGTCCTGGAAGCTATGAAAATGCCAGAAGAACCCAGTGAATTAGCATTTGTAAGTGGATACATTTTTTAGTCCATTGTTTCAGATTTTCACATAAATTCTTTGTTTTAATGCAATTTTATTGAGATATAGTCACATAACATACAATCATTCAAAGTGTACAATCAGGTGTTCATAGCATCATCATAGTTGTGCTTTCATCACCACAATCAAACTTTGAACATTTTCATTACTCTAAAAAATAAAACAAAAATTAAAATAAAAAAGAACATCTTCAACATCCATTCCCCTCCTCCCCCCATTGTTCATTTACTTTTTAAAATACAGTTTAATTAAGATATATTCCCATACCATACAATCATCCACAGTGTACGATTTTTCACAACACCATCATTCAGTTGTGTGTTCATCACCAGAATCAATTTTTGAATCTTTTCCTTATTCCAAAATGAAAATAAAAGCAAAAAGGAACACCTAAATCTTTCCATCCCCTCCATCCCACCCTATTCCTCATCTAATTTTTTTTAAAATTTATTTTTTATTGAGATTGTTCACATACCACATAACTATCCAAAGATCCAAAGTGTACAATCAATTGCCCATGGTACCATCATACAGCTGTACATCCATCCAGCACCACAATAGAATTTTTTTCAATTTTTAGAACATTTTCATTACTCCAGAAAAGAAATAAAGGCAAAAAAAAAAGGAAACTCAGATCCCCCCATACCCCCTAACTACGCCCCCCTCCATTATTGATTCATAGTTTTGGTATAGTACATTTGTTACTGTTGATGCATGAATGTTGAAATGCTACTAACTGTAGTATATAGTTTGCAATAGGTATATATTTTTTCCTATATGCCTCTCTATTATTAACTTCTAGTTATAGTGTTACACATTTGTTCTAGTTCGTGAGAGAGATTTCTAATATTTGTATAGTTACTCATGGACGTTGTCCACCACAAGAATCACTGTTTTATACATTCCCATCTTTTAACCTCCAACTTTCCTTCTGGTGACACATGTGACTCTGAGCTTACCCTTTCCACCACCTTCACACACCTTTCAGCACTGTTAGTTATTCTCACAACATGCTACCATCACCCCTGTCCATTTTCAAACATTTAAGTTCACTCTAGTTGAACATTCTGCTCATAATAAGCAACTGCTCCCCATTATTTAGCCTCATTCCATATCCTAGTAACTTATATTTCATGTCTATGAGTTTACATATTATAACTAGTTCGTATCAGTGAGATGCTGCAATATTTTGCCTTTATGTGTCTGTCTTATCTCACTCAATGCAGTGCCCTAAAAGTTTCTTCATCAACCCATTTCTTTTAAGATGGTTTTGTTCACACACCATACATTCTGTCCTAAGTAATCAATTGTTGGTTCCCTATATAGCCACATATTTATATATTCAGCACCGTCACTGCTATCTATATAAGGACATCTCCATTTCTTCCACAAAGACAGAGGAAGAGTCAAAGAAGGCAGAGAGGCAAAAGAAAAAGAAAGGAGAAAGAGAGAAAAAACAAACAAACAAACAAACAAAAACAAAACTTGATAGCTAGAAAGTGACAAAAGGAAAGATAGCATTAACCTAAAGTAGAATAAAGAGTCAGACAACATCACCAATGCCAGGAGTCCCATACACTTCCCTTATTCCCCACCCCCCCATATGCATTTAGCGTTGGTATATTGCCTTTGTTATATTAAAGGAAGCATAATACAATGTTTCCGTAAATTATAGTCTATAGTTTGCATTGATTGTATTTCCCCCCAATCCCACCCTGTTTTTAACGCCTTGCAATGTTGACACTCATTTGTTCTACCTCATGTAAAAACATATTTGTACCTTTTGTTACAATCGTTGAGCACCCTAGGTTTCCCTGAGTTATGCAGTTCCAGTCTTTATTGTTTATCTTTTGTTCTGGTGTCCCACAGGGTCCCAGCCTTCCTCTTTCAACCATATTCACAGTCATCTTTGTTCGGTGTACTTAGATTGCTGTGCTACTATCTCCCAAAATTGTTTTCCAAACCTCTCACTCCTGTCTTTTCCTTTCTGTCTGCAGTGCTTCCTTTAGTGTTTCCTGTAGAGCAGGTATCTTGTTCACAAACTCTGTCATTGTCTGTTTGTCAGAGAATATTTTAAGCTTTCCCTTATATTTGAAGGACAGTTTTGCCAGATATAGGATTCTTGGTTGGTGGTTTTTCTCTTTCAGTTATCTTAAATATATCACCCCACTTCCTTCTTGCCTCCATGGTTTCTATTGAGAAATCTGCACATAGTCTTATCAAGCTTTCTTTGTATGTGATGGATTGCTTTTCTCTTGCTGCTTTCAGGATTCTCTCTTTGTCTTTGATATTTGGTAATCTGATTATTAAGTGTCTTGGCATGGGCCTATTCAGATCTATTCTGTTTGGGGTACTCTGAGCTTCTTGGATCAGTAATTTTATGTCTTTCATAAGAGATGGGAAATTTTCTTTGATTATTTCCTCTATTATTGCTTCTGCCCCTTTTCCCTTCTCTTCTCCTTCTGGGACACCAGTGATATGTAAATTCTTGCTTTTCATTTTGTCCTAAAGTTCCCAGAGATGTTGCTCTTATTTTTCCATTCTTTTCTCTATCTGTTCTTTTGTGTGTAGGCTTTCAGGTGCCTTGTTCTCCAGTTCCTGAGTGCCTTCTTCTGCCTCTTGAGATCTGCTGTTGTATGTTTCCATTGTATCTTTCATCTCTTGTGTTGTGCCTTTCATTTCCATAGATTCTGCCAGTTGGTTTTTGAACTTTCAATTTCTACCTTATGTATGCCCAGTGTTTCCATTATACGGTTCAGCTCTTTCGCCATATCTTCCCTAAACTTTTTGAATTCGTTTATTATTAGTTGTTTCAACTCCTGTATCTCAGTTGAAGTGTAAGTTTGTTCCTTTGACTGGGCCATAACTTCATTTTTCTTAGTGTAGGTTGTAGTTTTCTGTTGTCTAGGCCTGGTTTCCTTGGTTATCCCAATCAGGTTTTCCCAGATCAGAATAGGCTCAGGTCCCAGAAGGAAGAAATATTCAGTATCAGGGTGTGTCTTAGAAAATTGGTACACCCTGTGATGCCTCAGGTCACTGTGCTTTTCTGCCCAGCAGGTGGCACCCACCAGCCTGTAACTCCAGACTGGTGTAAGGAGGTGTGGCCCCTGGCTGTTTTCCCCCAGGCTCTGGGGTCTGGTTCTGAATGGAAGGCAGGTAGTAGAGCTGGGCCCCACCCCTTTCCTCTTAGAGAAGACAGACTCCCTAGGGAGAGGTCATTAGCATTTCAATGGTCTCTCTCTGCCTGTGTTATCTCTACCCTTGTCTGGGTCAGAGCACTGGGAACTGAAAGTGGCTGAGGCTTTCTCCACTGAGCCAAAACAGGTACCAAAAGTCCCCTTCAGGGCTAGTCCGTAGAGACCCTCTGTCTCTCCAAGGTCAGTCATCACCCAAAACCTCTGTCTGTTTGTTGGGGATTCGTAGCTTGTAGTGAGCAGTCCACACTTGCTAATTAAAGCCCCAGCTGGAGCTCAGCTGAGCTATATTCACTTGCTGGGAGAGAGCTTCTCTCTAGCACCACAAGGCCTTGCAGCTCGTGCTGTGGGGGGAGGGGTTTCCCAGCTTGGATCCGCAGTTTTTACTCACAGATTTTATGCTGTGATCTTGGGCATTCCTCCCAATTCAGGGTGGTGTATGATGAGTGGATGGTCACATTTGTCCCCCCGCAGTTATTCCGGATTATTCACTAGTTGTTCCTGGTTTCTTATTAGTTGTTTCAGGGGGACTAACCAGCCTCCACTCCCCTCTATGCCACCAGCTTAGATCCTCTTCATCTAATTTTTGTCCCCATTTTTCCACTCATCTGTCCTTACACTGGATAAAGGGAGTGCGAGCCACAAGGTTTTCACTTCATACTCACACAGTCACACTAAGAACTTCACATAAATTCTTGACACTAAGGTGGCCCTAGGAGAAAAGAAGAGTGGCTAAAAAGTATGGTTTTGAACTTCACAGAGTCATGATGGTAAATTGATTTTTAAGCTGTGTATTTAAAGAAAAAGTGACACTTTTTCTCCTTAATGAAATCTCTAGGGAATTCACTTTATTGTTCTACATTATGAAAAAAGAGTCAACAAATGCTAAAAAACAAAACAAAACAAAAAACCCCCCACATATCCTAATTTGGTATCTCTTGTTTCATTAATCCAAGAAAAAGCCTATAGTATCAAGGATTTTTAGGATTGACATTAAGGGGGAAAAGGAAGCATAGTTAGCTTTAAATTTAGTTGCTATTTGGTATCTCTTCTTCTTTGGGCATTACCTCACTATTTTACTAATTAAGGTATTCAGTATATAAAACAAGATCCTTTTATTATAAGTCATGGATAACTTTATCTAAACTGCATAAACAAGATGAAAATTTATTACCTCATAATTGAAATATCCACATAGTGTTAGTTTCACGCACAGAGGGTCCAAAATATTGCCATTAGTAGGTTTTTTCTTTTTCATTAATTTAAAAATATACATTACTATTTCAGTTGTTTTAGTGCATTCACAGAGTTATGCAACCATCACCATTATCTAATTTTACAATATTTTCATCACTGCAAAAAGAAAAGCTGTGCACGTTAGCACTTCCCATCGCCCCACGGCCCAGGTACCCTTTAATTTACTTTCTGTCTCTATGGATTTGTCTTTTCTGGACATTTCATACAAATGGAATCATACAATTAAAACAAACATGGGTTTGATTCATGGGCATGGCAGAAGCCAAAGAGCAAGGGACCCTTCTTAGGCACCTGAGACTGGGAATTGGAGACGCAGGCATTTGGAAAAGGGAAAAGAGAGTTCTGATAGCACAAATACCAAAACGCTCAAGAGATTTGAGGATCAAAGGCCAAAGGCCTGTGTTTGAACCACAACATCCAATTTAAAACCTGTCTATGTTTACAACATAGGATTGTAAATTAATCCTTTTATTTTCCCCCTAATTCTACTTACTCATTGCTTTTGATCAGATGAAGATCATAACTTCTTGCCAAGGACAGAAGAAATGGAGCAGCCGTTGGTACACTTATGCAGAAAATAAGAAAGACAAAAAACCAAGGTGAAGTAGACTCTGCTCCACTAAGCAGCTTTATTAACAATTTAAAAAGGTATCTAAAAGGAACTTTGGTGACAGTATGTTGGTTGTCAACAAAACCCAGAGAAGGAGTTCCTTGACACATGTGGTTGACCGAATATTAGCCAGTCATTGAGGAGAAAAAGCTCATTTATTTCCCAAAGTGGTTGCACAAATGTTTATTCCTACTTTTCCACAACCTGCAAGAGAGTCTGTGGATCCACATCCTTTCTAGTTCTTGGTATTGTCAGAGTAAATATTTCCCAATACAGTGGTATAAATTGGAATCTTGTTGAGGGTTTGGTTTGTGTTTTCTTGGTTATTAATAATGTTGAGTATCTTTTCATGTGATTGTTGACTGTGTGTGTTCCCTGTAATGTAAAATTCCTATCTTTTTACTCAATTTTCTATTGAGTTTCTGTTTATTGGTTTTTAGAAGTTATTTATATGTCCTTGACACTAATCTTTTTCATTATGTGTATTGCTAATATCTTCTTCCAGTCAATCCCATGTGGGGCAAAAGAACTGAGCTCAGCCAACCTATGAAATCAAAAGAAATAATTTTTTCTTGTTCTTTATTAATAAATAGTTTTTAATGCAGCAACAGTTGCTTGAAATGATTTTATTCTCTTATTTTATAAATCTGTTTTACCCATATTTTATGCCTAACCATTCTTTTATATCATTTATTTCTGTTATTTTTTTAGGTGATAAATCTTGCCAGAGTTTTATCTCTTTTGTTAGCTTTTTAAAAAATTTTAGTTACACTCTATTTTCACCAACATTTTGTTAACTTTCTAAAAATGCCAAACTTGGTTTTGTTGAACTTTACTATTTTGCCTTTATTTTTTATTTTATTAATTCCCACTCTTATTTTTAGTATTTGTTTTCTTCTCTGTAGTTTGGGGACAAGGCTACTGCTTTTTCCCTAATTTTAAAAGATGGACACTGAGCTTGTTAATTTGGAGGTTTTCCTCTCTTCTAACATAAAGAGTTAAAGTTATAAATTTCCCTCAAAACACAGCTTTGTTTCATCTCATGAGTTTTGATATAGTTTTAAATTTTTATTCAAATCTATACATTTTAACAATTCCTGTATAGATTTTACCCTTGTGCTTTTATCAGTTTACCTGCTTTCCCCACCCATCCTGGCTCTGCATGATACAGCTGGGAGGGGTTCTACCAGCACCTAGTGGGGAGGCACTAGGGGTGCTGCTAAATATCTTTCAATGCTCAGGAAAGCACTCCCTGCCCACCCCCCCCAGATTATTATCTGGCTCAAAATGTCAGCAGTGCCGAGGATGTGGAATACTGATTTAGACCAATATCTGAAGACACGTAAGTAAATATTATTATCTCAACTTATCTCTTTTCTCTATTATGAAGCAGGAGATCTCTTCAGAGAATCCTGGATGCATGTGAGTTTGATTCATCTTCAGTATCATCTCATAAAACACGGGCTGTTGTGTTGTATAGATTGTGGATGTCTCAAAGGTAAAAAGTCCATGGTGTCCATACTTAATTTCCTTAATAGTTTTCCAGTGGTGAGAATAAATTGACAAAGTTTGGGAGTGCATGAAACATGGCCTGAAGGTATGTGTTTTTTGGTGTGTTACTTTGTTTCTTTTTTATATTCCATAGTATACATGGCTAGATGAAAGACACCATCCCAGAATGCCGTTTCCATGACATCAAAGCACAAGTGTCTTTAGGTAAGCCTCTGGAGTAAATGTGCCAGGGATACTATGAATGCTCAGACATATTGGTTGGCTCTTAAAATCAACCTGCTGGCCTTACATATGCAAGTGGTCACTGAGGTCATAGAAATAGATTGGAGAATACATTTGTGAACAGAAAAATAACCTGCATATGGACAGGTTTATTTTCATTACTGGACGGGCAACTCAAAGCATATATCTTCCAAGTGCTCAGACCCCTTTTTATTTCTGCTTGTAATGTAATGTCAGTGTATGTGCCTGGAGCTAGAATTAGGGTCTCTGGGCCCTGGACTGAACTCTGTCCATAACTAGCTGTGTGGCCAGATGGAGACACGTTATTCATAATCTGTAACATGATGATCATGTTGGTTCTGTTAACACAGGGACCATTGTCAGGCTCAGAATAATCATTGTGAAATGAAATATGAATGTAAGTCCCTTGAGAAGTTAGTGCTATAAAAAAGCAAAATCACAGGATAAATTGGAAGATAGCAAACACTTTATGAGGAAGGAATCAGGGAAGTTTCCCTGCAGCTTTGAGGACAATGCAACATAATCAGGAAAAGGAGGAAGTCAGATTTAATAATGAGTACATTTAAAAAAAATGATTAAAAAGAAATAGCAACATGGAAGAAACCTAAGAAAATGGTCATAATGATTTTTGGGGGGGATTATTTTGGGGGAAAGAGTGGTGGTCACTTTCCCAAGGCTAAGCAAACTACAGTAGGTCAAGGACAGCTGAAGAACACCTTCAGCGGTCACAGAGATGAACAGCAAGCAAACAAAATCAGAGTGAAGTTGAATTCACCCTACCAAACTGAACCATAAAGACTTTTAATCAAGAAGATGGGTAATAAAAGAATGGTGACAGCGTGCTGGATGTTACCAAAGCCTGGTGATTGAGCTTGGGGCAGTAACTAGGTGACTGGCTGATTGATTGTGAAAAGGTTGATTTGTGCTGGATGATCCTATGGTGAGTGGGTCAGCAGGAGTAAGGCTGGCAGCAGCTGGACCCACAGCAGGTGGGCTGGCAACAAGGTGTGCTTTAACAAGAAGGGCGGCAGCAGCTGGTCACACAAGTTGGCTGACAGCAGGTGGTCCTACAGCAGGTGGTCTGATAGCGGACTGGTTGGCAGCAAGGCTGGCAGCAGCTGGACCCACAGCAGGTGGGCTGGCAGCAAGGCTGGCAGCAGCTGGTTCCACAGCTATTGGTTAGGCAACCAGGCACGCAGCAACACGTTGGTTGGTAGCAGGTTCTTGAGCAGTACACGGGGCCACTGCAAGCTGGCCGGCAGCAGGTTGTGTAGCAGCAACTGGGGCGGCAGCAAGGCTGAGAGCAGCTGGACCCGCAGCAGGTTTGGCCACAGGAACTGGACCCACAGCAGGTGGACTGGCAGCAGGGAGTGGTGCAACAGGAAGGGTGGCAGCAGCTGGTCCCACAAGTTGGCTGGCAGCAGGTGGTCCTACAGCAGGTGGTCTGACAGCAAGTTGGGTGGCAGCAAGGCTGGCAGCAGCTGGATCCGCAAGAGCTGGACCCACAGCAGGTGGGCTGGCAGCAGGTGGTCCTACAGCAGGTGGGCTGGCAGCAAGGAGAGCAGCAGGAATGTGTCATGGTGTCAGGTGTGTGTGTGTGTGGCTCCTGTTCAGAGGCGTTTCCCAGAATCTGATAACTCCTTAATCTCTGCATCTTTTGTACACTGGGCCCCAATATTTGGACCAATAAGCAGGTCTTTTCCTTGTTGACATTATTTTCTACAGGCACAAAGTGAATTGTCAAGGAGAAAAATTTTTCAAGACGTGTTATGGCATCTGTTGAAAATAAATGTTTAATCATTTTCTTAATTAAGAACATCCATAGTATATTTTTTCAAATTTAAGGAGGGCAAACACATCATCAGCATCAAACTTGTACAATCATCGCCCATCATGTGACATTTCCTGCTGGCCCGGGGAGGTCCTAACCATCATCTCTCCCAGCTTTTTTCCTTTGGCTGTACTTAGACTGGCAAGTGCCCCTGGGTGGGGAGCCTGATGCTGGTATGTTCCCAGTGACAGACTGAATTTCTGCCTGGGTCCAAGTCTGTTCAAACACAAAAGCCTGATTCAAGGGTACAGTAGACATTTATCTCTGTAGCAACTTACTGCATCTGTGTATTCCATTTTATTAAAGATGTTTGGATAGAGGATACTTGGCATACTGTCTTCCATATTGCAAAGCAGAAACAAAGCAGGTGGATAGAAGCAGAAGAATTACACTGGGATTCAGAAGGTATCAATCAATTTACATACTGGGGTGACAAACCGTTCTGGTTTGCCCAAGGTTGTGGGGTTTCCCTGGATGTGGGACTTTCAGAGATACATCTGGTACAGTTTTTGGCAAATGGGATCAGTTGATCACTCTAGTCCTAACCCTGTTTACTCGCAGTCATTGAGCTCAGGTGAGATACACACTTGGTACTTTTTTCAAATGAGGGAATTAGATCAGAACACCTGGGATATCTTTGCGTTCTAACATTTATAAAACTTATATTATCCCAAGGTGCACACACCCATATCACTATTACTAGGTTAAGAAACAGAATTGAATGCTACCAGCTCCAAATTAACCCCCTCCTTCATCCTCAAAGGAAATCACTCTATTGACTTGCAACACCATGGGTAGGTTTTAGCTGTTTTAAAACTTCCTGTATATGAAATAATACAGAATTGGCTTCTATCTCTCTACATCATGACTGTGGGATTCATCATTGCTGTATAATATTCTACTGAGTCAATATAACACAATCATTAGTTTACTCAAAGTCAACAGACGTGGGTTGCTTGGCATTCGGGAATATTATAAAGAGTGCTGTTATGAACATTTTTGTACAGGACTTTGGTGCACACATATAAACATTTCTGTTGGAGATACAGGTGGGAGTAGAATTGTTTTGTCAAAATAATGTTTTATACTGTTCTCCTAGAGGTCTGTCCCATCATTCATTCAATTTATTCTTAGGTTTTTAATTTTTTTTATTCTATTATAGGTGCTATCATTTTTTTTTAATTCAGTTTTATTGAAATATATTCACAAACCATACAGTCATCCATGGTATACAATCAACTGTTCACAGTATGATCATATAGTTATGTGTTCATCACCACAATCTATTTCTGAACATTTTCCTTACATCAGAAAGAATCAGAATAAGAATAAAAAATAAAAGTGAAAAGAGAATACCCAAACCATCCCCCCATCCCACCCTATTTGTCATTTAGTTTTTACTCCCATTTTTCTACTGATTTTTTTTCAATTTTTTAACTTTGTTTATCAAAAAATGAAAAACAAACAGGCAAACAACAACCAAAAAAACCCCACAACATTTCAAACAAAGCAATGGATTAAGGAAAACAAATAACCTAAAATAACTACTTTGCTTCCAATATGTTCCTACCATACCCCAAGAAAATTAATAAACCATGTCCAAACAGAGGAGTAAGAAAAACAAATAATCTAAAATAACTACATTGCTTCCAACATGTTCCTACCATACCCCAAGAAAATTAACAACCCCTAAGAAAACAAAGGAATAAGAGAAAAAAAAAACCTAAAATAATTCTATTGCTTCCAACATGATCTTACTATATCCAAGAAAGTTTACAAACCATAATCATTCCTGAGCATTCCCATAACATTGAGATTACCCTCCATAGTTTATCTGTTCTTATTAGATTATCATTCCCCCTCCACTAATTGGTATCTCTAGGTCCCCTACATTCTACAGTATAAAACATTGTACATTTTTCACAGAATTCACATTAGTGGTAACATACAATATCTCTTTTTGTGCCTGGCTTATTTTGCTCAGCATTATGTCTTTTTTTTTTTTTTTATCTTCATTTTATTGAGATATATTCATATACCATGCAGTCATACAAAACAAATCGTACTTTCGATTGTTCACAGTACCATTACATAGTTGTACATTCATCACCCAAATCAATCCCTGACACCTTCATTAGCACACTCACAAGAATAACAAGAATAATAATTAGAGTGAAAAAGAGCAATTGAAGTAAAAAAGAACACTGGGTACCTTTGTCTGTTTGTTTCCTTCCCCTATTTTTCTACTCATCCATCCATAAACTAGACAAAGTGGAGTGTGGTCCTTATGGCTTTCCCAATCCCCTTGTCACCCCTCATAAGCTACATTTTTATACAACTGTCTTCGAGATTCATGGGTTCTGGGTTGTAGTTTGATAGTTTCAGGTATCCACCACCAGCTACCCCAATTCTTTAGAACCTAAAAAGGGTTGTCTAAAGTGTGCATAAGAGTGCCCGCCAGAGTGACCTCTCGGCTCCTTTTGGAATCTCTCTGCCACTGAAGCTTATTTCATTTCCTTTCACATCCCCCTTTTGGTCAAGAAGATGTTCTCCGTCCCACGATGCCAGGTCTACCTTCCTCCCCGGGAGTCATATTCCACGTTGCCAGGTAGATTCACTCCCCTGGGTGTCTGATCCCACGTAGGGGGGAGAACAGTGATTTCACCTTTCAAGTTGGCTTAGCTAGAGAGACAGGGCCACATCTGAGCAACAAAGAGGCATTCGGGAGGAGGCTCTTAGGCACAACCATAGGGAGGCCTAGCCTCTCCTTTGCAGCAACCGTCTTCCCAAGGGTAAAACCTGTGGTAGAGGGCTCAACCCATCAAACCACCAGTCCCCTATGTCTGTGGTCATGTTAGCAACCATGGAGGTGGGGTAGGCGAATACCCCTGCATTCTCCACAGGCTCCTCAAGGGGGCACTACATCTTTTGTTTTTCCTTGTTTTTTTTTTTTTTTTTTTTTTTAACTTTCCCTTCTTTTTTAAATCAACTGTATGAAAAAAAAGTTAAAAAGAAAACAAACATACAATAAAAGAACATTTCAAAGAGACCATAACAAGGGAGTAAGAAAAAGACAACTAACCTAAGATAACTGCTTAACTTCCAACATGTTCCTACTTTACCCCAAGAAAGTTACCCAATATAGCAACATTTCTGTGAACTTGCTCCTACTATATCCATCAGAAATTAACAGACCATAGTCATTCCTGGGCATCCCCAGAACGTTAAATAGCTTATCTGTTCTTCTTGGATTATTGTTCCCCCTTCCTTAATTGCTCTCTATTGCTAGTTCCCCTACATTCTACATTATAAGCCATTTGTTTTATATTTTTCAAAGTTCACATTAGTGGTAGCATATAATATTTCTCTTTTTGTGCCTGGCTTATTTCGCTCAGCATTATGTCTTCAAGGTTCATCCATGTTGTCATATGTTTCACGAGATCGTTCCTTCTTACTGCCGCGTAGTATTCCATCGTGTGTATATACCACATTTTATTTATCCACTCATCTGTTGAAGGACATTTGGGTTGTTTCCATCTTTTGGCAATTGTGAATAATGCTGCTATGAACATTGGCGTGCAGATATCTGTTCGTGTCACTGCTTTCCGATCTTCCGGGTATATACCGAGAAGTGCAATCGCTGGGTCGAATGGTAACTCTATATCTAGTTTTCTAAGGAACTGCCAGACTGACTTCCAGAGTGGCTGAACCATTATACAGTCCCACCAACAGTGAATAAGAGTCCCAATTTCTCCACATCCCCTCCAGCATTTGTAGTTTCCTGTTTGTTTAATGGCAGCCATTCTAACCGGTGTTAGATGGTATCTCATTGTGGTCTTAATTTGCATCTCTCTAATAGCTAGTGAAGCTGAACATTTTTTCATGTGTTTCTTGGCCATTTGTATTTCCTCTTCAGAGAACTGTCTTTTCATATCTTTTGCCCATTTTATAATTGGGCCGACTGTACTATTGTCATTGAGTTGTAGGATTTCTTTATATATGCAAGATATCAGTCTTTTGTCAGATACATGGTTTCCAAAAATTTTTTCCCATTGAGTTGGCTGCCTCTTTACCTTTTGGAGAAATTCCTTTGAGGTGCAGAAACTTCTAAGCTTGAGGAGTTCCCATTTATCTATTTTCTCTTTTGTTGCTTGTGCTTTGGGTGTAAAGTCTAGGAAGTGGCCGCCTAATACAAGGTCTTGAAGATGTTTTCCTACATTATCTTCTAGGAGTTTTATGGTACTTTCTTTTATATTGAGATCTTTGGTCCATTTTGAGTTAATTTTTGTGTAGGGGGTGAGGTAGGGGTCCTCTTTCATTCTTTTGGATATGGATATCCAACTCTCCCAGCCCCATTTGTTGAAAAGACCATTATGACTCAGTTCAGTGACTTTGGGGGCCTTATCAAAGATCAGTCGGCCATAGATCTGAGGGTCTATCTCCGAATTCTCAATTCGATTCCATTGATCTATATATCTATCTTTGTGCCAGTACCATGCTGTTTTGGCAACTGTGGCTTTATAATAAGCTTCAAAGTCAGGGAGTGTAATTCCTCCCACTTCGTTTTTCTTTTTTAGAGTGTCTTTAGCAATTCGAGGCATCTTCCCTTTCCAAATAAATTTGATAACTAGCTTTTCCATGTCTGCAAAGTAGGTTGTTGGAATTTTGATTGGGATTGCATTGAATCTGTAGATGAGTTTGGGTAGAATTGACATCTTAATGACATTTAGTCTTCCTATCCATGAACATGGAATATTTTTCCATCTTTTAAGGTCCCATTCTATTTCTTTTAGTAGAGTTATGTAGTTTTCTTTGTATAGGTCTTTTACATCTTTGGTTAAGTTGATTCCTAGGTACTTGATTTTTTTAGTTGCTATTGAAAATGGTATCTTTTTCTTGAGTGTCTCTTCAGTTTGTTCATTTCTAGCATATAGAAACATTACTGACTTATGTGCATTAACCTTGTATCCCGCTACTTTGCTAAATTTGTTTATTAGCTCTAGTAGCTGTATCGTCGATTTCTCAGGGTTTTCTAGATATAAGATCATATCATCTGCAAACAATGACAGTTTTACTTCTTCTTTTCCAATTTGGATGCCTTTTATTTCTTTGTCTTGCTGGATTGCCCTGGCTAGCACTTCCAGCACAATGTTGAATAACAGTGGTGACAGCGGGCATCCTTGTCTTGTTCCTGATCTTAGAGGGAAGGCTTTCAGTCTCTCTCCATTGAGTACTATGCTGGCTGTGGGTTTTTCATATATGCTCTTTATCATGTTGAGGAAGTTTCCTTCAATTCCTACCTTTTGAAGTGTTTTTATCAAAAAGGGATGTTGGATTTTGTCAAATGCTTTTTCAGCATCTATTGAGATGATCAATTGATTTTTCCCTTTTGACTTGTTAATGTGTTGTAATACATTGATTGATTTTCTTATGTTGAACCATCCTTGCATGCCTGGAATAAACCCCACTTGGTCATGGTGTATGATTTTTTCAATGTGTCTTTGGATTCGATTTGCAAGTATTTTGTTGAGGATTTTTGCATCTATATTCATTAGGGAGATTGGCCGGTAGTTTTCCTTTTTTGTAGCATCTTTGCCTGGTTTTGGTATTAGATTGATGTTAGCTTCATAGAATGAGTTAGGTAGCGTTCCATTTTCTTCAATGTTTTGAAAGAGTTTGAGTAAGATTGGTGTCAGTTCTTTCTGGAAAGTTTGGTAGAATTCCCCTGTGAAGCCATCTGGCCCTGGGCATTTATTTGTGGGAAGATTTTTGATGACTGATTGGATGTCTTTGCTTGTGATGGGTTGGTTGAGGTCTTCTATTTCTTCTCTGGTCAGTCTAGGTTGTTCATATGTTTCCAGGAAATTGTCCATTTCCTCTACATTATCCAGTTTGTTGGCATACAGTTGTTCATAGTATCCTCTTATAATTTTTTTAATTTCTTCAGGATCTGCAGTTATGTCACCTTTTTCATTCATTATTTTGTTTATATGGGTCTTCTCTCTTTTTGATTTTGTCAGTCTAGCTAGGGGCTTGTCAATCTTGTTGATCTTCTCAAAGAACCAACTTTTGGTGATATTTATCCTCTCTGTTGTTTTTTTGTTCTCTATGTCATTTATTTCTGCTTTAATCCTTGTTATTTCTTTTCTTCTACTTGGTTTAGGATTGGTTTGCTGTTCATTTTCTAGCTTCTTCAGTTGATCCATTAGTTCTTTGATTTTGGCTCTTTCTTCCTTTTTAATATATGCGTTTAGTGCTATAAATTTCCCCCTCAGCACTGCTTTTGCTGCATCCCATAGGTTTTGGTATGTTGTGTTCTCATTTTCATTCGTCTCTATATATTTAGCAATTTCTCTTGCTATTTCTTCTTTAACCCACTGATTGTTTAGGAGTGTGTTGTTTAACCTCCAGGTATTTGTGAATTTTCTAAGTCTCTGATGGTTATTGACTTCTAAATGTATTCCATTGTGGTCAGAGAATGTGCTTTGAATAATTTCAATCTTTTTAAATTTATTGAGGCTTGTTTTATGTCCCAGCATATGATCTATTCTGGAGAAAGTTCCATGAGCACTAGAAAAGTATGTGTATCCTGGTGATTTGGGATGTAATGTCCTGTATATGTCTGTTAAATCTAATTCATTTATCAGATTGTTTAGGTTTTCAATTTCCTTATTGGTCTTCTGTCTGGTTGATCTATCTATAGGAGAGAGTGATGTGTTGAAGTCTCCCACAATTATTGTGGAAACATCAATTGCTTCCTTTAGTTTTGCCAGTGTTTCTCTCATGTATTTTGTGGCACCTTGGTTGGGTGCATAGACATTTACGATTGTTATTTCTTCTTGCTGAATTGCCCCTTTTATTAGTACGTAGTGGCCTTCTTTGTCTCTCAAAACATCCCTGCATTTGAAGTCTATTTCATCTGAGATTAATATTGCTACACCTGCTTTCTTTTGGCTGTAGCTTGCATGAAATATTTTTTTCCATCCTTTCACTTTCAGTTTCTTTATGTCCCTGTGTCTAAGATGAGTCTCTTGTATGCAACATATTGATGGATCATTTTTTTGGATCCATTCTGCGAATCTATATCTTTTAATTGGGGAGTTTAATCCATTTACATTCAATGTTATAACCGTGAAGGCATTTCTTGAATCAGCCATCTTATCCTTTGGTTTATGTTTGTCATATTTTTCCCCTCTGTCTATTAATATCCTTTATTGTACCCATACCGAATCTCTTTAGTACTGAACCTTTCTCCAAGTCTCTCTGTCCTTTCTTTGTTTCTCTGTCTGTAGGGCTCCCTTGAGTATCTCCAGTAGGGCAGGTCTCTTGTTAGCAAATTCTCTCAGCATTTGTTTGTCTGTGAAAAATTTAAACTCTCCGTCAAATTTGAAGGAGAGCTTTGCTGGATAAAGTATTCTTGGCTGGAAGTTTTTCTCACTCAGAATTTGAAATATATCATGCCACTGCCTTCTTGCCTCCATGGTGGCTGATGAGTAGTCACTACTTAGTCTTATGCTGTTTCCTTTGTATGTGGTGAATTGCTTTTCTCTTGCTGCTTTCAGAACTTGCTCCTTCTCTTCTGTGTTTGATAGTGTGATCAGTATATGTCTCGGAGTGGGTTTATTTGGATTTATTCTATTTGGGGTTCGCTGAGCATTTATGATTTGTGTATTTATGTTGTTTAGAAGATTTGGGAAGTTTTCCCCAACAATTTCTTTCAATACTCTTCCTAGACCTTTACCCTTTTCTTCCCCTTCTGGGACACCAATGAGTCTTATATTTGGACGTTTCATATCATCTATCATATCCCTGAGGTCCATTTCGATTTTTTCAATTTTTTCCCCATTCTTTCTTTTATGCTTTCATTTTCCATTCTGTCATCTTCGAGGTCACTGATTCGTTGTTCAACTTCCTCTAGTCTTGTACTATGAGTGTCCAGAATCTTTTTAATTTCGTCAACAGTTTCTTTAATTTCCATAAGATCATCCATTTTTTTATTTAGTCTTGCAATGTCTTCTTTATGCTCTTCTAGGGTCTTCTTGATTTCCTTTATCTCCCGTACTATGGTCTCATTGTTCATCTTTAGTTCTTTGAGTAGCTGCTCTAGGTGCTGTGTCTCTTCTGGTCTTTTGATTTGGGTGCTTGGGCTTGGGTTATCCATATCGTCTGGTTTTTTCATATGCTTTATAATTTTCTGTTGTTTTTGGCCTCGTGGCATTTGCTGAACTTGATAGGGTTCTTTTAGGATTTGTAGACCAATTGAAGTCCTTATCTCTAATTTATCAGATCTACAGCTTCGTGGAGTACACTTTCTCTAACTAACCAGCAGGTGGCGTCCACGAGCCACCTGTTCTCCACAAGCCAGTTCTCCCCTGCTTAGCCTTTTTGGTGAGTGGGGGAGTGAGTCTTGTGGGGTCCAATTGGTGTACCAAGCTTGCGTGTGTAGTTGGTGTTGCCTGCCCTGTATATGGGGCGTGTTTCTGGGCAGTCAGGGAGGGGGGGGTGGCTCTAACAATCAAATCTCCCTGGTGATCCTAGAGTTTTAAAGCTGCTGCAATAGTCTAATCCTTCAGTTCAGTCCTGCCACAGTTTGTCTCTGCCACTGACCCACAAGTCCTTGGTATTGGCGTATGGCTCCTGAGACTTGCAAGTGGGCCCCTCTTCAAGGCCGTTCACCCCGGGTCCTCTGTTGAGGGATGACTGTGCTATGTCACAGGTGAGTGCCGTCCCCCCAGGGCAGTTCTGGGCTGCTGGGCTGTGTAGGGAGGCTCCCAGTCTGCTCAAATGATGGCTGAATGGGGCTTTGTTAATTCACACTGCTCTACCTTCCCAACTCTGGGACAATCAGCTGAGGTTGCAGGGAAGGCTAATGTCCACACCCAGTTTTGTGGTGTGTGCCTGTTATTTGAAGCACTTCCATCACACTGGGTTGTCTGGGGCAGTTATGGGCTATGGGGCTGGCGATGGGCAGGAGTGTTTCCTGTCCACCAGGATGATGGCTGTGAGCGGACACCCCCCTTTTCTTGGGAAGTTGTGGTGTTTAGTGAATTTTCTCAGCCACTGGATTATTGCGTTTTGTCTCAGAGCTCTCCTAGTTCTGCTCTTGACTTGACCTGCCCAAATAGCAAGTCTTTGAAGCTTTCTGTATTGGGCTCCTTAGAGTAATTGTTTTAGAAAAAGAAAAAAGGATTAAACAAAACAAAACAAAACAAAACAAAACAACAAAAAAAAAACGGGCCCTCCTCAGAGATCTAATGGGTTATTGAAATGCTAAGAGACAAAGCAACCAGGGCCATTAAGGAAAGGTCCACAGGGCAGAGACATCAGCTTTTCTTCAGGATTTGCATATGCACCTCAGGGCCCTTCCCCTTTCTATGTTCACCAGAACTCCAAAAATCCTCCGCTTTTATTTTGGAGTTTTTCGTGTTTTTTTTTTCTTCTATGCCTATCTTCTCTCTGCTGGGCTGGCTGCTCTCAGATTCTCTGGTGTCTGGTCTCAGTCTATCTATGGTTGGAGTTTGAATCAGTAGAATGAGTTTCCGATAAGGGCAGCCACTGCAGTTCTCCCTTCTCCTTCCCGGAGCTGACAGCCCCTCCTCCCCCGGGACTGAGCCTGGCAGGGAGGGGCGCGGGTCCCCTGGCCGCAAAAACTTACAGATTTCGCTGATCTCAGCAGTTCCACGTTTTCATGAGTGTTGTATGAAGTATGCCCAAAGTCAGATTGCTCTGTGGTGTCCAGTCCACGCAGTTCTTGGCTTTATACCTAGTTTCCTGGAGGAGTAACTAAAACATACAGCTCACCAGTCTGCCATCTTGCCCCACCTCTCGGCACCAGGTGCTATCATTTTAAAAACGGATTTTCTGATGTGTGCAAAAAAATTTCTTATTTATATGGATTTTATTTTCAATCTCAGTATTTTCAATAGTTTCTCAATAAATTATTTTGGAATGCACAGTGATATCTGCAAGTTATGATAGTTCCATTCATTTCATAGCAGTCTCTTTCTCTTTTAATCTTCTGCTTGCCCTTGACCAAAGTTTTAGTTTCCTGGCTGCTAAAACCCATGGCTTAAACAATGGCTCATGGCTCATGGCTCATGGTTTTGACCCTAGGAGAAATGCAAAATCAGATGTCAGCAAGGCAATGATTTCTCCCCAAAGACTGTGGCATTCTGGGTCTGGCTGCTGGTGATCCTTTCTCCTTGGCATTTCTGTCACATGGCAATGCACAGGACCATGTCTTCTCCTTACTCCCCTGCGTTCCTTTGCCTTCTGACTCTTACTTCTCCCATGGATTTCTCTCTGTGGCCTTCTCTGTAAGGTGTTAAGTAAAAAAAAAAAAAAGACCCATCTGATTCAGTTGGCCACAGCTTAACTAAAAATAATCTCATCAAAAGATACTATTTACAATGGGTTCACACCCACAGGCGTGGTTTAAGGTGAAGATGTTTTTCTGGGATACATAAATCCCAGCCACCACATCCACTCTCAGGACCTCCAGTACAATGTTGAACTGAACGGTATAGTGGACATCTTTGTGTTAGTCTCAGTATTAGGGATGACTTTCAACATTTCACATTTCACTACAATGTTTGCTGCCTCTTTTGTATGTTGCCTTTTTAAAAATAAAAATAAATAAGGGGGCTTTTACTATTCCTAACTTGCTGTGATCTTTTATTTTAAAATATGATGGAATTTATAAAATGCTTCTGTTTGCCTATTAAGACAATCTCATGATTATTCTACTTTTTGCAGTAAATGTGATAAAAAAATTTGATGAATGTTCAAACCTTGCATTTCAGAAAAAAGCCAAAGGTGGTTATGATCACATATAAGTGATGCAGGATCTGATTGGCTTACATTATTTAAAATGTATGCTCTGACTCTATCCCATGAGTTTTGATATTCAATGTAGTCATTATCATTCAGTTCTATTTATTTGTTCACTTTTTACATTCCTCATTGTTTTGTCATCTAAGTCAGTGCTTTGTTGTTTGGTTGTATTTCCTTGATGATTTCCCCATCTATTGTGGATTTAATTTTACTACATGTTTATACAAAATAGTGAGCTTGATTCTTTTCCATGTTTTATTGTTTCGTTTGCTAATAACTTCCCTGCTCTATTTTAGTATTCTTATTTGGTTTATTTTAAAATCAATTTCAAAAAAGGAAAAGAGCATTTAAAACAACGATGAATTTTTGTAACCAAGAATTTCGATGGGTTTCGAGATAGAATCAAGGATATGACTACCTCTGTCACAGCCATGAGGATAAAGGATCAGAGCGAATGAATCATTCCTTCATTGAAAAGCATGACATCCACGCACATGATTCTGCATACTCTCTGTGATGCATCATGAGAAACTCATCAGATTTTAACTCTCAATCTCTCATGCAAGGTACGGAGTGGAGGCTCTTAGGCTGGGTACCCCTGAATATTTCTCACCTCCAGAATTGAGCTTAAGGAGATATTGAAATGTGTTGCAATTAGTCCACATATATCTCTGAAAAGTTACTTATTATCAGAATTCATAAGACTAAGTATCTACAATCTCACTTGTCTTTCAAAATAGTGGTAAAATTTCTATACTTTTTCACCTAAGTGGGAATCATTTAATTTCTTCTCTTGTTCTTAGGCTCTTCTTTCATGTTCTCTAAGTGAGTTAGCTGTGCATATGGCGAGATTCCCCATTCTCCTGTGACTCAGTTTGACTTTGATGTTACTGCCTGTATTGATGTTTCTGAAGGCCCTTTCATGTCCCATAAAATGATCAAGCAGTGCTATTGCAAGTGTGGGCTCAGGGGGCACCTGTTCTCTTTTACACAGGTGCGCTAGAGTAGCCCAAGGCTTACCTTCTGATGCATGTGCCTTGGGGGAATTCCATGGGAAAACCTGGAAACAAATTGCTGAGTTTTGTTATCTACTTTGAACAGAGGCCACAGAGTCTGGGCTAATTTTTGCAAATGAAGACGCTCATTTTTATAAAAATATTATATTTCTCCAAGAAGATAAATTAGGAATTGTCTTTATCACTCAACTCACATCATAGAAAGAGGAACTTATTCAGGACATAGAAGCATCAGGACACTCACTGAAAGGAAACTGGGGGGAACATGTAATTAGTGGATCATCATATCTAATGATACCAGATTATCACCCAATAAACAAACACATAAAACATGAAAGCCAAGACAATTTTCTAAAGACAGACATACCTCACTGAATTTTACAATTAGACTTTGGAAGTAAGAGGTGGGAAAAATCCTGAGTTACCTGAAAACATAATTAGCCTCTATGAGGTATAGTATCATAATTGGCTCTTAAATGACATGGCATAGAAAACCCAATGATAGATTACACTAGCGCCTTGGATATGTCACAGTTTGAACCCTATGAAGGTGCTATAGAACCCAGAAAGAAGTGAGAGAAGATTTCCTTTGGAATGAGAAAATTAAAATGACATGGAAGAGATCAGAGCCAATTTATGCAAACACAACTTAAAGATAAAAGAATAGCTTCAAGATTAGCAAAGTTTACTCTAGCCTGGTTGAGGATTGTGTAAAAAATGAATGAATATTTCTGAAATGGAGCTGGGGGTAGTCAATCTTGGATGTAGTTTGGGGTGATGAGAGGCACAGACGCAAATGTTGACCCTGTCCAGCTGTGCACTAGAGGGGAGAGGGCCGTTGCTCCTTGAGTCTTCCAGATCCTTAGGCACACTATGTGGTTTTTTTTTTCCAAAAAAGTTTTATTCACACACTATCCAACCCATCCAAAGTGTCCAATCAATGGCTCTCAGTATAATCATGGGCTGTACTTTCATTACAACAATCACAATATTAGTACATCTTCATAGCTCCAAAAAGAGAATCCCCAATCTCCTTATAGCCCCTTATTATTGACACTTAGCTTCGGTGTGGTGCCTTTGTTACAATTGATGGAAGAAATTAATATATTATTGTAAACTGTAGTGCATAGTTTGCATTAGGTGCCTTTCTCCCTATATACCAACCTATTATTAACACCTTGTAATTGTGGCATACATTTGTTCTAATTCATGGAAGACATTCCTGTATTTGTATTATTAACCACCTTCATCATCCACAGTAGGCTTGGCTATGTTATACAGTCCCTTGTTTCATCCTCTAGCTTTCCTTCTAGTGATATACACGACCCTAAACTTCCCCTTTCAACTGCAATCATGCACAAGATTTGGGGCTGCCATTTATGTGTGCAATAATGTGCTGCCGTCACCTCTATCCATTTCCAAATATATACAAGCAACCTTATTTAAAAATTCTGCGCAAGGTAAGCTTCAGTTCCATATTCTCTATCCTCATTCTATCTTCTCATAATCTATATTCTATATATTAACTCTATGACTTTGCTCATTATATATATTTCATATATTTATTTCATAGTGAGATCATACCATATTTTTTGTCCTTTTGTGTCTGGTTTATTTCATTCAACATAATGTCCCTCCAGGTTCATCCATGTGACATCAGGACTTCATTCCTTCTTACAACTCAATAATATTCCAATGTATGTATATACCACATTTTGTTTATCCATTCATCAGTTCATGGACACATGGTTGCTTCCACTTTTTGGCAATTGTAAATAATGCCACTATGAACATCAGTGTGCAAAGGTCTGTTCGCTTCCCTGCTTTCAGTTCTTCTGTGTATATACCTAGTAGTGGGATTGCCAGATCATATGGCAGTTCTACACTTAGCTTCCTGAGGAATGTTCGCCAAACTGTCTTCCACAGCAGCTGTACCATTTTACATTCCCACCAGCATTGAATAAGTGTTCCTTTTTCTCCACATCCTCTCCAACACTTATAGTTTTCTGTTGGTTTAATAGAAGCCATTCTAGTAGGTGTGAAATGATATCTCATTGTGGTTTTGATTCGCATTTCCTTCAGAGCATGTGTTTTGACATGGATCCATGAGATACCACTAAACATTCCATCCTTGATGCATACCACTTTCATTCCTTGCTCAAAAAAAAAGTTTCTGATACTTATTTGATTTCTCTTTAAGTATACCTGCATAGATATGATGACTGGTCAAGATGACCAGCCATTTTTCAACTTTAATTATTACAGTTTTAGTTTTAATTAATAAATCGACATACTAATTTTTGGGACTTTCATAAAATTTTTGTGCCCAGGAAAGAGTTCGCCTATTGTATGTAAATAAGATCGGATTTCTGAGTCTGCAAGGATTAAGTTCAGACCCTGGTATGTTGTTCAAGGTAATAAAAATCAATTTGGAAAGCCTTTTGGAAGACAGCTTCCTTTTATCCCCAAGTGAATGGATAGCATAATTTCATGGCACCCTGAATTTTTCTTTAAAAAACGTTATGCCTTTGAATGCTTGTGATATTCAGGGAATGATAGCAATGTAGCGAGTGATCAATCAAGTTAGAGACTTGGGAAGACAGAGATGCTTAGTGACCTCACGAAGTCTCAGGAATGGAAGATGCCTGTAGATAAGGGCACCTTTAATTAAAACTTGTGGTAGAGAAGGAGGGTTATGAATATCAGTTACACTTTATTGCAGCAGCAATAACTATAGCTTTTTTCACTGTATCTTTTGCCATACTTCCTTCCTTTTTCCTTCCTTCCTTCCACCTTTTTCGTTCTCTCTCTCTCTCGCCCTCCCTTCCCCCTTCCTTCTTCCCATCCTCCTCCTTCTTTTCTGCTCCTTCTCCTCCTCCTCCTGCATTTATTCTTTTTTTTTCTTCAATAGTAATTGTGGCTGTACACCCCTTGAGCAGGAAAGACATGCTGGAGTGGGGTGTGATTGGCTCTGTGCTCAGTAATGTATGGTCTGCACGTTTTGTTTTGAGCACCCACACAGGTATCTTTCCCCCTAGTATATTCAGATTGACTTCCATATTCTAATACCTGCACCTCTGTTCCTAACAGCTCTTTTTAAGTTAGTTCAGAAAATCACATGCCCTTTCATGTCATGCTGAGAAAAATGCTTAACCCATAATTTGGGTAGTTGACTTCTAAAGACCCCAGTTCTCTCATTCCTCAAGTGGAATAATTCTAGAGTGTGTGTTTTATGTCATCTGATAAATTCTACTGAGTTTGAAACTTCAGTTACCCACTGTGATGGGTAGCTTACTGGTGCAACTTTCTCTGTACCACTACCCCAACTCCATATATCAGTGTAATTTATACTTTCCTAATAAATGACTTTCCTTTGAATCTTTTTCTCAGCATTGCACATGGGAGAAATCATACTATGACATTACTTTAACACTCTTAGCCTTGATTTCCTCATCTCTAAAATGGGAACATTAATACCTACCTTGCATGCTTCTTCAGGAATTTGAGATAATCTGTATAGAGCATCAAGCCCAATACCTAGTGAGTAGTAGGTAACCCAGAGCATTTTAATTCTTCATCTTATTCCCCCCATAACTCACTAAGAATCAGAAGTAGCAAGTTCAGACATCTGGCAGCCTCTAAAAAGCCTTCCAGATGCATATTTTTGGATGCTGGTGTGTTTTCCTCACATATGCACTGTTAGCTAATCGGACATTGTTTCTGTTACTCTCAAGGAAGTGTCAAGGTCTCTAACACTTCAATTACTCCCACGCCAGTATCAGGCTTTACCGTAATATATGTGTATGTTGCATCTTTTGTTCAGGACTACAAGTATCACTCTACTTATTTTGAGATGAAAGTGTGAAAGATCTCGACCAGAACCAGAAGACCCGCTCCCGAATCTGTGTGTGTATTATTACATTCATGACTTTACACATGTCAGTTTTATAATATGAATGGAGATGTAATATTTACTGGGTGGTTTATTGGGGCAGAGAATAGATAATGCCTATGGTAAGCAATACATGTATAAAAGGCTGTACAGCAACAACAAAAAACACAATATAGATTAATAATGGTCCACATTTATTTAGAAACATATAGGCAAGACTTCTTGTATCAATGTAGGCAATTGAAAGTGATCATGAAAAGAAGAGAGCAGGATTCAAGAGTTATGGGTATACTGAAAATAAAATGTGATTAAAGACTATAAATAGATTATAAAACCTATGAAAAATTATTGGAATTTGTTTTCTTAAGTTATTTAGAGGGAACAGGTGAATTTCTTGACTTCAGAGTCAAAGCTGAGGATATTACATCATGAATATAAGAACCTAGCAAAAGATCCAGAAGATTTATGGAAGAAAAGAATGAGGGTGAAGTAGTCACACTCCATCAAACTGATTCACACGCTATTAAATAAGCAGATGAATAACTCAACTGTGTTGAGAGCATGGTGGTTGTCAGCACTGTCTAGGGGTGATTTTGTCCCAGGAAGAGCAAGTCAGTTGATGGGAGGTTTGTCTGTGCAGATGGTGGTTCTTTGGCAAGTTGATCAGCACCAGGAAGGGCGGCAGCAGCTGGAAAGACAGCAAGGGCTGCAGCAGCAGCTGGGGCGGCAGCAGGTGGTCCTACAGCAGGTGGTCTGACAACAGACTGGGTGGCAGCAAGGCTGGCAGCAGCTGGACCCACAGCAGGTGTTGTGGCAGCAAGGCTGGCAGCAGCTGGTTCCACAGATATTGGCTAGGCAACCGGGCACGCAGCAGCACGTTGGTTGGTAGCAGGTTCTCGAGCAGTACACGGGGCCACTGCAAGCTGGCCGGCAGCAGGTTGTGTAGCAGCAACTGGGGCGGCAGCACGGCTGGCAGCAGCTGGAGCCACAGCAGGATGGATGGCAGCAAGGCTGGCAGCAGCTGGAGCCACAGCAGGATGGATGGCAGCAAGGCTGGCAGCAGCTGGACCCACAGCAGGTGGGCTGGCAGCAGGTGGTCCTACAACAGGTGGTCTGACAGCAAGTTGGCTGGCAGCAAGGGGAGCAGCAGCCAGACCTGTAAGAACTGGACTCACAGCAGGTGGGCTGGCAGCAGGGAGAGCAGCAGGAATGGGTCATGGTGTCAGGTGTGGAGTGGGGGGCTCCTGTTCAGAGGTATTTCCCAGAATCTGATGACTCCTTAAGCTCTTCATCTTTTATACACTGGGCCCCAATACTTCGACCAATAAGGAGGTCTTTTCTGTGTTGTTGACATTGTTCTCCATAGAATTGTGAAGGAGGAAGTTTCCCTCAAAGTGTTATGAATCTTCTGAAAATAAGTGTTTAATCATTTTCTTAATTGATGCATTTATAGAAACTTTTTTCAGTTATAGGAAAAGTGGTCACACCAACAGCATCTTTCCCGGGCAATTGTCCTCTGTCATGTGACAGTTCTACTGGCCTGGGCAGGGTCCTAGCTATGGTCCCTTAGTTCCTTTGGCTGTACTTAGATTTGCAAGTGCCCTTGGGGAGGCACCTGTTCCCAGAACGTGCTGATATGTTCCTAGTGACAAATGGATCCCTGCCTGGGTCTGTATCTGTTCACCCACAAAAATCTGCTTCAGGGCTATAAAGGTCATCTGTTTTCTCTGTAGCAACCCACTCTGCCTGGGATGTATCCTAATTCTGTCAAAGATATTTGGGTAGATGATGCTTGGCATTCTGGCTTCCACATGGCAAAGCAGAAGCAAAACAGGTGGATAGAAGTAGAAGGATTCTACACTGGGATTCAGAGAGTATTTATCAGTTTACATCTGGGGTTCTAACCATGCTAGTTTTGCCAAGGCTGTGGGTTTCCCCACGATGTGGGGCTTCAGTGATAAAACTGTGACAGTTTCTTGCAAACCAGATGAGTTTCCATTCTGGTCCTAACCTGTGTCCTGCCACTCAGTAACCTCGGGTGAAACACCTGCACCCACAACCTACACTTCTTTTGTCATGAGGGAATTAGATTAGATCGTATACCTGAGGTATCTTTGAGCTCTAACTTATTTTAAACTTCGATTATCCCAAAGATAACACACCCATGTCACTATGGCCAGGTTAAGGAACAGAATTTAACCCCAAACCCTTCAAATTATACCACTTCTCTCACTCCCAAATTAATCTCTCTGTGAACTTGCAATCCTATAGCCAAGTTTTGCCTATTTTTGAAGTTGTTTAAAGCAAACTAATATAGAATTGTCTTCTTTCTAACTATGTCATCATTGTGAGATTCATCTTTGTAGTCATTACAATTTATTCATCATCTTTTCTTTATAATTTTCCACTGGTTTAATAGAACGCTATTTATTTGTTCACTCAATAGTTGGTAGACTTGGGTTGTTTGCTGTTCAGGTATATTAAAAATCATGCTGCTAGAACATTATTCTACAGATCTTTGGTGAACATATATAAACATTACTGTTGTACTAGGCAAGCATTGCTTTGTCAAAACGATGTTTGAAACTGTCTTCTAGAAGTCTGTCCCATCTTTCATTAGATTTTTTCCAAGGTAATTTATTTTTTATTTTATCACAGATGCTATCATTTAAAATTCCACCTTAACTTGCTTCTGATGTGAAAAAATTCATTTATATGAATTGATTTTTATTCAAACTCCCTTATATTTTCTATTAGTTTATCAATAGGTTATTGCAGAAATTTAACCTGTGCAGTCATATCATCTACAAGTTACGTTAGTTTTATTCCTTTCGTTGCAGACTCTTTATCTATAATTTTTTTTTTGCTGTAGCCACAGTTTTAGTTTACTGTCTGCTAAAATGAATACCTTACAATGGGTTGGCTTAAACAATGGGAACTTATTGCCTCAAGGTTTTGACCTTAGGAGATCTCCCAAATCGGTCTTTAGCAATGGAATGCTTCCTTTCCAAAGACGGTGGCATTCTGGGTCTGGCCCTGGTCCTCGGCTTTTCTGTTACATGGCGATGCACAGGGCCATGTCTTCTCCTTCCTCCCTGGGTTCCTTTGTCTTCTGACTCCTACTTCCCCCACGGAGTTCTCTTTGTGGCCTTCTCTGTAAGAAGTCCAGTAATAGGATAAGACCCATCCTGATTCAGCTGGCCACACCTTAACTAAAAAGAACCTCATTGGAAAGTCCTGTTTACAATAGGTTCACATCCATCCACAGGCATGGGTTAAGGTTAGGACGTTTTTCTGGGGCACATAACTCCAAGGCACCACATCCACTCTTAGGACCTCCAGTACAACATTGAACTGAATGGTACAGTGGACATCTTTGTATTATTCTCAGTATTAGGGATAACTTTCAACATTTCGTTTTTTAGTATGATGCTTGCTGTCTTTTTGGTAGCCTTTAAAAAAATCAGAATCAGGTCGCTTTTTCTATTCCTGATTTCCTAAGATCTTTTATCATCAAAATGGGATGAAATTTATAAAATGCATTTTCTTTGCTTAATGAGACTCATTTGAAGTGAACGTGATGAAAAAAATTGGTTAATGTTCAAACGACAAATGAACCATGCATTTTAGAAAATAATCAGATGTGGTTATGATCATGTGTGTATGATGCTGTATTTGATTGGCTTATATTATTTGAAATACATACTCTGATTCTATCCCATGAATTTTGATATTTATTCTTCTCATTATCAATCAGTTCTGTTCATTTCTTATATTCCACATTGATATGTCATCTAAGTCAGTACTTTCTTCTTGGCCATATTTCTTCTATGGCCATATTTCTTCTATGATTTCCCCATCTATTGTGGATTTAATTTTTCTACAAGTTTATACCAAATACAAGCGTGATTATTTTCAATGCCTTATTGTTTCATTTGCTAATAACTTCCCTTCTAAATTTTAGGGAACTTACTTGGCTTATATTAAAAATCATTTCCATAAGAGGAAGAAAGAATTTAAAGGATCTGGTATTTTTTTTTAAACAGGAAATTTGATGGGGTTTTGAGGTAGAGTCCAGAATATGGTTACCTCCACTAGAACCATGAAGATAAGTTGTCAGAGTCTATGAATCATTCCTTCATGTGAGAAACCTAACACCCATGTGAACAAGTCTGCATAGTCTCTGTGATGCATCATGAGGTACTTGTTAGGTTTTACCTCTCAAGCCTTCATTAAGTTCCAGAGTGGAGGCTCTCAGGCTGGGTACCCCTGAGTATTTTGCACCTCCAGAGTTGAGGGTAAGAAGATATTAGAATTTGGTGCAATTAGTCCACACGTGCATCTTGATAAGTTATATCATATCAGAACTTGTGAAACTAAATATCTCCTTGTCTTTCATACTAGTGGTAAAATTTGTTTACTTTTCCACGTACATGAGAATCATTTAATTTATCCTCCTGTTCTTACCCTTTTCTTTCATGTTCTCTAGATGAGTTAACTGTAACTATGGCAACATTCCCCATTCTCCCATGACTCAGTTTGACTTTGATGTTACTGTTGGTATTGATGTTTCTGAAGGTGCTATTGTGCCCCATAGAATGAACTAGCAGTGCTGTTGTAGAGTGTGGGCTCAAGGGCAACTGTTTTCTTTTACACAGGTGCACTAGAGCAGCCCAAGGCTTACCTTCTGATGCATGTGCTTCGGCGGGAATCCCATGGAAAAGCTGGTTGCCAAATTTCTGAGTTTTTGTTTTCTACTTCGAACAGAGGCAACAAAGTCCAGATCAATTTTCTGAAATTAATACTTGTTAATTTCTATAACAATATTATATTTTTTCCAGAGCTCCTAAATGTGGAATTGTCTTTATTACTCAATTCAAACCATAGACAGAGGAAACTATTTCATTTCTAGTAGCATGAGCACAGCTCACTGAAGGGAACATGGAAAAATTGTGAGTAGTGGATCACACATTACAAAGTGATATAATCAGATTATCTCCAATAAACAAACATATAAAACTTGAGGTCCAATGCAACTTTCTAAAGACAGATCTACCCCACTGAGTTTTACAGTTAGTCTTTGAAAGTATGAGATTGGGGAACAAATCCTTGGTGGCTTAAAAATATAATTAGACTTTTATCACATGTGGTATCATAATTCATTCTTAAATGTTATGTTATCAATGAATTCAATGAAAATTTACACTGATACTCTGATATATCAAATTTGGGACTATGAAAGTGCCACAGAAACTGAAAACAAGAGAGATAAGATTGCCCTTGGAATGTGGAACTTAGAAATGGCATGAAAAGAGAAAATTTAGGTATGGTCACCTTTAAGAAAAGAATGGCTTCATGACTGGCAAAAATTTACTCTACATGTGGTGGAGGATTTGTAAAAAATGAATGTGTATATCTTAAGTGGAGTTGGGGGTAATTAGGAATGGAAGATACTGTAGGTAAGGACATCCTGGTTATGACTGACTCACAGAAGCTGAATGCAATCTGCCAAGTGGTTTTAGTTGATGCATAGATGCCCCCAGTGATGTGACTTCCAATCATAGCCCATCTATTGGTCTCTTTCTGCTTTCATTTATTTCTTCCCCTTTGAGGACATAAGAGCCAAAGCATATATCTCTGGGGCTTGGAAATCAGAATCCAAGTTGTTGCATATTCACCTCCCTGTTCTGCCGCTCATTGGCAGGAATCCTTGGGAAAATTTCTTAATATATTCAAGCCCTTTTTATAGTCGATTTATTTTATAAAATTTTAGCTTCCATCTGTTCATTTATCCTAACTGTTGTACATAGAAATTGCATCCATGGAGTTAATCAGGAAGTTATTTCTCTTATTTTTTTTTTTTTCCTCTCTACGATGTCATACTGGAAACTGAAACCTGGTTTATGGTCCCCACTCCCAGGGGAGTAGAGTTTCTTTTCATGCTTTTCCCCAGCAAACCTAATAAGGGCCAGGATCTTGGGCATCTTGTTTATTTCTGTATCCCCCACATGAACACAGTAACTGGTCCACAGTAGGGGCACAGTACCTAGTTATTGAAAGAAAAGGGTCTTTTTAATTTACAAATATAAACCTCTTAGTTTTCATTATTTGTCCCCAAACTCTGATAATTGACAGGAAAATGAGCCCAAATGGGAAAACATCCAAGTTATTTGCTTTCATGTGCAAAACTTGTTGGCCATAGAGGTGTCTCTGTGTCTTCTGATGACATCACAAATAAAACAGTGCAGGAGAAACAGACTGGTTTTTAGAAGACAGTCAAGCTGCTTACAAGCTGTGCAGCTGTGCAAGTTGGTACGTGTTGGTTTACCTCCATGAGATCCATTTAATCTGCTTTACGATGGGTACGATAAGATCTCCCTTTCTAGGTGCTCAGTAAGTATTAATGAATCATTTCAAGGTCGTCCTTTGCTATGAAGCACCTGGAGTGCTGGTGGGTAGTAAGTTAGAGACCTTGGCAGGCTCTGCAGAGAACTGGAGATGAAGGTCAAGAGGATGACACTTCTCACCTTTATTAACTTGACCCAGGGCCACCCTGGTCCTGCCAACCTGCTCTTCCTCCTAGAGGCAGCACCAACCCTCAAAAGTCCAAATGCTTGAGTGTGCTCTTTATTGCTCAGGTTCTTCCAGCTTCCCCCTCCTTTACTATCACCATTATAACCTGTCATAGATTCTGGTGGGGCCCAGTTTTCTCCTCATTTCTTGTTCTCATGTTCCTTTCCTGTATGCACAGAAAAGTGCCCGATGTGTGAAAGTGTCAAGATTTCCACTGCTAGAGAAGCCAGAGACAGGCAATGTGCACATCCTCCAGGTGTACAGATATCAGTGTTGTTTCCACTTGCAGTAAGAATTAAATGGACAGCACCCCCGAGTTAGACTAAGAAGACCCAGATACTGGACCTGTGGACATTAAGCAATTAATTTTCTCATATATACAAAGATTATTGCAAAAGACACTCTTGGCTCTGACAACCTTGGTAGGTTATTGTGAGACTAGGAATGGAGGATAGAGGTGAAATGTGGTTTTGAATTATGTCAGCTCTTATAAAGGCAATGCTGCAGGAAAAAAAAAATAAAATGTGGGGAAAGATGCAAAGTAGTAAAGATTTTATTAAGAAATAAACAGGGAAGATGTCCTGTAATTAGGAAGACAATTCAAAGTGAACATAAAATGGAAAAGCAGACCACAGGAACAATGAGAACATTTAGAAATATTTATTATTTACCCTTGATGGAGAGTTTGAAGAAAAGAGCCATAAGGTTACTGTTTTGTGTATTTTTTAGGTTTTTTTTAGAGAGAAAGGGGCAAGATTAAATTTCCACGTCTGAGAACATGACTCAAGGTCAAGAACACATAAATCAGAGCAAAGAGCTCGAATACTGATCAACCAGAAAAGAGAAGAAAATCAGAAAAAAGTAGGCTGCACCTCATCAAAAAGATTCCAAGACATTTTACAAGATGACTAAGAAAACTGGATGGTGGTGAATGAAATCTGGGAAGTGACTCTATTGAAGGACCAGGTGGGAAGTGGGAATGTGGCAGGTGGTGGGTCTTCAGAAGAGGATCAACAGTAGGAAGGACAGCAGCAGCTGGGCACCCAGCAAGGGCTGCTGCAGCAGCTGGGGTTGGCAGCAGGTGGTCCTACAGCAGGTGGTCTAACAACAGCTTGGGCGGCAGCAAGGCTGGCAGCAGCTGGTTCCACAAGCTATTTGGCTAGGCAACCGGGCACACAGCAGCACGTTGGTTGGTAGCAGGTTCTTGAGCAGTACACGGGGCCACTGCAAGGCTGGCCGGCAGCAGGTTGTGTAGCAGCAACTGGGGCAGCAGCAAGGCTGGCAGCCAGCTGGAGCTACAGCAGGATGGACGGGCAGCAAGGCTGGCAGCAGCTGGAGCCCACAGCAGTTGGGCTGGCAGCAGGTGGTCCTACAACAGGTGGTCTGACAACAAACTGGGCGGCAGCAAGGCTGGCAGCAGCTGGAGCCCACAGCAGGATGGACAGGCAGCAAGGCTGGCAGCAGCTGGAGACCCACAGCAGGTGGGCTGGCAGCAGGTGGTCCTGCAGCAGGTGGTTCTGCAGCAAGTTGGCTGGCAGCAAGGGGAGCAGCAGTAGCTCATGGTGTCAGGTGTGGAGGGCGGGTTCCTGTTCAAAGGTGAGTTTCCCAGATTCTGAGAAGTCCTTCTCTTCCGGGGCTTTTATACACTGGGTCCCCAATGTGTGGACCAATGAGCAGAACTTTTCCTTGTTGTTTATGTTGTTTTCCATGGTCCATGGGGAAATGGCCCAAGGAGGAAGTTATTCCTCAGTGTTAAGAATTTTCTCAAGGTAATTGATTTGTTTGTTTTCCTAATTGATACATTTAAAAAAAGATTATTTTCCTGAAATGATCTATGCAGTCATGAAGCACTGTTAAGCCTGTTGAGATGTCACAGGTGTCAGTCTGCATGTGCTTTCCTTTGGTGAGACTTACATTGGGAAGCACCTTTGAAGAGAGGGTGATGATGATGAGTCATGGTGATGAGTTAAAGCAGGTTTGGGGAGGCTTCTGATTCTACCTGTAATGTGAAGGTAGTATAGAATTTACCCTGCTGCTGTAAACAATAATGAATACTGGGGGAAATATATAAAACAACAATTTGCAGGACAGCAATCAACTTTGGGCTACGATCCTTGAACAAGGGACACATGAGGTGAAGCCCACATGTTTTCCCAGGTTTTTTCTCTTTAGTCCACTGTTTTGTCCTTGTCAAGGGATATCTCCCTACCTCAAAGATCAAGTCATTCACAGAACTTATCTAGTAAGAGTTTTAAGATTTTCTAATTTTAGGTCATTAGTATTGCTAGATTTGCTTTTTGTACATTACATGTGGTTGGAATACAATTTTATCTGTCCCATGTGGACAATTTTTTCCAGCTTTGATTTATGAACATAGTATGCTTCATCATCGATGTGCCCTCATTTTCATCCATAATATTATTTATCTTTGTCTTCTCCCTTTTTCTTGATCACTTCTGACAGTGGAATATAAAATTTTAGTTAAAAAAATGAAAACAAATTTTGAATTTGCTGGTGTTCGCTGCTGTATCTTTGTTAATTATTTCATTAATTTACACCTTAATTAATTTATTGTTTTTTTTGGTTAATTGTACTTTTATTTTTCTAACTCATTAAGAGGAGCACTTAATTAGTTTTGAGATTTTAATCTTATCTAAGCATTTAAAGTTATGCATTTAGTTAAAGCACCAATTTTACAGCATCCCAAAGATTTGATATGTCATATTTTCATTGTCACTCAGTTAACACATTCTCTACTTTACATTATGAATTATTCAGGTTTGGTCTTCCATGTCAGTATATTGTCTACAATTTATCCCATCTTTTGTGCACTCTAATGACTATAATGCTCTACTGTTTGTTTTTGTACCTAATAATTATGCTTATTTCTCTCTGTCCCTACCATAAATTTATTTTTATTAACTCTCATTTTGGAATTATTTCTGATTTATAGAAACATTGCAGAAATATTACAAAGGATTCCTACATGCCTTCACAATGTTAGCATTTTACTATGCTTTCTTTAACATTTGATGTCTGTATAGACAATTACTGTAGGGTTTACCTGAATCATTTGAGAGTAGGTTGTAGTTGTACTCTCCATCACTCAACACCCATTTATTCCTAAGTTCTTCAGTGTGTGTTTCTTTAATCACATAGTTCTGTGATCAAAACCAAGATTTTAAAAACTAATAAAATATTATTTCTGCTTGGTTCTTATTAACATTTTCATGTACTTTTCTGTACTGCTAATAGCCTTCAATTATTCTCTTTCAATGTATTTATGAAGTTTAGTTAAAATCCAAATGAAGATTTCCTGACTTGGAAGACAAAATCCCTGAAAAATATAAATAATGTAAACATAAGAAGACTCTGAATGGTGTAGTAGAGAAGAAGGCAGACTGGCTAGGGACCTCAGGACCTGAGGAATAACATGATGTTAAGTTTCCTGGACTTTTTTTTTTTTCCTTGTATAGCCCAGGCTTTGAGCTGAAGAAGCCAGCAACCCAGAAACTCCAACAGAAGAAGAGGAAAAAAGTCCAAACAACCAAATGTAAAGTTTGGAACTGAAAGATACAATAACCAGAATAACAGTAGAATGGAAGTGACAAAGGAAAGTTTCAGTGAACTGGAAGACAGAACAATAGAAATTACCCAGCCTGAACAGCACAGAGGAAATAGACTGAAAAAAATTAACAAGTTACAGATTCTTCTTAATTGTTCATGCAATCTTCTCCAGGATAGACCATCTACTAGGCTAGAACTAAGTGAGTTCAGCAAGTTTGCAAGATAAACACAAATAATTGTATTTCTATAGACTATCAATGAACACATGGACCCAGAAATTAAAAATAATATACCATGTATAATCAGTTTCTCCCTTTCTCTCTCTAAAAAGAAATACTTGGTTGTGACTTTAACAAAACATGTACAGGACTTTTACAGCATTTATTTACAAAGTGCTGATGAAGGAAACAAAGAAGATCTCTATAAACGGAGAAACATCATGTTCGTGAACTGGAAGACTCAATATAGTAAAGACATCAATGCTTCCAAATTGATAAACGGGTTTAATAAAATTCCTATAAAAGTTAGCAAAATTTTTGTAAATAAACACAAGATTACTTTAAAGTTGGTATGTAAAAGTAAGGAACTAGAATAGCTAAAAAATTGAAAAAAGAATAATAAAATTGAAGGAGTCAGTCTACCCAATTTCAAGAATTGTAATATAGCTACAGTAATCAAGACTATGTGGTACTGAAGGAGGAATAGACATATAAATCAATGGATTATTTAGAGAATCCAGAAAGACATCCATACAAATATTTCCAACTGATTTTTCACAAAGGTGCAAAAACAATTCCATAAAGGAAAGATAGCCTTTCCAACAAAGGTACTGGTTCAACGGGACATCCAAAAGCAAAAAATGAACCTTGACCCTAGTCTTACACTTTAGACAAAAATGAATTAAAAATGGATCATGGAGTCAAATGTAAAACGTAAAACTATAAACCTTTTAGGAAAAAAAAAAAAACATAGTAGAAGACATAGGTGAAGCAGGTGGTGTGGGTGGGATGAGGTGGGTGTGGCTTACAAGTGCTACCTGAGGGGTCCTTGTGGGGATGGAAATGTTCTGTAGCTTCACTGTCTCAATGTCAATTCATGATTAAGATGTTCCATAGTTTTGCAAGATATGGTTGTAGAAACTGGGTAAAGCATACATGGGATATCTTTGTTTCAATATAAAAAGTATGCTTTAAAAATTCGATTGAAGAAGGGAAGGAAAAATATACAAATGAAATGTTCTGTAAAAAGCAGAAGAACAAAGGGGTATGGAGATTACTCGAACATCTGATCATCTCCACTATAGCAAGGGAGTTCACCTGTCAGAAGGAGGTGGGTCAGTTCTTAAATAAAAACCTAACTTCCTGTTGAATCTGATGTCACAATATCTGTAGTGGGTTATCAAGGAATGTCTAAATTTGTGCTGCTCAAGCCTTTACACTAACTAGAGAGGAACAGTAGAAATCTGTTGGTCTGAGTAGATCTTGCCAACAAATGCTTGTCATCAAGCATTTTAACGTCCTAATCTTTGCTTCCAGAAGATATTAAACATCATGGCAATTCCGTGGGCATCCCCATGGACTATTTACATAATGGCTTTGTCAGTCATCCAAATTAGACAAATTTATAAAATCATTTATATCTCTGAAAAAAATTTTACAACCATTTATCTCAGTGGGAGTCACTATATATCTCTCTTTGATTCTTTTTCCATTTTCTGCACATTTTACACATAAAGAAACTGTGAACATAGGAAGCTTCTCAATCTTCCTGTGAATCGATTGGACATTGATAAGACTTCCATTATTGGCATTTCTAAGGATTCTGCCATATGCTTTAAATGTCGGTGCTACCACAGAGTTTGGGTACAGAGACTGACTTTCCTTCTCTTTTTCAAATACATCTCAAGTAAAATCATTCTGATACCTAGCTGATTAATGTAAATGACAAAAATGAACAGAATAAAAAGATAAAATTCCATTGTGGATACTCAGGAGGCAGAGACATGAGTCAGTTCGTATCAGAAGTCAGGGAGCACTAGAGCTGCAGCGTCAAGGCTGCAGAATTTATGCTAAGTTGATTGAAGATGTTTTCTAAATAACCTGCGACTCTTAAATGGGGCTGGTGAAGCTGGTGTACCATGGCAGCTTAGCAAGAGGAGAAGCACCAATGCAGCTGTCAGCTAGGCCTGGCCAAGCACTGCAGGGGATAGAGAGAGCCGGACAAGGCACATTGAGACTTCAGATTCATTGGCAAACTATTGTGAAACATGTAGAGTAGATGCCGTTCAATATTCTTCTCCAAATGCCCTGTTCTGGTATTTTGCTCAGGGAATAAACTCCTCGTTATGATTTAACTTTTCATGCAGGTATGCTTATAGGAAAAATATGCTAGTCAAACGACCTATGAAAACTCTAGTTCCTCTTTAATAAGTTATTTATCGTGTAAATTCATCATAAATTGTACTACGGATTTTATAGGCTTGATAAAAGTGAATCTGCCCCAAGGTGGTTTAACCCTTAAAATGTAAGTCAAAAGGTCTTTTTTCCTGTTTCCTTCTTCTTGTTGAGTTTTTTGTAGTGTTATGTTGTTACACTTAGGTCCATGGCCCATTTTGAGTTGATTTTTGTATATGATGTGACGTAGAATCAAGGTTCATTTTTGTACAGGGATCTTTGATTGTTTCAGTACCATTTATTCAAAAGACTAAACTTTCTCCCTACTTATGTTGGCATCTTTCTCTAAAGTCAATGGATGATATGTGTGGATCTATTTCTGGATTCTTATTACTTTCTATTGATCCTATATGGCTATCATTTCACCAATAGCACGCAAAGTAACATTGCTATTGAAGTCATATAGTGGTGTGCTGTTCATGCAACTTGTGCAAATTGCTCTAAATCCATCGTTTATGATTTTCTCATCTCTAATATAGGGGCAAAAATAATAGCCTCTCAGGGTTGTATGAGAATGACAGTGTTGATAAAGGATGGAGCTCACTAACTAGAACATTATAGGTACTCGATCAGGGTAACACATCCCTAAGTATTCTCTCTGTTAGAAAGCTAAGTAACTAAGCAAAGAATTCCAGATTCATCTTCTAGGAAGATATCACATCTCTTGATCCCATTAACCAACCAAAACAACTTTATATCCCTTAAAAAGGTGACCCTGTCGAAACCTCTTGTTTTCATCTCAGAGCTGCATTAGACCTTGTACTACTGAGTTGCTTTGGTTGTTCTTTTTATTCAGCTTTTCATCAAAAGCTCTAGCTTCTTGGGAACTAAATGATTGCCAATCTTGACTTTGGGTAATACATCCTTCCTTCTCCTTTTCATCTTGCTCTCTCCCTTTTTTCCCTTCAACTCTGATTTTGATATCCCTTCCCTACTTTATCTTTTTCCCGTAAAGCACAAGAAACACCCTTTTATGATCCAGAGATTATGATTAAATCAAAGGCTTATATTCCGATTTCATAATTACCTCAAATCTTAGTACTTGGTACAAATTTATTTTCCTTCATAATGTTGAGGTCATGAGACCAAATTTATTCAAAGTTTGGGAGCACAGGAAAGGTGGCCCCAGTGTGTGTGCTTTTCAGGGGTGATTCTTAATCCCAATTTCTGCTGAGATGGATTAAATAATTCAAGAATACCATTTCCATGCCATCGAAGAACAGATTCCTTTAGGTGACGTTGGGGATCACTTTGTTTGTTGGGAACAGTGTGCCAGTGGTTGAACAGAAACTGTAGAAAATTCAAGGCCTCCCTTCATTGATGGGAACTCCTATAGGCAATGTCTGTTGGTCATAGAGGTGGGAAGGGTCTGGGAAGTGCTTTGTAGATAGAAAAGGATCCACAGATGAAGACTACAGTTATTTCCATTGTTAGAGAAGCAACTCAAGGTGAGCACATTCCCTGTCTTAGCTCTACTTGGAGAAAGATGCAGATAAAAGTGCATTAGGCGTGGAAGCAGGGGACCTGGGCATTGGGCTTGCTTCTGTGGTCTACTAGATGTGTGAAATTCATTTTCTCTTTCTGAAAATGGCAACAAATCTTTGCTCTGCCCAATTTGTAGGGTCATTGTGAGTCTTGAATGAGATGATAGATACAAAATTCAGTTCAAAAGGGAGGACTTACAAAAGAAGCGCTATTAAAAAGAAAAGCAGAATACATACTATTAGATCGAGGAAAATACAGATTTTATTAGAATAGACTTGCTAGGAAGACAATTCAGATATTATTAAGAGGGAAAAGCAAACACAAAACACTTTCCAATGATAAAAGCTAATAAATATTGATCATTTTAGAGAGCTAAAAATACAATCATCACATTTAATTTTTTTCTTTTTTTTTCATTAGATACAGAAAATGATGATCATGTTCCCAAGGCTGAGACCGTGAATCCAGGGCAAATTCAGATGGCGCTGACCAGCATTGAGTACAGCGATCAAGAGGAAATGAAGAATGAAATCAAGGTGAAGTAGACGGCATTCCTCAGCAGACTCACAAGCATTGCCTGAAGAAGATGCCAGCACTGTTCAATGCCAGCATGTTGTTTCTCAGGAAAGCATGGGGAGCAAGTTTATTGCAGGAGTAGGAACACTGGCAAATGGTTGAGGAAAGGTGGTCTGTTGTGGGTGGTGGGACTAGGTGAGTGCTTCAGCACCAGGAAGGGCGGCAGCAGCTGGAAAAACAGCAAGGGCTGCAGCAGCTGGGACGGCAGCAGGTGGTCCTACAGCAGGTGGTCTGACAGCAAGTTGGGCGGCAGCAAGGCTGACAGCAGCTGGTTCCACAGCTATTGGCTAGGCAACCGGGCACGCAGCAGCACGTTGGTTGGTAGCAGGTTCTCGAGCAGTACACGCAGCCACTGCAAGCTGGCCGGCAGCAGGCTGTGTAGCAGCAACTGGGGCAGCAGCAAGGCTGGCAGCAGCTGGAGCCACAGCAGGATGGACGGCAGGAAGGCTGGCAGCAGCTGGAGCCACAGCAGGTGGGCTGGCAGCAGGTGGTCCTATAACAGGTGGTCTGACAGCAAGTTGGCTGGCAGCAAGGGGAGCAGTAAGGGGAGCAGCAGCAGCTCATGGTGTCAGGTGTGGAGGGCGAGTTCCTTTTCAAAGGTGAGTTTCCCAGATTCTGAGAAATCCTTCTGTTCTGGGGCTTTTATACGCTGGACCCCCAATATGTGGACCAATGAGCAGAACCTTACTTGTTGTTTATGTTGTTTCCCATGGTCCATGGGGAAATGGCCCAAGAAGGAAGTTGTTTCTTAAGTGTTAAGTATTTTCTCAAGGTAAGTGATTTGTTTGTTTTCTTAATTGATACATAAAAATAAGACTATTTCCCCGAAATGAGATATGCAGTCATGAAATGCTTTTAAGCCTGCTGAGATGTCACAAGTGTCTGTCTGCATCTGCTTTCCCTTTGTGGGAAGCACCTTTGTAGAGAGGGTGATGGTCATGTGTAACATATATGAACTTTTGCATTATGCCCCAACTGTTTCCTTTCCCACAGGCCCTAGAGAACAGATGCTTCCATATGCCTAAGCAAATTGATAGGCCAACTTGAAAGCCTTAATTTGATTCCATACACAGCCAACCACACTGTGTCAGGGCCTCAACCCCACGTTCCTTTGTCTGAAGCTTATCAAACATTGGCTTGTCCTCTGGTCAGCGCTGACCAGCACAGCAAAGAACTTCTTTCTCTTCACGCTGCCAAGGGCGGGGTCCCCATATAAGCCCTGGTAACTTCTCCATCTTATTCTCCAGGCTGGACTTGTCCGAGTCATTCTTTGGTGTGTTGTGCCCCTCGCAGTTGGGTTGAAGGCTGCCTTATAGCACAGCCCCTGGCCTTACTGGAAACATGTTGAGTTGTGCTGCTGAGTTAAACCCAGGTTTACTAGGCTTCTGGTTCCACCTGCAATGTGGAAGCAGCATAGGATTTACCCTCCAGCTGTAAACAAAATTGAAAGCTGGGGAAACATATAAGATGAGTATTTCCAGGAGAGCAATCAGATTCGTCTATGAGTTTTCAGTGAAGGAAACACATGAGGTAAAGCCTGCATTTTCTCCAGGTGTTCCATTTTGGATGTGTTATGTCCCCCAAATGCCATGTTCTTTAATGCAATCTTGTGGGGACAGATGTATTTGTGTTGATTAGGTTGGAATCTTTGGCTTAGGTTTTTCCATGCAGATGTGACCCACCCAACTGTGCATATTACCTTTGATTAGATTATTTCCATGGAGGTGTGGCCCTTCCCATTCAGCCTGGGTCTTGATTTGTTTACTGGAACCCTATAAGAGCTCAGACAGAAGGAACTCAGTGCTGCTTCAGCTTAGAAAGACATTTTGGGGGTGGCCATTGAAAGTAGACTTTTGCTTGTCCAGAGTTTGCCTGGGAGAAACTGAGAGAACACCCCCAGATACCTAGAGAAAAACATCCTGGGAGAAGGCCATTTTGAAACCAGAACCCCAGAGCAGATGCCAGCCACTTGCCTGTGCATTCCCAGCTGGACAGTTGTTTTTCCAGACACTATCAATATTCTTCAGTGAAGCATTAACAAAACGGGATCACCAGGTTTTCCTCATTTTTTACAATTTTTGTCCATGGTCAAGAGGATATCTCCCCTAGTTGAAGATCAAAAGTAATTCGCATAACTTATCTGCTAAGACTTTTAAGGTTTTGTTTTGTATCTTTAGGTCATTAATACTCTTAGGAATTGATATTTTGTACATTAACGTATTCTTGGAATCCAATTTTAACTGTTCCATGTGGATAGTTTGTTTCTAGCTTTGAACAGGGTACATTCTTGCTTCATCCATAGTTTTATTATCTCTCTTCTCTCTTTTTCTTGATCACTCCTGACAGTGGTTTGTCAATATTTTAGTTAAAAAAATACAAAACAGTTTTTGGGGTTTTTATGTTTCTCCTGTTTCTTTATTAATGATTTTATTAATATACCCTTTAGTTAATTTATGATTTCCTGGCTAATTTAGTTTGTATTTTTCTAACTCATGAAAATGGGTTTTAGTTAACTAATTTTTAGATTTCATTCTAATCAAAGTATTTAAGTCTATAAATGTAGGTATAGTACCAATTTTACAGTATTCCAAAATTTCGATAAGTAATATTTTCATTGTCATTCAGTTAACACATTCTGTGGTTCAGGCTATGAATTTTTCAGGTTTGGTCTTCCATGTCAGTGTATCTTCTACAATTTATCCTATCTAGTGTGCAATCTAATGACTATATGCCCCACTCTGTTTTCTAACTAATATTATGCCTCATATACTCTGCCGCTACTTTCAGTTTATTTTTTTAAGTCTTCATTTTGGAAATATTTCAGAGTTATAGAAAAATTGCAAAATATTTCAATGAATTCCGATATATCTCACACTTTATAAAAATTAAATTAAAAATGGATCATGAACTTAAATGCAAAATGTAAAAGTATAAAACTTTTAGAAAGAAACCGTAGTAGGAGACATAGGTGAAGCAGGCGGTGTGGGTGGGAAGGAGGTGGGTGTGGCTCACAAGGGCTTCCTGAGGGATCCTGGTGGTGATGGAAATGTTCCGTATCTTCACTGTATCATTGTCAATGTATAGTTGTGATGTTCCATAGTTTTGAATATTTTGTTTTTTGGAAACTGGGTAAAGGTTAAATTGGTTATCTCTTTTTCAAAATAAAAAAAAAATTTACTTTGAAATTCTGGTGGAGGGAAGGAGGAAAAGTTTAAAAATGCCATCTGTCTATAAAACACAAAAGTATTAGAGGGTTTTGAGATTAGTCAAACATTTGGTCACCTCCACCATAGCCTTGGAGATCATCCATCACTGGGATGTGAGTCACTTCTTAAATAAAAGCCTAGCTTGCTGTTGAATGTGGAGTCACAGTATCTGTACTGCATTTCCAAGGAAAGTCTAAAACTTTGCCCTCAAGCCTCTATACTAACTAGAGAGGTACAATAGAAATCTGTCAGACTGGGTAGATCTGGTCACTAATTTGTGAAGCATTCAACATCTTGGTCGTTGTTTCCAGAGGATATTAAAACATCCTGCCAGATTCATGGGCAGCCGCATGGATAATTTACATAATGGCTTCGTCAGTCTTTCAAATTTGACAAATTTATAAAATCATGTATATCACTGAAAAAAAATTTACACTTGTATATCTCAGTGGAAGTTACTGTACATCTCCCTTGGATTCTTTTTTCACCTTTCCACTTTTCCACATAAGGAAATTCTGAAGATAGTAATCTTCTCAATCCTCCTTTGAATCAATTTGACTTTGATAGGACTTCCTTTGTTGGCATTGTTTTTAGGATTCTATCATACACCTCAAATGTCGGTGCTACCACAGAGTTTGGGTACAGAGACTGACATTCCTTCTCTTTTTTAAATACATCTCAAGTAAAATCATTCTGATACCTAGTTGATTAATGTAATGACAAAAATGAACAGAATAAAAATATAGAATTCCATTGTGGATACTCAGGAGGCAGAGACATGAGTCAGTTCGTATCAGAAGTCAGGGATCACTAGAGCTGCAGCGTCAAGGCTGCAGAATTTACGCTAAGTTGATTGAAGGTGTTTTCTAAATAACCTGCGACTCTTAAATGGGGCTGGTGAGGTTGGTGCACCATGGCAGCTTAGCAAGAGGAGGGGCACCAATGCAGCTGTCAGCCAGGCCTGGCCAAGCACTGCAGGGGATAGAGAGAGCCGGACAAGGCACATTGAGACTTCAGATTCATTGGCAAACTATTGTGAAACATGTAGAGTAGATGCCGTTCAATATTCTTCTCCAAATGCCCTGTTCTGGTATTTTGAACAGGGAATAAACTCCTCGTTATGATTTAACTTTTCATGCAGGTATGCTTATAGGAAAAATGTGCTAGTCAAACGACCTATGAAAACTCTAGTTCCTCTTTAATAAGTTATTTATCGTGTAAATTCATCGTAAATTGTAATACTGATTTTATAGGCTTGATAAAAGTGTATCTGCCCCAAGGTGGTTTAACCCTTAAAATGTAAGTCAAAAGGTCTTTTTTCCTGTTTCCTTCTTTAAGTTTTGTAGTTTTATGTTGTTACACTTAGGTCCATGGCCCATTTTGAGTTGATTTTTGTATATGATGTGACGTAGAATCAAGGTTCATTTTTGTACAGGGATCTTTGATTGTTTCAGTACCATTTATACAAAAGACTAAACTTTCTCCCTACTTATGTTGGCACCTTTCTCTAAAGTCAATGGATGATATGTGTGGATCTATTTCGGGATTCTTATTACTTTCTATTGATCCTATATGGCTATCATTTCACCAATAGCACGCAAAATAACATTGCTATTGAAGTCATATAATGGTGTGCTGTTCATGCAACTTGTGCAAAATTGCTCTAAATCCATCGTTTATGATTTTCTCATCTCTAATATAGGGGCAAAAATAATAGCCTCTCAGGGTTGTATGAGAATGACAGTGTTGATAAAGGATGGAGCTCACTAACTAGAACATTATAGGTACTCGATCAGGGTAACACATCCCTAAGTATTCTCTCTGTTAGAAAGCTAAGTAACTAAGCAAAGAATTCCAGATTCATCTTCTAGGAAGATATCACATCTCTTGATCCCATTAACCAACCAAAACAACTTTATATCCCTTAAAAAGGTGACCCTGTCGAAACCTCTTGTTTTCATCTCAGAGCTTCATTAGACCTTGTACTACTGAGTTGCTTTGGTTTTTCTTTTTATTCAGCTTTTCATCAAAATATCTAGCTACTTGGGAACTAAATGATTGCCAATCTTGACTTTGGGTAACACATCCTTCCTTCTCCTTTTCATCTTGCTTTCTCCCTTTTTTCCCTTCATCTCTGATTTTGATATCCCTTCCCTACTTTATCTTTTTCACGTAAAGCACAAGAAACACACTTTTATGATCCAGAGATTATGATTAAATGAAAGGCTTGTATTCCTGTCTCATAACTACCTCAAATCTTAGTACTTGGTACAAATTTACTTTCCTTCATAATGTTGAGGTCATGAGACGAAATTTATTCAAAGTTTGGGAGCACAGGAAAGGTGGCCCCAGAGTGTGTGCTTTTCAGGGGTGACTCCTAATCCCAATTTCTGCTGAGATGGATTAAATAATTCAAAAATACCATTTCCATGCCATCCAAGAACAGATTCCTTTAGGTGATGTTGGGGATCACTTTGTTTGTCGGGGACAGTGTGCCGGTGGTTGAACAGAAACCGTAGAAAATGCAAGGCCTCCCTTCGTTGATGGGAACTCCTAAAGGCAATGTCTGTTGGTCACAGAGGTGGGAAGGGGTCTGGGAAGAGCTTTGTAGATAGAAGAGGATCCACAGATGAAGACTATAGTTATTTCCATTGTTAGAGAAGCAAGTCAAGGTGAGCACATTCCCTGTCTTCGTTCTACTTGGAGAAAGATGCACATAAAAGTGCATTAGGCGTGGAAGCAGGGGACCTGGGCGTTGGGCTTGCTTCTGTGGTCTACTAGATGTGTGAAATTCATTTTCTCTTTCTGAAAATGGCAACAAATCTTTGCTCTGCCGAATTTGTAGGGTCATTGTGAGTCTTGAATGAGATGATAGATACAAAATTCAGTTCAAAAGGGAGGACTTCTAAAAGAAGCGCTATTAAAAAGAAAAGCAGAATACATACTATTAGATCGAGGAAAATACAGATTTTATTAGAATAGACCTACTAGGAAGACAATTCAGATATTATTAAGAGTGAAAAGCAAACACAAAACACTTTCCAATGATAAAAGCTAATAAATATTGATCATTTTAGATAGCTAAAAATACAATCATCACATTTAATTTTTTTCTTTTTTTTTCATTAGATACAAAAAATGATGATCATGTTCCCAAGGCTGAGACCGTGAATCCAGGGCAAATTCAGATGGCGCTGACCAGCATCTAGTACAGCGATCAAGAGGAAATGAAGAATGAAATCAAGGGTGAAGTAGTAGACGGCATTCCTCAGCAGACTCACAAGCATTGCCTGAAGAAGATGCCAGCAGTGTTCAATGCCAGCATGTTTTTCTCAGGAAAGCATGGGGAGCAAGTTTATTGCAGGAGTAGGAACACTGGCAAATGGTTGAGGAAAGGTGGTCTGTGGTGGGTGGTGGCTCTGGGTATGTGCTTCAGCAACAGGAAGGGCGGCAGCAGCTGGAAACACAGCAAGGGCTGCAGCAGCAGCTGGGGCGGCAGCAGGTGGTCCTACAGCAGGTGGTCTGACAACAGACTGGGCGGCAGCAAGGCTGGCAGCAGCTGGTTTCACAGCAGGTAGGCTGGCACCAAGGCTGGCAGCAGGTGGACCCGCAGCAGGTGTTCTGACAGCAAGGCTGGCAGCAGCTGGTTCCACAGCTATTGTCTAGGCAACCGGGCACGCAGCAGCACGTTGGTTGGCAGCAGGTTCTCGTGCAGTACACGGGGCCACTGCAAGCTGGCTGGCAGCAGGTTGTGTAGCAGCAACTGGGGCAGCAGCAAGGCTGGCAGCAGCTGGAGCCACAGCAGGATGGACGGCAGCAAGGCTGGCAGCAGGTGGTGCTATAGCAGGTGGTCTGGCAGCAGGTGGTCCTATAACAGTTGGTCTGGCAGCAAGTTGGCTGGCAGCAAGGGGAAGCAGCAAGGGGAGCAGCAGCAGCAGCACATGGTGTCAGGTGTGGAGGGCGAGTTCCTTTTCAAAGGTGAGTTTCCCAGATTCTGAGAAATCCTTCTGTTCTGGGGCTTTTATACACTGGGCCCCCAATATGTGGACCAATGAGCAGAACCTTACTTGTTGTTTATGTTGTTTTCCATGGTCCATGGGGAAATGGCCCAAGAAGGAAGTTGTTTCTTAAGTGTTAAGTATTTTCTCAAGGTAAGTGATTTGTTTGTTTTCTTAATTGATACATAAAAATAAGACTATTTCCCCGAAATGAGATATGCAGTCATGAAATGCTTTTAAGCCTGCTGAGATGTCACAAGTGTCTGTCTGCATCTGCTTTCCCTTGGTGAGACTTATATTGGGAAGCACCTTTGAAGAGAGGGTGATGGTCATGTGTAACATATATGAACTTTTGCATTATGCCCCAACTGTTTCCTTTCCCACAGGCCCTAGAGAACAGATGCTTCCATATACCTAAGCAAATTGATAGGCCAACTTGAAAGCCTTAATTTGATTCCATACACAGCCAAATACACTGTGTCTGGTCTTCAACCCCACGTCCCTTTGTCTGAAGCTTATCAAACATTGGCTTGTCCTCTGGTCAGTGCTGACCAGCACAGCAAAGAACTTCTGTCTCTTCACGCTGCCGAGGGCGGGGTCCCCATATAAGCCCTGGTAACTTCTCCATCTTATTCTCCAGGCGGACCTCGTCCGAGTCATTCTTTGGTGTGTTGTGCCCCTCGCAGTTGGGTTGAAGGCTGCCTTATAGCACAGCCCCTGGCCTTACTGGAAACATGCTGAGTCATGCTGCTGAGTTAAACCCAGGTTTACTAGGCTTCTGGTTCCACCTGCAATGTGGAAGCAGCATAGGATTTACCCTCCAGCTGTAAACAAAATTGAAAGCTGGGGAAACATATAAGATGAGTATTTCCAGGAGAGCAATCAGATTCGCCTGTGATTTTTTAGTGAAGGAAACACATGAGGTAAAGCCTGCATTTTCTCCAGGTGTGCCAGTTTGGATGTATTATGTCCCCCAAATGCCATGTTCTTTAATGCAATCTTGTGGGGACAGATGTATTCGTGTTGATTAGGTTGGAATCTTTGGATTAGGTTTTTCCATGCAGATGTGACCCACCCAACTGTGCATATTACCTTTGATTAGATTATTTCCATGGAGGTGTGGCCCTTCCCATTCAGCCTGGGTCTTGATTTGTTTACTGGAACCCTATAAGAGCTCAGACAGAAGGAACTCACTGCTGCTTCAGCTTAGACAGACATTTTGGGGATGACCATTGAAAGTAGAGTTTTGCTAGTCCAGAGTTTGCCTGGGAGAAACTAAGAAAACACCCCCAGATACCTAGAGAAAAACATCCTGGGAGAAGGCCATTTTGAAACCAGAACCCCAGAGCAGATGCCAGCCACTTGCCTGTGCATTCCCAGCTGACAGTTGTTTTCCAGACACTATCAGTATTCTTCAGTGAAGCATTAGCAGACAGGATCACCAGGTTTTCCTCATTTTTTACAATTTTTGTCCTGGTCAAGAGATATCTCCCTACTTGAAGATCAAAAGTAATTCGCATAACTTATCTGGTTAGACTTTTAAGGTTTTGTTTTTTATCTTTAGGTCATTAATACTCTTAGAATTGATATTTTGTACATTATGTATTCTTGGAATCCAATTTTAACTGTTCCATGAGGATAGTTTGTTTCTAGCTTTGATCAGGGTACATTCTTGCTTCATCCATAGTTTTATTATCTCTCTTCTCTCTTTTTCTTGATCACTCCTGACAGTGGTTTGTCAATATGTTAGTTAAAAAAATACAAAATAGTTTTTAGGGTTTTTATCTTTCTCCTGTTTCTTTATTAATTATTTTATTAATATACTCTTTAGTTAACTTACGATTTCTTGGTTAATCTAGTTTGTATTTTTCTAACTCATGAAAATGGGTTTTAGTTAACTAAGTTTTAGATTTCATTCTAATCAAAGTATTTAAGTCTATAAATGTAGGTATAGTACCAATTTTACAGCATCCCAAAATTTCAGTAAGTAATATTTTCATTGTCATTCAGTTAACACATTCTGTGCTTCACACTATGAATTTTTCAGGTTTGGTCTTCCATGTGAGTGTATCTTCTACAATTTATCCTATCTAGTGTGCAACCTAATGACTATATGCCCCACTCTGTTTTCTAACTAGTATTATGCCTCATATAATCTGCCCCTACTTTCAATTTATTTTATTAAGTCATTTTGGAATTATTTCAGAGTTATAGAAAAATTGCAAAATATTTCAAAGAATTCCCATATATCTCACACTTTATAAAAATTAAATAAAAAATGGATCATGAACTTAAATGCAAAATGTAAAAGTATAAAACTTTCAGAAAGAAACCATAGTAGGAGACATAGGTGAAGCAGGCGGTGTGGGTGGGAAGGAGGTGGGTGTGGCTCACAAGGGCTTCCTGAGGGATCCTGGTGGTGATGGAAATGTTCCGTATCTTCACTGTGTTGTTGTCAATTTATGTTTGTGATGTTCTATAGTTTTGAATATTTTGTGTTTTGGAAACCAGGTAGAGGTTAAATTGGTTATGTCTTTTTCAAAATAAAGAAAAATTACTTTAAAATTCTGATTGAAGGAAGGAGGAAAAGTTTAAAAATGCCATCTGTCTATAAAACACAAAAGTATTAGAGGGTTTTGAGATTAGTCAAACATTTGGTCACCTCCACCATAGCCTTGCAGATCATCCATCACTGGGATGTGAGTCACTTCTTAAATAAAAGCCTAACTTGCTGTTGAATGTGGAGTCACAGTATCTGTACTGCATTTCCAAGGAAAGTCTAAAACTTTGCCCTCAAGCCTCTATACTAACTAGAGAGGTACAATAGAAATCTGTCAGACTGGGTAGATCTGGTCACTAATTTGTGAAGCATTTCAACATCTTGGTCGTTGTTTCCAGAGGATATTAAAACATCCTGCCCGATTCATGGGCATCCCCATGGATAATTTATATAATGGCTTTGTCAGTCTTTCAAATTTGACAAATTTGTATAATCATTTATATCACTGAAAAAAAATTTACACTTGTATGTCTCAGTGGAAGTTACTGTACATCTCCCTTGGATTCTTTTTTCACCTTTCCACTTTTCCACATAAGAAATTTCTGAAGATAGTAATCTTCTCAGTCCTCCTTTGAATCAATTTGACTTTGATAGGACTTCCATTGTTGGCATTGTTTTTAGGAGTCTATCATACACCCTTAAATGTCGGTGCTACCACAGAGTTTGGGTACAGAGACTGACTTTCCTTCTCTTTTTCAAATACATCTCAAGTAAAATCATTCTGATACCTAGTTGATTAATGTAAATGACAAAAATGAACAGAATAAAAAGATAAAATTCCATTGTGGATACTCAAGAGGCAGAGACATGAGTCAGTTGGTATCAGAAGTCAGGGAAAACTAGAGCTGCAGCATCAAGGCTGCAGAATTTACGCTAAGTTGATTGAAGATGTTTTCTAAATAACCTGCGACTCTTAAATGGGGCTGGTGAGGTTGGGGCACCATGGCAGCTTAGCAAGAGGAGGGGCACCAATGCAGCTGTCAGCCAGGCCTGGCCAAGCACTGCAGGGGATAGAGAGAGCCGGACAAGGCACATTGAGACTTCAGATTCATTGGGAAACTATTGTGAAACATGTACAGTAGATGCCGTTCAATATTCTTCTCCAAATGCCCTGTTCTGGTATTTTGAACAGGGAATAAACTCCTCGTTATGATTTAACTTTTCACGCAGGTATGCTTATAGGAAAAATATGCTAGTCAAACGACCTATGAAAACTCTAGTTCCTCTTTAATAATTTATTTATCATGTAAATTAATCATAAATTGTAATTTGGATTTTATAGGCTTGATAAAAGTGAATGTGCCCCAAGGTGGTTTAACCCTTAAAATGTAAGTCAAAAGGCCTTTTTTCCTGTTTCCTTCTTGAAGTTTTGTAGTTTTATGTTGTTACACTTAGGTCCATGGCTTATTTATTTATTTTTTTTTTCATTTTTTATTGAGATTGTTCAGATACCATACAGTTATCCAAAGATCCAAAGTGTATAATCACTTGCCCCTGTGTACCCTCATACAGCTGTGTATCCATCACATTTAATTTTTGTTCAATTTTTAGAAACTTTTCATTACTCCAGACAAGAAATAAAGTGAAAGATGAAAAAAAAAAAATAAAAAAAGAAAAGAAAAGGAAACTCTAATCCTCCCCTATCCCTAACCAACCCCCCCTCAATTATTGACTCGTAGTATTGGTATAGTACATTTGTTACTGTTTATGAAAAAATGTTGAAATACTACTAACTGTCGTATATAGTTTTTTAACTAGGTATATAGTTCTTCCCTATATGCCCCTCTATTATTAACTTCTAATTGTATTGTCATACATTTGTTCTGGTTCATGGAAGTGATTTCTAGTATTTGTACAGTTGATCATGGACATTGCCCACCATAGGATTCAGTTTTATACATTCCCATCTTTTGACCTCCAATTTCCCTTCTGGTGACATATATGACTCTGAGCTTCCCCTTTCCACCTCATTCAGACACCATTCGGTGCTGTTAGTTATTCTCACATCTTGCTACCAACACCCCTGTTCATTTCCAAACATTTAAGTTCATCCTAATTGAACATTCTGCTCATACTAAGCACCCACTCCCCATCCTTAAGCCTCGTCCTATATCTTGGTACCTTATATTTCATGTCTATGAGTTTACATATTATAATTAGTTCCTATCAGTGAGACCCTGCAATAATTGTCCTAATGTGTCTGGCTTATTTCACTCAGTATATTGCCCTCGAGGTTTTGTCATCAACCCATTTTTTTTTTTTAATATGGTTTTGTTCACTCACCATACATTCCATCCCAAGTAAATAATCGATGGTTTTCTGCTTGGTCATACATTTATGTGTTCACTACCTTCACCATTGTCTATATAAGAGCATCTAAATTTCTTCCACAAGGCAGGAGGGAGAGTCAAAGAAGGTAGAAAGGCAAAAGAAAGAGGAAAAACAAAGACAGCTAGGAAGCAGCAAAAGGAAAAAATAACCTTAAATCAAAGTAGAATAAAGAATCAGACAATACCACCAATGTCAAGTGTCTAACATGCCTCCCCTATCCCCCCCTCTTATCTGCATTTACCTTGGTATATCACCTTTGTTACATTAAAGGAAGCATAATACAATGATTCTATTAGTTACAGTCTCTAGTTTATGCTGATTGCATCCCTCCCCCAGTGCCTCCCCATTTTTAACACCTTGCAAGGTTGACATTTGCTTGTTCTCCCTCGTAAAAGAACATATTTGTACATTTTATCACACTTGTTGAATACTCTAGATTTCACCAGGTTACACAGTCCCAGTCTTTATCTTTCCTCCTTTCTTGTGGTGTCTCACATGCTCCCCACCTTCCTGTCCCAACCGTATTCATAGTTATCTTTGTCCAGTGTACTTACATTGTTGTGCTACCATCTCCCCAAATTGTGTTCCAAACCACGCACTCCTGTCTTCTATCACCGTGTAGTGCTCCCTTTAGTATTTCCTGTATGGCAGGTGTCTTGTTCACAAAGTCTCTCATTGTCTGTTTGTCAGAAAATATTTTGAGCTCTCCCTCATATTTGAAGGACAGCTTTGCTGGATACAGGATTCTTGATTGGCGGTTTTTCTCTTTCAGTATCATAAATATATTACACCACTTCCTTCTTGCCTCCATGGTTTCTGCTGAGAAATCCGCACATAGTCTTGTTAAGCTTCCTTTGTATGTAATGGATCGCTTTTCTCTTGCTGCTTTCAGGATTCTCTCTTTGTCTTTGACATTTGATAATCTGATTATTAAGTGTCTTGGCGTAGGTCTATTCATATTCTCTTCTGTTTGGAGTACGCTGGCTTCTTGGATCTGTAATTTTATGTCTTTCATAAGAGATGGGAAATTTTCATTAATTATTTCCTCTATTATGCTTCTGCCCCCTTTCCCTCTCTTCTCCTTCTGGGGCACACCAATTGATACGTACATTAGTGTACTTTGTTTCATTCCTTGAGTTTCCTGGAGACGTTGCTCATATTTTTTCATTCTGTTTCTCCCTTTCTGCTTCTTTGTGTGTAGGCTTTCAGGTTTTTTGTTCTCCAGTTTCCTGAGTGTTTTTCTTCTGCCTCTTGAGATCTGCTGTTGTATGTTTCCATTGTGTCTTTCATCTCTTGTGTTGTGCCTTTCATTTCCATAGATTCTACTAGTTGTTTTTTTGACTTTTTGATTGTTCTGCCGTATACATGCCCAGTGCTTCCTTTAGCAGCCTCTATGTCTTTTTGCAATATCTTCTCCTAAACTTTTTGAATTGATTTAGCATTAGTTGTTTAAATTCCTGTATCTCAGTTGAAGGGGTACATTTTGTTCCTTTGACTGGGCCATAAGTTTGTTTTTTCTTAGTGTAGGTTGTAATTTTCTGTTTGTCTAGGCATGGTTTCCTTGGTTATCCATATCAGGTTTTCCCAGACCAGAACAGGCTCAGGTTCCCAGAGGGAAGAAATATTCAGTATCTGGTTTCCCTGCAGGTGTGTCTTAGAAAATTGCTCCAGCCCTTTGATGCCTCAGGGTCACTGTGCTTTTCTGTCCCAGCAGGTGACGCCTGTTAGCCTATAATTCTTGACTGGTGTGAGGAGGTTGTGGCCGTGTTCCCCCAGGCTCTGGGGTCTGGTTGTGAATGGAAAGGGCCCCACCCCTTTCCTCCTAGAGAGAGATAGACGCTCCCAGGTGGAGGTCATTAGCATTTCAATGGTCTTGCTCTCTCTGCCTTGTGGCTGTCTCCACCCTTCTCCGCTTCACAGCCCTGGAAACTGAAAATGACTGGGGGCTTTCTCCACTGAGCCGAAAAAGAAACAGATAGTCCCCTTCAGACCCAGTCCAAGGCGACCCTCCGGCTCTCCCAGGTCAGTTCGTCACCCAAAGCCTCTGTCTGTTTTTTGTGGCTGCGTACCTGTAGTGAGCAGTTTCACACTCGCTACTTAAAACCCCAGTTGGAGCTCAGCTGAGCTATATTCGCTTGCTGGGAGAGAGCTTCTCTCCGGCACCACGAGGCTTTGCAGCTCGGGCTATGGGGAAGGGGGTCCCACGACTTGGTTCCGCAGGTTTTACTTTACATATTTTATGCTGTGTTCTCGGGCATTCCTCCCAATTCAGGTTGGTGTATGATGAGTGGATGGTCTCGTTTGTCCCCCTGCAGTTATTCTGGATTATTTACTAGTTGTTTCTGGTTTCTTGTAGTTGTTCCAGGGGGACTACTTAGCTTCCACTCTTCTCTATGCCGCCATCTTCCCTACTCTCCATGGCCCATTTTGAGTTGATTTTGGTATATGATGTTACGTAGAATCAAGATTCATTTTTGTACAGGGATCTTTGATTGTTTCAGTACCATTTATTCTAAAGACTAAACTTTCTCCCTACTTATGTTGGTACCTTTCTCTAAAGTCAATGGATGATATGTGTGGATCTATTTCTGGATTCTTATTACTTTCCATTGATCCTATATGGCTATCATTTCACCAATAGCATGCAAAATAACATTGGTATTGAAGTCATATAATGGTGTGCTGTTCATGCAACTTGTGCAAATTGCTCTACATCCATCATTTATGATTTTCTCAGCTCTAATATAGGGGCAATAATAATAGACTCTCAGGATTCTATGAGAATGACAGTGTCGATAAAGGGTGGAGCTCACTAACTAGAACATAATAGGTACTCAATCAGGGTAACTCATCCCTAAGTATTCTCTCTGTTAGAAAGCTCAGTAACTAAGCAAAGAATTCCAGATACATCTTGTAGGAAGATATCACATCTCTTGATCCCATTAACCAACCAAAACAACTTTATATCCCTTAAAAAGGTGACCCTGTCGAAACCTCTTGTTTTCATCTCAGAGCTGCACTAGACTTTGTACTACTGAGGTGCTTTGGTTGTTCTTTTTATTCAGCTTTTCTTCAAAAGATGTAGCTACTTGGGAACTAAACGATTGCCAATCTTGACTTTTGGTAATACATCCTTCCTTCTCCTTTTCATCTTGCTTTCTCCCTTTTTTCCCTTCAACTCTGATTTTGATATTCCTTCCCTACTTTATCTTTTTCACGTAAAGCACAAGAAACACCCTTTTATGACACAGAGATTATGATTAAATCAAAGGCTTATATTCCTACCTCATAACTACCTCAAATCTTAGTACTTTGTACAAATTTACTTTCCTTCATAATGTTGAGGCCATGAGACCAAATTTATTCAAAGTTTGGGAGCACAGAAATGGTGGCCCCAGTGTGTGCTTTTCAGGGGTGATTCTTAATCCCCATTTCTGCTGAGATGAATTAAATAATTCAAGAATACCATTTACATGCCATCAAAGAACAGATTCCTTTAGGTGACGTTGGGGATCACTTTGTTTGTCGGGGACAGTGTGCCGGTGGTTGAACAGAAACCATGGAAAATTCAAGGCCTCCCTTCGTTGATGGGAACTCCTATAGGCAATGTCTTTTGGTCATAGAGGTGGGAAGGGGTCTGGGAAGAGCTTTGTAGATAGAAAAGGATCCACAGATGAAGACTATAGTTATTTCCATTGTTAGAGAAGCAAGTCAAGGTGAGCACATTCCCTGTCTTCGTTCTACTTGGAGAAAGATGCAAATAAAAGCGCATTAGGCGTGGAAGCAGGGGACCTGGGCGTTGGGCTTGCTTCTGTGGTCTACTAGATGTGTGAAATTCATTTTCTCTTTCTGAAAATGGCAACAAATCTTTGCTCTGCCCAATTTGTAGGGTCATTGGGAGTCTTGAATGAGATGATAGATACAAAATTCAGTTTAAAAGGGAGGACTTATAAAAGAAGTGCTATTAAAAAGAAAAGCAAAATACATACTATTAGATCCAGGAAAATAGATTTTATTAGAATAGACCTGCTAGGAAGACAATTCAGATGTTATTAAGAGTGAAAAGCAAACCCAAAACACTTTCCAATGATAAAAGCTAATAAATATTGATCATTTTAGAGAGCTAAAAATACAGACATCACATTTAATTTTTTCCTATTTTTTTCATTAGATACAAAAAATGATGATCGTGTTCCCAAGGCTGAGACCGTGAATCCAGGGCAAATTGAGATGGCGCTGACCAGCATTGAGTGCAGCGATCAAGAGGAAATGAGGAATGAAATCAAGGTGAAATAGATGGCATTCCTCAGCAGACTCACAAGCATTGCCTGAAGAAGATGCCAGCACTGTTCAATGCCAGCGTGTTGTTTCTCAGGAAAGCATGGGGAGCAAGTTTATTGCAGGAGTAGGAACATTGGCAAATGGTTGAGCAAAGGTGGTCTGTGGTAGGTGGTGGGACTAGGTGAGTGCTTCAGCACCAGGAAGGGTGGCATCAGCTGGAAAGACAGCAAGGGCTGCAGCAGCAGGTGGGGCGGCAGCAGGTGGTCCTACAGCAGGTTGTCTGACAACAGACTGGGCGGCAGCAAGGCTGGCAGCAACTGGTTCCACAGCAGATGTTCTGACAGCAAGGCTGGCAGCAGCTGGACCCACAGCAGGTGTTCTGGCAGCAAGGCTGGCAGCAGCTGGTTCCACAGCTGTTGGCTAGGCAACCAGGCACGCAGCAGCACGTTGGTTGGTAGCAGGTTCTCATGCAGTACACAGGGCCACTGCAAGCTGGCCGGCAGCAGGTTGTGTAGCAGCAACTGGGGCAGCAGCAAGGCTGGCAGCAGCTGGAGCCACAGCAGGATGGACAGTAGCAAGGCTGGCAGCAGCTGGAGCCACAGCAGGATGGAAGGCAGCAAGGCTGGCAGCAGCTGGAGCCACAGCAGGTGGGCTGGCAGCAGGTGGTCCTACAACAGGTGGTTCTGCAGCAAGTTGGCTGGCAGCACGGGGAGCAGCAAGGGGAGCAGCAACAGCTCATGGTGTCAGGTGTGGAGGGCGAGTTCCTTTTCAAAGGTGAGTTTCTCAGATTCTGAGAAATCCTTCTGTTCTGGGGCTTTTATATGCTGGACCCCCAATAAGTGGACCAATGAGCAGCACCTTACTTGTTGTTTATGTTGTTTCCCATGGTCCAAGGGGAAGTGGCCCAAGAAGGAAGTTGTTTCTTAAGTGTTCAGTATTTTCTCAAGGTAATTGATTTGTTTGTTTTCTTAATTGATACATATTTCCCTGAAATGAGATATGCAGTCATGAAATGCTTTTAAGCCTGCTGAGATGTCACAAGTGTCTGTCTACATCTGCTTTCCCTTTGTGAGACTTACATTGGGAAGCACCTTTGAAGAGAGGGTGATGGTCATGTGTGACATATGAGCTTTTGCATTATGCCCCAACTGTTTCCTTTCCCACAGGCCCTAGAGGACAGATGCTTCCATATGCCTAAGCAAATTGATAGGCCAACTTGAAAGCCTTAATTTGATTCCATACACAGCCAAACACACTGTGTCAGGGCCTCAACCCCACGTCCCTTTGTCTGAAGCTTATCAAACATTGACTTGGTCAGTGCTGACCAGCACAGCAAAGAACTTCTGTCTCTTCACGCTGCCGAGGGCGGGATCCCCATATAAGCCCTGGTAACTTCTCCATCTTATTCTCCAGGCTGTACTCGTCTGAGTCATTCTTTGGTGTGTTGTGCCCCTCGCAGTTGGGTTGAAGGCTGCCTTATAGCACATTCCTGGCCTTACTAGGAACATGCTGAGTCGTGGTGCTGAGTTAAACCTAGGTTTACTAGGCTTCTGGTTCCACCTGCAATGTGGAAGCAGCATAGGATTTACCCTCCAGCTGTAAACAAAATTGAAAGCTGGGGAAACGTATAAGACAGGTATTTCCAGGAGAGCAATCAGATTTGTCTATGATTTTTCAGTGAAGGAAACACATAAGGTAAAGCCTGCATTTTCTCCAGGTGTGCCAGTTTGGATGTATTGTGTCCCCCAAACGCCATGTTCTTTAATGCAATCTTGTGGGGACAGATGTATTCGTGTTGATTAGGTTGGAATCTTTGGCTTAGGTTTTTCCGTGGCGATGTGACCCACCCAACTGTGCATATTACCTTTGATTAGATTATTTCCATGGAGGTGTGGCCCTTCCCATTCAGCCTGGGTCTTGATTTGTTTACTGGAACCCTATAAGAGCTCAGACAGAAGAAACTCAGTGCTGCTTCAGCTTAGAGAGACATTTTGGGGATGGCCATTGAAAGTAGACTTTTGCTGGTCCAGAGTTTGCCTGGGAGAAACTAAGAGAACACCCCCAGATACCTAGGGAAAAACATCCTGGGAGAAGGCCATTTTGAAACCAGAACCCCAGAGCAGATGCAGCCACTTGCCTGTGCATTCCCAGCTGACAGATGTTTTCCAGACACTATCAGTGTTCTTCAGTGAAGCATTAGCAAACAGGAACACCAGGTTTTCCTCATTTTTTACAATTTTTGTCCTGGTCAAGAGACGTCTCCCTACTTGAAGATCAAAAGTAATTCGCATAACTTATCTGGTAAGACTTGTAAGGTTTTGTTTTTTATCTTTAGTTCATTAATACTCTTAGAATTGACATTTTGTACATTTCGTATGCTTGGAATCCAATTTTAGCCGTTCCACGTGGATAGTTTATTTCTAGCTTTGATCGGGGTACATTATTGCTTCATCCATAATTTTATTATCTCTCTTCTCTCTTTTTCTTGATCACAACTGACAATGGGTTGTGAATATGTTAGTTAAAAAAATACAAAACATTTTTTGGGGTTTTTATCTTTCTACTGTTTCTTTATTAATTATTTTATTAATATACCCTGTAGTTAATTTATGATTTCTTGGTTAATTTAGTTTGTATTTTTCTAACTCATGAAAATGGGTTTTAGTTAACTAATTTTTAGATTTCATTGTAATCAAAGTATTTAAGTCTGTAAATGTAGGTATAGTACCAATTTTACAGCATCCCAAAATTTCGACAAGTAATATTTTCATTGTCATTCGTTTAACACATTCTACGGTTCACGCTATGAATTTTTCAGGTTTGGTCTTCCATGTCAGTGTATCTTCTACAATTTATCCTGTCTAGTGTGCAATCTAATGACTATATGCCCCACTCTGTTTTCTAACTAATATTATGCCTCATATACTCTGCCCCTACTTTCAATTTATTTTATTAAGTCTTCATTTTGGAATTATTTCAGATTTATAGAAAAATTGCAAAATATTTCAAAGAATTCCGATATATCTCACACCTAATAAAAATTAAATAAAAAATGGATCATGAACTTAAATGCAAAATGTAAAAGTATAAAACTTTTAGAAAGAAACCATAGTAGGAGACATAGGTGAAGCAGGCAGTGTGGGTGGGAAGGAGGTGGGTGAATTATTCAGCTTTAGTCTTCCATGTCAGTGTATCTTGTACAATTTATCCTATCTAGTGTGCAACCTAATGACTATATGCCCCACTCTGTTTTCTAACTAATATTATGCCTCAAGATGAAGGATACAAAGAAGACATTGGGTGAACATAAGGAACAACTAAAAAATGTGAAAAAACAATTGGCAGAACTTATGGGAACGAAAGGCACAATAGAAGAGATGAAAAACACAATGGACACATACAACAACAGATTTGAAGAGTAAGAAGAAAGGATTCATGAATTGGAGAACAGGACATCTGAAATCCGACACACAAAAGAACAGATAGGGAAACGAATGGAAAAATATGAGCAGGGTCTCAGGGAATTGAATGACAACACAAAGCACGTGAATATATGTGTCGTGGGTGTCCCAGAAGGAGAAGAGAAGGGAAAAGGGGCAGAAACAAATAATAGTGGAAAATCACAGAAAATTTCCCATTTCTTATAAAAGACATAAAATTACAAATCTAAGAAGTGCAGCATACCCCAAACGGAATAGATAAAATAGACTGACTGCAAGACAGTTAATAATCAGATTGTGAAATGTCAAAGACAAAGAGAGAATTCTGAAATCAGCAAGAGAAAAGTGATCCATCATATAGAAGGGAAGCTCGACAAGGCTGTGCAGATTTCTCAGTAGAAAGTGGAAGCAAGAAGGAAGTGGTGTGATATATTAAAGATACTGAAGGAGAAAAACTGCCAACCAAGAATTCTGTATCCGGTAAATCTGTCCTTCAAATATAAGGGAGAGATTAAAATATTTACAGATAAACAGACACTGAGAGAGTTTGTGAATGAGATACCTGCTCTATAAAAAATACTAAAGGGAGCAGTACAGTCAGACAGGACAAGACAGGAGAGAGAGGTTTGGAGAAGAGTATATAAATGAAGACTATCAGTAAGGGTAAAAAGAGAGAAAGGGCAAAAAATAAAAACTAAAATGAGATATGACATATAAAATCCAAAAGACAAAACGGTAGACAGTAGACATTACATTGAGTGAAATTAGCCAGAAATAAATGGATGGATACTGTATTGTCTCACTAATATGAACCAGCATTGATGAGGGAAATTTGAGAGTTGAGAACACAGGGTATCAGGAGATAGAAAGAGGTTAGAGATCGGGCATTTGATGCTGAAGGAGTACAGATAGTTCAACAGGATTGATCGTATAGATTCAGAAATGGAATGGATGGCATAACACTGTGTGAAGGTAGTACAATATTGTAGGTACTTTGAACAAAGATGAGTGTGAGTATGGTTGAAACAGGAAAGCTAGGGGCATGTATGCCACCAGAAAGAAAGATAGAAGATAAAGAGTGGAATTATATAACTTAGCGACAGCTAGAGTGGTCAATGATGCTGATTACATGTAGAAATATAAGAATGTTTTTAAATGAGGGAGAACAAATGAAGGTCAACATTGCAAGGTGTTGAAAATTGGATGGTTTAGGGGAAAAATACAATCAACGCAAACTAGAGACTATGGTTAACATAAATATTGTATATGTTTCCATTAAGAGTAACAAAGGCAATATATCAAAGCTAAATATCTATAAGAGGGGGATATATGGGATTCTTGGTGGTGGTGGTATTGTCTGACCTACTTTGTATTTTATTTTATTTTATTTTTTCTTCTATCTTTTATTTTTTTATGCTTCATTCTTTTCTCCTCTTCCTCTTTCTCTGTGGGAGAAAAGAGGTGGCCTAAGGGTACATCAGCTGATAAACGGAATGATGGAATAATGAGCAACAGTAAGAAGGAATGAAGTTGTGACATATGCTACTAGGTAAATGGACCTTGAGGAAAGTGTGTTGAGTGAAATAAGTCAGAATCAAAAAGACAAACATTGTAATACCTCACTAATGTGGACTAAGTATAACGTGCAAACTCTAAGAATTGAATCTGAGAACGTAGGTTTACGGGGGAAAGCTTATGGTAAAGGTTCCTAGATTGTAAGCTCTTACAGCAGTCACATCTATTTGTGAGTTTTAACAGTTGTCTCTCAATTCTGAGATGCTGAGCTGTTTGTGTATAACCTGGTTGGTCCCTGGAACTTCAGGTATCTGTGTGACACCTGAGACTCAGAGCGAGTTCAGCAGCTATGAATGTCAGCCTTACCCCATACAACAAATTTTAAAGAAGCTGAAAAAGAGATCAGACTTCAATTAGAGATATGAATGAAACGGGCTTGGTTAGGACTAAGGTAAACCAGACTAAAGGGTAAAGGATGATATTGACTGTATTTTAAAACCTGAACTGTGTGAGACCAAAGGAAGAGATGTTTATTTGGTGGAAAATGTTTATTTTCTTTAGAATGCTGTATAATTTTACATGTATGGTCAGTTTATTCAAACACCATAATTACATGGAAACTTGAACAGAGTGTGAGATCTGGTTGGTTTGCATAGGTTAGCATGAAACCCTGATACATCCCAGAGTAATTTGGGCAGAAAATAAAAAGTATTTGCAAAGCCCCCTTGAGGACCAGAGGAAAAATGTGGAAATATTAAACTTCCCCACCTGGGGAATCCCTGATACTTTCGCAAGCATTGGAGACTACCGGTTTAGTAGGCAAAGCCCTCGATCTTGGTGCTTGCCCTTATGCAGCTTGTTACTGCAAAAGAGAGGCTAAGCCTACCTACAATTGTACCTAAGAGTTACCCCTAGAGAACCTCTTTTGTTGCTCAGATGTGGGCTGTCTCTCTAAGCCAACTCGGCAGTTAAGTTACTGCTCTCCCCTCTACATCAGACATGACTCCCAAGGGTGTAAATATCCCTGGCAAGGTGGAACATGACTCCAGAGATGAGCCTGAAACCGGCATCATGGGAATGAGAAAACCTTCTTGGACCAAAAAGGGAAAGCAAAATGAAACATAATAAAGTTGCAGTGTCTGAGAGATTTCAAATGGAATGAAGAAGACATTCTGGAGGTTATTCTTATGCATTATATGGATATCCCTTTTTTTGTTTTTAGTGTATTAGAGTAGCTAGAAGGAAATACCTGAGACTGTTGAACTGCAATCCGGTGGCCTTGATTCTTGAAGACGATCGTATAACCATGTAGCTTACATGGTGTGACTGTGTGATTGTGAAGACCTTGTGGCTCACACTGTCTTCATCCAGTGTATGGACAGATGAGTAGAAAAATGGGGAAAAAAAGTAAATGAATAATAGCGGAAGGGAAGGGGTATGAGACGCTTTGGGACTTCTTTTTTACTTTTATTTTTATTCTTATTTTTATTTTTATTTTTTAGAGTAACGAAAATGTTGAAAAAGTTGATTGTGGTGATGAATGCACAACTGTATGATGATACTGTGAACATTGATTGTACACTTTGGATGATTGTATAGTATGTGCATATATCTCAATAAAATTGCATTAAAAAAAAGAAGTCAGGAATCAGAAGAGATGCAGCATCAGGGCTGCGGAATTTACGCTAAGTTGATTGAAGGTGTTTGTTAAAGAACCTGCGACTCTTAAATGGGGCTGGTGGGGTTGGTGCACCATGGCAGCTTAGAAAGAGGAGGGGCACCAATGCAGCTGTCAGCAAGGCCTGGCCAAGCAGTGCAGGGGATAGAGAGAGCCAGACAAGACACCTTGAGCCTTCAGATTTGTTGGCAAATCTATTTTGAAACGTATACATTAGATGCCATTAAATATTCTTCTCAAATGTCCTGTTCTGATAACCTTCTGGTTATGATTTAGCTTTTCATGCAGATACTCTTATAGGAACAGTATGTTTGTCTAAATGACCTATGAAAACTCTAGTTCCTCTCTAAGTTATTTCTCATGTAAATTAATTATAAATTGTTAATACTGATTTTATGGGCTTGGTAAAAGTGGGTCCGCCCCGAGGTGGTTTCACCCTTAAAATTTCAGTCAAAGGGCTTTTTTCCTAGGTTTCCTTCTTGAAGTTGTGTAGTTTTTTACACTTAGGTCCATGGTCTATATTGAGTTGATTTTGTATATGATGTAAAGCATGAGTCAAGGTTAATTTTTTTGCACAGGGATGTTTAATTGTTTCAGCGCCATTTGTTTAAAAGACGAACATTTCTCACTACTTATCTTGACATCTTTGTCTAAAATCAATGGGTAATATATGTGTGGATCTATTTCTGGAGTCTCAAGAATGTTGTTCCATTGACCTTGACAGATGTTATTTCACAATAGCACACAAATTAACCTTGCTATTGAAGCCAAATAATGGTGTGCTTCATGCAACTTGTGCAAGTTACTCTACCTCCCTCATTTATGATTTCATCAGCTCTAATATAGGAGAAATAATAAGAGCCTCTCAGGATTGTATGAGAATGAGATTGTCGATAAAGGATCCAGCTCAGTACTTAATGCATAGTAGCTACTCATTAAATCACAGTAACTCATTCCAAAGTATTCCCTCTGTTGCAAAGCCAAGTTACTAAGCAAAGAATTCCAGAGACAACCTCTAGGAAGATAACACATCTCTTGCCTCTTAAGGTGATGCTGTCAAACCTCTTGTTTTCGTCTCAGAGCGGCATTAGACTTTGTGCAACTAAGTGCTTTGGCTGTTCTTTTTATTCAGCTTTTCGTCAAAAGGTCCAGCTGCCCACCACTTGGGAACCCACCTAATGCCAATCTTCACTTTGGTTAGTACATCCTTCCTCCTCCTTTACAGATTCCTACCCATTCTCGTTTTCCCAGTAAACTCGGATTTTAGTATCCCTAGCTGCTTTATCTTTTTCACACAAAGTGAAAGAAGCACCCTTTTATGATCCAGAGATTAAGATTAGATCAAAGGGTTATATTCCTATTTCATAGCTACCTCAAATCTTAGGACTCGGTACAAGTTTATTTTCCTTTATAATGTTTATGGCATGAGACAAACTTTATTCAAAGTTTGGGAGCACAAGAAAGGTGGCCCCAGAGTGTGTGCTTTTCAGGGGTGATTCTTAATCCCAATTCCTGCTGAGATGAATTAAATGATACCAAAATACCATTTCCATGCCATCAAAGAACAGATTCCTTCAGGTGAGGGTGGGGCTTGCTTTGTTCGTTGGTGCCAGAACGCGCCAGTGGTTGACCAGAAACCTTAAAATATTCAAGGCCTCCCGTCGTTGATGGGAACTGCTAAAGGCAGTGTCTGTCGGTCGTAGAGGTGGAAACGGTAACTGGGAAGAGCTTTGCAGATAGAAAAGTGTTCCACAGATGGAGCATAGTTATTTCGATTGTTAGAGAAGCAACTCAAAGTCAGCACATTCCCTGTGTCCTGTTCCCTGTGTTAGTTCTACTTGGAGAAAGATGCAAATAAAAGCACATTAAGCCCGGAAGCAGGGGACCTGGGCATTGTGACTGCTGCTATCATTTATTAGATGTGTGAATTTCATTTTCTCATTCTGAAAATGGCAACTAAATCTTTGCTCTGCCCAACATGTAGGGTCATTGTGAGTCTTGAATGAGATAATAGATACAAAATTCAGGTCAAAAGGGAGGCCTTATAAAGGAAGTGCTATTAAAAAAAAAAGCAAAATACATAAAATGAGATCCGAAAATACAGATTTTATTACAATAGACCAGCTAGGGAAGACAATTCAGATATCATCAAGAGTGAAAAACAAATACGAAACACTTTCCAATGAAAAAAAGCTAATCAGTATTGATCATTTCGAGAGCTAAATACACAATCATAAGATTTAAATTTTTTTTCTTTAATTAGAGACGAAAATTGATGATTGCTTTCCCAAGGCTGAGACAATGAATCCAGGGCACCTTCTGATGGTGCTGACCAGCATTCTAGAGGAAATGAAGAATGAAATCAAGGTGAAGTAGACGGCATTCCTCAGCAGACTCACAAGCATCGCCTGAAGAAGATGCCAGCAGTGTTCAATGTCAGCATGTTGTTCTCAGGAAAGCATGGGGAGCAAGTTCACTGCAGGAGTAGGAACATTGGTAAATGGTTGAGAAAAGATGGCTCATGGCGTTGGTGCGTCTGGGTGAGTGCTTTAGCAACAGGAAGGGCGGCAGCAGCTGGAAAGACAGCAAGGGCTGCAGCAGCAGCTGGGGCGGCAGCAGGTGGTCCTACAGCAGGTGGTCTGACAACAGACTGGGCGGCAGCAAGGCTGGCAGCAGCTGGACCCACAGCAGGTGTTCTGGCAGCAAGGCTGGCAGCAGCTGGTTCCACAGCTATTGGCTAGGCAACCGGGCACGCAGCAGCACGTTGGTTGGTAGCAGGTTCTTGAGCAGTACACGGGGCCACTGCAAGCTGGCCGGCAGCAGGTTGTGTAGCAGCAACTGGGGCAGCAGCAAGGCTGGCAGCAGCTGGAGCCACAGCAGGTGGGCTGGCAGCAGGTGGTCCTACAACAGGTGGTTCTGCAGCAAGTTGGCTGGCAGCAAGGGGAGCAGCAAGGGGAGCAGCAGCAGCTCATGGTGTCAGGTGTGGAGGGCAGGTTCCTGCTCAGAGGTGAGTTTCCCAGATTCTGAGAAGTCCTTCTCTTGTGGGGCTTTTATTCACTGGACCCCCAATGTTGGGACCAATGGGCAGAACTTTTCCTTGTTGTTGTTTATGTTATTTTCCATGGTCCATGGGGAAATGGCCCAAGGAGGAAGTTGGTCCTGAAGTGTTAAGAATTTTCTCAGGGTAATTGATTTATTTGTTTTCCTAATTGAAACTGAAAAATAAGAGTATTTTCCTGAAATGGTCTATGCAGTCAAGAAATACTGTTAAGCCTGTTAAGATGTCACAGGTGTCAGTCTGCATCTGCTTTCCCTTGGCAAGACTTACATTGGGAAGCACTTTGTAGAGAGGGTGATGGTGATGTGTGTAAGATATACGATCCTTTGCATTATTCCCCAACTCTTCCCTTTCCCCCTGGTTCTAGGGAATAGATGTTCCTCTATCACGAAAACAGTGCATCTTCCCTTGAGGACAATATCACGTGTTGTCGAAGCTTGATAAGCCAACTTTAAATCTGGCCATTGATTCCATACACAGCCAACCACACAGTGCCAGTTCCTCAACCCCACATCCCCGTATTCGAAGCTTATCAAACACGGGCCTGTCCTCTGGTCAGTGGTGACCAGCGTAGCAAGAGATTTCTGTCCCTCCTCCCGCTGCTGAGGACGAGGTTCCCGTTAAAGCTCCTAATAAATGCTGCATCTTATTCTCCATGCTCGACTCGTCTGAGTCACTCTTTGGTGTGTTGTGCCCCTCGCAGTTGGGTTGAAGGCTGCCTTATAGCACAGCCCCTGGCCTTACTGGAAACATGCTGAGTCATGGTGCTGAGTAAAACCCAGGTTTACTAGGTTGACTAGGCTTCTGATTCCACCTGTAACGTGGAGAAGCATAGGATTTACCCTTCAGTTGTAGACAATAACGAGGGCTGGAGAAATATATAAAACAAGTATTTACAGCACAGCAGCCAACTTGCGCTACAGTCCTTGAAAAAGGGAAACCCGCGAGGTGAAGCTCGCATTTTCCCCAGGGTTTTCTCTGTTTTCAGGATTTTTTTCCTTTCAAGGGATATCGCCGTACCTCCAGATCAAAAGTCATCCTCATAAATTATCTAGTAAGAATTTTAAGGTTTTGTTTTTTATCTTTAGGTAATTCATACTCCTAGATTGAACTTTTGTACATTGCATGTGGTTGGAATCCAATTTTTTCTGTCGCTTGTGGATAGATTGTTTCCAGGTTTGATCAATGTACATTCTAGGCTTCATCCTTCATGTTTTTATCTCTGTCTTCTCTCTTATTTTTGATCACTTCTGACAATGGGTTATCAATTTTTTACTTAAAGAAACAAAAAAGAGAGCAAATTTTGGCTTTGTTCGTCCTCTCTTTTGTATCTTTGTTAATTATTTCAGTAACTGAAACTTCAATTGTTTTATGATTTCTTGATGGATCCTTTTTAATTTTTCTAACTCATTCAGACAGGCACTTAACTAATTTTGAGGTTTTCTTCTCATCATAATAATTAAGGCTATGAATGTAGTCAAAGTACCAATTTGACAGCATCCCCAAATTTTGATATTTAGCATATTCTTTGTCATTCTTTTAACACATTCTATACCTCACATTTTATTTATTCGGGTTTGGTCTTCCATGTCACTGTATCTCCTGCTATTTTTCCCTTCCATTGTGCAGTGTAATGACTAAGTTCTACTATTTGTTTTCTAAGTAATATTTTCTAGCTAATATTGTACCTGTTCTCTCTGCCTTTAGCATAAATTTATTTTTATTAACACACCCTTTTGGAATTATTTCATACTTATCGAAAAGTTGCAATAATATTACAAAGTATTCCTGTGTATCTCATATTTTATACAAAAATGAATTAAAGTTGATCATGGTCTTAAATGTAAATTTTGAAAGCATGAAACTGTTAAAGAAAAACAGCGCATTAGAAGACATAGGTGAAGCAGATGGTGTGGGAGGAAGGAGGTAGGTGTGTCTCACAAAGTCTACCTGAGGGATCCTTCTGAGAATGGAAATGTTCTATATCTTGACTGTATCAATGTCAATTTCTGGTTGTGATATTCTATAGTTTTGCAAGATAGGCTTGTTGGGTATTGTGTAGAGGATACAGGGGATAGATGTGTTTCAAAATAAAAATTTTCTTTAAAAATCCGACTGAAGGAAGGAAGGCAGGTTATATCTCCTTTTCTTTTTTCTGCATTTTCTCCACATTTTACAGACAAGGGAAGTCTGAACATAGCAAACTTCTCAATCCTCCTGTGCATCAATTTGTCATTGATAGGAGTACCAGGATTGGCATTTGTATGGAACTGGCATACGCCTTAAACTATTGGTGCTATCCCAGATTTCAGGTCCACAGACTGACATTCCTTCCTATTTAAATACAACTCAAGTGAAATTGTTGTGATACATATGCCATGTGCAAAGAATTCGGAGTAGACATTCTCTAGTAGAAAAGGAGGGGAGCATTGTTACGTACCTTCTATAGAGCCAAAGAAGATGAAGAAGGGTTTCCTGAAAGTATTACTTTGTCTTTCCCATAATACTATATTTTAAGAGGACAGAAACTTGGAATTATCTTTTATGTTCAGCTGTTGTCATAGGAAGAGGAAATTGCTGCAGGCCATGCCTCCCCCGTCACCACTCACGGTGGGAGTCCTGCTTGGGATGGATGGGTCCCGTACAAGCTGATGATGTCATATTATTACCTAATGAATGTAAAGGGCCAGTGTCCGTTCCTGAGGACAGACATGTATGGTTGAGTGTTAAATATTTGGAAGAAAGAGAATGGGATGAAACCCTGAGTCTCCTAAAATATAATTTGATTTCTATGCACGAAACTTCAAAAATAGTCCATAAATTTTATGACAAAAATCAACAGGGAAAAAACATAAATTCCCACTGTCGATGCTCATGTGCAGAGACATGAGTGAGTTTGTATCAGAAGTCAGGGAGCACTAGAGGTGCCGCGTCAAAGCTGCGGAATTTACACTACGTTGATTGAAGGTGTTTTCTAAATAACCTGCGACTCTTAAATGGGGCTGGTGAGGCTGGTGCACTGTGGCAGCTTAGAAAGACGAGGGGCACCAATGCAGCTGTCAGCGAGGCCTGGCCAAGCACTGCAGGGGATAGAGAGAGCCAGACAAGGCACTTTGAGTCTTGAGATTCATTGGCAAACTATTGTGAAACGTGTGCATTAGATGCCATGCAAAATTCTTCTCCGAATGCCCTGTTCTGATACTTTGGTTATGATTTAACTTTTCATGCATTTATGCATATAGGAAAAATATACTGGTCAAAATGACCTATGAAAATTGTAGTTCCTCTTTACGTTATTTCTTGTGTAAATTAATAATAAATTTGCATACTTATTTTTTGGGCTTGATTACAGTGAGTCTACCCCAAGGTGGTTTCACCCTTAAAATGTAAGCCAAAATGCATTTTGCCTGTTTCCTTTTTGAAGTTCTGTAGTGTTACATTTTTACGCTTAGCTCCTGATCCTCTTTGACTTGATTTCTGTATATGATGTGAAACATGAGTCAAGGTTCATTTTTTTGCACAGGGGTGTCATTTGGTCAAAAGACTAAACTTTCTGACTACTCATCTTGGCACCTTTGTCTAAGATCAATGGGTAATGTTTATGTGGATCTATTTGTGGACCCTCAATTATGTTCCATTTATCTATATGGCTCTCAATTCCCAAACAACACCGAAAACAGCATTGCTAGTGAAGCCATATTAAGATGTGTTATTCATGCAAGTTTGGAAATTACCTCCAACATTTATGGTTTCTTAAGATCTGATATAGAGGCAATAATACCCACCTTTCAGGAATCTTCGAGAATGGGATTGTGGATAAAGGATCCAGCTCACTACCTAGTATGGAGTAGGGACTCATTAAATCAGCGTAACTCATCCCAAAGTGTTCCCTCTGTTGGAAAACTAAGTAACTAAGCAAAGAATTCCAGATACAACCTCTAGGAAGATAATACATCTCGTGCACATCTAGTGCATTAACCAACCAAAACACCTTTGTGTCCCTTAAAAAGGTGACCCCATAAAACCCTCCTACTTTCATCTCAGAGTTGCTTTTGCCTTTGTGCCACTGAGTGTTTTGGCTATTCTTTTTTTCTTTTTATCTTTTCATTGAGTGATCCAGGTTCCCTCCACTAGGGAACCAAACTAATGTCTGTGTTGACTTTGGGTAACGCATGCTTCCTTCTCCTTTTCACATTCCTATCCATTCTCTCATTTTCCCTGTAAACTCTGGTTTTAATATCCCTTCCCTGCTTTATCTTTTTCCCATAAAGCAGAAGGACCCTTTTATGTTCCAGACATTAAGATTAGACCAAGGGTTTTTAGCCCATTTCATTGTTATCTCAGAACTCATGACTTGGTACACATTTGATTGCTTCATAATGTTGAGGTCATGAGACCAAATCTATTCAATGTTCGGGAGCCCAGGAAATGTGGCCCAACGTGTGTGTCAGTTACCGCTGAGATGAATTAAGTGATACCTGGATACCATTTCCATGCAATCAGAGAGCAGTTCTCTTTAGATGACATTGGGGCTCACTTGGTTCGTTGATGACAGAGTGCATTAGTAGCTGACCAGAACCCATAAAAGATGCAAGGCCTCCCTTTTTTGATAGGAAATCCTAAAGGCAATGTCTGTTGGTCATAGAGGAGGAAAGGGTATCTGGGAAGAGCAGTGAAGATAGAAAAGTGTTCCACAACTCAAGAGTCTAGTTATTTCCATTGTTATAAAAGCAACACAAGGTGAGTGTCCTCCCTGTGCCTTGTTACGTGTGTTAGTTCTACTTGGAGAAAGATACAAATGTTAGGCCTGGAAACAGAGGACCTGGCATTGGGATTGCTTCCATCATTTCCTAGATGTGTGAAATTCATTTTCTCATCCTTAAACTGGCAATGAAATCTTTGCTCTGCCCAATGTATAGGGCCATTTCGAGACTTGAATGAGGTAATAGATATAAAATTCAATTCAAAAGTGAGGACTTATAAAAGAAGCACTATTGAAAAAAAACAAAACCCAAAAAACATACCATCTGATGCAGGAAAATACAGATTTTATTAGAAAAGAGCACCTATGAACAAAATTGAGATATCATTATGAATGAAAACAAAACTCAAAATAATATCCATATGAAAAATGCTAACCTATTTTGATCATTGTACAGAGCTAAACACACAATCAAAAGGTTTAAAATTTTTTTTCTTTTTATTTAGAGACAAGAAATGATGATCACTTTCCCAAGGCTGAGACTGTGAATCCCGGGCAAATTCACATGGCGCTGCCCAGCACTGAGCGCAGCAATGTGGAGGAAATAAAGAAGATTCGAATCAAGGTGAAGTAGGACGGCATTCCTCAGCAGACTCGCAAGCTTTGGCTGAAGAAGATGCCAGCAGTAGTCAAAGTCACATGTTGTTTCTCAGGCAAGCATGGGGGACGAGATTTTTGCAGGAGTAGGAACTTGTAGAACGGTTGAGGATAGATGGTCTGTGGTGGGTGGTGGCTCTGGCTATGTGCTTTAGCAACAGGAAGGGCGGCAGCAGCTGGAAACACAGCAAGGGCTGCAGCAGCAGCTGGGGCGGCAGCAGGTGGTCCTACAGCAGGTGGTCTGACAGCAGACTGGGCGGCAGCAAGGCTGGCAGCAGCTGGACCCACAGCAGGATGGACGGCAGCAAGGCTGGCAGCAGCTGGACCCACAGCTATTGGTTAGGCAACCGGGCACGCAGCAGCACGTTGGTTGGTAGCAGGTTCTCGAGCAGTACACGGGGCCACTGCAAGCTGGCCGGCAGCAGGTTGTGTAGCAGCAACTGGGGTGGCAGCACGGCTGGCAGCAGCTGGACCCACAGCAGGATGGACAGCAGCAAGGCTGGCAGCAGCCTGACCCACAGCAGGTGTTCTGGCAGCAAGGGTGGCAGCAGCTGGAGCCACAGCAGGATGGACAGCAGCAAGGCTGGCAGCAGCTGGAGCCACAGCAGGTGGGCTGGCAGCAGGTGGTCCTACAACTGGTGGTTCTGCAGCAAGTTGGCTGGCAGCAAGGGGAGCAGCAAGGGGAGCAGGAACAGCACATGGTGTCAGGTGTGGAGGGGGAGTGCCTGTTCAAAGGTGAGTTTCCCAGATTCTGAGAAGTCCTCCTCTTCTGGGGCTTTTATACACTGGACCCACAATGTTGGGACCAATGAGCAGAACTTTTCTTTGTTGTTGTTTATGTTATTTTCCATGATCCATGGGGAAATGGCCCAAGGGGGAATTTGGTCCTGAAGTGCTAAGAATTTTCTCAGGGTAATTAATTTGCTTGTTTTCCTAATTGAAACCTAAAAATGAGGGTATTTTCCTGAAATGATCTGTGTAGTCCAGAAATACTGTTAAGCCTGTTAAGATGTCACAAGTGTCAGTCTGTATCTGCTTTCCCTTGGCAAGACTTACATTGGGAGGCACTTTGTAGAGAGGGTGATGGTGATGTGTGTAAGATATACGATCCTTTGCATTATTCCCCAACTCTTCCCTTTCCCACAGGTTCTAGGGAATAGATGTTCCTCTATCACGAAAACAGTGCATCTTCCCTTGAGGACAACATCACGTGTTGTCAAAGCTTGATAAGCCAACTTGAAATCCGTAGTTTGATTCCGTACACAGCCAACCACACAGTACCAGAACCTCAACCCCACATCCCTGTATTCAAAGCTCATCAAACATGGGCCTGTCCTCTGGTCAGTGCTGACCAGCTCTCCCTCCTCCCACTGCTGAGGACGAGGTCCCCGTTAAAGCCCGTAATAAATGCTGCATCTTATTCTCCAGGCTGGACTCGTCCCAGTCATTCTTTGGTGTGTTGTGCCCCTTGCAGTTGGGTTGAAGGCTGTCTTATAGCACAGCCCCTGGCCTTACTGGAAACATGCTGAGTCATGGTGCTGTGTTAACCCAGGTTTACTAGGTTGACTAGGCTTCTGATTCCACCTGTAACGTGGAGAAGCATAGGATTTGCCCTTCAGTTGTAAACAATAATGAAGGCTGTAGAAATATGTAAAACAAGTATTTGCAGCACAGCAGCCAACTTGTGCTACGATCGTTGAAAAAGGGAAAACTGCGAGGTGAAGCTCGCATTTTACCCAGGGTTTTCTCTTTTTTCAGGATTTTTTCCTGTCAAGGGTTATCGCCCTACCTCCAGATCAAAAGTCATCCTCATAAATTATCTAGTAAGAGTTTTAAGGTTTTGTTTTTTATCTTTAGGTAATTCGTGCTCCTAGATTGAACTTTTGTACATTGCATGTGGTTGGAATCCAATTTCTTCTGTCCCTTGTGGATAGATTGTTTCCAGCTTTGATCAATGTGCATTCTAGGCTTCATCCTTAAGGTTTTTATCTCTGTCTTCTCTCTTATTATTTTTTTTGAAATAAATTCATAGTTATAGGAACAGTTGCAAAAATAATACAAACCCCATACACAGAACTCCAGTGTACCCTGACACCCCCTCCCCTGATACCCCAATCCACCAACTTTAAGATGCTGTTACATCGCTATTTCTTTCCCTCCCTCCCTCCCTCCCTCCCTATCTATCATCCATCTATTGCTCTGTCTTCTGAACATATGAGAGGTAACTGCACACATCCTTGAACAAACACTATAATTCACATATGCACTTCCCATGAACAAGAACAATCTTTCATGCAATCCTATTAACCGCAGCTAAGAAGTATAAGAGATTCAATGATACAAAGCTCACATTCTTATATTTCCTTTTCCTTATGTCTCAACTGTGTTCCTTTGAGCCTCCTGTCCTCCATCCTCCGATCCCATCCAGGTTCATCCTTGGCATTCAATTGTCTTCTATTTAGACTGTCTTTTTTAATTTTTATTTTCAACTGTGGAAACATATATACAGCCTAAATCTTCCCATTCCACCCCCTCCCTAGCATTCTGTTAGTGGGATTAATCACATTTAGAATGTTGTAATGCTCTTTCCCAACATCCATTACTAGTAATTTCCCTTCACCTCAAACAGCAACCCTACCCTCATTTCTTAACTCCCCATTGCCCCTTCCCCCATTTCTCTTAACCCATGCCCTACTTTTCATCTCTATGGTCAGATTCTCTGATAATTTCTTTGTGTTTACTGTGGGGCTTAAAATTAACCTCTTAAATCCATAACAATCTTGTTTTCCTTTGATACCACCTTCACTTCAATAGGACACATAAACTATGTTCCTAAACTCCTCCATTCCCCCAGCTTTATATAGTTGTCTAAAATGACATATTTTACATTGAGTTCAATACCACTGATTTATCACTAAAGTTTGTGTATTTTATATCACATAGGAAGTTGATAGTGGAGTTACAATTCAAAAATTATTGACTTCTATGTGTATTCCATTGTGGTTGGAGAATGTGCTTTGAGTAAATTCAATTTTTTTTTTTTTAACTTCTTGAGGCTTGTTTTGTGTCCCAGCTTATGGTCCCTTCTGGAGAAAGATCCATGATCACTAGAGAAAAATGAATGTGCTTGTGATTTGGGATGTAAGATTCTATATATGTCTGTTAAAATTCTCTGTATCTCTTTCTCCTTTCTTTGTTTCTCTGTTGGTAGGGCTTCCTTTAGTATCTGAAGTAGGGCAGGTCTTTTATTGGCAAACTCTCTCAGCATTTGTTTGTGAAAAATTTAAGCTCTCCCTCAAGTTTGAAGGAGAGTTTTGCTGGATAAAGTATTCTTGGTTGGAAATTTTTCTCTCTCAGAATTTTAAATATGTCATGCCACTGCCTTCTTGCCTCCATGGTTGCCGCTGAGTAGTTACAACTTAGTCTTATGTTGTTTCCTTTGTATGTGGTGAATTGCTTTTCTCTTGCTGCTTTCCGAACTTGCTCCTTCTCTTCGGTATTTGAGAGTCTGATCAGAATATGTCTTGGAGTGGGTTTATTTGGATTTATTCTATTTGGAGTTCACTGGGCATTTATGCTCTGTGTATTTATATTGTGTATAAGGTTGGGGAAGTTTTCCCCAACAATTTCTTTGAATACTCTTTCTAGACCTTTACCCTTCTCTTCCCCTTCTGGGACACCAGTGAGTCTTAAGTTTGGACGTTTTATTTTATCTGTCGTATCCCTGAGATCCATTTTGATTTTTTTCTCCATTCTTTCTTTTGTTCTTTCATTTTCTGTTCTGTGGACTTCTAGGACACTGAGATGTTGTTCAGCTTCCTCTAATCTTGTTTTGTGAGTATCCAGTCTTTTTTATTTGGCCAACAGTTTCTTTTATTTCCATAAGATCTTCTATTTTTTTTATTTACTCTTGCAATGCCTTCTTTATGCTCTTCTAGGGTCTTCTTTATTTCACTTATATCCTGGGCCGTGGTCTTCCTTATGTCCTTTAAATCCTTTGCCATGTTTTTGTTCCTCGATTGTAGTTCTTTGATTAAATTGTGCCAAGTAGTGTGTCTCTTCTGATATTTTGATTTGGGAGTTTGGAATTGGGTTCTCCATATCATCTGGTTTTATCATATGCATTAAGATTTTCTGTTGTTTTTGGCCTCTTGGCATTTGCTTTGCTTGATAGGGTTCTTTCAAGTTGTAAAGAAAAGATACCAATCTAATTTTTCAGAACTACAAGTTGGTGGCGTGCACTTTCTCTAACTAACCAGCAGATGGCGTCTGCGAGTCACTTATGCCCCTCAAGTCAGTTCTCCTCCACCTTGTCCCCATGGTGTATGGGGAAATGATTCTTGTGGGGTTCCGTTGGTGAACTCAGTTTGTGTGTGTTGCTGGAGCCGTCCGCCCTGAATGTGGGGTGTGTGTCTGGGTGGCCATGGAAGAAGGGCAGCTTTAATATTTAAACCCCCCAGGTTCCCGGAGATTCAAGGCCTCCGCAAGAGTCTAAGCCTTCATTTCAGTTCAGCCCCAGACCTTCTCTCTCGCTGACCCACAACCCACCAGACTTGGCGTAGAATCCCTGGGTTTTTCGAGCGGGCCCCCTTTCTCAGCTGTGATCTTCCAGGACCTCTGCTGAGGTAATGCCGTGCTATGTCACCAGTGCACGCCATCCCTCAAGGGAAGCCCTGGGCCGCCGGGCCGTGCAGGGGCGCTCTCAGCCTGATGCAAAGATGGCCGAATGGGGGATCTCAACCCCCCCCACGTCGCACAGTTCCTCCTTCCCAGCTCCGGGACAATTGGTGGGGCTCTGGGCTGTGGGCACGGCCCCAGGCAGGAGTTTATCCAGCCATCCGGGGAGCCAGCTGGAAGCCGCGGGGTTTCTTTCTGCTTCTGGCTCTCCCCTCCACTCCCCTGGCCCTGAGGGTATCTGCAGCTGTCTATCCTCCAGGCCAGACACCAAGAGGCTGGCTCAGCCCTCTCGTGCTGTGTTTTACTGTGTGGTTCCCACTGTCAAAACTGCAGCCGCTCCTGGGTTTTTCCCTTTTTTTTTTTGAAAGAACCAGTCAGTCTCCAAACGCCAACACCTGGCTTCCTTACACCACAGTGCAGCTGCGGGTCTTCCAGCCAGCTTACTCACTAGCTTCAGAATGCAGACTCACGGTTTCACCAAGTATATGGCCCATGTGGTATTAACAGACCTCGTCCAGCTGGCGCATCACTGATACCAGTATTCTGGGTCACTTTATGGTTTTCATCTAAAATTTTTCACGGAGGTGTTTTTTTGCACTGTCTCACCTAGCTGCCATCTTAGGTTCTCTCTTCTCTCTTAATTTTGACCACTTCTGACAGTGGGTTATCAATTTTTTACTTAAAGAAACAAAAAAGAGAGCAAATTTTGGCTTTGTTGGTCCTCTCTTTTGTATCTTTTTTATTTCAATAACTGAAACTTTAATTATTTTATGATTTCTTGATTAATCCTTTTTAATTTTTCTAACTCATTCAGACAGGCACTTAATTAATTTTGAGGTTTTCTTATCATCATCATAATTAAAGTTATAAATGTAGTTAAAGTACCAATTTGACAGCATCCCAAAATTTTGATATTTAGCATTTTCTTTGTCATTCTTTTAACACATTCTATACCTCACATTTTATTTATTTGGGTTTGGTCTTCCATGTCACTGTATCTCCTGCTATTTTTCCCATCTATTGTGGACGGTAATGACTAAAGGTTCTACTATTTGTTTTCTAAGTAATATTTCCTAGCCAATATTGTACCTGTTCTCTCTGCCTTCAGCATAAATTTATTTTTATTAACACATCCTTTTGGAATTATTTCATACTTATAGAAAACTTGCAATCATATTACAAGGTATTCCCGTGTATCTCATATTTTATACAAAAATCAATTAAAATTGATCATGGTCTTACATGTAAATTTTGAAAACATGAAACTGTTAAAGAAAAACAGCGTATTAGAAGACATAGGTGAAGCAGATGGTGTGGGAGGGAAGGAGGTAGGTATGGCTCACAAAGTCTACCTAAGGGATCCTTCTGAGAATGGAAATGTTCTATATCTTGACTGTATCAATGTCAATCCCTGGTTGTGATATTCTATAGTTTTGCAAGATAGGCTTGTTGGATACTGTGTAGAGGTTACAGGGGATAGATGTGTTTCAAAATAAAAATTTTCTCTAAAATTCTGACTGAAGGAAGGACGGACAGGTTATATCTCCTTTTCTTTTTTCTGCGTTTTCTCCGCATTTTACACACAAGGGAACTGTGAACATAGCAAGCTTCTCAATCCTCCTGTGCATCAATTTGTCATTGATAGGACTACCAGGATTGGCATTTGTATGGAACTGGCATACGCCTTAAACTATTGGTGCTATCCCAGACTTCAGGTCCAGAGACTGACATTCCTTCCCTATTTAAATACAACTCAAGTGAAATCCTTCTGATACATATGCCATGTGCAAAGAATTTGGAGTTGACATTCTCTAGTAGAAAAGGAGGGGAGCATTGTTACGTACCTTCTATAGAGGCAAAGAAGATGAAGGGTTTCCTGAAAGTATTACCTTGTCTTTCCCATAATAATATATTTTAAGAGGACAGAAACGTGGAATTATCTTTTATGTTCAGCTGTTGTCATAGGAAGAGGAAATTGCTGCAGGCCATGCCTCCCCCGTCACCACTCACGGTGGGAGTCCTGCGTGGGATGGATGGGTCCCGTACAAGCTGATGATGTCATATTATTACCTAATGAAAGTAAAGGGCCAATGTCCGTTTCTGAGGACACACATGTATGTTTCAGTGTTAAATATTTGGAAGAAAGAGAATGGGATGAAACCCTGAGTCACCTAAAATATACTTTGATTTCTACGCACGAAACTTCAAAAATAGTCAGTAAATTTTAGGACAAAAATCAACAGGGAAAAAACATAAATTCCCACTGTAGGTGCTCATGTACAGAGACACGATTGAGTTTGTATCAGAAGTCAGGGAGCACTAGAGATGCCGTGTCAAAGCTGCGGAATTTACACTAAGTTCATTGAAGTTTTCTAAATAACCTGCGACTCTTAAATGGGGCTGGTGAGGCTGGTGCACCGTGGCAGCTTAGAAAGAGGAGGGGCACCAATGCAGCTGTCAGCGAGGCCTGGCCAAGCACTGCACGGGATAGAGACCGCCAGACAAGGCACCTTGAGTCCTGAGATTCATTGGCAAACTATTGTGAAACATATGCATTAGATGCCATTCAAAATTCGTCTCTGAATGCCCTGTTCTGCTACTTTGGTTATGATTTAACTTTTCATGCATTTATGCATGTAGGAGAAATATGCTGGGGAAAATGACCTATGGAAATTCTAGTTCCTCTTTACGTTATTTCTCGTGTAAATTAATAATAAATTTGCATACTTATTTTATGGGCTTGATTACAGTGAGTCTACCCCAAGGTGGTTTCACCCTTAAAATGTAAGCCAAAATACATTTTGCCTGTTTCCTTTTTGAAATTTTGTAGTGTTACATTTTTACACTTAGGTCCTGATCCTTTTTGACTTGATTTCTGTATATGATGTGAAACATGAGTCAAGGTTCATTTTTTTGCACAAGGGTGTCATTTGGTCAAAAGACTAAACTTTCTCACTACTCATCTTGGCAGCTTTGTCTAAGATCAATGGGTAATGTATATGTGGATCTATTTCTGGACCCTCAATTATGTTCCATTTATCTATATGGCTCTTAATTCCCCAATAACACACAAAACAGAATTGCTAGTGAAGCCATATTAAGGTGTGTTATTCATGCAAGTTTGCAGATTACCTCCAACATTTATGATTTCTTAAGATCTGTTATAGGGGCAATAATACCCGATTTCCAGGATTGTACTAGAATGAGATTGTGGATAAAGGATCCAGCTCACTACCTAGTACAGAGTAGGGACTCATTAAATCAGGGTAACTCATCCCAAAGTGTTCCCTCTGTTGGAAAACTAAGTAACTAAGCAAAGAATTCCAGATACAACCTCTAGGAAGATAATACATCTCGTGCACATCTAGTGCATTAACCATCCAAAACACCTTTGTGTCCCTTAGAAAGGTGACCCCATAAAACCCTCTGACTTTCATCTCAGAGTTGCTTTTGCCTTGGTACCACTGAGTGTTTTGGCTGTTCTTTTTTTTTCAGCTTTTCATTGAGTGATCCAGGTTCCCTCCACTTGGGAACCAAACTAATGTCCATGTTGACTTTGGGTAGCGCATGCTTCCTTCTCCTTTTCACATTCCTATCCATTCTGTCATGTTCCCTGTAAACTCTGATTTTAATATCCCTTCCCTGCTTTATCTTTTTCCCATAAAGCAGAAGGACCCTTTTATGTTCCAGAGATTATGATTAGACCAAGGGTTTTTAGCCCATTTCATTGTTACCTCAGAACTCATGACTTGGTACACATTTGATTGCTTCATAATGTTGAGGTCATGAGACCACATCTACTCAATGTTCGGGAGCCCAGGAAATGTGGCCCAACGTGTGTGCTAGTTACGGCTGAGATGAATTAAGTGATACCGAGATACCGTTTCCATGCAATCAAAGAGCAGATCTCTTTAGATGACATTGGGTCTCCCTCGGTTCATTGACGACAGAGTGCATTAGTGGTTGACCAGAACCCATTAAAGATGCAAGACCTCCCTTTGTTGACAGGAAATCCTAAAGGCAATGTCTGTTGGTCATAGAGGAGGAAAGGGTATCTGGGAAGAGCAGTGAAGATAGAAAAGCGTTCCACAGCTCAAGAGTCTAGTTACTTCCATTCTTATAGAAGCAACACAAGGTGAGCGTATTCCCCGTGCCTTGTTACATGTGTTAGTTCTACTTGGAGAAAGATGCAAATGTTAGGCCTGGAAACAGAGGACCTGGCATTGGGATTGCTTCCATCATTTCCTAGATGTGTGAAATTCATTTTTTCATCCTTAAACTGGCAATGAAATCTCTGCTCTGCCCAATTTATAGGGCCATTTCGAGACTTGAATGAGGTAATAGATATAAAATTCAATTCAAAAGTGAGGACTTATAAAAGAAGCACTATTGAAAAAAAAGAAAACCCAAGAAACATACCATCTGATGCAAGAGAATACAGATTTTATTAGCAAAGAGCACCTATGAACACAATTCAGATACCATTATGAATGAAAACAAAACTCAAAATAATATCCATATGAAAAATGCTAATCCATTTTGATCATTGTACAGAGCTAAACACACAATCAAAAGATTTAAAATTTTTTTTCTTTTTAGTTAGAGACAAGAAATGATGATCACTTTCCCAAGGCTGAGACTGTGAATCCCGGGCAAATTCACATGGCGCTGCCCAGCACTGAGCGCAGTAATGCGTAGGAAATAAAGGAGATTCAAATCAAGGTGAAGTAGGACGGCATTCCTCAGCAGACTCACAAGCTTTGCCTTAAGAAGATGCCAGCAGTAGTCAAAGTCACATGTTGTTTCTCAGGCAAGCATGGGGGACGAGATTTTTGCAGGAGTAGGATCTTGTAGAACGGTTGAGGATAGATGGTCTGTGGTGGGTGGTGGCTCTGGGTATGTGCTTTAGCAACAGGAAGGGCGGCAGCAGCTGGAAACACAGCAAGGGCTGCAGCAGCAGCTGGGGCGGCAGCAGGTGGTCCTACAGCAGGTGGTCTGACAGCAGACTGGGCGGCAGCAAGGCTGGCAGCAGCTGGACCCACAGCAGGATGGACAGCAGCAAGGCTGGCAGCAGCCTGACCCACAGCAGGTGTTCTGACAGCAAGGCTGGCAGCAGCTGGACCCGCAGCAGGAGGGCTGGCAGCAGGTGGTCCTACAACAGGTGGTTCTGCAGCAAGTTGGCTGGCAGCAAGGGGAGCAGCAGTAGCACATGGTGTCAGGTGTGGAGGGGGAGTTCCTGTTCAAAGGTGAGTTTCCCAGATTCTGAGAAGTCCTTCTCTTCTGGGGCTTTTATACATTGGACCCCCAATGTTGGGACCAATGAGCAGAACTTTTCCTTGTTGTTGTTTATGGTATTTTCCATGGTCCATGGGGAAATGGCCCAAGGAGGAAGTTGGTCCTGAAGTGTTAAGAATTTTCTCAGGGTAATTGATTTGTTTGCTTTCCTTATTGATACATAAATTAAGACTATTTTCCTGAAATGAGTTATGCAGCCATGAAGCACTGTTAAGCCTGTTGAGACGTCACAAGTGTCAGTCTGCATCTGCTTTCCCTTGGTGAGACTTACATTGGGAAGCACCTCTGAAGAGAGGGTGATGGTCATGTGTAAGATATATGAACTTTTGCATCTTCCCCAACTCTTCCCTCTCGCACAGGCCCTAGAGAACAGATATTTCCCTTTCCGTGATACACTATAATTTACCTTGAGGACAACATAAAGTGTTGTGGAAGCTGATAGGCCAACTTGAAATCCTAAATTTGAATGCATACCCAGCCAACCACACGGTGCCAGGGCCTCAACCCCACATCCCTTTGTCTGAAGCTTATCAAACATTGGCCTGGTCAGTGCAGACAAGCATAGCAAGGAATTTCTGTCCCTCTTCATGCTGCTGAGGGCGAAGTCCCTATATTAGCCCCTAATAAATGGTCCATCTTACTCGCCAGGCTGGACTCGCCCGAGTCACTCTTTGGTGTGTTGTGCCCCTCGCAGTTGGGTTGAAGGCTGCCTTATAGCACGGCCCCTGGCCTTACTGGAAACGTGCTGAGTCATGGTGCTGAGTTAACCCAGGTTACTGGTCTTCTGGTTCCACCTGTAACGTGGAAGCAGCATAGGATTTACCCTCCGGCTATGAATAATCATGAAAGCTGGAGAAATATATGACAAGTATTTCCAGGAAAGCAATCAAATTTGGGCTACAGTTTTCCAGTGAAGGAAACATGTGAGGTGAAGCCTGCATTTTCCCCAGGTTTTTCTCCTTTTTCACTATTTTTGTCCTTGTAAGAGATCTCTATTTGAAGATCAAAAGTCATTCCCATAACTTATCTACTAAGACTTTTAAGGTTTCGATATCTTTATCTTTAGGTATTAATATCCCTACAGTTGACTTTTTGTACATTACATGTGCTTGAAATCCAATTTTAACTGTCCCATGTGGACAGTTTGTTTCTATCTTTGATCAGGGTACATCCTATGCTTCACCCATAATTTTGTTATCTCTGTCTTCTCTCTTTTTCTTGATCACTCCTGACAGTGGTTTATCAATATTTTAGTTAGCAAAAAAACAAAAATATTTTTTTGGCTTTTTTGTTTTCTCCACTGTATCTTTGTAAATTATTTCATTAATATACCCTTTAGTTAATTTATGATTCCTTGGTTAATACAATTTTTATTTTCCTAACTCATTAAAGTGGTTTTTAGTTAATTAATTTTTAGATTTTATTCTAATGAAACTATTTAAGTCCATAAATGCAGGTATAGTACCAATTTTACAGCATCCCAAAATTTTGACAAGTAATATTTTCATTGTCATTCAGTTAAAACATTCTATACTTCACACTCTGAATTATTCAGCTTTAGTCTTCCATGTCAGTGTATCTTCTACAATTTATCCTATCTATTGTGCAACCTAATGACTATATGCCCCACTCTGTTTTCTAACTAATATTATGCCTCATATACTCTGCCCCTACTTTCAATTTATTTTATTAAGTCTTCATTTTGGAATTATTTCAGACTTCTAGTAAAGTTATAAAAGATTTACAAAGAATTCCCTCTGTACCCCAATAAACACATGTTCTTAACCTTAATCTGCATTCCTGTGGGGCTAAACCCATCATAAACAGGACCTCTTGAAGATGCCATTTTAGTAAGGTGTGGCCCAACTGAATGAGGGGGTCCTCAGTCTGGATTAGTGGAGGCCTTATAAGGAGAAGGCCATGAGGAGAAGTCAGTGTGACCCCGAAAGAAAAAGGAGAGGGCATGGCCATATGATGGGAGGCGGAAACAAGAAACCCCCAAGATTGCTGGCAGCCAGGACTAGAACGCCACAGATCTTTGGGGAGAAAGCAAGCCTTCCTGGGATCCTGATTTCTGACTTCTAGCCTCAGAACTGTGAGCCAATAAATTCCTGTTGTTCAAGCCAATCCATTGTGTGGTATTTGTCAGAGCAGCCTGGCAAACTAAGACATACAGTTAATAGTATTGTACCAAGGTTTATTTCTTGGTTTTGATAATTTTTAGATGGTTAGATGTTACCTAAAATAAGGAGAAGGGAGTACATGATCTCTGTACTATTTTTTGCAATTCTTCTTTAAGTCTAAAATTATTTCAAATTTAAAAGTAAAGAAAAAAAAAATGAATGTGGGATCCTAAATAGGATCCTGGAAAAAAAAAAAAGGACACAAATGGAAAAAAACTAGTGAAATTCTCACACAGGATGTAGTTTAGTTCAGGCCTGCAACCAAGCCTGCAATGATTTTGTAAATTAAGTTTTCCTGAAAGACAGCCAAGCTCATTTACTTACAAACTGTCTGTGGCTGTCTTCTTGCTAAAACAAAAGCATTGAGTAGTTGGAACAGACATCATAGGGGCCAAAAACCTAAAATACTTACTCTCTAGCCCTTTACAGAAAAAATTGTCAAACCCTGGTTTAATCAATAAAGTTGTACTAATGTTGATTTCCTGTTTTTGAGAATTGTATTACAGTTTTATAAGAGATTAACATTAGGGGAAGCTGGGTGAGAGATATAAAGAAACTCTGTACCGTTTTTGCAACTTTTATCTAAGTCTAAAATTGGTAAAAGCTAAAAAGTTAAAAAAAAAAGAATTCCCATATTTCTCACACTTTATACAACAATTAATTTAAAATGGATCATGGACTTAAATGTAAAATGTAAATCTATAAAACTTTTAGGAAAAAACACAGAAGACATAGGTGAAGCAGGTGGTGTGGGTGGGATGAGGTAGGTGTGGCTCACAAGGGCTACCTGAGGGTTCCTGGTGGGGACTGAGAAGTTTTGTGTCTAGGCTGTATCAATGTCAATTCATGGTTTTGGTATTCTTTAGTTTTAGAAGATGTTGTTTTTGGAAACTGGGTAAAGGTCTATTGGGCTATCTGTTACAATATAAAAACATTTACTTTAAAAATCCCATGAAGGATGGGAGGAAAAATTTTAAAATGCAATTTTCTGTTGTGCCAGTTTGAATGTATTGTGTCCCCCAAATGCCATTATCTTTGTGGTCTTGTGTGGGGCAGAAGTTTTGGTGCTGGTTGGATTTGCTTGGAGTGTGCCCCACCCAGCTGTCGGTGATAATTTTGATGAGATGTTCCCATGGAGGCGTGGCCCCGCCCATTCGGGGTGGGCCTTGATCGGTGGAGCTATATAAATGAGCTGACTCAAAGAGGAAAGAGAGTGCAGCTGGGAGTGATGTTTTGAAGAGGAGCAAGCTTGCTAGAGAGGAACGTCCTGGGAGAAAGCCGTTTTGAGGCCGGAGCTTTGGAGCAGATGCCAGCTGCCTTCCTAGCTAACAGAGGTTTTCCGGAGGCCATTGGCCATCCTCCGGTGAGGGTACCCGATTGCTGATGTGTTGCCTTGGACGCTTTGTGGCCTTAAGACTGTAACTGTGTAGCGAAATAAATCCCCGTTTTATAAAAGCCAATCCATCTCTGGTGTTTTGCATTCTGCAGCATTAGCAAACTAGAACATCTGTAAAACGCAAAAGAATGAGGGATATGGAGATTATCCAACATTTGAACACCTCCACTATAGCCTGGAGATCATCTATCAGAGGGAGGTGAGTGACTCCTGAAATAAAAGTCTAAATTCCTGTTGAATCTGAAGTCCCAATATCCGTACTGCATTCTCAAGGAACATCTAAAATTTTGCTGCTCAAGCTTTTATACTAACTAAATTGTTACAGTAGAAATCTGTCAGATGGGGTGGATCTGGTCACCAATTTGTGACGCATTTCAACATCCTGGTGTTTACTTACAGAAGATGTTAAAACATCCTGCCAATTCTTGGGCATCCCAATGACAATTTACATAAGAGCTTTACCAGTCTTCAGAAGGTAAATTAATAAAATCCTTTATATCTCTGAAAAAATATTCTATACACATTTTTATGTCAGTGGCATTCATTATACATCTCCAACTGATTCTTTTTCCATATTCTCCACGTTTTACACATAAGGAGACTGGGGTTAATGACTGCAGACAAGGCTGCAGGGTCCAGATCCCAAGATGAAGAAAATGGAGGAAAGGTTCTGCAAGTCTGCCCCCACCCCCACCCCTGTACCTATCAACTGGGATTAGTCTAGAAAGATCCACTGTGAACAGGAAGAGACCATGGAGCAGAGAAACATGGAGGGACAGGTCAGTCCTCTGGGATCACTGATCAAGAGAAGGAGTTGTCAGGCAATGCTTTTCAAGCCTTCATAGCTGGGAATTGTGATGCATGTCTGCAGCACCTTGCCTGCCTACAAGATGTAAACAGAGATAATTATAAAATAATTTTGAATACAGCAGTAGCTGAATTTTTTAAATAAAATAACCAAATGACAGCAGATAATTTGAGACAAACACTTAACCAACTGAAGAATCGGGTCCACTCAGCTGTTGAAATGGATGGATTAGATAATGTGGAAAACAGCACGTTGTATTACAATCAAGCAGTCATTATCACTTGCGGCAGTATACAGAAGCAGTATCAGTCAGCAAAAAACTGTCAGTTCATAGAGACTTTACAGGAAAAATTTGCCTAAGCCATGTGTTTTTTGCTTGTAGACCTGTATAGATTAACCTACCAAGCTGAGAAATCTTTGTATCTTCTTGCTGTCCTAGCAAAAATGATTTCCCAGGGCAAAGTAGCAAAAATGGAAAGATTGAGGCTGGTAATAACACCCTCAAAGATGGATCTAATCATAGAGCTCAAAATGGAGCTCTCATAGAGGCTGTAAAATTAAAGATACATCAGTGTAAACTGAGAGCTTATATCCAAATGAAGTCCCTGAAAGCATGCAAAAGGGACACGCAGTCAGTTATGAATACCTCTGGAAATTCGGCACCCTCTCTATTTCTTAAAAACAATTTTGAGTACTTAAGAGGCAATTATTGAAAAGCCGTGAGGCTATTAAATAGTTCAAACATTGCTGAGCATCCGCGATTGATGAAAACAGGTGAATGCTTGAGATGCATGTTCTGGAATAATCTTGGTTGTATCCATTTCTCCACGAGCAAGCACAATTTGGGGATTTTCTACTTTAAAAAGGCTCTGCAGGAAAATGAGAACATTTGTGCGCAGCTCAGGTCAGGCAGCACTGATCCAGGTAAGACCAGCAATGGGGGACAGTTTGTAGTTTACTACCTGAGGAAACCATAATTTTAAAGAACAATCGTCTGGTCAAAATGCATGCATGTGTCTCTGTATACAGTTCACACTGAAGCCGGTCAACCAGTTTAGCGCTGAGAATTTTTAATGGATATTGCTTCTTTTAGTAGCAAGGTGTTGGGGTAATTTTGAATTACCAAAGACAACTAAAATAGCATTCCATTTTCCATGAATTTCATCAGAGTCCCATGTGCTAATGTTATAAACCAGAATATTTGATTATTCAAGACTAAGATTTCTTGACTGTGCCAAACTGGGTTTAGTATAGCTCCTTTTTGTTCACCTGTGATAGTTGGCAGCATCTGACAATTTTTAAACAT